>NC_139763.1:100099315-100699315 GCF_965231275.1 Zosterops lateralis | reverse complement strand
TCCTGTGCCACATTCTGCCAGCCCAAAGGAGTCACTGCCTTTTGTTTCCCTGCTTCAAAAGAAAGTCTTTACTTACAAAAATGAAGCTACCACAGGCTCCTGTGTGCTTTGCTTCTCTAGGCTCACATGGTTGGTAAAGGTGCTGAGGTACTTCCTGTTTATCTACAAAAATGTCATCTTCCAAATCAAATGTGGCTTTCTGGGGATCTGATTAAGTCAAGGCTCTGCCTTGCTGTACAGGTGAAAAAACCCCCATGTTTAGATTTCACAAGCCTTCACACCTCTGGATGGTGAAACACTTCCCCAGGTGTTCAGTCTCATTCTAGGCCCCAGCTGTCAGCTGTGGTTCTGGGGCTGCTCTGAACAGACCCGGCAGTGCTTTTCAGCTGCCTGACAGAGTGAAAGCTCTACAGGCCCAGACAAACACACCACCCACTGCTGGAAACTCAAGTAACCAGAAACCATCCTCAGCCTCCCGAATGTCTTCAGACTCTTCCCTACATGTATTATGGTAGGGGCAGAGTACTGCAAAGCATCTTCAAGAACAACATTTTCACATGTATGTATTCTCTGTAAGGATGGCTTTTCCCTCTTTCCTCTGAGGCCTGTACCCAGGTAATGTGAACCCATTAGAGAAGCCATTTGAGAAGGTTCATGCTTTTTGTTCTAATACATTTAGGCTCTTCCCTTCATTGAATGGCTCTTCTTGTTGCTCAGTTAAAGACCAATGAAGTGCAATCTGGATCAGAGAAACAAAGTGAAGTGAAAAGAAAGAAAAAGAAATGAAGTGAAATGGAGGAAAATTAAGTGGAACATGATGGAATGAAGTGCAGTGAACTGAAACTTAATGAAATTACATTAGTTGAAAATGAGAGATTTCATTTCCTTTCATGAAATGAAGTTACCTTTCATGAAAGGAAATTAAATGAGAAATTAATAAAATAAAATTAAAAGCAAGAAAAGGAAATATAATTGTTTTATAATTCTGTCTTGACTAATTCTGTGTCTGATTTGATGCTTTTATATATTATAAACAAAAGTCTTCCACAGCTTTCTCTAATTAGGGCTTCCATCCTTGGATCCAGTGCATTGTACATGTAAGTATAACAGCACTTGCATATATATATATATACACAAGTATAAATGTTACAGTCAAGTATATCTGTTACATGCAATAATAAATAATGCTTAGCTCTCAGATAGGTATTTCCCATTTTCATGTTTTAAAAGCTATTCTTTTCACAAAGAAATATTAGCTCAATTCTATAGATACAGAAATCCAAGCAAAGTGAGCCTGTTGAGCATTTCTGAGATTATAGTGCAGCCTGAGGCGAAGGGGGATGCACCACCAGAGTCTGAACTATTTACTTCACTTTCTGTAACAAGTAAGTAGTGCTGTGACTAGAAACCTGTTTTCCCATTTCTCAGACAAATTGCAAAGCCTACACTTGTGTTCGCTGGGTTGAATCCTAAATTTTAGCCACTAACTAGTCTTATTGTGGTCTGATTAGATTAGTGACCCAGGTGGTGGCAGGAACTGAATTCTATTAGAGACTTGTATAAATATATATACAAGATGTACTATGCAGAACTAGCACTGAAGTAGAAATCCTGTACTTCAGCTTTCAGACAACCATTAAAATTTCCAGTGTGTAATTCCTCTTACCTGTAGCTATGCTGGGTTTAAATGAATACTCTGAATCAGTGGTGCTCCTTTTGATGTAGTTGTCAGGCACTTTTACAGGTCCAAGGCACAATTAGCAGGTTTGTTTCTGTCGGAAGGAAATGGTGTCCATCTGAACAGAAAGGTGAAGTCTTTCCTGTGCTGAGTGCTGCACTTGGGTCACAAGTGACCCAAGCATCATGCAGTGCTCCAGGCTGGGGCAGAGAGGCTGGAAAGCTGCCAGTCAGGAAAGCCCTGGGGGTGCTGGTCAAGAGCAGCTGCACATGACCCAGGTGAGCAAGAAGGTCAAGGGCACCTGGCCTGTACCAGCAGTGGTGTGTCTAGCAGGAGCAGGGCAGTGATTGTCCCCCTGTGCTGGGCACTGCTGAGGCACCTCCAATCCTGGGGTCAGTTCTGGGCCTCTCACTACAAGGACACTGAGGTGCTGGAGTGGATCCAGAGAATGGACAGAGCTGGGGAAGGGTCTGGAGCACCATGAACACCTGAGGGGGTTGGGGGGCTCAGCCTGGAGAAAAGGAGGCTCAAGGGGACTTTCTCTCTCCATAACTTCTTGATAGGAGGGTGGAGCCAGGTGGGGATCAGGCTCTGCTAACAGGAAACAAGGGAACAGGACAAAATAAAATGGCCTCAGGCTTCCAATGGCACCGGGGGTGGTTTAGATTAGCTATTACAAAAAAAAGAAAAAAAAGGGTTGTCAAGCTTTGGAACAGGCTTCTCAGGGAAGTGGCCAAGTCACTATACCAGGAAGTGTTCAAAACGCACGTGGATAGAGCACCTGAGGACATTGTTTAATAGTGAACATGGAGGGGCTGCTGGGCTGATGGTTGGACTTGAGGATCTTAAACATCTTTTTCAACCTTAACAATTCCATGATTTAGGGCATGCTATTACTGCCCTGAAATCTTCTGGGCAGTAGTGTGGTGATTGTACTCCCTTTTATTCCATTTTACAAGGAGGATACTACTGTTGAGTAATATAGGGAATACTCATCCATGAAGATACCATTAAGGTATGTGCCTTGAGACCAGTCACTGACCCAGCAAAGAAGTAATTTGGAATAACCAAAGTGATGAAATAGAGGCAATGCTGGAGTTTTAGCATCAGGAACTATGAAACAATACAGCTTGTTCTCTGCTCTGTCTTTTCAGTTAGACCTTCTTGATACCAGCTTTAAATCCTTTCCATTCTCACCTACTCAAAACAAAAGGTCAAGGAATTTCTCTTCTGGAAGCCCAGCACTACCTGTTAAAAATACAGACTTCAGTTATCAACAGCTAAAACTCTAAAATAATAGCTGCTGAGGTAGAGCCAATTGACCAAGTTACAAACTTGGCATCTGAAAATTTATACTATTAATTTCTAAAAGTTTATCACACACAGGAAGAGACAACAATCCAGAGACTACAGAGATTGACAAAATTTATTTATTTATTCCCCACTTTTATTGACTTTTCAAAGAAACCCACCACAAATATCATCCAAGTTGGAATATACTAGTATGCTACCACTGTTAAAAAAAAGGCATGAAAAAAATGTAGAGTTGAAGGCTATTAAATTCTGATACATCTGCATGTTCATTTAAGAGTCCTTATTATTCTAGGACAGTGGAAGTACAGTAGACATTCAGGGATAGCTAATTTGCCAGCTGATGAAGACAAACAAGGACTGAGCAGTGTGTCTGCCTTCCCTTTAAAAGCCAATCAGCAATAAATAGATGGTGTCATTGTCATGCAGGAATGATTGTGGTCTCTACTTAGTTGGGCTTCTGGGTTTTCATGATTTGAGGCTACTGGATGGTTGAGGAGTTTCGGGAAAAAGAAACTCTGAAAGGTGGAAGTTCAGTTTATTAGAAGAGGCTATGTTTAAATTTTACGCTTTAAGAGATTATCACCGTAGTTTCATGCCTTAATATCTAACAGCAACAACATTCTTTTTCTCCCGTAAAAGGGACTATTATGAATGCATTATAATAAAAAATCAAACCTTTATACCACCTATGTTATAGTCAGATGTTATATTAAGAGGTATGACCCAGGTTAATTATCTAACACCATGTTAGAATATGTCTAAAACAAGAGGTTTTAATCAACTATGCTGTGGCTTAAACACCACTTTTCAGACATAACTGCATTATTTCTGAAATTTTTAATATATCTTAAAAATATACCAATTAAAATAAATTATTGTTATATATTTCTTTATATCAAAGAAGAATCTTCAAATTCACAAAAAGCCAGTCCAGAGGTAAACATGTTTCATATTCCACTAGTGAAGAGTTTAAAGGAACTGACATTATTTCCAAATAGTTAACTTCTTTCAACATACAGTTTATTGCCTTCTCTTTATTTGTTATTTAGCTCACAGAAGGAAGAAAGAACATTTTGTTTCACAAGAATGTCTCTCGACAGAGTGGACATGTGGATTTGTTGCTGGATGAGAACCATTTGTACTGAAAAAGAGAAATACATCTGTTTAATATACAAAGGCAAGCTGAGTATCAGAAACACTAGTACATCATCAATAATAACCATTATTGCCAGGGATCTGTGTTGTTAAGCTGCACCAGGGCAGGTTTAGACAGTCCTTCACAGAAGGAGTGATTAAGCACTGGACTGGGCTGCCCAGGGAGGTGGTGGAGTCACCGTCCCTGGAGATGTTTAAAAAGACTGGATGTGGCACTCAGTGCCATGGCCCAGCTGACAAGGTGGTGTTAGGTCATAGCTTGGACTTGATCTCAAATGTCCTTCCTAACCTAGTTAATTCTGTGAATATAACTATCAAAACATTAACTATACTTATAAAAAAAACGCAACAGCAAAGAGTAAAAAACCCCTTTTCACTTGTGCAAGTATGCATGTGTATATCTGTACATATGCATTTGTATATACACATATTAGACACACAGAGTGTAGCAGCTCTTCTCTTGTTACATCTCTGCCCTTACATCTTAGTACAAAATCCACAGAAATAATTTATGAGTGCAGGTAATCCCAGATACTCCAATGACAAAGTGGAAAATTGTTGGTAATACAGTAGAAGTTTCTGGATAGCCAGGCTGGATGAGGCTTGGAGCAACCTGGTCTAGTGAAAGGTGTCCCTGCCCATGGCAGGAGGTTGGAACAGATGAGCTTTAAGGTCCCTTCCAACCCAAACTGCTCTATGATTCTATATTTGCCTATTTAAAAAGATTTACTCCAGGTACTTACCAAGCAAGCTGAGTGAAACTTCTTCTTGCATGTTCTGCAAGCTTTTTTTGGAAGAGAATAGTTTGAACCATGAATGACCGAAAAGCAGATCATGCAATCTTCAACGCCTTCAAAACGTTTATCCACATTATTTTTCCACAAAGATAAGCCTTCCATAATACTTCCATTCTAACAGAGGGAAAAGAGCTGTTAATACTGTAGAACTCCTTTAGACTATTCCTGTTGTAGTCATAAAACCATGAAGGAAACAAAGCCTGAAGGATTTATAATCTGAAATGACACGCAATACATGCAGTACATACTTTATGAGAAGATACAGAAAAGTGAGTATTCATCAGAGCAGGAAGAGTATACTCAGGAGCACTTAAAAAGGGATTTTGAAAATTTCAATCACTGCTTTGTTTTGTCCTAACCACAGAGAATACAATTTCAGCAACCATCAGTCTTTTAGAGAATTCCATGGACAGGGGCTTTTGTTTTGATTTTTGTTGTTGTTTGTGGTTTTTTTTCAAATTATAGTTGAGATAGTACTGCCATGCAGGACAGTGGCCCACATCTTAAGAGATATAAATTTTCAGCTTGGGCTCTGGATTTAATAGGACCTAGTAGGCTGACAATTTTACCTCTGTTTATGTATCTGGAGAAAGGCAGATAGTAAGAGTGACCCAGTTCTATGAAGGCCTTTGCAATCTACTGATGAGATCTATCACACAGATTTATTCAGTACTGGAATATTTTTCTGCTATAAAGACTTTTTAAGTGTTCAAAGCTAGGAGCTTTATTTAAATTCACCTGATGTGTAAGATATGTGCTTAACTGTAGCATCCAATTGCGCCACTGCTGTACAGCCACACCAACCCTCTTTCCACTCTCGACTGTTATGGATCCCAGTGGATAATTTGATGGAAGCTGTATTATCAGTTCAATAAAGATATCATCAACAGAATAGGTTGCAATGACTTCTCGTGCTGCAGACCGAGCTTTTACCTTTGAAAAAAACCACATGTATTAAAAAATGCCACAGAGCATCTCTAGTCTTAGATCAGATAAACACTTTTTTCAAAGTAAACAAAAATCTACCCATATCTTGGTAAACTAAAAAAAGAAATTACCAGCCAGTTTTCAATCTACTGATTGATTACATCTTTTAATAAACAAAAAAGTAGTATATTGATAGCAGTATCTTCCACTTACTTCCTCAACTTCTTCAACATCCTAAAATCCATTATTTCATGTTTTTCCAAGCAGAATATTAATAAACATCAATTCAATTTATTGATACTAAGCCAAATTTATGTTTAATCAGTCATTCAGAACAACAAATTGCAATCATATAAAACAGAGGAGTAAAATTTCTTGAAATGTTTGCAAAAAACTCAAGTAAATAAGAAGAAAGGAAAAAAAGTCTTACTGTCATGCCATTAAATAACTGTGTGCTAGTCTGAACAGAAGATATTTCCTGGGAGGAGAGCACACTGCTGACATACTTGCTGGTGAATTTATCCACAACATTGAAGACACGCTTCTCGCAGCTGTTCCACCACAGTCTCACCATGGCCGGCAGGTCCTTCAGCGTGATGTGGTACACGGAGCAGGCCAAGTGTGGGATCTGGGAGGACAGCACCCCTGTCCCTGGCAGGGAAACAAAAGGTGTTGGAATACTCTCAATACATTAGTGAAGGATGTTGGTGCCTCCACACCACATACACAAATTCTGATTCCAATATAATGGTGGTATCTGGAATTTCATGTACATGTTCCTATTATTGCTATTCTAAGGGCTTGTTTGACTCAGCCCTTCTTCACCAGGCTGGTTTCTTTGTTCCTTAGCCTGACACTCCGCACCTTGGAATTCACCTTCTAGTGTTGATTCCTGGTGTCAACTGGGACAATTTCTACAATTTTATTGTAGAAATCACAAAAGACTCACTTTGGAGCAAACAAACAATAAGGTATTTGAAGGACAGCTGAGCTTTGCAGGCATGTATAGAAATGGCCTCAAGTTCCACCTCAACAGAGGTTCAGGTTAGATATTAGGAAAAAAAATCTTTGCTGAAGGAGTGGATAAGCATTGGAATAGGTTGCTCAGGGAGGTGGTAGAGTCACCAACATGCAGATGGGGCACTTTGTGATATGTTTTAGTGGGCAAGGTGGTGTTCAAAGGGTGAACTTGCATGATCCCAGGGGTCTTAAAGATTCTATGATGAAATAAGGGAAGATTTCCCCTTGGGAGGCCATGTTAGTAACTCTTTCGTATTGTCATCCGGATAAATTGTTCTGCAACATACAGTGATGTCCAAGCAAAAAATTAAGAAATGGAAACTCCATTTCCCTGCTTATACCTCCATAGGTACATTAAATTTTTTTCAATGAAGGGACTTAAAAATCTGATTCTCTTTTTCATGTCTCTCAGTAAAAAAAATGTAGCACCTCTTCTCTCATCATCGCTGATAAACTGGGTCTTCTGAACAGCATGAAAAAAACAACACAAAATTTAACATCTTAAACATTTAAAAAATATTAGGGATTTTTTTAATATTTTGAATTAATACATTAAAATGCAAGATTTTTTTTTCTTTAATATTAAAAATAGATCTAGAAGCAATGGCTCCAGAATAGATCACACATTTCTAATGTTTTCGTATTGTTACGTTCAGGATTTGATAGTAGCAATGTATTACTCCTGGGTTTTGTTTTTCTTGGTTTCTCTGATAATCATGTCAACTTTGTTTAAGTTTCAAATGGGGAGTGTCAGCCAAAGATTATTAAACATATGTATGTATTTGCCTCTCTGTCTATTCATTTTATAGGTAAGATTTTCTAAATAAGTATTTTTAAGAAAAAAAGCTTATTTTAATATAACAACCCTTTCAAATGGACAAATACAATTTTTACTAACCTTTAACATCTAAATGAAGCTCTTCAGTAAAGAAAGTTTTGGTGTCCTTATTTGGAACTTCTGAAGTTGGCCCAGGAAAGACAGGGTTTTCAGGCATAAGCCTGAACAAGTGATAAAGCAGTTTATTCAAGCTTTTAGTTCTTCTAAGGTATTGTGAGTAGAGAACTCGCAGCTGGTAGCATTGAAAACAAATCACAGAAAAAACCAAAACACATCAAATACAGTTTACTCTGTAAATAATACAAGTATGTCCTTGCAGGGAGGAAGAGCAACACTGTGATTCAGAACTAATGTTGAGAAGGTAAGTTTAGTTCTCTGCACCATGATTAGAAGATTATAGTATATACCAAGCTTGTTTGAAAACACAAGGAAGAGCCATCTTTTCATGAATCTTAGTTCTTCATTGCTCTAATTTTACCATCCTCAAGTACAGTGGTGCAGAAATCTAAGTCTATTAGTGCTTTCAGAATTTTCACTAATTTCACAAAAACAAAGGATAAGAAGTTACATAATTAAAAGAAAAAGGCTGGATGAAACTTCAAGACTGAAACTAAATAAATATAAGACTCTGAAAATATACCTGAGAAGAAGCTGCTTTAAAGAAAGCTAATGTTAACTTCCAAGTGAGAAGATACCCTAGAACAAGGCAGAACTCATCGCTCAGGGGTTCAATCACTGCAAATTTTCCAACTGGAATGCATTCCAGGATGTTTTCTAGCAAGAGTTCTTGAGTGGCCAGGATAGTCATAAGAGCTGCTGGAGGTGATCTGTGGAAAAATGTTATCGGGATAGTAACTCAAATCTTGAGCACAGCATGAACTGAAATTATGTTCACAGCCTTCCTAGAAAGTCATGAAAGTAAAGCTATGCAGGCAAACATAAAATGAGCCTTTTACTGCAGGACAATTTACTCTTTTCAAAATTTCTTTTTTTTTCCCTGAATGGGATAGTTAGTGTTTTTACCTTCTTAGAAAACTAATTTAAACTGAATGCTGATCACTTCATCTGGGAGTGGCCTATGGCTGAGCTGATTTAACCTACATCATGGATAGCTGCTTTGCTTGCTTTTTCTGGAGTCACACCAACAAAGGAGCCACTGAACAATGATCTCCTAATCACTGTTGGCTCTGGGCTGAAAAGCCTTTTGCAGCTCTGCAGTTAGGAAAGGTATAAATCATTGGGCTGAGGTTAAAAAGGAATTTTAACCAGTTACTGCATTCCCTCTTCAAACCAGAAACTTCACTGTATTCAAGCTGTATAAAACATAGCTTAATTTTGTTCAGTTTCAAGTAACTGAATTTACCTGTGCAGACGGGCACATTCTGAAAACAAGTAAAAATTTGCCAAGATTTTCTAACATAAAGCATATATATGGCATTTAGTCCAGTAACTGCACATAAAAACGACTGCAAACACTGTGTCTGGTTTTAGTGCAAAGGCAGACAGAACCAAAATATTTAATATTTTAAATATTTATAACCGTATTGTTATAGCTGTGCAATTTTTCAACATCTCCTAGCTGACAGCTACTCTGCTGCAAATTTCCATCTTTTAACATATTTCAGAAATATGGAAGACAGTCTTATAAAAAGTGAGGGGAAAAAATACACACAGTGCCAGTTCCTCCTCTTCGTCACCATAGGACTTGAGATCTTCATCATCAAATTTAGGCAATTCGGGCATTAATCTATAAAAATATAGAAAGGAAATCAGGTTTAATTCTTAAACAATTTTTAAATAAACTATTTTAATATATGTGATGCACAGTTTGTTGCTTATCAACGTCAACGTTGCTTATTACTGACAAGCAACAAAATAATGGCAGTTATTCCTTAACAACAAGACAGAATCTTTTGGAGACATGTCACCATTGGAAAAATGGTTCATGAGAGACAGCTAATGAGGATGTATCCTTGCTCACTTCTCTTTCCAGACCTCTTACTTTTCCTGAGTCATGCTAAAATAAAATTCTCTATCAAAATAAATCTATTGCAACTTTATGCCTCAGTACAAGTGAAAGGTAGTGGTGGCTGGCTTAAGCCATCTGCTTTGCAATCTACATTTTGGGGAGCCAAATGCATGAATTTATCAAATTCTGTATTGTCTCTCTAGGTGTTAGAAATATCCAAGAAGTTCACAAGAACTACCTATCTATATTAATTTTTTTACCTACATTAGTGAAAATAAAAATGTCACACTATTTAATGCTTGTGTCAGGCCCAGATCAAACCTGCAACATTTCAGTTTACATTTTAGGATTCTGTGAGTGCTAAAATAAGGGCTAAAAATATTTACCTTTATTAAGTCTACTAATACAATTAACTTTAGCACTCACAATTTTATATAGTGCTCTCCAAAAAAAACCCACAAATTGCTCAGTTAAAGATTTTCTCCCATAATGGAACATGATTTTGCTACAAGTGCATATTCTATAGCACATTGTTAAAAAAAAAAAAAAAAAAAAAGGGGGGGCAGGAGGGTTGAGAGGTGATGAGAATGAAAAATTTATTGCTTCTTACTTATGCAGCATATGGTAGACAGAAACCTGTACAGGTCGAGCCCGGTAAAGCAACAATGGAGAGAGTGTGTTCAGTAGAGTCTGGAGTTTATCTGGAAGATTTGTCTTCTGGCCTGCAACAAACTTTGGTGGCAGCTTATGGTTTAACAACTGGTCCTTTGAGATGTAAGTCAGAGCTTCGCCCAAAGATGTTAACACAGAGTTCTGAAAAGAGCCTTCTGATGCATTTTTGGTTTCTCCTGTTTAAAAGAAGACAAGCTGTGATGCAGAATGTATGGATGATACCATAAACAAGCCCTGCTGGAGACAACTCAAGACTGCACTTGGCAGGTTCCATCTAATCTTAACAATCTCTATGTTACACACAATCATTTTACTAATTAGCATGTAAGTGTTAAAAAACTGACTTGTTATAAACTCCATTTTCCTATATTCTCCTATATTCCTATGAACTCTATATTCCTGTAAATTTCTATTTCAGAACAGTCTGGCTGTTATCCCCTTATCATATACTTGCCTGTGATTTTCACCAACAAAGGTAACAGCAAGTTGTGAATTCCCTCAGAAAAGAATTCCTTCCATTCACTGACCAAGTTCTTAGGAAGATTTGCAGTAGTGTCAGGAGCTGCAGCCTCAAAGTAAGTGCTAAGGGCAGATGCCAAGTCACAACTGACACAAGCAAAAATCTGCACAAGCGGGACATGGTAAAGCAAATGGCTTTCACTTGTTGTCTAGGAGGAAATAAACACAGAAGAAGATTCCTTAACCATAAATTTGCTTTAAAATACGTTTCACGTTTCCTGTCTATACCAGAAAGTGTAATTTCAAAGATGATTCAATTGCAAGAACCATTTGAAAATTATGTGAGGCAGAGAGGTGTGTTTAAAAATAGAATTTGTACTTTAATAAGACTTCCTGAAATGAATTTCCAAGCCTCACCAACATTTAGAACCATGGATTGTTCCCATTATATAACCTTCCTTATAATGACAAAAAGAAAATTCAATAGACAACATGCTACTAAAAACTGGAAATTACTGAAGTGGCTATCAGGAGGATATTTCCTCTCCCCCAACACAGCTGCTTCCTTTTTATTTTTGTTCTTACAGAACTTTTGTTCTGTCAAAAAGGAGTATCATTATCAACTAAAAATATTCCCTACACAGTCTACACAACAAGATTTTCTTAAAAGTTTGTTCTTTTTTTTTTTTTTTTTAACAAAATAAATAGCTGAGGTACATACCATTAGGTAAGATTACTCCTGAGACCAAGAAAGGTCACTGGAAGTTTCCAGCCTGCCCTTCTAAATGCACAGGTGACAGAAAGTGAGATTCTGTACTTTATTTGATTAATCAGGAAGTAGTCCACTGACCTGTTTCCTAACAGCATTAGAATGTGACTCTGATATTTCACGTGATCAGTTAGATATTGAAATGCAGACAGTGCTTTTTATTCAGTTAATTTTGATGTACCATGTTAGACTTTGTCTTAAAGGAATATTATTTTTCAAGATAGAGACCTACAGCAGACATTTCAAAATTATTCTCCAAGTATTAATGCCATTATTAAATATCATATTATTTGAAGATTGAACTGATTTTGTCTCCATACACAAAAAGAAACAGGACAGTATAATTGCTTGTGCTTTTAAACACATATTTGTGCAAGCCCAACATAAACAGGACTTTGTGCAATTCTTTTTAACATCATGTCAAGTATTTGGTACGCTGAGATAACCATGTCCATGCCATGTACAGGGAATAATCAAAAAGGTAAGTACATTGAAAGTGAGGATGCTTCCATATTACCTCTAACCAAGCCAGCATGGAGCACATCAAAAAGTCCCACTCGTTATCAGCCAAAGGAGCTGTGGAATATTTCAGCAACAAGGGAAGGTAACGCATCATCTCAATGTTGAACCCAAGCAACTGAGCACTTGCTTCTTTCAGATTGCTGTAACAAAAATACAACCAAAGCTTATGTAGCTTCATGTTGTAGATGGGAATATTTATATTCTTGCCTTTACTCCTCCTCACAGGATGAATTTGTCTGGCACCACCACGCTGTGCCCTATGTGCTTTTCATATTTTGTCTTTCAAACGCAGAGTGCTACATTAGCTGCCAAGTCTAAACAAGATTCCTGAATTACAGATTCATACATTTCTACAATTTACACATTTGCTCGAGCAGTACACTTACACAAACTATGAATTTTAGCAATTTTAATTAAACCTATGCAAGAAAAACAAGAAAAACAATAATTTTAAGTTAAGTTAAAAAACTATTAGCCCTGAAGTCTCCAAATATTATACATTATAGGTTTAAATTATTAAGAAGAAATTCTTCCCTGTGAGGGAGGCCCTGGCACAGGTTACCAGAGGAGCAAAACAAAACAACTCAGTATATTTTCAGTCCCTGCTGGAAGCTTTTCAAGTTACATTTTTCGGTCCAGAATTGTAGAAGACAGACACCTAAGTTTGGTATGCAAGTTTGCCTCCTGCTACCAAAATCCAGAATTGGAACTGAATATTCAGCAACACCTACAAAAGTTGGTTGGTTCTGAATGCATTTGAAAGCAGTTGACATCTTTCAAAAGCACTTAAAAGCTCCTTAGTTTTCCAGCCTTCAACCATTCAGGTAATTTTCTGCGGTATAAGTTAGTAAATACCTAATAACAGATATTTTAAACCAAGGTTTCTACAAAAGCTTAAATATGTAATATTAGAACAGTAGATGGCAGTTGTACAGATTGATTTTGTTTGAATTAATAACTAGTCTCTATTTTTAAACTCTTGTCTTAGAAATAAGAAAGAAAAAGTCAAATTTTAGCACCCACCAGCTAAAGAGAAAGCTGTCCTCATTATCGTTTTTCCAAGATATTATGATTTTCAATATTGCAGGTAGTAGATGATCACAATCAATACTTCTATCCTTCAAGCAGGAGTTCAAAATGGAAAGACACCCAAATGCTCCTATGACATAATAAAAATGTAAACTCAATACTCTTAATTATCAAGACACAGCAAACATTAAAATGTGTGTCAATAGAACTTAATTTAAATACCATAAGAAGTTTGGACAATACCTAAGCTTTTTTCTTTGAACACTTAATCCACAGATGTCAGTGTTAAATCAAAATACAATATCCAATCTAAACTTTAAAAAAAAAAACCTAGCTCCTGTAAGATTAATAGTTTATAAAATTTAAAAAAAAGGAAAGATACTTGCTAAGATTAAAATTTCTTTGTGCTACTAAAAATACAGAATGCTAAGCAATAATCTGAACAGATAATTAAGATAATGCAACTGAAAGTTGTGAGTTCTAATATTATTGGAATGTTAACTGGAGTTCTAGTCAGAATGTTATTTTTTACTTTTAGAGTGAAGTACAGCTGTTGCATTAGTACTATTTTCCATTTTTAAGAACTGTATTTATCTAGATTTCTTGGAGAAAATGAATATTTCCAACAAGCACGATGACAAAAAAATAAGGTAAAGTATTACATATGCAGAGCAAAACCAACCAAACAAACCCCTGCTTCACTTAAACAAATTCAGCATCATTTCTTTTCAGCTGACCTGAAAGGAAAGACACCATTGGAATAGTAAGCCTACAGCCTACATCCCACTTAAAGTGAATTTGAACGTTTATGTTCTGCTCAGGAATCCCTAGAAAACTAAGAAGTATTAGAAGGGAAAAGCCAATTACAAATAAAAGGCCTCCACAACAGAGGAGGAGTGAGGATTCTCCCATTTTCTTCTGTTCAGAGATTCACATAAACATTTGTTTGCCTCACTGGCTCACTTAGAAAACCAGGAAAAGCCTCAACTAAGTTGAAAGAGTAGAGAATTTTAAGATTCCTCTCAGTTTCTGCTAAGACTGATGATTTTCACACCTGAAGAACATTCATTTGAAGACCTTATCTGAAATCCTGAGGACACTGCTAAGGGACAGATATCCACAGTCTAAAGTAACCAAAGATAGGGGTTTTTTAGTTTAAGTAAGCACTGTTCTGTTACAAAATACAAAACCTACATTTCGGTTTTCATAGAGACTGATCAATAAGAGTGTGTGCAAAACCACACAAAAACAGTAAGGGACAAAACCAGAAAGGACTTTCCTCTTAAATGACATCTAATTCATACAGATAGAAGGACTGTGTGTGAGCATTTCCAAATAATTTTTTGAAAAGCAGCAAGTTTGTGAAAACTCAGACCCAAATTAAGTGGCTATGTTCAAAGCAATATTGTAATACATCTCAGCCACCTCTTAAGTGATTTTCCACAGCTGCAGACAGCTAATGTAGTGCAGTTTTCAGCTGGAGGAGCTACTCAAAAATTACATGTAAACCATAAAAGAGTTCTTGGCAAAGTATCTAAAGACAATCATGACCAGTTGACAATAGCAATATTTTTGCATGCTGTGTAAAGCCTAAATGGTTCACTGAAAATTTTGATATTTACAGACATGCTTATATAAGATAGATCAAACTAGAAGCAACATCAGGATGCTTTTAATAATATCAGCCTAATTCTTTTTGTTCTAATTTTGTATCTGGCAGTAGAGCTTGTACTTTCTGAATGAGGCAGAAAATTACTATGCCAAACAGTCTAGAAGAAACAGGCAAACTGAGAAAGCATTTCTTGCTAGGAAAAGCAATATTACAGTAAATATGTTTTATCTAAAAGCAAACATTATTACAAAATAATGTTCTTAAATTCTAATGAACTAGACTGAGGTAAGAACATACTCACCGTCAGTGCTGGAAAGTTCTGTCTGTGTACATGTCATAAGTTTGGCCACACAATGGAAGACAAGTTCCCTCTTTTCCTCCTCAATTAAGAAAGGTGATAAACACTGAAGTGTGTGCAGTCTGCCCTCTGTTAATGGAAGGAATCTATTCACACAAACAAATGAATGAAACCAGGAATGAAACAAACCCAAAAACTGAACTAGGAAACAAAGTATCAGCCATAATGATGTAATATCTTCTGACATAACTAATCCCACATACTAAACCAAGTCTGACTTTCACATGTATCACTTCATTTTCAGCCTTCAGGTGTCAATGGTCAGAATCAGGATCATTTTATGCTATCAACATTCACAACAAACTGCAAGTTTATAGGCAGCAGTATTAAGATACCCTTCTGTTGTCTTGAAAAGCTCTTTCCTCTCCCAGGACACAGCGTTCTCAGCACGGATCACTTTGGCCATGGTTAAGGACCAGAGTCTTCCATGTTCCTCTGATCTTCAAAGAAGAAAGACAAACCCTGGTTAACATATACAGCTGCCCATGGTTCACCACAAAAGCATTTCAATGCATTCTGAATTAACAGATGGAAATCGAGTGGCACTCTATACAATGCAAACTGTGAAGACAGACCTAAGAGTTGTTTCAGTTGCTCTCACATACCTATCAAATATAGTTTGCTGCAGGCTAGCTGTACTGCTCAGAGTACTGAACTCCTCATATGTGATGTGCATCTCTTCTAACATATGAAGATATTCCAGAAGCAGGTAAGGAGGATTCTCCAATTCTTCAATCCATTGTAATGAGTACAGCAGTTCTGCAACTAATTAAATAACAGCTCTTGTTTATAAATGACTATCAACTTGCATAAGCAAGAAGTTTCAGGTTAAGATTTTGTTGCCTTTTTTTAATATGTTTTCAATGCATTAAAGGTATTAATTTTACATGCAATCTCAGGTGTTTCAGAGAATGAACTGGATATTTGCCATTGTATCATAACATACAAGAGAAAAAAAGGCTACAGTAATATTCTAGATATTCAAGAAATGTTAAAGCAAATTAAGCAGGTATGACTCCCCTCTGTTCTCCCCCTTTTCTTTAATATGTACTTCTTGCAGACAAGGCAATCAATACCTAAGTCCAGAAGAAAACCAAGCACATTTCATGAGAGCTAACATGTGGTTCCTTCATTAGCTTACAAAGACCCACACTAAACAATTACACTTCTCATCACGGTGAGATTTTTGGAGATAGAATTGTTAATTTAATAATGCTGCATTTAATTTGTGCATTCTTGAAAATAAAAGGAAAATAGATTCCATTTCATGGAATTTGAGAAAAGTTGTTGTCTCAAACTATCTTTACATTATGGTTAAACCCTCAAGGGAGGGAGACATTTCTTATTGCCCACTCATGCCAATGCACAGTGTGTTTTGGCAATGAACAAATCCAAAGTTCATTGAAAATTCATACTTCTCCCAATTCAAAGTTCTCTTGAGATAGGATATATGTAACCAAAAGAGGTCCCACGAATATAAAAACTACTTTTAAAGGGGACCTGAACAAAAAAAACCCCAAAAAAACCTCCAAAAAAACCATCCCCCCAAAACAAAACAAAAAACAACAAACAAACAACACCCCACCCCCCCCCCCAGCAACAAAAGGTAAAAGGATAATTTCTCACACCTGTATGCCAAACCTTAATTATGCATTTCTAATTTTCAATTCAGGTTACAACTACTATAAAATAAAATTCCTTGAAGTTTTACCATTGTAACTTACTTATATTATCAATTTTCTTTCTTTCAGCATCATCATTTCCATGGGCTACACTATTTTTCAGTTGAAGTAGGACCATTTTACTTAATAAGGCTGAAGTACACAGATGGCCTGGAAGTTTAGTTGTGCCACACAGCTTGACACTTGATCCCAGAGGGTCACAATTCATACTAAGCCTTCCTTCCAAAAGAGGCTTGTGCATCCACTGTAATATGTGCATAAAAAGAGTATGAAAAAATACTTTGATCTATTTAACCTTGAAAACTCAGAATTATTAAGAAATAGCTATGAAACATACACATTCACATCAAAAGCACAATGGTGAGGATGACCCACTCCAGTGTATTAAAAACCGATTTGCACAGCAGTATTTTTTAACTGCACTCCTGTTCAGAAACAAATACATTTCTTTAGAACTCTATGTATTTTACAAGAAATTGTAGGGTTACTGAAGACTGGTGGCTGCACAGAAAATTTATGTCCTTCCCCACTCCCTACTCTATGTATGTCAGCACTTTGTTGACAGACAGCACACCATGCTCTTCTGCAGATATTGGTGTCTTTCACAAAATTAACCTTTATGAAGAATTAACTTAGAGATAAAAAGATCTTCACAATGCATACTCTATCAGATAAAATTCCTGAATTGTAAAGCAAGTTGCTGGTGTTTCATGCAGAAAAGCGTAATTTAATGGATTTGGATTTTTCTCCAGCAGTATTGGATGGATCCATAAACAGAGATTTTGTCCTCTTTATGGAGAGAGGCTGAAAAGAACCTCTGCACAAACATATGGTATTCATAAGTGCAGTGCCATGTCAAAAGAATGATTACCACCCTAGGGGACAGAGGCTTGAGTAAAGATTGACCATCCTGTGCAATCCATTATCAGTTCCATACCTCAGAGCACAGAGACTCGTGCAATTTCCCCCACTCAGTTTTGTTTGGTGTGACGTGCTCAACATAAGCTCTCACAAGATGTCCTGACTGTCCATCAGCTTCCATGAGCTTCAACAACAAATCACTGACTGCAGAGATCAAAACCTGAAGACTGAGAAAAGGAGAAAACACTGCAAATGAGTTTAGCACTATTCATTAAGAGCCCACCTCCATATTTTCCATTGCTCCATATGTGCAATACTGGGGTGGTTTAAGTAGTGCTTTACCCACTGCCTCCAACAGACTCAAAAGTCTCTCAGTAATACAGATGTCAATTAAATAAAGATCCTGATCCTGGTTTGTTTTGGAGAATGACACATTATGGAACAGACATGTGCATCCCAAATACCTTTTAACATCCAAAGATGAAGACTGAACTTGGCTCTTGACCCACAGTGCAGCTTTAAGCAAAAAGGTGCTCTGTTTCTGAGTGCTCTGAAGCTGATGCACAAGTGAATTTACACCAGTCATCCAAGTGTGTTTTAATTTGCATACAAGTACATCTATTGTAGGGAAAAGAAAAAAGAAAATAAAACAATGATAAATAGACAAGCAAAACCACCACAAATAGGTGAATTCTAATTACAATCAACAGCATACAGCAACGACCAATGTCTAAAGATCCTACAGTAGGAAAACAATTATCTTTTCTGTGGTTACATGCAAAAACTACAAAGGCACATACACAGCTTTCTTGTTGCAGAGCAATTTTAAATTAACTGTGACTCACAGGTAAGATCTGATTTAATTGCGAATAAGAATGATGTTCCTGCTGTCTGCTACCATACGATCTTCAAAACCACAGATCTTTCTACCAAAATATTGAACATTCACAACATCAGTAATCATTTATAAAGCAGCAGTGGTTTCCAAGCTAGTACCGACTTACTTCACTTGTGTGACAACACTGAAACATTGTATTTACTTGCTTTAATGTCAGTAAATTCATGTACCAATTCAATGCCCTCAAAATCTGCAATCAAGTCATGTTAATCAGGATCTCAGTCTGAACATGAGACACGGGCAGAGAGAGGCATGGATCACAATTTGTCTGGGCAACTTGGTCAAGATAAATGGTTTCAGAATAAATACATGTTATCTGTAAAGAAGCAACTGTACACATTTTTTCACAGACTCCCCAGACTGCAAAATGAACAAAAAACGTTCATTTGTTACATTTCATAAACTTTAAACAGCTTCTGTAATAGTCCAAAAAGTGTGCAATATCACAGCCTCCAAGTTAGCTCATACTAACATTAAAAAAGCTCCAAAATCCTTGTAAAGATGTTCAGGACTTGACGCTTAGTAGTAACTAGAGGCACTGTAAATTAAAGCACAGATTTTCAGGTCAGTTACAGCTGCAAATGCTCAATGCACGTGAACTCAGTATCCAATCACATTCTTGATTCTGTTTCACAAAAAGGAAGAATTTAGATGTGATCATCACCTATGAAAAAGCTCAGCTCAAGTTCTTTTTCCTGATTACCTGTCAAGTGTATTGCATCCTGTCTCTGAGCACATAGCTGGAAGATGGTAAAGAGCAAGTCTTCTGAGGATGGCATCAGCAAACAGCCTTTCACTGAGCTGAAAAAGCTCGAGGCCACATCGCAGATGAAAGATACTGATGGTTCAGTATTTCCAGCTTCAGAAAGATCCTTCGCTTTAGATAGAGCTGCTTGAAGCTTATCAATAATCCTTTCAACAAAAGTTTCACCAATCAATGATTCTGTTGGGCAGAGGAAAAAGACAGTGTGCTTTGATTGCTTGATAAACATGACCATGAAAAGATTTGACCAGACTATTGCATATAGCCACGAACATGCTTTAGTTCCCTTTTCACGGGCTACAAGCAAGCCAATCCCATTTAGCCTCAAACTCTACAGTACCCTGTGGCAATGAGTTCCATTATTTAATTATAAACTGTATGAAGAAGAGCACTTTTCTTGCCCCTCAAGATTGTTATCTAAGAATGTGTTAGAAACTCAAGTTCTTCCACTGAAAGAAACAATGACAAATTTATTACTATTTGCATTTTCTATACAAATTGTGATTTTACGGCTCTTAAGCACAACCCCATCTCTAACCACTTCCACTACAAGCTGACAAATTCTAGTTTGTTTTCTTGCCTCTACAAGCAGAAGCCACTGCTTTTCTAACCATTCCTGCCAGATTTCTTTGGGCATATTCTCATTCTATTACACATTTTTCAAAAGCATACAGGTGAACAAGAATATTGCAGTGACCAAAACTACATGCAGTATTCCAGATATTGGCAACATATTCAGTATATTGACTATGTGCTATAATAATTTTCATTTGTCCTCTGTTCTTTTCACAGCAGCTCCTAATAACATGTACTCCTTTTTTAATGCTTTTTTACAACCTGTCACTTACAGGGAAACATAATGACAGAAGATCTCTTTTTGAGGTTTAACAAATAGGAGCCCATCATTGAATTGATACAGTTACAATTGCGTTCTTTCCATGTATACTTGTAACATTTATTGCCTTTGGATTTCTACTGTAATCTTTTTGTATCAGTTAAGCATTCAGTATCACACCACACCGCTATGGGTCTGTGAAGTTCACTATTTATCCTTTTTTCCCTTTAATTCTCTTCATCATAGGCTACTAATCCATGAAAGGCTCTTCTATTTCCTCCATGATGATTAAAAAAGCCTTAAGAAACTTAGATAAGAGATCTCATTTAAAAAATCCTTTTGACAGTCCACATACTCTACTTTGACTTAAATGATTAAGTCAAGAACCACCATAGCCCCTCAAAATCTCTCAGGCTTCATCCAATATGATTTAAAAACAGGTCACCCAGTGCCCAGCAGAAAATGAGCTTAGGAGTGTCTCCAGTTCTAGAGCCAAAAAGCAAAGTCACTGGACTATCAGCCCTAGAACATCAGGCTCACAAGTACATTTGTTGAACTCTCTATGGAGAGAGGAAACAGGTTTTCCTGATGGTCTTTTACACCAAAAGTTCCAGTGAAAGAAAAAACAACCTTAGGACACTTTCAGGATGCCTTGTCTAAGAACATCCACCACACTGAGCTGCCTGTGTGCACCTTTGAAACTTGAAAGCCCCATGAATGTGCACAGCATCCATTGACACTGAAATGTGTCACCTCAGGGATTAAAGCAAATGCTGAGTTTACATGGAAAACATGAAGAAAATTGAACTCCCCTGGAGTATCAGATACTAAAAATGCAAGGAATAAATTAAATAGGATGCTATAAATAAAAAAAAAAAATCGGATTACATATAAAGCATAAGAGCACATGCAGAGTTTTTAAAAGACATGAAAATAAATGGAAATGGCTCAAAACAATTCAAACGTCCTGTAACAAGGCATTATTAAAACACACATAGGTCCATAACAATGGACTTGGTATTCTAGTTTTGAAGGTAAATTTCACATGGTATGGTATAAAAATTCATATTATTTTACAGTACAACAGCTGATAGATCAAGCTTAAATTTTCCTTAAGTTTTCAAGACTTGCAAATCTGAATCTTGTCTTTATACACTGCCCTTGTTTAGCAATGTGGACCAAAAAATGGCAGCTACTACTACAAGTTAGTGTTTACAAAATTAAACTGGATGCAGTAAACTGGCTTAGGTATAAAAACCCCTCAAAACTAAGAAACAAAAACCCCACTAAAAATCAACCAATCAACAAAAAACTACCAAGAGAAAGCCTAAATGTTCTACTACATGAAGTATTCTGGAAGATCCCAAGTTCCTTTCCACCTATGCAAAGCGTAAGTGCAGCATTTACACTTCATGAACTCCAAGGATTATACATGTTTGTGGTGTTGTGTTATTTAGGAGTGGAGCTGGAGCTTGGATCCCAATAAGCCTCTCCCAAGGCCAGACCATGAGTGTTATGTTGAGAGGCTACAGTTAAAGTACTCACCACTTTTAATGCGCTGTGACAACACCAAGCTCAGGAGGGTCCACCTTTCTGAAGAGGCTGATCCTGATGAGGTGGCTCCAGGCTTTAAACCCAGGTGACACAGATCATCTGCCAGCATTACCAGTTTTTCTCCAAGCATGTCTCCTTTGAGCCAGTCAGAGACTAAGGAAAGTTTTGTTGTGCTTGAGCACGCCTGGATCACAAGAAAAACATTACAAGAATCTTTTGAGGGTATAGAATAATAGAATGGTTTGGCTTGGAAGGGACAGTAAAGATCATCTCCCAAGTTCCAGTTTAAGTACCAATCCCCCACTAGATCAGGTTGCTCCAAGCCCAGTCCAGCCTGGGGTTGAACACTTCCAGGGATGGGGCAGCCACAGCTCCTCTGGGTAACCTGTTATTAACTATTAACTTTTATTACTAAGCATAAGACTAACATGTCAATCATGCACACACAGAGTGAGAATTACATCATCTACCAGAAACAGCCTTCAGATTTTACATTGCAACAACACCTCCCAACTTTTTTTTTTTGTCTGAGACAGCAACTTATGGCTGGGTCAGTTCTCTACTGCAGAGTGAAACAAGTCACCTTCTGCAAATGCTTCCTTTATGTTTCTCCTCCAACTACAGAGCCCAAGAAATTCCTACACTGGAATTAGAAAAATAATTTCTGGATGACCAAGTTGGCTGAAATAAAATCTATTTAAAACATATAAACTGTTTACAGCACCTGAATTTCTATAAGAAGAAATAAAAGGTCATAAATTAGAAACATTATTCTGCTGATGAGCCACTGTAAGTTACAAAATCATAAAAACTGAATATTCCTAAAATATGCAGCATATATGAGAGAAGATCCTGTGGTCTATGCACTGGACTGTAAGTCAACTGCTATGAGATCTTGTCCAAAAATTCATCATACACTTCCTATTTCATCCCATGCAATTACTTAAATGTCAGTTTGTCAATATTCAGTGTGAAAAAATGGAATACTACCTTTTCTTTATAAGTACCTTATAAGGATAATGATAAAAATAATAATTTAAATTGCTGGTCTAATCCCCAGCTCCATTCTCTCTAGCTTGGAAGAGATGATCAAAAAAATCAAGAATCCATCCCTCTGGCTCAAAAACCAAACTGACCAAAAACAGAATGACAAAGATTCTTTTGTTTTGGCATCATCATTTCATTTCTAAGACTGTCCCCAGATTTAAATGCATTTGAAACAAACACTACTCTGAAACTGTAAGATTTTCAAACTATGGAAATTATCACTAAAAAGCCATGTGAATCTTAAAGCTAACATCCGAGAATTATTAAAAACTATGCATAATAAGAACAAAAAAAAATCTCAAGAGGTACCTTTTGAATTATCTGGAGAAAAAGAGCCCATTTCAGATCCATCTGAAAAGAAAAACAAAATTCCTCAATATTTAATAAAAATCTTTGCTGAATAGGAAGCAATAATTCCATTTTAACTGTTCTGTAGGCATAAGTAGAAGCTGCTAAAATTCAGAAACGAAGTTATTGATTATATAATTTTTGTCTTCCAAACCTTTCTCTTCCACAAAATTCAGTAAGGGACTGTATTTATATCAAAGGCTACCAAGGACTAGTATTAAAGTACACTGTACAAAGAAGCAAGAGTAGAGAAATTCTGATGATACTTTTTAAAAATTATTTATACCATATAGAAAGGGGCAGAATCTTTCACCCCAACACTAGTATGTCTGAATTTCCTAAAACTACCTTCCTCATGCTGGATTTAACCCAAATTCATGTAGAATTATCTTCCATGCGACAAGCGCCAAAGTAAGATTATAAATGAACCACAGCCCACAATAACAGTAATGACTTTGATAAAAATTAATAAATCATGTGCAAGTCATACCTTCACTAAATCATCAAGAATGACTTTCCTTTCATCATTACTGTTGCAACAATGAAGTACACTGTACAAAATATCAACCAGGAAATGGGTGTCTTTTCTCCAGTCTTCTTTCAGCCAAGTTATTAAATTCATATACAGAAATTGTACAGATGGATTTTTGTTATGAGCTTTCACTTCATTTTCCAATTCAGCTTGAGCAGGGCTTACATTATTGCCCTGCTCTAAAAGCACCTGGAAAACTCTATTTGAGGAAAAAGAGTTGAGCAGGGCAGAGAGAAATTTCAAATGCTGTTCTGACTTCTGTTCATTGACATACACAATGCTCAGCTCAGCCAAGTTGCAGACTAAGTTCTCCAGAGGTTCTTTCCTTAGATGTGAAGTTTGCTGCAAGTCAGCCTGAATTTCAGAATCACCATTCCTCACTTCTGTGAGCTTTCGACTCTCTGTGTTCCTTTGAGATTCATCCTCATCTGTAAATCTGATTTTTAGAGATTTTCTGTTGTTTGGTTTTGCAGCACTCTTTGGATTCTGAAGAATTTCCAGCATACCAGATATGGCAAAGAGTAATTTCTCATCAGCATCCAACCTATCAATGTGAAGTATACACATTTTTAGAAGATGGTCCCAAAAATCTGACAACAGTTTCTGGAAAACTTCATCTGTGCCATCATCACTGCAGAGTTCTGCTTTAGCTTCCCAGGAACTCAGCATTTCTGCTGTTTGATAAAATAATGGTCCACTTTGCAACTTGGGCTCCTTAAGTACAGCGTTGATAAAAGGAATTAGCTATAAAGACAAAAAAAAAATGTATTAAAGAACAGTGATCCAATTTATAAAATGATTTTATTCTTTATAATGTCAAGAAATTACATAACTCTGGAAAATATTCTGGAAGCCATTCTGCAAATATCTGGATTTATTTATGTTTGAACACTTCATAAAAATATACAGGATGGGAGGAACTTTCCCCTCCCTTAAATATAAATTTAATTGCACAGTAAAAAGAATGATTTCATAGGAAGAAAAAAACCCAAAATTCAGTACCTTTACTTTTGTTACACTGCTCTCCACAACTCCCTGAAAGGAGGTGGGGTGGTTCCCTTCTGCCATGTCTCAAGTGAAAGGATGAGAAGGAATGGCCTCAAATTGCAGAAGGGGAAATTCAGACCAGGTATTAGGGGGGAAAAAAAAAATCACTGCAAATGTGGTCAGGCATTGGAATAAGTTGCCCAGAGAAGTGGTGGAGTCACCACCTCTGGAAGTGCTTAAGAGACATCTGGATGAGTCACCTGGGGACATGGTCTGGGGGTGATTTTGGTGGTGCTGGGCTGATGGTGGGACTGGATGATCTTGAAGATCTTTTCCAGTCTTGACAATTCTGTGTGGTTTTTTTCATAAATTCTAGGGAAACTCTCAACAGATAAGTAAACCCTCACCTAAAGTTCACATTTTTCTTTGACTTTGAATTATCAAACGTACACACAACAATATTCAGTATTTCTGATGAATACCTGGTCACATATAAGCATTTGATGAATTTGGCTTTGGTCTTCTTCTTCTCTTTTCTGTAGTACAGCAAAGCACAGACACTCCATAAATGCAGTTGTAATTGCTGAACTTTCTGAAGGGCTGGCTACTGTCCTCTCACTTGACAACCTGGGAGAGGACACAGAGTCAGCTGTTCTTCCAACAAACCCAGCATGAATCCCATCACTGTACTCTCAGTTATGTTGTTCTGATCCAGACACCAGTATGAGAATGCAGTATCATAGAATCATTTACAGGAGTCAGATCAAAATAAAGTCAATTTAAAAAGTTGATACGCCCAGGCAATTAATAGAGCAGATATCAAAACAACTTCATCTGGTCTTAGCATGCAGAAAAAAACCCCAAACATTGTAAACAGAGAAACCACATACAGCCTGGCACACTGTCTCATGTTTCAGACAGCTGTCAAAACTCTTTTGTAATTTTCTACACACACCAAAGAGGTTCAGAAAGCATCACTTTCTGTCATTATAGGGAAAAAAAAAAAGAAAAAAAGAGGAAAGTAAAAAAAGAAAAAAAAAAAAAAAAGCCACCTAAAGAGTCTCACCTGTTTTGAGTCTGAAAAGCTGCAAATTCTTTGCATTTGATGACTATTAGATCCCATAAATGATCAGAGAAATATTACAATTTTTGTACTACAGGTAATAAAATTCCATACACTTTTCAAACACACCACTGCATAACTCTCTTCTCCAAGAGCTCTGCTAACTGCCACACCAACATCAGCTGAGAACCAATTTTTTTTAAATAAATGAAATTTCAGTATTTCATAAAATAATTTCTACATGCTTTTGAGTACACAATGCACAGGTACACATTTAAATTACATTTGATAGAAAAGTGGTTTTGATGTATTTTAAAGAACAAAAGTAAAAATCGTTCCATCCTTTAAAAATGACTATCACAAGAATTACAGTTCCTGCATAAAGGAAATGTCACTATCACAAGGCTAATCCCCACTGTAAGAATTACACACTGGTGAGAAGAGCCTGGTTCTTAAGAGTCATCCTTAATTACAATTTATGTTCCATATTCAAATTTGTCACAGAATATACACAAAGCTTTGACAAATAAAGATAAGAATCCTTCATGTAAGAAAGATGGAGTAAAATCAAAAGGAAAGCTGAAGGTTTAAGATGATGGGAACAGCCAAAAAGGACTGAATCCAGTTTTGGATACTGAAAAGAATTTTAAAAATACAATCTCATTCACCTTTAAATGCTTAAAGATTAGTTTCTTTATTTCCAAATGTAAAAGCGACTAATTCCAAATAAATAAATTTGTGGTCCATACCCTTGAATTATAGAGCTGAAAAAAACTCTGAAGTATTCCAGCTTTGGTTCCACAACGTCAGGAGGCACCTTGCTAATGAAGGGCAGGAGGTTTGGGTAGATAACAGTAGCTAATCCTCGCCCACCTTCTCGAAGCACTGTCCAGAGCTTCGGCAGAACTCCTTTTCTGGCATTTACATGACTCCAGCAGTCCTACAGAGAGAAATTCACCTACTGTAAACTAAACAACAATATATTGCCTCAGAAGAACTGCCAAGGCAGCCATTTAACCTACCTCCCTGTATGATAACTAAAACAAGTTATTGTGAAATTTAAGTTCTGTTAAGTTATTCACTTGCCAGTATTCTTTAAAATCACTTTCTCCCTATTTTGGCCTGTGAAATGAACATGATAAAACTATTTCTGCCATTGTTTAAAATCAGTCGACCTTCCTTGTTAGCCAACTGCAATTAGAAGTTTCTCTTTAATAATGTTTTTATGATGCTTCATAGAAATCACTTCTAATTAGTCCTGTATTTCATTTTAAATTCTCATTATCAAGGCCAACCAATGACTGACTTTAAAAGTATCACTAATTTCAAAACTCTCTTCAAAAATTTTCTGATGGTTAGAAAATGCTTTTGCACTTTCCTTCCTGAACATAAACTTTTTTGCCATCTGATCTATTTCATTTATTATCATATTTATTATACTTCAAGGTACCTATATTTACAACAAACTGAACAAAGATTGGGGTTTTCTTAATGAAAACTTCTTACAATTCATTTGAAGGGGAAACAAACTAACCACAAATGCACTTCAGGTCGTTTTTGTAACTGTCTTTAACAAAGAATAAGGTTTTAAGCATTATTTGACTTACTAGTGACTACATTTAATGAAAGGATTTCAAGTTAATTAAATTAAATTCATAAAACAACTCTAATTTTCAGATATGCTGGGCATGATATATTTGAAAGTTACACTGAAAGAAGGAGGATGTAGCCTCAAGGATTTCCTGTCATTAATCATAAAGAAAACCCACTCAAGTCTGTCTTCCTAATTCTACATAAAGAAAAATACTTGGTGAAAAGTTAAATTTGATAAAAATATCTGCCCCTTACGCTTCCCACATTACCTCAATAGTGGTGATAGTATAAAGCACTGCTTCCCAAAGAGCAGGACACACCACTGCATCACTGTCATCAATGCTGAGAAGAACAGCAGGACAAACTCTTGGTGCTTCAGCTTTCACCACCTCAGGCAAGTGCTGGCAAAATGCAGAAATCAGCTCAAAGAAAGCTGAGCGAACCTGACACAGGCCACAGAGGGAAAAACAGGATTTGTCACTGCAAGATTCCTTTTAAAGTCAAAAAAACCTTACAACACACCATCCCATATTTTAGCATATTAACAAAGGTTAAAATATTATTAAAAACAAAGCAGTTATTAAACAGTCTTATCAAATATTTTAATGTAACTTGTTAAGTGATAAAATGCTTTTCAAAAGTTGTAATTTTAAATACTTCTCAAAAGGAAATTTTTCCCAAAAGCAACTAACAGCTTTTAAACAAAATGTTATTGCAGGAATTTTTCACTCTATGCACTGCTGGTCTTGGCAGACTAAAGACCAGTAAAATGATTTAAAAAATGAAAATACCAAAGAACTAAGAACACATGCTGTAAGTTGTAAATTTTAAAGCAATATTGTCTATATTGAGTTTGGGTGGTTTTTTAACATTAACTCTGGTCAGATATTAATCCCAGATCAAAAAGATTTATAATTATGTTAACTGAACAGTCTCTTTAGCCTTTCTGGAATCTACCCAGAAACCTGAAAGCTCTTTCAAACCTAAGCAAAGTACCAAATTCATCCTTGTAGAATACAAGCAATTAACACTTCCTTACGTTAAGAGTATTACCTTTAACAAAAACCAAGCAAAATAAAGAAGAAATTAAAAAGTCACCTGTGATACGTTGTGTTTGCTATATTTCCAAAATTTGTTTTGGGACAGAAGTAACATTAACTTTTCCTCCAAAGAATGCATCTCTTTCTTTGGCGACATGCTGAGCAACTTCTTTAAAGCTAACAAGGAGCAGGTCAGAATCCGGAAAAATTTGGCTTCCCTTTCTTCTTCTGGTACAGTTCTCAGAAAGCAAAACAAACAAGTTAAAAGTGGATCACAAATAAACCAACAGGCATCTCAAGTTTGTCTAAACTAAACTGCCTTCTTTTTTTTTGTGTTTTTTTTTTTTGATCTCAGGTGCCAGCAATGTAAGTACATAAACTTTCCATAGGTTCTAAATTACACTATGACGTGTTAGGAAGAAAAAGAGTTTCAAGTCATCTCATCTTCCAGCTACTCACAAATGCTATTTTTAAAAGAGGTGAAACAAGAATTAGATAACTGATAACAGTTTCAAATGAAGTTGCTGGGATCTGGACTCATATAATCATTCTGTCTCCTGAAACAGAAGTAAATTCACTACTTCCAGGGGCAGAGAACTCAATAAAGACCAAGATTCAAAGGCTTAAATAAATATTTAAGCAGGCAAACATACTGAGGGTCACTGAGTGTATCAGCTGTTTCCTTCAGAAGGTGATCTTGAAGTACCTATGGGGGAAAAAACAATGCATATAAACACAAAGAAGTCTAATACTTACATGTGAACATTATTCACATGTTATTCAGAGACAGCCCTACAATAAAATTTCACAGCCTCTGAGTTGTCTTTCTAATATTTTTAGAAATGCTTATAAACAGGCTAGAAACAAATTTGAATTTAACCTTCCTAATACTTGGTAAATTGCAGCCCTGTGCCAGTGTGCTCCTGCTAAAAAGAAGCCAAAGTGAGGGCAAATCAAAACAGTTACATTTGCACACAGTGGGCTGGCAATGCAATCTTTTATCTTTTTTTAATTCAGTCAATTGAGTATCATATCTGACTGGCAGAAGAGCATAAACCTTGGTCAGAATTACACTTGTAGATGCTGAAACACTGCTCAGCATTCTTCATTCCTTTTTCACGGTAGCTAAACTACTCCAGCATCATTATTCCATCTGTCTGCAACATTATGTGTTGACTGAGCATCATTACATAGGAATGCACACAAGGAAATTCACTATCCATTCCTTTGGTTCCAGTCATTCTCAAATACAAAAAGACGGATGTATTTTTTTTTTCTCTGCATTCTTTATTCTTCTTCTTTTTTTGTATTTCCTTACAGAAGAAATTCTTCCCTGTGAGGGTGGTGAGGCTCTGGCACAAGATGCCCAGAGAAGCTGGGGCTGCCCCATCCCTGGGAGTGTTCAAGGCCAGGTTGGACAGGGCTTGGAGCAACCTGGTCTAGTGGAATATATTCCTTTCCATGGCAGGGGGTGGAACATGAAGACCTTTCAAATATCCCTTACAACCCAAACCATTCTATGGTTCTCTTCACAGGGGCAAAGCTTCAGGCAAGAATTTCTGAAGAATAGATGGGGGAAGGATGACTTTTAAACTTATAACAGAAGTTGATATATACAAAGCCTTAAAGAAATACAAAAGTATAAACTCACATTAAGAATTTCATCCTTACAGAATACTAAGGCTTCGGGTTGTTTGCTCGAAGGAAAAGCTTTTTCAAAAGCTACTTTTGCAGCAGATGCAGCAGGGGAGTAAGTGTCACACTGAGCAATCAGCCAGTAACCCATGATACTTTTTAAGTAAGGAGCTAAGTGTTTTTTTACTTTAAGAATCAGTTGCTCAAAAGATTGCTGAGTTGCTTCTCGAACACGGCGATCGTGATCCTGTTAAACAAAGAAAAGAAGGGGAAAAAAGAGAAAGGTTCATTGGTTTAAGAAATGTACCTTTGATTTCAGGTACTTCAAAGCAAAAGTGGTGATTAAAAAGCCACGTTTGCAATTAATTGGATTTGAAACATAGATTTGAAAGTAAGCACCACCAACAAAAAAGTTTTGGTATCCCAAGGTGTGGGAGAGTCCTAATTTAGTGGCATCACATTCCCAAAGTGTTCTGCACTCAGAATTGTAACACTTCAACAGTTCAAGACTCCACCCACTGCCAGTATTGAATTATGTCCACAAAAAAAAGAACATCATTTTTCTTCACCTTGATGTTTGTCCTAGATCAAGTCAGTAATTCCAGCAAAGGTGAAAATGTCAACAAAGACCAGCTTAGAGGTAGTCACAGGAAGGATATAGGTAAGTTTTTAATTTAAGTACTTCAATACTTACTAGTGAAATTTTACAATAAATTCTCGGCCAGTAAGGAAGAACACCTTTAACAACTTCTGCTTCTCTTTCCTTGCACATCGTCCCAAACTCTTGCATAGCCTAAAGTCAAAACATCAAGAGCATGACTTAAGAAGTCAGGGAGATATGTGTGGAGATTTATGAGAGTGAAACAGACTTAATTAGCATATCTAGTCTGGTGACTAGGATGCCCTAGCGAGGACAAACAAAACTTTGAGCTTATGAAAAGATAGGATTAGAAATCTGCTTAAGGAAGAAGATTCAATCAACCCCCTATGATGAAGATGTTAAAAAATGCATGAGCTGTTTGTATGATCTTTTAACCTAATTATTGTAGTAGAAATTATTAACCTTACTAAAATAGTACATAAATTCTTAGAAAACCTGAGTAAAATCGAATTCTGAGCATGGATCAGTCTTTCCGTCTCTCCATCAATCACCAATAGATATGTTCTGTAATTTACTTGTTTGTATCTGAAACTGCAACTCCCTTTTCCAAGAATCAATTCATTTCTTGGAAATGCGCATCTAATAGAGATAACTACATGATGGACCTTGCTATAGGTTATCCAAGATATCTTCTGGATTGCAGTTCTAACAAATCCACCAAGGTGAAACTAGTTAGTTCTCCTTCCACCCTTAAGAAAACTGTATGATTCTCTGATTAAAAACAAATAAATTATGGGGGCAAAGGATCCACCTACTTTTAACTTAGTTGTGATATCCCTTTTAGAAAGCTTTCTCAACACCATTCGGAAATCAGCATCCACGAGGCTGTCTATTTCCTCTGCTCCTTGAATTGCAGGAACATATCCCAGATCGCTCTGAGACGTCCCAAAGCCGATAAATCCAGGCACTGTTCCACGTTCCTTGGCAAGGAGCTCTGCAGCTCGGCCACTGCTAGAAGGCTGACAAAAAACAGGGACAGGAGTAAATTACCTATTTAATTTTATTTTGCACACATCCTGCATTTGAAAATATGATCCTTTTTATATTATATAATAAACCTTCTAATTAAAATAAAGCCTCTCAAAGAAGAGTCCACCTGTGCTTTTAACATAGAAGTTTGACCTAGAAAATTATTCTTCTCCTTAGGATCAGGTGGAGAAAGTTGGGGCTGTTCAGCTTGGGAAAAAAAAGGCTCCAGGGAGTCCTCATAACATCCCTGAGTATCAGCAGGAAGGAAGCTGGAGAGAAATCTTCATCAGGAACTGTAGTGATAGGACAAGGAGGAATGACTTCAGACTGAAACAAAATAGGTTTAGATTAGATATTAAATTCTTGCCTGTGAGGGTGGTGAGGCCCTGGCACAGGTTGCCCAGAAGAGCAGGGGCTGCCCCATCCTTGGAAGTGTACAAGACCAGGCTGGATGGGGCTTGGAACAACCTGGTCTAGTGGAAGGTGTCCCTGCCCATGGCAGGTCCCTTCCAACCCAAACCATTCTGTGAGTGTATTTGATTATTCTGTGAATCAGAATTCTCTTTTCTCAGAGCACATGAATGTTTCCAGAAAACTTCATTGCTTTTATTGCTTTATATTGCTTTTTTTGCTATACAAAAAAGCCTAACAGAAAATTCCTTCTGCAAGCAAACAATTCATTAAGAAACTATAAACTATTTATTAAGAAACTATTAATCCTCCTTCATTATTTATGGTTTTCCTGTTCTTATAATGGGCCAATACAGCTCCCAGGGAATGCTCCTTTTTTTCTCTGAACAAATAATAAACACACAGATAAAATAAAGGATTCTCCCACTAACCAAGTGGCCAAAAATGATTTAGAGGAATGGAGCAAAGGCATGCATATATATCAAGTATAATAAATACCATCACACAGTATTTGTTTTAGAGCTCAGCACCTCTTCTAGTTTATCCCATTTGCTCAGGTTTGTTTCAACCACACTCTTTTCGAAAGACTGCCACAAAACTGACTGATGCCTTTATGTCCTGTGGGACACCTCATAATGCAAACCCCTTTTACTTCCTAATGACAACAGCAGTTTCGCGAGCTTGTGGGGTTTAAATCACCTTTTCTGCACATGAGCTGTTAAGGACACAGTGCTTTTCGTTCCCTAGTCCTCCCTAAATCCAGGGAGGAATCAGAAAACCTGAACGCAGACTTCTCCCACCATCCCGAGTGAGAGGACAGATGTCACATCATCTCTGGCACTTTGGCAAGACTCTGCCCAGTAAAACACACCGAACGTACCAGCGGCACCTTGTTGACTCTAACCCACGGTGATTCCGCTGCCCCTCTCCGCACAAACACCGCAGCGACAGCACTCGCCCTCCCCTAAAGCAGACCCAGGCCCAGAGGCGGCCCCGGCCCCACAACCGGGCCCGAGGACGGCGCTGCCCCCGCCCCGGGCACCCGGAGGGACGGAACCGCGAGTGCCCGGGTCCGGGCCCGGCCCCGCCACCCTCCGGCCCCGCTCCTCACCCGCAGGTTGCCCTTGGTTCGCTGCTTGTTCTTGCCCCCCATGGCGGCGGCGGCGGGAGCGGGGCCGCCCGGAGCCACCGCGGGCACCCGGCACTTCCGGGGCGGGGCCGCCCGGAGCCACCGCGGGCGCCCGGCACTTCCGGGGCGGGGCCGGGCGGGAGGGACCCGCCTTCCCTGGCCTTAAACTCAACAACATCCTTTACAGAAAAAAAAACCAACCAAAAAACAAAAATAACCAAAAAAACCCCCAAAAAACAAAAACCCACAAAAAACATAAAACCAACCAAAAAAAAAAAAAAACCCAAAAAACCCCCAAAAAACCCCAACAAAACCAAAACCCAAAAAACAAAACAAAACAACCCAACAATCCATCGATCTTAAACTTTGAGCGTCCTGTGGGGCCTTTACGGAGCTGCGGCGTTCTTGTACACTTATTTACAAGGATTCTGGATATGGAAAAGTTTCATCCGCCCTTGTGGAAGAGCATCGCTGTGAAGTATCCCTAAGAAAAGTACTCCAGGTCCTTACCAGAGTAGGGAATGTTAGCGATTTTACTGGATGTGTATAGAAACACCTAATCAATTTTAAATAAAAAATATTTAATCCAAAGAAACCAATGTCTGCTTCTTCTCCCATGGGATTTAGATACAGTATCCACAAAATCAGCATTCATGGATGCAACTGTTGAAACCCCACGCAAAAAACACACGCAACATAATGCACTTCCTATTACAGGTCTGAAAACTTGCCAACTCAGAAGGTTGAGGACTGTTTCAGAGTTTTAGAACATGCTGTAAGGGAATCCAATCCTTCTGCTGCTTCTACAGAAACCAAAATACCAGATGTAGAGGAGCCACCACGGTATCTATCACACCTGCACGCACACTTCTACCCAAAGAGAATTCTTACGCCTTAGAGCAGGCATCCTAGCTCATCTTGGTAGCATGAGTAAGATTCTTGTAAACTTGCTCCCACCTTTTTTTTTTTTTTTTAATAAAATATTGATCTCATGGCTTACTAAACTTTCAGGTAGAAAGCAGAAGATTGTTTTTTAAAAAGTTTTCATTAAGTGTACTTCAACAGCAACAATTAATGTAAACATCATGTTCTCACTCCTGAGATACCCACACTGCATATTTGTCTTTTCTTATTTCTATATTCATTCACCATATTCCATCTGTTCATCCATCTATAGTTCTGTCAATGTCCAGTGGGTTATCAAACCCATTTTCTTTCATATTAAGTAGGCATGTACCCTAAATCTCTTAACACCAGAAAGTGCATAAAGCATTCATACAGTCATTCTCATTACTCAGGATTTCACTGGATATTTGTTTTCATTGAAAACTGGATTCATCACATAACTCACGAATTAATTCCCTCTCTGATCAACTGTTGTAGAAAAGCTAAGGAATCTGTTATTAGGATTAAATTAGAAACTTAGGTCTGGGACCTGTGCTGATCTTCAACCCTTTCAATGCCCTTCAACCCCAAAGTACATTTGAAATATGTCAGCACATCCTTTTTCTTCTAAAAAATGATATAGTTGCCCCAAGTCCATATGATTTCCCCTGGCACCATGTGCATCAAAACATTTTTCTTCCAAAGTGGGGAACTTTCGTTGCTTCTGGATCTCAGCGTGTCCTCCACCTTCCAGAGAAACATCTTCTCTGTGCCGAATAAGAATTCTTTTCCAGGTTAATCTTCTTATCCTGAAAGCAATTGGGGAAATATTAATCTACCTATAAAATAAAGACTGTTTTAGCAAATACTATGGAATAACTACTATCACAAAAGTCAATAAATTCTGTTTGTGTATATATATTGACAGAGATAATGGTTCATGAGCTGGTGATATAAATACTACTCACATACAAACTCTCTCATAATCAGAAGCTTGGGTTTTTTGTATCCCCTCAGGACTGAAAAACTTTAACGCTACTCCTCACAAAATAATTAATGAGGATGTAGTTTCCATTTAAGGGCTCACTTCTGCCTTCCCTCTACTAAGAATTCTCATACAGTCTTAGCTGACACAATCAAATTACAATGCTTATTTAGTCTGCACCACCCAGAAGGATAAATAATGGGAGCAGAATGAATCATGAATGTGAAGTGATATCTAACACGTGGGGTACTGCAGTCCATCTCTATAAAAGTGAAACAGAGGAAAACAAAACAGAAATAAATGTGCACCATGCAGTACTGGTTACTTTGACTGTTGCAAGCAACAGTACAGTGGATATTTAGAGTCATGCATTATTATAAACAAAAATACTTCTCAGATCTTCACAGCTTGGCATGTGGTTGAATTTCCCACCTTCTGGCCACACATACAACATGACAAAATGCAATATTCTAACTACTAATGGCATTAAAGTAGAAACGAGAACTAACCTTGACCAGAACTCTTCACAACTACTTTGTAACCCTTCTACACAAACAACACCTGGTTTCCCTGGCATGCAAAACCCTGTCAGAGAAAGCTCCTTGGCCCAGTCAATAATATTCTTTCTTTTTTGCTTGTTGTAAATGTGATGGCTGTAGATCCACAATCGAGTGAAGGTGGTGACTTCTGCCTGTGTGGCATCTGAGGCTGTCACCGAGGAGGATGAGAGATCTTTGTCAATGTAGGCAGCTGCGTGGTCTTTAACCCATTCCCTTGCACTCAGCATGCAGGGCTCGCCACTGAAGTTCTGCATCAAGTATGTTTTTAGATCAGAGTTCAGGAGAATCTGCTGAGAGCGGCTTAATAATGACGACCTAAAGAAAAATATAAATGCATATAAATATATATGTGTTTACATTTTAGCATGTTTTTAAAAACACAGAATAATAGAATCCTTGGTTTGGAAAAGACATCCAAGATGTCAAGCCCAACCTTTGACCGATGATCACCTTGTCAAACCAAACCAGTGCACCGAATGCCACATCCAGCCATGCACTGAGCACCTCCACGGAGGAGACTGCAGCACCTCCCTGGCAGCTCCTTCCAACCACTGACCACCCTTCCCATGAAGAAATTCTTCCTAATGTCCAACCTGAGCATCCCCTGGCACAGCCTGAGGTCATTTCCTCTTGTTCTGTCACTGCATCCCTGGGAGAAGAGGACAATCTCCACCTGACTACAGCCTCCTTTCAGGTAGCTGTAGAGACCCCCTGAGTCTCCTTTTCTCCAGACTAAACCACCCCAGCTCCCTCAGCTGCTTCTCACAGGACTTGTGTTCCAGACCCTTCCCCAGCTTCATAACTTTTCGAAGTTTTGCTTCAAGCTGCTAAGAAAATCAGGCATAGTTAGACAATACGCACTTGCTATTGATATTTAACTCAGATTAGGTATGAAAGCATCTTAATTAGATAATGGACACTTACTATTGATATTTAACTCATATTAGGTTATTAGGTATGAAAATATCTTAATTTTTTTGTGTGCTAACTCTTGAATTCACAAACAGAACTACCAATATGTAAAACAAAATCAAGAAAAAAGTACTTGAAAAGTAAGTAGGCTGAACAAATTTCCTGTAATATACAATCTACTTCTTTAAACAAACAAACAAACAAACAACAACAAACCAAACAAAAAACCACACAAAAAAACAACAACAACAACAACAACAAAAAAATCAGAAGGCTGGAACAAATAGCATTGTGACAAGGGAAGAATAAGACCTTTAACTATTTCTTCACCCCTTTAGTTAGTCTTAAGCTTTATCAAAACAGACACGTCCTTCTGGAGCATCAGACCAATGACCAGTATCCACATCTAACTCTTCCCTACAGGTGATGGCTCCTTCATGCTTTTTCCCTTTCCCTCACTTATTTGTTGAGCACACCAGAGAAATCATAAGCTTGTATATTTGTTTCTTCTTCAGCACTGTTGTCAACCTGGCCTAATTAGGCAGTAAACCATCCAAAAAAATAAAGAAGAAAAAAAAAAAGGCTGCCTTTCTCTGATCATAACTGTATTTGTGCAACACACTCTAACTTATAAATGTTGTTATTAGTAGTCATACCTCACAGTAATTTCTGGGAGAACAGTTGGGTATTTAAATGGTAAAGCACAGGCCATACAGAATTCCACCTAAAAACAAATGAGCGAGTGTTTACTTCACGTAAACCATAAAATCCCACAATGGAATATTTTTTTTTAAAAAAAGGTGTTTACAATACCGTAGAAGCATTAGGCCCCTCTGTTTTTACATTCAGTATAAACTGAAGTTTTGAAGATGGCACCTCTGCAGACTCATTTTCAACATAGTGTTTGAGTTCAGCTAGAGCCAGCTGGTCTGTCACAGCAAACTCTTCCTCATAAGGGAACATGCTGGATAGTAAATCTAACTCTGAGATTTGTATCTCTGCTTCTTCCTGGCTGGCCATTTCTGTTGTTCCCTGAGCAAAGAAAAAATCAGGGAAGAAAGACACGGCTTGAATATGGAACAAAGTTCATTAACTACTCTTATGCAAACCACGTTACAGAATCCCAGAACATGCTGAGTTAGAAGGAACTCACAAGGATCACCGAGTCTGACTCCTGGCCCTGCACAGGACAAAGACAGGAGTCACACCCTGTGCTTGGAAAGCCTTGTCCAAACGCTTCCTGGGCTCTGTCAGAGCAGTGCAGTGACCACTTTCCTGGGAGACTCTTCCAGTTCCCAACCACCCTCTCGAGGGAAGAACCTTTTTTCTAGTATCCAGCCTTAAACCTCCCCTGACCCAGCTTCATGTCCTGCCCTTGGCTCCTGTCAGTGGTCGCCAGAGAACTCCTGCCCTTCCCCTTCCCCTCAGGAGGAAGCAGGAGACTTAAGGCACATTAATAGTTATGAACAGGCCCATTATAAACAACCGGCCCGTGTCTGCCGGGCGGGCTGGCCCAGGTACACGCACTGACAGCCCACGCCGTTTCCACTGCTCTGAGGTGGGACGGGACGCGCTGGTGCCAGCATGTTCCCCACAAGGCTGCCCCTCGAACACGCCGCTCCCACTCCCCTCGCCCCGTGTTCCATCATTTTCCTTGGACAACAGAGAAGCGGGAAGTGACCCGGCGTGGCGCCCGCGCATGCGCGTACGCGACCCACCTCCCACGCCCCGCCCCCGGCCGCGGCCCCACAATGCAGCGCGCCGGAAGCGCGCATGGCAGCCGGTGACCGCCGCCGCGCCAGCGGTGATTGAGGTGAGAGGTTGCCGCCTGCCCCGTCTGGTGGAGTCATGCGCCACCAAGTTGTCCGCCCCGCCGCACCGGTAGGTGAGGGATGGGAGACCCCCGGGGGCCTCCGCCGCGCTCCTACCGTCGCGGCCACGCTCCTCCCAGTCCGGGACTCGCTGCAGTGGCGCGCTGCTGCCGCCGCTCCGGCAAGGACGCGTGCGGCTCTCGATTGGCTGCGGCAGCTGTCTGTCAAGGGCGCGGGCCAATCGGAATCAGGCGGGGGCGGCCCGGCCGCGGGACTGGCGAAGAGGGCCGGGCCAGGCTCGGCTGGACTCGGCTTTGCTCGGCTCGGCTCGGCCGGGCTCGGCGGCCGCCCACGGGCCGGGGAGTGCCCACTGCCCACAGGGTCCGGCCTGCTCCCCGCTCCACCCCGGGGGTTCCCCGAGCCAGGCTCTTTTTTCCAGGGTGTCTGTCAAACGCCAGGTGCACGTTTGGTCGTTTACAGACTGCTCTGTCTCATATTATTAAAAAAAAAAAATGCTTTCCGCGGTTTAGGCCGTGCGTTTCCTCGTCAGGGCCGTGCAGAGCCTGTCGGACGAGTCCGCCCAGGACGGCGTGGGGTGAATTAACAGCCCCACGTGTTGATGCTGTCCTGCCCTTCCCGGCAAGAGCGAGGACAATCTGGATAGGATTTTATTAATTAAAAGTTGTTTATGCAAGATCAAGCGTTGTAGCTTTTTGCAGGAAAATGTGCTGTAGAGGCAGATTGTTGGATAACACACACTTTTTCTGAATAAGTTGAATACCCAGTTGCAAAAGCTGGTAATTCTGCTCTCGGCGGAGTGGCTGCCAACCAGCCAACAACAATTGCATCACCTGCACCAAGAGCATGTTTGTAAATGGCTTTTCACGCAAAACCTCCTCTGTGAGTATCATACCTAAGCTCTCTCCAGCCTAATTTTCTTCTCTTATTCTCTTGGTCTAGCTAAATTTTTTTTTTTTGGCTGTGAGAGCTCCAAGCAGACAGTTGAGCTGTAGGTCTGGTGTGCTGCCAAGTACAAATAAATGGATTTGGAAAGGTGGATTGATACGGATTTAGTGCTCGTGGTGTTTACATGAAGAGTGGACAGCAGGGTTAAGCTAGCCTGCAAAGATTACAGAGACTTGATTTTGAACCCTTTTAGCTCCCTTGTTTTCACTGTACAACATATGTTGAGTTTTAAGTTTATCATAGATTTTTGGATGATCTTTTCTCAGGTAAGGTACAGGGGCTACAGGCTAGAAACTATAAATGTTCTGTCACACGTGCAGTAGTCAACCATCTGAAGCCAGGCACTTGGCTTAGGACTCTCTAGTGGCAGATCACTCGTGTTGAGAAGGGTCCACAGGTATAGTAAATAACAGACCCGTTGGAATTATTTGCTTGATACATGGGGAAGGCGATGATAAATCTTCCCCTGTAAAGAAATTGAAAAATCAGAATTCCCATTGTCTGTATATTTTCAAATATGTTAAGAGTATTTTACTTGTGTTAGGCTTCATCAAAGACACAGGGAGTTTGCAGTAAAGAAAGCAAAAAGGTTGCAAATGCTTCAAGATTTAATTAGGACAAAACCAATTATTTTTCATAAAATCCCTGTGGTGTTAGTTAAAGTCCTTATGCTTTATAGTATTTTTGATACTAAAGTTTCCAGTTTTGTTATTTTATGCAATGCTTTTGATTTAGTGCTTTAAATTATTTGGGTTTTGCAATTCACACTGTGAGCTTGTCTATACAGCAGTTACAATTGTTTCATGTTAAAATATAATTAATGTTTCTTTTATTTTGAAAGTGTCAAGTTAAAACAAGTTGATTCACCTCAAGGGACAGCTTGGCCCTAGAAATAACTTGTGTAGCAATGAACAAGGAAAACTAATCTTAGTGTTCTTCTTTGTTAGGTCACTGCTCCTTTTAGGAACAATTACAGACAACAGATATGGGAAAGAAACGCATCAAAGGCAAAGCTGCACAGCCCGATGAGTCTCCGGATATACTGAGTATGTTTCCCTGGAGAAGTCTATGAACCTGATGTTTCTTTTAACCTCAAAAAAGGCTTGAAAGCTGATTAACATTAGAAGGCCTTCACACTAGTCACTGGCTTTGAAGTCTCATTTACAAAATGTGGATTTTTAATTGAAACTCAAGTCTAGCAAGAAATATTGTTGTCATGACTTTTCTAAGCATGCTAGAAAATAATAATCTTGTCTTGAAAGTTGAGATTAGTTTCTGGTTTTTCAGGAAACTCAGACACACTGTTCTTTCCTCATACAGATTGTGTAAAATTACTCAAAATATAAAGGGTTTGTGGAGTCAGCTGCCAAGCTTAAGTTGCATTTTCCTAGTGTAAAGCTTGTTGCAGAAGATTCTTGCTTTAGCAGTAAAAGCTGTGACTAAAATACTTTCTGTGGAACAATTTGCCTTTTTTTCTAGCAGCTAATTTGGTACTTACTCTGGACACTTCAGCTCTCAGAGTGTATTTTGGTTAAAACCTCTTCTTTCTATTCTTCTGTTCTTAATAGTTCCTAATCCCAGATACTAAATTTTATTCTCCTAGCTCCACTGGATCTCACCTGTGCTGAATGATTTTTGTGGGGTTTTTTTTTGTCTTGTTTACCCTAGTTACTGTAGCTCTTGTTTTTACTTGTGTTGTGTAGCATTCTCTTCCACCACCTTGTCTGTCACGTCTCAGATTGTGTCTTTCTCATCTTTTTTGTTGATCCCAGCTGGGGAAGTGAGTTGAACCAGGTTAATTTAGGTGGGAGAGAGGGCACTTGGAATTTGAAGAGGCTTGGTGGGATGGTGTTGTGGTTTGAAAGCAAAATGAATGAGAGGCTCCAAGTCAGAGATATAATTTAATAAGAAGAAAGGTAAAAAGGTAAAAGTAAAATAAAATAAATACAATAACACAAAGGATCACTGACAGAGTCAGAATACAACCTGAGCAGGATGGTGGAAGCAGTCCAGGTGAAGTGCTCTTCCTGAAGCAGTGATCCTGTAGAAAGGTCTGGGAGCTCTGGTCCTCTGGGAATCCAGTGGATAAGTGCTACCTGCACTGTCCCAAATCCCAGCTTATATCCAGGTGAGAATGCTTGGCTCCTCCCCCTGGGCAGAGCATCTCACAATAGCATGAGAAGTGTGAAATGGGTCCTTGATGGCCCGTTAAACAGAGATAACTCCTGGAGGGAGTTACCTGTGACTCATGGGCCATTAGCAGGAGACACCCCAAAGGCCATTAGCAGAAGAGGCAGGGGCTTGGGAAAACACTGCCCCACCTGGTTTCAACAGTTCATGGAGATGGTGATAGAATAAATACTTAGTGTACATCCTACACTGCAACCCAGGACAGATGGCTTGTTTAAGTCCACGCTGCTTTGGTTTCCTGATTGTTGAGGTCTTTTTGTGTTAGCTTCTGTCTCTAATGTATGCCTTTTTTTCTGCTTTGGTTCTTGGGGATGTTGGCAGCTTTTTTGTGGAGTCAGGGTCAATGTCTATTGTAACTGTTCTTCTTTTTCTCCTGCAAAGAGATCAGAGATGCTGCTGGCATCTCAATTTTTTTTTTTTTTTTTTTTTTTTTGTCTATAAATAGGGTATGTTATGATGACAAAGACTTGTAAAGCCACAAATGAAACTAAGGACAAAACAAAGGACTGATCATGGTGAATAATTCTTCTGTAACAGTACTTAGCAATATACAAATTTTTTTGGTTTGTTTTTTAAATGACAATTTTGAGGTTGTAGATGAAGCTTATGTTTTCCAGAAAAGCTAAAAGAATGCTGAATATCTATGTTTGTCTCTTGTTGGCTAGCATTTGCAGTTTGGTAAAATCCTGTAATCTTGGATAGGAGCAGAACTGTAGGTACAAAAAATTTGCACCAATTTCAGCCTAAGCCAATAGAAGTTTGCAATCTTGAGGCTGTAATCTTGCCCGAACAATGATGGATTCAGAGCTGTCATAGTACCTGAGCAATATAAACACCTCAAAGTAAAGTTTGGGATGCAGCAACAGTATACCCAGATGGTGGTAACAAAAGATTTCTTTATGATACTCTGAAAAATTGTCCACGTTTCTTAGGATCTAGAAAGACTATCTTAGCTTCTGGATTGCTGCCTGTGTCTTCAATGCTTGCATTTGTTATGTTACCTACATCCTTCTTGTGCTTTTTAATTTGTAGAATCTGCGTGCAACCACACTCGTAAAGGACTGGACCAAGGGCATGTGAGAAAGGCTCTGCAGAATGTGGAGTGGCATGTTTGTCAGGACTGCAAGGCAGACAGTAAGACACAAGAGAAGGCTGAGGAGGAGGCTGATGAAGGCCCTTCGATATGGTTATGCCTCAAATGTGGCCATAGGGTATCTCTTTTCTTGTTCTTTTGTCTTAATACCTTTCAGTGTCTCCTAATACAGTGGAACAAGAGAGTTTCTAATTAAACTCTTATATTCTCTCTTTTTTTTTTATTGTAAAGATGGTGCTTCCTAGATGACTTTATCTACTGTAGTGTGATTTAGAAATGTCTGCTCTAAATGTCAAATAAAGTACTTGAGAGATGTCCCAAAAGCATTTAGCAGGCTTAAGGCTAAAACACCATCTCTAGGACTGGTTTTCCTAAAAAGTTTGAGTTATTTTTCTGAGAAAATAAAAATGCTTCGAATCTGTGATTTTTTTTACAATGTTTTAATACTCACATTCATTCATGAGTTCTGCATGCTGAAGTGGTTTTGGTTCTATTTCATTCTTTCAGGTGTTCAGACTGGAATTTATTCATTAAATGTTCAGTCCTGTAGCAGCTTTATTCTGCACCCAGTAAATTATCCATCTGCAGAAATAAGTATTTTGAAATAGATAGCCATCTGTTGGTCCCAATTAGTTGAACATAGTTGAACAGTTTTCATTGTAATACTTTGTTTTTACTCTGACTTTATGTTTGTTTCATTGGCAGTCAAATGGATTTTGTGACACTTGTGGTTATCAATATTTTAGGGCTGTGGCAGAAATTCTCCACACCAGCATGCTTTAAAGCATTATGAAACACCAAGATCAGATCCTCACTGTTTGGTTCTCAGTCTGGACAACTGGAGTGTGTGGTGAGTTTGTCAGGCAGCACCAGACAGAGCTGGAGGGCAACAGGGGCTGGAATATAATTTGTCCTTTCTTGGTGAATTCTGAGAGTTCTCTCTAGGCATATATTAAAGTGTTTCCAAACATGTAATTTCCAGATTTACAGAATAAGTGTAATTTTCTTGTAAAATTTATGATGGGAAAATTTTCATAATTAAGGTTGGACTTCACCAACTAGTAAATGTGGTTGACTTCATGTTTTACTGCTTTTATTTGGTCAGAGTACTGACACATGGAAACAAATGTTGATCTGTAGCTCTAAATCTTAAGTTTTGACCTTGGGAGAGGGTTCTTTCTGTTGTGCACTTAGTGACAACCTCTCTTTTATCTCCTGGGTAAATACAGTCTTTTAGTATCACATATAGACAGGAAGCACAGCCAGAATTATGAAATGCTACTGGGTCAAGCAATACAAAATCCATGTCCCTGGTAGTTTTTGCTTCTCTTAAAAGTAATTATACACTTGTATATTTAAGGGGGAACTCTAACTTTCTAAACTCTGCTGTACAGAAAGACTGTACTTGACATAAAGAGTTTTTCTTTTGCTTAGTAATGTGGTTTTGCAACTTAATATCTTTAATTATGTTCATTTTATACAATGTTATCTCTCTACTTGATAATACTCAGCACTTAAGTGTAATGATCACTACTTTTAATGAATTCTAGAATGCAGATGGACATTGTTAGTAACATTATTACTAATGAACCAGTGAGCCTCTCTTTGTGAATTTAAACTAGTGTTAAAATTGTTGGTTTGAAGTGCTCTGTTTTTCCTGGTTTTTAATCAAAATATTTGCAAATGAGAGGAAGTTGTTGGAAGTAAGATGTTTTGGCTTCCTTCTAGAATTTCTTGGTTGTACAAACTTGCCCAATAAATTATTCAAAGATTGATATATTAGCTATAAATCAGTTATAAATCAAACACACAGTCAATAACTGTATTTCACAGTAGGCCTAGTACAAAAATTCTGATCAAAACTGCTTTTGCTTTTATTAATGATATGAATATGTGACCAAATCTCTCTGTGGTTTACATGCACATATGGTTCAAATTGGATATAAATAATAACTGTAAAGAGTTTGAAGACATGTTTTAGAGAAGAAAAGGGGAGTTCTAGGAATTCACTAAGCTCTGCTCTTGTGGGTTTACAAGTGCTGTTGGACTCATTTTCAGTGCTGGTCAAACAGCCATTGCTAACAAAACCTTTTCCAATCCCTTGATTCTGTCAAGGTTATCAACAATTTTTTTGACAGGTAGAAGGTTATGGTGTTAAAACACATCATGGAAGTAACAATCCTTTGTTATTTCAGGAGTGAGAATGTCTATTTTTATGATTGACCAGATAGACAGTAGATAAACAACCAGGGATCCAAAAGCTGAGCCAATTTTTTAATGAGATATGAAGAAATGTGATGACTACAGCTAATGCCAGGGATGCTAGAGATTTGGGGGAACACTTTGCTACAGACTTCTTCTGCTTCTAATATCTTTCTAATATCAGAAAATTGAGTCTGACTTATGGTGGTCCTGAAGTCTGACTAAGAACTGTAATTGGTGTTTTCCAAAATGCAGAAGTATCAGTACCTTTTGCCACTTCTTCAAAGAGTTGGTTGGGTCCTGGAACTACAAAATTGTTATTTGTCAAACTCCTTCACTTGTTTGTGTTCTGTCAGGGTTTTACCCTTCTTGAGCCTTTATGACTGCAGCTACTCCCACAGTTTTCTCTAAAGCAGATTACCGGCATACCCATACACTTTTTTGCACATAAAGAGACAAATAGGGTTTGTGTCAGCGGTAGAAAAGCAAAATCAAGTCTGCAGGTTTAAGGGTGGACACTTGGATTATTTCTTACCTGACTTAAATACAGTTAAGTATTTGCTTGACTAGAATATTCAAAATATTTTTCCATGCCATAATATTCACAAGTCATTTCCTTTAGGGCCTGATGTCTTAATTTCTTGATTTTGGCAAAATTTTCCAAGCTTTTATTTTTCTTGTAGCAGGGTTTCTAAGCACATCTTTTTAAAGTCTAATTTACTTGTAAATTGCAACCACCAGTCACCAAAATAATTTATTAAAGATAATTTTTATGTGTTTTATTTTTGTGATAAGTAGATTGAATTCTTCTCTAAGACTTATAAATCTTACACTAAACCTTGTAATTTTATAACTTTGTGTAATGAATTGCATCAAACAAGTAAGTAGTTTAGGATTTATCAAATAATAGAAAAAAAAATAGGATTAATTGTTTCTTTTTGGGGGCGGCGGAGACAGGTGCTACCTGTGTGATAATGAAGTTCCATATAAAACTTCAAGCCTTTTGGGCCAGACTGTGGATTTTGTTAGAAAACAAGTTGGTATTGACTCATCACGTGCAGGTAAGTAATTATAGTATAGATACAGTAAATCAGAAGGTCTCCTAAGTGTTGGAGACAGTACTATAAATCCAGAATTTACACTAAATTAGATTTAGCACCTTACGGTAAAGGGAAAAACAATTTCTCCCCTTTTGTTATCTTATCACAATTCTGATAGGATAAGTAATGTCCTTGTCCATTGACCTAATTAGATCAGGATTTTGCTCAGCATACCTAAACTATTACAGACAAGACACACAAGAATAGGAGGGGGGAAAAAAAGAGTTTTACTGTGACCTTTTTGAAAAATGTGACATTGTTTTTCTGCAAATAGGCATTTGACTTTCAGTACTTAGGGTGCTGTGTTTATTCATCAGTGTTGCTCAGTCTGTCTTGAAATCTAAAGAAAAATTGTCCTTGCTTAAGAATAATTAGATTTGATTTTTTTTAAAGTCTTCTTGTGGATATTTGTGAATGTATCAGGAATGACTAAGTCTCCAGCTGTTACAGCACATTTCATAATGGAATAGTAGTGTACAGAGGTTTTGTGTACATTTAGTATAGGCAGCTGCAGTGCTTTTAGAACTCTAAAATACTGTGTTCAGCCTGCAGTCTGTCTGTAAAATGTGATTGTTTAAAATAAAACAAACCCAGCAAAACCCCCCTAGTTTCCATAATAGCAAAACTGGTTTTGTACAAGCTATTTCCACTGGAAAAATTGGAAGAATTTGCATATGGAAATAAATGCTATAATTAATGACTATCAGAAATTCTAACACTTGGGTGACATCACAGGCCCTGTGGGAAATGGAACACAGACATCCAGCAATGCCACGTGGCTGTATCTGAATTCAGTTTTTTCAGAAAGCAGCTGAGGTTTTCCCACAGGGAGCAGAGTTTTTTGAGTGGTCAGTCTTTCCCAGACACACAGTTGAACTTCATATCAGTTGCCAAAATTTTCTTCTTGGGTTTGAACTGGAAAACCAATGAATACCTGGGTGCCGTTGTTCCCTGTTTCATGTGTTCTGTGTGTTATTGTCCAACCATCTGTTTCTTGTCCTAAGGTTGTATTGTCTGTTTGCTTTGCTTACTCTGAACTTGTGTTACTTGATTTAAAGTTACTGTTAGCTCTCAGCCCTATTTACCAGAAACCTAATCAATAGCTGACTGACCAACTGGCAGAACCGATGTGGATGATATTTTGAAAACTGCCTGGAGCTCCCTTACAGCTTTATTAAACTGGCTGTGGAAATTTGCAACAATACATCAAAATAATTTTGGGGAAAATATTTTTAACTCATCTTGAAGACTTTAAACCTTTCAGTATCATCTGTTTAGGTACCTGAAATGAATATGAGAGTGCTTTGACAGTGGGAGCCTGTTGGATGTTGTATAAAGCCCTTACATAGGTGATTTTGACAGGAATAAATTTGAGATAACACTTCAAGACTATCAGAGGATGTTGGCATGAATGGCTTGTGGGCCAAGAGACATTTAATTTGCTTGCTGATTTGAAATGGCATTTCAGGGGGTTCTCGATTTGTTGTTTTTGTTCTCTTTATTTTTTAACTTCTGTTACCCAGACAATTTAAGAACCTAAATCAATAGTTTTATATTTAAAAGTTAAAGAATTAATTATCATATGTATAAACTCTAAACGTCATAAATTACTGCCGGCTGTAATAATCTTTCTTAGCCCATACCCTATAACTATGTTAATATGTGATATGTTTTTATTATTTTGTAGAAAAACAAGACAACATAGAAGTTGAAAATAAAAAAGTAGAAAAAGACAGCAAAAATGAGCAAGAAAAAGAAGTTTCACTTAAAGAAGAAAATTCAAATTCAGCTGCTAATGGAGAAATCACTGTGAAAGGACTCAGTAACTTGGGAAATACATGTTTCTTTAATGCAGTGATGCAGGTACAGGACTTGCTGTTGTTTTTAGAAAAACTTTGAATAGGAAAAAAGCAACAAACGAAATTAAAAACCCCACAACAACCCTGCCCCCAGCATTTTACAGTGACACAATTAGAATGTGATTTTTTTAATCTCCCAGGAATGCTGGCTTCTTTCTAAAAATACTGTGTTGGCCCAGAGAAATACGAAGAAATGGAGCTGCAGGTTCAGACTTGCTCTGAGGGGAAATACAATAAACTGTCCTTGAGGGACAGCATTTTTCACTGGCATAAATAAGCATGCCAACTTCTAGTTATTTTTTAGAAATATGAAATAGTCTGACACATCACCCTTGTGACCTCTTAAGTACTCAAAGATCATGGGTGTTTATTGCAATAAAAATGTCTCAGCAACAGGAAATCAAATGTAAATATTGGATAAAAAAACAGGATAAGTATGTTGCTGGCATTGCCATCTTGTGTGAGTTGCTCAGCTAAGAAGTGTAGAATATACTTGTTCTTTCATGTGTGTTGAAACTGACGTGATCTTGTGGTCTTTGGCTCTTGATACTGAAGCTTTACTCAAACAAAATTCCCACTGTACTTGCAGATTTTAGTAAACTGCTTTTGATTTACTTTTAATCAGTTTTTAAACTAAGCAAATACATACATGGCATTTTATCCTTTAATTTTTTTAGCAACAGACACTGGTAGATACACTTGTCAAAAGATCGGTGTGTAGAAGAAAAATGTATTTAGGGTTTATGCAATATGAAGTAATGTTTATAGAGTGCATTGTGATTCCCATTAGCTTTATGGAATTGACCTTTAACAGATGGAGATTCTAGAGTTGTAGTTAACCACTTTAGTTCTGTGTTTGGGAAAATAAATTGCTGTTAAACTGGTTGCTGCAAATTCCATGACTGGTGGAGTTCAGCTGCCGTTCCTGTTATCCCCATTTTCCAATCTCTTTCTGTCTTTTATGTTCTACAGAATTTATCACAAACTCCAGTCCTGAGGGAGCTGCTTAAAGAAGCTAAAATGCCTGGCACAACAGTTAAAATTGAGTCACCTGAGCTATGCACGGTAACATGATTTCACCTCCTTAGTGTTTGTCCTTACCTTCCAGTCTGTTAAGGAAACAAGCAATACCTGTCAATTTTAAAGCTTTTCCAGCTAAATACTAGCAAGATTAGGATGTAACATCAGCAGGAGCTTCACTACTAATTTCCATAAAGCTGCTTCTGAAGTCAGTGGAGGTATTTTGTTCTGAGTGTAAGAGCAGTGAATCAATGTTCTGTCATAGAGTGTGTGATGGTGTTATTTAAAGGATGAAAATATGTAATTCTTGCTATAATGCCACATGTCTAAATGCAAAATAGGAAATTAGAAGATGTCTGTAGCACTAACCTCAATAACACAACTGTCATTAGTTAGAGATTTGAATGGCAAAGAAAATGCACAACCTTTTCTAAGAAATAGGATTTTTTTTCCTAGTAAAGGCAAGAAATCTGGACTCTGAAGTAAGCAATAAGTAACTAAGTTTTGTTATCATTTCGTGATAAACCATGCATTTTTGTCAGGTTAACTTCTTGCCATTTTGGAATTTTGTGTATTCTATTTGACAATAATGTTTTCAGAAACTGAAAAGGAAGAACTTACTGCAAAAGAATCTGCCACCGAATTAAGGCAAAACAACTCTGTTGCTTTTCTTTCAAACAGGAACCTCAGCTAATAAAACTAGATCAGCCAGGTCCTTTAACACTAGCCATGCATCAGTTTGTGACAGAAATGCAAGAGACAAAAAAAGGGGTAGTGACTCCTAAGGAACTTTTTGCTCAGGTTTGTAAAAAGTGAGTATCTGTACAGTTGCATGTCCTAGTGAGTATGAAAACGTCTGTTGTTTAAGACTTGCAGTTTTTCCTCTTTTTTTATCTCCAGCTCAGAACACAGCATATAATATTTATAAAATACTTAACAATTTTTGAAAGAAGAGCATAATATAAATGAATAGCAGTAAAATGAAAGATACTCAGTGACATACTGAGTAGCTGGAGTCATATTTTTAGAAAATATGTTAAATGTTGATGCTTGTTGCTTTTATGTACATACATTCTGGAGACTTTGTCTCCTGTGTGTTTGGTGTGAATTGTTTTTGCTTTATCTCTGAGTTCAGTTATACTGTACAATTTCATTCAACAGAGCAATACGATTCAAAGGTTATCAGCAGCAAGACAGTCATGAATTGCTTCGTTACTTACTTGATGGAATGAGAGCAGAAGAAATCCAGGTGAGTGCCAAAGTCATAGTTGTGTGTACCTTTCTTCTTCATACACCGGACTCAGACTCTTTCTTCTGCTGAGGGAAAAAGAACATACTTTCTGAGGTATTTTAGCCTCTGTAGTGTGGCTGTGCTGTCATAGCACTCGATTGAAGCATATTAGCAAAGAGAACCCACAGAAAAAGTGGAGTGTGTGTACCCACCCTAAAAAATGTCGTCATGTCTTAATTTCTGAAACTCACTTATAGACATTCTGTAGGGATTTTTTTGCCAGTTTTAATTTGGGCAAGTATTTAATCTGTAGATTGATTTTTCTTACATACTAATTGGAACATTGTGGTTGCAACTTCTCAGTTGATTTTTTTTGTTTTATATATCTTTGAGAACTATTGGCTGGTTCTACGGGTATTTGTGTTGTTTGTATTGATTCTCTTAACTAGTGAAAATTATACATTTTCCTCCATCTGAAACACATTGTAAAATGAAGTAGCTAACTGAATTAGTTTAGGAAATTTTACAGAGTATATTTGTTTTGAAAATTTCAGCAAATAAGTGTTGGAATACTAAAGGCGCTGAGTGACTCTAACAAACAAAATGAAGAAGAACTAAAAAAGAAAATTAAAGGTAAAATTAATTATCACAGCATCAGTAACTTTTAAAATCTCTTTTGTTGATGTATATAAAGTAATGTTAATAGTATCAACTAAAAGATACAGGTAGTACAACAACTTTATGCCACATCTCCAGAATGTGTGTATCTAGAATAAGAGGCTCAGTAGTTTTAGTCTATATTTAAATGTCTTGCTGAGCTTCGTGGCATTTCCTTCTTAAGAGGATAAGAGAGAGTTGTTTCTGTAGACGTAGTATGTTTGGGCAATGATTAACCATTCATATAAGAAATTAAAATACTAGTATATGAATATAATTGACGCAGCTGCTAATAGTCCATTGTTACTTAACAGTAGTATAAAAAAAATCCAAGCAATGAACAGGAGAATTTTTAAACTTTTCAACATGTCTTAGGAGATGAGCTGCCAATTTAAATTCAAACTGTATTACTCTGAAATTATCACTTAAAGAAAATGGTTTCATTTGTCAGACGAAAGTTGGTGCTTGTCTTTAGGTTCAGATAGTTGTTTCAGTCTTGAGAGAAAACAGGAATTCTTACTGAGATGCAGTACTTCTAAGAAAATAGGGAAATGCATTTGAGCAGAGAAAGTGGTAGAGGTATGGTTTAACCAAGCTGTGTTCTCAGTTTGGATGTGTTCTCAGTCCCTTTCTTTTGATACACAAAAGATTCTTCATTTAAGAGTCTTGCTGTACTTGCTATCCTGAGGAAAACAGAACAGGCCAACAGGTTCCATCACACACCTTGCATGTTATATTCTCTGTTTTTATTTGGAATGCCATAATGAAACTGGTTGCTAGTATATGTATGTAGTATTTTTAATTTTACTATATACTTTTTGAATTCTCAGAATATGAAAAGAAAAAGGGAATACAGAGTTTTGTAGATCGAATCTTTGGTGGAGAATTAACCAGCACAATTATGTGTGAGGAATGCAGAACCGTAAGTAAACTGCCTGCTCTGAATAACCCTAGAGTGTTACGTCCTATAATCTGCAGGAGAACCCCAAAGTGACTGTATAGAAATAAGACTTGACTAGCTGCATGCTTTTCAAAAAAGAGCATGATTTGGCTGGAATCTTTCTTCCCTTGTGTTTTAATCTTTCAGTTCCTTTCAAAAGCCTTCCAGAAAAAAGAGGTCAGCAACAGCAAGCTGCCTCTGCCAGAATTCTCTCCTTAATTCCCAGTGAACATCTTCCAGTGGTAGAGATCATAGAGCAAATTTAATTGTTATGGGGCCCTTTTTCATTCAGGGGATTACATTTTCCCCTTTTCCGCAATGAAAAGACCATGGCATTACCAGGAAGACAGTTAAGAAGGCACTACTGGGAAAATACATCCTGGGAATGAAGTAATTGAGTGTATTAGCAAATGGGCTAGTTGAATATCATGATAGATTACAGCTATAAGTCTCTTAGGCCCTAAGGTGCAGTCTCACTAGATAACTGAAATTCAAAAAAATATATCCTCATTTCTATGGTAATGTGACTGCTGGATTTTTGGAAGCTATTTGTGGAGGTAAATGAGCTGTTGTGCACAGTTGTGTGCACAAGTGTAAGGCTTGAATGCAAACATGCAAATACACCTACTGACAGCAAGCCAACTGCTTCCAAACAAAACTAAATTGGACTCTTGATTATTCATTTAAAGGTATCCTTGGTCCATGAGTCTTTCCTTGATTTGTCACTTCCTGTACTTGATGTTCAGGTAAGAAGATAGGTGCTTTATGGCTTATATATATTTTTTTTTTAATATGAAAACACTTTTACAGTCATTGGGAAAAGCATTTAAGCTTCTTTCTAGAAGTCTCTTTTGCAAGTCAAAATTGCACAGAAAGATACAGAATAAGATTTTTCATGACAGTCATTCCTGTAAGTTGTGGCTCATAAATTGTCTCTGGAAAACCACACAGTTTGTTTGAGTTCTTGGGGGTTTGTTTTCACTTTTTTCATCCTTTTTTGTTCACGGAGTCCGAGAACACTTCTCCTAATATTCAGGTTATGGATTAAAGTTAAGAAATGTTGATAGCATAGTATGTGAATATTTATTTGCTCAATCTCCAGACATTCAAAGTACTTGATTTGCTTTGTGTTTTGTATTGATAATCTATATATGTAATATTTCAAGTTTTTTGTGTAGCACTGCTTACTCATAAATATTAGAATGGAGTCCCCAGAGCCAAAGGGATCACAACTTCTGCTACAAACAAGTTTCATTTTAGCAGAAGCAAACAAATTCTGTGGCAAGGCAGTTCAACTGAAAATATCTCTGCTTGTGTAAAACATTACTCTTAAATGCATTTAATGAGATCTGTTAGAGGCAAAGGTGATGTTGCCCCTTTACAGGTTCAGAATTTGGCCCTCAATAGCTTTACTTTTCATACTGTTTCATTCTTGTCCTTGTTTCATATGGACTCTCTGGAGTGAGATACTTCTTCCATTAATGTCAGGGTGTGAGTTAGTTGTATGTTACATCATTAAAATGTAACATTTGAGCTGAAAACTCTGTTAACATCTCTTATTTCTGTGGTTGTTCTGTGGCTTTTTGGGTTTTGTAGAAAGCGAAAATCGCAAAGAGAGAAAACATGAAAAAAAACAAAGACAAGGAATCTGAAGATGAAGAGGATAAAATCAATGACCATTACCTTAAGCAGAAAGATGAGCCCCCTGGTACAAGTAAGCACCTTCAGAAAAAGGCGAAGAAACAGGCCAGAAAACAAGCCAAGGTTGGTTTGGCTAGGTCTTTCACTTTGTGCTTGCTATTTCTGTTAAAATAAATTATTTTTGTTTTCTTATATTACACGAAGGAGGAGACAGCTTAGAATTTCTCATCCTTCAAATGCACAAATGAAAATACCAATTATATCCATGTCTTTGCTGTTAAGATGTTCTGTTGAGTGTTGCTGTGTAGGAATAATATAATAATATCTAGTAGAATTTGTTGCATGTCTAAAGTAGCCTTATTTTGTATCAGTGTGTTTTCTAGTCATTGATTCCAAGAATATTTACAAAACTTTAGAATACAGATACAAGAAAGATCAGGAAGATAGCAAGGGCATCATTAGCTGTATTTTGATGATCCTGTGTAACAAGGAGCAGTGGGAATTATGTCTGAGTGAGGATAAATTCAGTATTAGTGGAACTGATCACCTCTGATCATCAAATCACAGATTATTCTTCCCCCTCCTGCCTTGTGCATCTATGGCATGCAACAAACATTCTGATAAAGAAGTGGTAAGAAATGCTAAATATAATTTATACTTACTTTGGTTTTTGTACTCTTGTTTATTATGTATTCAAATGTGCAGAGCCAACGCCGGCAGCAAAAACTTCAGGAAAAGATGCTTCCCTTGACAAGTCTCTGCACAACCAAACAGCCAGAGATAGATGTTGAGTACAATCAAGAATCAGAGACTGAAATAAGCTCTGAAACTCTTGATAAGAAGCAGGAAGAGGAATCATCACACAATTGCAAAGATCACGGCTTAACTCAGAAAGACTTGAGTATACAGGAAAATAGTACAGAAATTCAGGGCAGGCATGAAAATACAGGAAAGCCAGAACAAGAATGTGAAGAAAATGAGTCTCTCACAGATCTCTCTATGGAAGGCTTAGATTCTCCTATGAAGTTTGTCAATGGCCTTGACAACCTGTCTTTGAAAGAGGAGGATGATGACAATGAAGATGAGGAAGAGCTTGCTACGGACTTTTCAAAACTCCACTTGGGTGCCAGTGAATCTGACACAAGTATCTTGGATGGCCTTCAGCCTGTTCCTAGCAAGACATGTGAAGTATCTAGGGATGACCCTGAAACAGCATTTTGTACTCTGGCAAACAGGGAAGAGCTGAACCCTGAGGAAGACTCAATCCATCACTGTTTGTATCAATTTACCCGTAATGAAACGCTTACCGAGACCAATAAACTACTGTGTGATGTGTGTACACAAAGGCACTGTGGACCAAAGAACAACATAAAAAGTATAACAAACTTTTTTAAAAGAAAACTTTAAATATATCCTTGTCTGCTTTTTGAGTGGGTAAAGGGTGGGGGATTTGTCCCTAAAGTGGTATTTGTGTAACTTTGTCTACTTTCATTCATCATATTAAAGGGGAATGCTCAGCTTCTCAGTTCTTGTAATAGATGACATTATAACAGTTTAAATAGTGAAAATAAATTCCTGCCATAACATTTGTTTTGATATACAACACTTGTTTTAACCTTTGGTGGTTTTTTTTTTCCTGCAGGTGAAAAGAAGTATGTTTATACTAATGCCAAAAAGCAGATGCTCGTCTCTCTAGCTCCTCCAGTTTTAACCCTTCACTTGAAGCGGTTTCAGCACGTAAGTAGCAGGCTGATACATGTATATAGTCTCAGGTTAATATGTATATGTGTATACATAGGCATGTAGTACTAGCTTAACCTGAAAACATGCTAATGTTACTTTTATTTTCTATAAAACTTGTTTTTTTTTTCCCCCAAAGTGTGGAAGGCATTAGTGTGCACCATTGTGCTTTGTGGTCTTTGAGGCATTGAGGTGGGTTTTCCTGAAAGAATATTCCCTTAATTAACTGGAAAACACTGTTTTGTGAGTGTATTCACAACATATTCCCTTATTATTCTTACTGCTTACTGTATTAAGCAGAATCTTAGCATTAATGGTTTCCTACTCTTGCAGCTCTTCATGGGCTCATGTATTTCAGTAGATATAGGTAAATAGGATCCCTTAAGTAACAAAAAAGTAACAAGTTGGCAGAAGTGGAAAAGAGGATTCTGAGCCTTGTGGGGGAGAAGGAAAGATGAAAAGAAAGCAAAGTAACTTAAGTTTTATTTACAGACACTGGAGTAAAGTCACTTACCTCTTTATTCCCAAATAATTTTAACTCGGGGCTTTAGCTTTTCAAGAGAGAAGGAGTAAAGGAAAGGGAGACTGCCTCTTCTAAATTTAAACCTGTTTGATGTTTTGGTCAATATACTTAAAAAATAAGGGAGGCAACTTTAGTGGAAAACCAATTTCATATAGAAAATGGAAATGTGTAGCCTGTTCCAAGAGACTGTAATATGAAGAGAATAACATTTATTATCATCTCCTTTTGTTTTTCCAGTTTGATACTGGACGATTATTTGATTAAGGTGGGAGCACAGTTTGCATCAGTTCAGATGCTCTAAGATCTGATCCTCAGGCATGTTACAGTATCTGAGAAGCAAGAGTTGTCTTCATAGTTACTCAAGTGCAGTAGAGCTGATTCTTTTTCCACTTCTGCTACCATTGCAATAATGTATGAGTGAGCTGAAGAGCCATCTTAACCTTGCTCCAGTGCAGCACGTGGGGACAAGGAAATAATGCTGGAATACTGGACATCAGAGAAAAAAAAAATGCTTTTTCCCAGTTTTGTGTAATGTAAAACTAATTTGTATTGTTGAAACTTTTACTTGAAACTTCTAGTAAATAAGCGTTGTTTTAATATGCTCCATTTTAACATTATGGGGTTTTCCCTCTACTTTGGTTGTTTAAGGCTGGATTTAATCTGCAGAAGGTTAACAGGCATATCAAGTTCCCAGAAGTGATAGACTTGGCTCCTTTCTGTACTGCTAAATGTAAAGTAAGTGGGAAAACAATCAGATTCTCCTTTCCCATGTTCTAATGTGCTTTCACAACAAATCTGCATAGCAAAATCTTTGTAGAACGCTTGTCAAGCCTGTTACTTTGTGTGATAACTTGTACTTCACTGCTCTTAACTGTAGTGCTTGCATGAATCTCTAATGACCAGCTTCCATTTCACCAGCAAAAAAAAATCAAAGAGTTTACATTCTTCAAAACCCAGCACCTGGCTGACATAGCTAAACTTGTGGTTTTCTAGAATGTGGCTGAAGGAAACACAAAGGTCTTGTACTCCCTCTATGGAGTTGTTGAACACAGCGGAACAATGAGGTCTGGGCACTACACTGCCTATGTTAAAATGAGAGCTATGAACAACCACCTCTCTGATCTTGTCCTTCGAGGGCAATCTCAAGGTAAATCATTAGAAATACTTTACAAATTATTTCTTACAGAATCACAAAATGGTTTGGGTTGGAAGGGGCCTTAGACATAATATAGTTCCAAACTCCTGCCATGGCCAGTAAGTTCTTTTAGAAGGGCAGTGAAGCTTGTGAAATCTTAAGGAGCAGCTGAGGGAGCTGAGAGGGCTTAGCCTGGAGAAAAGGAGGCTCAGGGGAGATCTTATCACTCTCCAGAACTGCCTGAAAGGAGGGTGTATAGCGAGGTGGGGGTCCAGCTCTGCTCCCAGGCAGCCGTTTACAGGATGGGAGGAAATGGCCTCAAGCTGTGCCAGGGGAGGTTCAGGTTGCACATTAGGAAGAAATGAAGACAAAACGGTGGTTAAGCATTGGAAGGGGCTGCCCAAGGATGTGGTGACATCCCCATCCATGGAGGTGTTCAGGGAACAACTGGATGTAGCACTCAGTGCTCTGGTCTGGTTGACAAGGCAGTGATCAGTCACAGGTTGGACTCCATCTTGGAGGTATTTTCCAACTCAGTGATTCTATGATTGTACTCTATGATTCTTACTGAAGATCAGTAATAGAACTGAATGCTTCAATTCCTTGTAATAACTTTTACTCCTAAATTTTTCCTTTCACAGCTTTAGAAACTGAGCCAGTCAAAGGTCAGTGGTTCCACATCAGCGATACCCACGTACAACCTGTCTCTGTGTCCAAAGTGCTGAGCTCCCAAGCCTATCTGCTGTTCTATGAGAGGCTGCTGTAACTCAGAAGAGCCCTCTTGTGTGTGCAGCCATCTTCTTTGGAGGTCTGAGAGAAAGCAGACTTGCAAGTCATGTTAACATGTTGGAGCTACTGTATAGCAGGAATTCACTTTATGCATTTTAGACACACTGACAAGCGGTTAACTTATACTTTTTCCAGCGTTTCCACTACTTTTCAGTAAAAGGATTTTTTCAAAATTATAGCTTTGTGTTTTTGTTGAGTAATTTGGATGTTGATATAAATCTTGATCAGCAGCTTTTTCCACTTTAAAGCAACCAGCTCTACTTTTGAACTGTAGTTGATCTTGGCTCTCATGTGCTCCCATACATTTTTTAGACCTGGGCTCCAAGCATAAGAAGCTGTTTCTTCCTACACATCTTAAGAGCCAAGACAGTTGCAGCTTCAGCTCTTTTCACTATTGGTTTATGTCCAGTAGAGGAGCCCTCAAGTTTGCAAATGCTCCAGGAATTCCTTTGCTGGTGCTTTGGCAAGGCTTGAGTGCTTGGCTCCCTCTCGCTACAGGCAAGTCTCATGTAGCCTTTCTGCACAGCAGGCGTAAGGCCAGTAGTCCTGCACTGACTTGTAACTTTGAAGTTCTCTTCTCCACAAGCTTCATGCTGGCCTTCATGTGAATAAAATCTTGGCTCTGCCATGCCAGAGGAGCAGCTGCTTACATTCAGTGCATTTTTCACAACAGCCTTACTAAGAAAATGGGCATCTTGTTCTTGTAAGCCTTAGAGCCATCAGCAGTGGCCCTCGTGCAGCTGACTATAGCAGTATGCCAATCCTTCTGAAAACTTGCTGAGTTTATTTTTCAGCCTCACTGACTATAAAGCCAGCATTAGTAGAGCTGTTGTATGGCAGCCTTATTTAGGCATAAGATAGTTCCAGACTTGATTTAGCCTTCCACTCCCTTCTGGTTGTGAGATAAGAGTAGCACTGGCAAGAGTGGTAAAAGGATTAATTGTTGAAGTGGCTTGGATTTCAAGTGCAGTTCTCCTTTCAAGCTACTTGGAGACACATAAGCTGTTTACTTCCCAAGATTAATCTTAACAGGGGGCTTCAGTTGAAAGATTCCAGCACTCTGTATCATGCTGCCTAGTGCTGCTCAGCATTTATTTTTAAGGTCATTAGAATGTGATGCAGTTCACTGCTGTCAGGATGCCCTTTTGAGAGCATGGGGATTTAAAAGGGTGAGGTGAGAGATGCCTGTAAAAAATATGAATCATAGATTGGTTTGTGTGGGAAAGAACTTGAAAGTTCATTAAGTGCCAACCTCTCAGTAGCCCAGGTTGTTCCATGGCCCATCCAACCTGGTGTTGAACACTTCCAAGCATGGGGCAGCCACAGCTTGTCTGGGAAAGGTCCTGTGCCAGGACCTCATCACCCTCACAGAGGAGAACTTCTGTGTATCGACCCTAAATTTCCCCTATTTCAGTTTGAAGGCATTCCCCTTTGTCCCGTCTCTATATCCCCTGATGCAGAGTCCCTCTCCAACTTCCCTGTAGCTCCTCCAGATAGTGGAAGGTGCTGTGAGGTCTCCACAACCTTCTCCAGGCTGAATAGCCCTGACTTTCTCTGCCCCTCTCCATAATGGCAGGTGCTCAGTCCCCTTATCAACTTGGTGATCCTCCTCTGGACTCATTCTAACAGGTCTCTGCCCTTATGTTTGGGGCACCACATCTGTACACAATGCTTCAAGTGGGGTCTCAGCAGAGAGGCTACTGATGCAGGAATCTGCTGCCAACAATTACCTCAACATTAATTTGTCTGTTTACACTCCAGTACTGGCCAAGGAGCACAAATGAGCACCAAGAGCCTCAACGATGGTAGTTCATGAGCTGCCTGCAGCAGGCTCATGGTCACCCTCCCTGCACACTGAGTCTCCTGTGCCCACAACAGGAACTGGTTTGTGATCTCCCCTTTAACTCGGCCCCTGAGAAGTTCTGCCTCCTTCTGCACCAGGAGAGAGTGTCAGGCAGCCAGCCAAGGGTCAGCCCATCACACCCACAGTGTCATTCAACCCCACACATTCACAGACTGGGAAGGACAATGCCATGCTATCTCCAAATGAAGTCAAGTCAACATTTTAACAGTGAGAATGTTTATTGAGGTGTTTGAAGTTCTGCACTCCATTGGACAACTGTTCATAATTTAAAGGCAAGAGCAAATCACTGTGACAGGCTCCATCTGGGATATTAAAAAACTCACAAAGTCATGTCATTTAAGAAATACAGTTAAATTGTTCAATCATTTTGGTCTTCATCCCAGTCTTTCTTTCCTGATGGAGGTTTTGGGCCACCAGCTGGTTTTGCCATAATGATCTTGGAAAAGAATAGAGAAATAGAAAAAGCTAATGTTAAAATCAGGTTCGTACCCTTCTCCTACAGCCACATGATGCTGACTGCTAGCATTCACTTCATGCAGTTTCTCTACTCTGAACCCAAGCCAGTGAATGTCCGTCTAACTCAGATAATAACAACTTAGTTTTTTTTTTTCTTGAGAATGGTAGAGGCTGAGCCCTAAAAAAAGGTATTTTACCTCATTTTTGCATGCAAAGTAAGACTTCAGTTAGTCCACAGAAAGTGAGTGCTTAAATAGGCCAACAGCAAACTACAGAAGTGTACATTACAGAAAGGAGGATTATCAAAGCTACTGTTCTCAATTATTGTCTCCAAGTATCACACTTTAGAACCGTGAAGTCTATCAGTCCTACCATGTTAAAGCTTATTCTCTGCACTGGCTACATGGACAAGTAAATCTGAACCTGCACTTATCATCCCTTCCATGAAAATCTGGATTTAGGAGCAGAATCCATTTGCAAAGGCACAAACACAGGATGTAGCAATCAGCACACAGCAGAAGACAGCAGTGTTATGTGTTCTCAAGGAGCATCCCATCTGCCATGTGCTTGTCAATGAACTCATGCATGCACTCACACAGATACCTCTCTGCTAGTGAAACAGAGCTTACTGCACACTAGTTTTCAGGCTCATCTTTCCAGTCATCCTTATCCCAATGTCCTTGTTGCTTAGGGGCTTTTGGACCGCCTGCTGTTTTTGCCATAATAATCTACAGAAATTTTACATGCAAATTCATTTTTACTGAAGTTTCACAAAATAATGATAAAAAAATTATCATAAAGACTGTAAACTCTATTTTTCCTAAAAATTGGATTTCATGTAAAAATATATGAGAGAAAGTTTCTTCTATTAAAGCTTCTGCAGAAGTTAGGGTAACTCTCTGGATACAAATATCAACTGTCTTCAAGTAATAGTACTGCTATAGAAGCAGCCACATTATAGATTATGAGATCCTGAACAAACGACTTCCTGGCTTCCAGAAATGAACAAACAACATTCTCAAGGAGCATCATGTTTACGCCTTGCAGTTCCAGGAGATTCCACCTATTTGCATGAGGGTTCTGCCAGGTTTTAATTCAGTACCCAAATGACATGTCAGCTTACCTGATCAACCCTTAGGACAGTTACTGCTGCATTTGTAGCTAGCTTGATACCCCAGAATTTTCCAAGGTATGTGTCTAACACACCAGCTTCCAACATGTCCTTCACTGCAGCAGCTTCGGCCTATCAGAACGGGAAAAAACATTTAAAACTTTTCAGGTCATCACCAAGCCAAGGTGGTGTCACTTTTCTAATCTCATCTTCTCCCTTCAGAAAATCTTAATTCCTAATCCATTAGCAGGAACACAAAGGCAGTAATTACTGCCACATTAGTTCAGTATCCCTCTCCACCTCTGACATAAGGCCATTATACTATACTGAAATGAACTGCTTGCTGATAAAAAGAGCATTTAAGGATTTCAATTTCTAAAAGTTATTATTCTAGACTGTGCAACACAGAGCTTCCAACAATTTAGAATAATCTATGAATACTTCATACTGATAGAAGTACTATTAGGTATAACCCTGCACTGCAGGGCAACAAGTAACATGAGTTAACTATTTACCTCAATATCAAATCCAACGTTTTTCTTCCCTTCCTGATGCATGGCATAAAGTTTGGAGATGACCTCATTAGCTTTTACTCCGGAGTTTTCTGCCAGTGCTCGAGGAATGGCTTCAAATGCCTCAGCAAACTTCTTGATGGCATATTGGTCAAGGCCAGGACAAGTCTAAAATGAAGCAGAAAACCCTGTCAGCATTTCAAAAACCGTAAGATAGGGAGGCATTTTCCCCCCACTTGTTATTACACACATATATATGCTTCTATGAAATAATATTTGTATTTTTTTGCAAGATGTGTGTGTGAAGATGAGAAGCCAAGAGGCCTGTTTGCTGTACCTCTCCATAAGATGTGATCTGCTTGGCTAATTCAATCTCTGTCGCACCACCTCCAGGAACAAGACGTTTATCCTGTGGAAACACCACACCAAAACACAAGGATTTGCTTAAAGCATCCATTACTTCTTATTTTTTTAGGATTTTTCTAGTCTATCAAGAATGCAACAGAATTTTATTCCACACAGACTTATTAAGAATCTACTTCAGAACAAACATGCATTCTAAGGGAAATCTACCAGAATTTACTCATTCATTCCAGTGTCTTTGAAGAAAAACAGCTTTTGTAAAAATCCAAATAATAATGCAGTGGGTTTTCTGTCTGGGATTTTTTTGGCTTTTAAAAAAAATTTCAACTCCTGGTTAACTGTAACAGCATTCCTAGATTTTTCTCATCTTTTTTTTAATTATTTTGGTGGGAGCTATCATACAGGAAACCAATCTACTAAGTCTACACTAAGTTTAATATGTCAACAGGTATTACAAGGTGTTGAGAGTTTTTGTTTTCTTTCATGTTGAATTAAGCATTTTGTACATGCTTTGGCAAACCAGAATTTACTTACTAACTCTGGTCTCTTAACCTACAAAGTAACATTCATAAATCTTAAAACAGGACAACTCCTGGAGAAAATCAGGAATGCACAGCATTTCTGTACTCAAAATCAATGTCCATGTCTTGGTATGTAGAAGAGATTAAGATTTTAAGAGTTTTAACAATTTTTGCATGCTGTTTTTCAAGTAAATACAAGAATATTTCCTTTTGTATATATAAAAAAAGAAAAATGAAAGAATGATATTTAAGACCACTCATTCATAAACTGCTCACAAAAAAAAAAATCCCTTGTAAAACCAAGTCCTTCCATCCATAAAAACCTACCTGTATTATGTGGAGGAAGCATGAATTATCACCAATGAACTAGAAATTGAGTCTGCAACCAATCAGTTTCTCCTGATCCCAAGTGAGAAAGCTATCTAGCTTTTCTTCTGTGCCTGCTTTCCAAGGAACATTACAAAACACTTAGGAAGTAAATCAAGAAAGAGCTGACTGTCTTTAAAAAGGGGTAAAGGTAATTCACCTTCAAGAACTCACTCATTACTGGAAAACTGAGTGCAGTTCATGTTAAGCACTACCTTTTATGTACCTTATGTTCACAACTACAGCTACCCCTCACCCCTCAGTACTTCACAGCCATCTCTCCAGCTCCAGAAGGTACCTGAGCAGATTAATATCCACAGACATTGTAGCAAATGAGCAGGCTCAAGCCTTGCCTCAAACTGATTCACTTCTCACTTTTGGTAACTCTTAAGTGTTCTCATTACCTACCCTTGTGAGTACTTTGAAAGTATTGACACCATCATCCACTGCTCTCTCTATGTCATCCATCAGGTTGTCTGTAGATCCACGAATGAGGATAGTAGAAATAGCACCATCCTCCTTTTCTGTTCAGAGACATGCATTACTGAATTAATGCATTGATCTTATATCCAAAACACATACAAACGCACTTTAGAACAGCAGTGTCAGCAGTTCTACAGAACATACATACCATGCTTAAACACCACAACCTGTGTATCCCCAACCTCTGATAAATACACACTGTTGCAGTGACCCATTTCTTCAAGAGTAGGGGGAGTCTAGAAAGAAAAACATGAGTTAAGAATTGAATTGATCAGTTCTCAGCCTCCTGCACCTCATCTGGGATGTACATACCAGTCTGGGTAGGGCTGTTGCACCAACAGTTTTGCACAGTCTTCTCAGGTCCCACTTGGAGTTCAACCTTAAAAACAAGTTTCCATAACAACGTTAACACACACGAGAGTATTCTCTTAACCTGGCAAACACATTTCATAAATCTGGAAATCTAAATGTTTTCATGCTCTCCTAGTACTTACCTGACTAACATAAGATTGTACTTGTTGGCATAATGAAGAGCCATATCTGCCACTTTGCCACCTGTCACTACTACGTTTGCACCACTATCAGCAATAGCTTTGACTTGCAAATCCATTAGATTTTCTTCTCCTTTACTGAAATTCATCAGTTCTTCAGCATTCTTTATTAGGACAGTGCCCTAGCGAAACACATACACTGTTAAAATTCAGCATTAAACCACATGCCTACAAGTTTCTGACAAACCATTTTGTCTCCCAACCTATCTATAAACCTCAAGTCATCCTATTTTGTATTTTGTAATACTGACACCCTCCCTAGGCAACAGGGTAAAACAAGAGGAAAAAAAAAAAAAAAAAAAAAAAAAGGAAATCACCAGGCATTTATATTTCTAGACAACCTTGAGGTTCAGAAATTCAAGCTGTAGTTTGGCTCAAACAACCCAACAAAACCAACACTATTTCCCCTATCTCAAAAACCCTGTGAAGCAATCAAGGTTCGGAACCTTCCTATTAATTTTTCTAATCAATATTCACCAAAATATCTCAATCACCAAGTGTCGAGAATATTTATAGCTAAGTCTAAAAATAAGAGCACAGATGCATAAATAGAGATGTAACTTATTTTGAGCTTTAACATACCTTAGTTTCAGTTATCATACCATCAAAAGGGCAGGAATACACAGCTATTTTTGCATCTTTGACAGAAGTAACATCTCCTTCAGTTTCTTTTTTAAAAACCATGCCATGCAGTACTGAGGAAGCAGAAATACCAGCACCCTGAAAGGAAATAAATGGAATCTGAGACTTTTTACAAGGGCAAGTAGTGATGGGACAAGTGAGAATGCTTTCCCACTGAAAGAAAGTAAGTATAGAATAAATATCAGGAAAAAATTCTTCCCTGTGAGGGTGGAGAGGCTGCCCAGAGAAACTGCGGCTGCCACTTCCCTGGAAGTGTTCAAAGCCAGGCTGGGCAGGGCTTGGAGCAGCCTGCTCTAGTGGAATACCCCTGCCCATGGTAGGGTGATCTTTAAGACACATTCCAACCCAACCCAAACTGTCCTTGGATTCTATGAATGGGGGAACATCATATTACTGGAGGGAACATCATATTACTGACCATTTGTTGTCAGAAAGCTGCATTACTCTGCCTGAAAAGCAGACCTTATAATCACTTGGATGTAACACCTCAAGTAGGACTTTAACTTATTCAGTAACAACAAACATTGTCTAACAGGTTCCCATTTTAGATTACTTCCAATATTAATCATTTTTTGTTTCTGAATGCTGCTACTGGGCACTAAACAAGAGAAACAAAGACTAATTTCTAAAATTCAGTACACATGCCACAACAAAATTAGAGAAGACTCTCTGGAAGTTTAAAGATTAATCCTCATTACATTGTTTACCTTAATAATTATAGTAAAGCCAGCTAATTCAAACTTACCACAATTTTACACACTCTGATATTATCAACGTTGAAATGACCAGAATCAGGAAGAATAGAAACTGGTGAAAAACAAAAAAAACAAAAAAGAAGAAGAAAAATAATGAATATGTCTTGCCTAATGAATAAAGTAGAACAATGACACCATAAATAATGCCTGGATTTTTTCTGAACTACTAAATTTCAATGTTTTGAGATATCTGCCTAAATTCAAGACAATTACAACCTTCTAATAACTGGCATAAAGAGAAACAAAAATTTTGTTTTTACAAAGTAATAATCAGAAATAAACATTTATTCAGGCTGCTCAGTTAAGTTCCAATATGCACTCATACAGGTAGAGTCAAGAGATAAATCTCACCTAGAGTATTTAGAGAAATCACTGGAACTAAAAAAGAAGGATTTATCTCAGAAATCTAAATGGAGAACAACTCAATGGAATTAGTCTTACTACCACTGTTCTGTGACTGCAACTAGTAACAGTTTATGTGAAGTGTAATACGTCCTCCTAATGATATTAAAAGAGGGAGAAAGATGGGTTTCTGCACTAAAAGGACTTGAAAGCTATTTCTAGAGATGCCTGGTAGGAAAGGCAAACCTTTTCTGAGCTACAATGCCAATGCAGAATTTAACATGAGGAAGATCATTCTCATTTCAGAGGTAAAGCCTTCCATCCAATCCAACCTGCTAAACTAAACATACTTTCTATCTTACCTGAAGATATAAGGACCACAAGCAAACCCATTAAGTTTTTCAGCTGTGCGCCCACACCTATTCCTGCCCACTTACCACAGGCCTGGGCAATAAGCTTTGCCAAGAACTGTTCATTGCCATATTGTTTGCTCATGACTGACGTGTGCAACAAAGATGCCACTTCTTCAACATCTCGAAGGTTCTTTGCAGAACAGCACACCAAGTCTGGAAGAATTTCAAGGGCTTTCTTGCAAGCCTTTTCATATCCTTCAATCACCTGTGCAGCAAACAGTAAATGTTCACTACAACGTTTCATACTGCTTTTATCTGCCTTTCAAATAGCCATAAAACATTAACAGATGCAGAAGTTTACTAGAGAAGCAAGCAATCACAATCAACAGAACACATGGTTCTCCTTCAAACATTTTTATCTAAAAAATAAGGTGAGAAGAAAGAAGATGATTCACAGTGTTATGACCCAAGAACACTGACAGCAGCAATCTGGACTTGAGCTGTGTGTACTGTAATGAGAATAACTTGCCTCTGAAACAGATAACCCCATTCTCAGAAGGTCTTCTGCTAACTCCAGAAGAACTCCAGCAAAAACAAGGACAAAGTTTGTTCCATCTCCAACTTCTTGTTCTTGCATGTGTGAAGCCATCACGAGCATTTTTGCAGCAGGATGCTGGACCTTTAAAAGAAGATGCACATCTTGGTGACTAACACCCCACCCAGGACTGCAGCTTCAGGCTTTTCTACACATCTTTCTTAGCTCTCTTATCTCAAATTGGACCTAGAGATTTTAAAAGTGCACAAAATTGGAAAAGAAGGCAGCAGAGATAATCTTAATTTGCTAACTTCCCTAGTAAGAAAAAGCACAAACATAAATTCAAAGAAAAAAACCTGAACAATTGCTGCTACAACATGCATTAGACATCCTTGACATTTGTTCTGAGCTACTTTTACAGGATGCAGTGGCTTCACAACTGAGTTCTGCAACAGGAAAACAGCCTGGAGTTTAGATCTTCAAAATAAATTCCTGTGAAACATACAAAGTACATGTCTAAATAACAGTTTGATTTTAGGGGGGAAGGTGGGAAGGGTTCTGCCTAAAGATTGCACTGCTTCACTTTTCTTTCAAATAAATGCAATAAAACACTACATTCCTAAATATTTATACCTGATATTTTATACCAGAAAGTAACATGCAAAACATATCAGCTTAGGTCACTAGTACGCAGATTATTTTTTTAAAAACAGAACAGAGACTTCCACAGTTATTCTACTCACACTGAACACCAACACAATGCATTCAGTAAGGAAATACTTCATACTTACATTATTTCTATTACTAAATGTAACGTTCAGAAAAATATTATTCATGTTGTGTCACAAATACCAATCTGAAGTCAGAAGAATCAGGACAGGACAGCCTTTCCATGCTTTTATAGTATTTACAGAAGGATGCTGCCATAGCCTCAGATTCTTAAATTCAACTGATGGACTCTAAGCAGTCAGGAGAACATGGCAGGCAACAACACTGGGAGATTAACTCAACAGCTGTGTCATGCAGACTTTTCCAAACCACTGCATTTCTAGATATATCCTCTTTTAAACCTACTGGTTTTGGGGGAAAGTAGGGAATTATTAAGCATCTAAAACTATTAATTCTGCTTCATGAAAGAAGCAGAGAAGAGAGAATACTCTTCACTGTGGGCCTCCAATTCAGTGAAAACAATAAATTACTTCCCAAGTGACATACCTAAATCACCTAGCACAGTGGCATTTCCTTACTGACAGTCAGAACCATAACAAGAGCCCATGAGCAGAAATGCTGGTTCACAGCTGAAATCATCTGAAGCCAGAAAACTTACCTCTAGCTCTCTCAGGATAGTAGCAGCATCATTTGTAACAAAAAGCTTTTCCAGATGGTTGATAACCATTTTGTTCATTCCTAAGTGGGGAAACAAAACAATTTATAAAAATAATTTATTATGCAAACAATATTTTGTACACAGACACTGTTTCCTAACTTTCAGGTGTATCTTGCACATTAAAATGTTAGCTCTGTTTATAATTTAAGAACTTTAAAAACATTTTTGTGAAATAACACTTGAAATGTGGGACATTGAGGAGAAATCAGTAATTTCTGAGTAAGCAGTTTTCTGTTCAGAAATATCAGCACATTATTTAATTAAATGATACAGGAGAATCTTTTGTTTCCATTTATCTGATTGAACAAGATTATGTTTATTATAACTACCTACCACGTTATCGTGTTTCCCTTAATTTTTATGCTTTTTCATATATTTTATACCGTGTTTCAAAGAGAACACAGTAACTGCTCCAAAAACCTGGCAAAAGCAGACACTGAGCATAACTCAAGAGCTGTCAAAACAAAATCTGATTTCTACAGCCACAAAGCAATAGTCACATATTTGCAGTTTTACAGCAAGCCCAATGTGTTTCTCCCAGAAACAAACAGCTACTCATTTGTTAAGGTATGTTTAGCCTCCAAACAAAGCATTTGTCTCAAAAATGCAGCAATAATTAATTTTAGGATTTATTTACCATTTGGTCCATATGCTGTACGGGTGGTTTGAGCAAGTTCTTTGCATGCCTGGATGTTTCTATAGACAGCTTCTTCTAGTCCTGAATAATGCTGAAGAGAAAAATGACTGATCAGATTTAGGCTAACCAAAAAAAAGTAATGAACTAGTAAATTTTCATCAAAGCAGCATCAATCTACCGAGTCCCTCAAAGTTCATTAATATATATTTGGTATTTCACTTACACTTTAAACAGACACCAAACCTTACCCAAAGACATTGAGAAATACTGTGTACACCTTCTCAACTAGGCAGCTCAATTGGCACAAAAAGGTTCTAAACAGAAAATCTGAACAGTGAGACTTGACTTGCACTACAATTTGCATCTCCTCAGTCTTCCAAAAACGTTTTGTGACATGCCAAGGAGAAACAGAAAACAACCAAGACCCAACTGGAGAGGGGCAAGGGTTTCTGTACATGCTTCTTTACTCACACCTTTGGATGCTACAAAAATCATTTAACTCAGTTCTACATTCCAAATGTGTGGTTTGAACATTCAGAACTAGAATGATTAAGTAAAATATCTGTGCTTGAGAAGGGGATCAGCCTGGCTTCAGTTTGGAAACCTTAAGACAAGAGGGGATCCCCAAAAAGGACCTTAAGAAAAAAAAAAAAAAAGGATAAAAGCACTGTGCAGCCCATAAAAGAGGGGAGAAAACCAGTAATGATGTTTACTCTCTAAACACAAACCAAACATTTTAGATTGCCAGCTGCCTCCTTGTTTTGCAGAAGACAACCCTTGCTATTTTGGCCTAATTTCTAACACTGAGGCCACTCAGCTTCCCTGTTCTGCCCCTGCCCTGAACATTTGCCATTATTTGGCTCCAGGGATTCTAAAAGGAAACACAAAGGGCTTTCAGAGCTGCTACCTCCACTCTTCTTTCTATTAAGTAGCAACAAACAGAAATTCTTCCTATTTTCCCTATTTCTTGGAGAGAGGGACTTTGGACAAGGGCCTGGAGAGACAGGACAAGGGGGGGGAAATGGCTTCACATGGAAAGAGAGGAGGTTTAGATTAAGTGTGAGGAAGAAATTATTCCCTGTAAGAGTGGTGAAGCTCTGGCACAGATTTCCCAGAAAAACTGTGGATACACAACCCTGGAAGTGTTCAAGACCAGTCTGGACGGGCCTTGGAGCTAAATGATCTTTATGGCCCCTTCCAATCCAAACTCTTCTGTTGCTTCGATGAATAAAAAAAGAAAAGAAACCCCACACCTGCTTGTTTTCTGTCCACTTTCCAAAGAAAGCTTCTCCTTTATTAAGGCAGAGTCCTTCAACTCTACCAAAACCTTTATTATGTTAACGTTAAATACAATGAAACCGGATTTATTGTCAAGGAAATACATAGAGAACATTGTTCTGCATCGCTAACAAAGGTATCAGAAAAAGCCAAGGGGAATGACCCGGACACTTCTGAACATCTTTAACTACATGGCCCGGCTGGACGTTGCTGTCCAGGCTCTCCGGGAGCTCCCGGGAGAGCGCGGGCACGACGCGGGGCCTGGAGCATCCCCGGGATGCAGCGGCGGGGCCAGGCCCGGGAGAAGGGCGGGGAGCGGGATCCCGGCCCCGCGGGCAGACACTTCTGGAAGGCCGCGTGTGCCGGGCACCGCCCCTCGGGGCCGGGCGGACACCGATCCCGGGGGGGAAAGGCCGCGGAGGGGCCCGGGCCGGGAGCGGGGCCGAGCGCGCCCCCCCCGCGCACACGTGGTGCCGCCCGGCCCCGCGGCCTCCCGGGCTGGCCCCGCACCGCCGCCCCGGGACTCCTCCCGCGCCCACCCCTCCCGCCCTTTGTCCGCGCGTCCATCCTGAGGAGGCCTCACCTTCGCCCCCTCCTTGAGCATCTGGGCAAAGCCCGGGGCCTTGGGGACGTGCAGCGCCATCTTCGCTCCGCTGCGTGCCGGGGCGGCGGGAGCGCGCGGGGCGGGGCGGGAGCGCGCGGGGCAGGGCGGGAGCGCGGGGCCGCGCAGGCGCGGGGCAGGGCGGGCTGGGCCGGGCGCGCTCCCGGCGGTGCCGCCCCTCAGGCCGGGGCCGCGCTCAGGGCGGGCGGGTTCGGTCCCTCAGAGCCTTTCCTTTCCTGTGCGCTTCGCCAGAGCGTCCCCAAGGCTTTGCCATGGAAGTCCCGGGAACAGTGCAGAGTTTTCATGGCCGCCCACGATAAACGCTCGTCACAAAACTGAGCAGGCTCCAGTCGAGCGTTTTGCTCAGCACAAGCTTGTCCAAGTGGAAGCACAGTGCGCAGATAGGAAAACGAAGTATCGTAGAAACACAGAGTGGTTTGAGTCGAAAGGGAGCTTAAAGCTCATCCAGTTTGAGCCCCTGCCATGGGTAGGGATACCTTGCGCTAGACTGGATTGTTCCAGCCCTGTCCAAACTGGCTGTTGGAGTCCAGGACATCCCTTTGGATGACCTGAGACCTGGGAAAGAGAATTTGAGCCCTGGACAGGGGGTGTGGAGCCGGTCCAGGGGGGTTGGAGACCTTGGCACAGCCCAGGAAGACACTGAGTTTGATCTTAGCCCATGGGAGAAACTTCCAGCACAAGGAGAAGAATTGCAAATCACCGGGAAGTGAAAATAGTAGTTCAGCACAGTAGAACGTGCAAAATTCAGTAGTTTTAGGATTCTTAGAATAGAGGTAAATGGGGGACAAGATGGTGGAATTTGGGTGGTACCTCGTGTCCCTCTCCTTCTTCCTCATCCTCCATCCTTTGGGGTGGTGATGATATAAGATAGAGTGGATTGGGTCAAAGCAGAAGTGACCCTCTTAGTGTAAGCACTGGGCATTGGTACAAAATAGTAAATAATCTACACATAACTATCTGTATAAATGTAAGGTGACGTCCCATCGGTGGGGAGTCCCCTCATGTCCCAGCCGCTGTCCGGACCTCGGCTGGGAGCAGAGAAAAACTCTGAGATATCAAACAATAAACAGCATGAGAAACCAGAAAACAAGGCCTTGAAGACTCCGCTTCTTTGTACCAACGTGACTCGGGGCTTTTAGAGGGCAAGGACTTTAAACAACCTGAATCTCGGGTGAGAAAACCAACCCGAGAACTGGCCTGGAACACTTCCAGGGATGGGGCAGCCACAGCTCTGGGCAACCTCTGCCAGGGCCTCACCACCCTCACAGGGAAGAATTTCTTCTTAATATCCAATCTAAACCTGCTTGCTTTCAGTTTGAAGCCGTTTCCCCTTTCCTGTTAGTGTCCACAAAAATCAGATTTGTTACCCGGTGTGCAACGTGCCGATAATGAAACACTCAAGAGAGTATCTGACAATTTATTTCAGAGTTGCACAAGTGTGGGTGCTCAGTGGTCTTCCACAAATAATGTGTGCCGACTATGAAAACCTTTTACTATTATTACATTTTAGAAAATGAAGGAGTTAGTGTTCATTGGCTGCAAGTTACATAGTTCTCTTATTAATTAGTATTCTATCTGCTGTTTTTTTGGATTTGAGTCACAAGAGGGCCAGCTGTGTCCTGGGGGGCATCAGGCATCAGCATCACCAGCTGGGCCAAGGAGGGGATTGTCCTGCTCTGCTCTGCACTAAGGCGGCCTCACCTTGAGTGCTGGGGGCAGTTCTGGGCACCCCAATATCAGAAGGGTATAAAGATATTAGAGAACATCCAAAGGAGAGCTACAAAGATGGTGAAAGGTCTTGAGGAGAAGCCCTACAAGGAGTGGCTGAGGTCACTTGGCTTGTCGAGCTTGGAGAGGAGGTGACTGAGAGGTGTTGTCATTTAGGAATGGTACTCCCCGATTTATTGCTTCCACTGAAACCGTGCACTGCTCACCATCCTTCCTTCCCACCTGTCTTGGTTTGAAAGACAGGTGTCTGCTAGGGTGGGGCAGGGCCTCCCTTTGGAATGGAGAATTCAAATCCTCTCCTTCCAAATTATTATAATTTAGAAAATTAAAGGGGCTTTCAGGCAGAGGTACAGGGATGGGAATAGCAGTTCTTTACTAGTATGTATAACAAAGCAAACAAACAACAACTACAGCATCAATAACAAAACAGTACCAAGAACCTTGAGGGCTTTGCTTCACAAAACCCAGGGCAGTTTGGTCTCGGTGCCCCTGCAGGACCCTCAGAGCACCAGGCTGGAACAGTGGAAAGTCCCGGGCTGGTGGCTGGAAAGGCAGGATGTCCCTGGCAGGCAGGGGCAGGGTGTCCCAACAGGGACAGCGGGGCAGGGCTGGCCCAGCTCCAGCAGGGCAGGCGGAGAAGCTCAGAATTCCAGGGCAGGCGAGCAGATGATGGTAGATTTCCCAGAGCTGGACTTTCCAGTGACAGTGAACTCCTCCCACAGCAAGCAGCAGCCCTGCCATCCTCTCTTCCTGAACACCAAAAAAACCAGAGACTGGAGCTGCCTGCAGCTCCGTCCTTTACCTGCCCCAAAACTCGCGTTGTCTCCCCCTCTGAAAGATACTCGCAGAGACAAAAGATGAGTAGCCACGTGCTACAACTCCTCTCCTTTAGCCTCTTTGTTCTGCCAGTACATATAAGCACCCAGTAGTTAGTTTCCTAGCAACTTTATGGGGAAAATTTCTATTAGTAAAAAATAAAGAAACAAATCTAACCCCCAACACCACCCTATACCCACTACACCGTGGTCTAGAGAGAACAGGCGACACAAAAGGTAAAGATCACAGATTGAAGTAAGAACAATTTACTGGAAACACCAATGAGTTTTGAAAACAAGCACTAACAGCAACAATACTTCTGACAGAGGAAATCAGCAATCCACACAGAAAACCCTGAATAGCAGATAATACCTGACAATTCTCTCCTCAGCACTTGCTCGAGTGATCCTTGTGGGTTCTTCCAACTCAGGATACTCTATGATGCTATGATTTCTGAATTGCCCTCTTGGTAAAGTGCTTTCATCAAAGCTTGTGCTACCTACCTTTCTTAAAGCCAGAATACCACTAAAACCATTATGTATACGTATATTTGTGACTATGAATATAAACAATATATATGTATTAAGCTGTATTCAATTAACACTAAAACATCTCCTTGTGTTACAACCAGGATTTCTTTGAGACTCACTGTCTAATCACGACTTTGACTTGGCCTTGGTCTTTTTTTAGTTATGCATCTACACCATTTATTTTCTGCACAGACATCGCCATGCTAAAGGACCATGCAAAGGTCAGAGGGTTGGCTATTGCCTGTTGGCTGCAGTTTCACCACCCAAAATCTATAATTGTGCACATGGAAATCCCCAGCTTGTCTGTAGGCACTTGTTTGCCAAATTCTAGGATGGTAAAATTTTATCTTGGGAAGCTCTTAAAAAGGACAGAATGTTAATTTTTGTTTGCTCATTCAGCCGTGGGAACTTGAGCAGTGGAAAAGAAGAGTTTGAAAAGCATCTGCTGAAGTATGGGTAGAACAATTGTGTTTCACCAATAATACTGGCCAGTGAAAAAAAAATGTGAGGGAAGGCTAAGGGCCATGCTGAGTTTGCAGAGAATCATGCCTAAACCTGAAACAGAAAATTGTGAACCACATAGTCCTGAACATTCAGAATAATTCTCTTAATAACAGTAGCAAGCAGTTGCTTTAGCGTTCCCTCAGACTGTACTTATGTCACTTGTAACATAATGGAAAGGGACAGACTAATCAACTAATGCAATCAGGTAAATACTACTTAGGTCATTGCTTTACAGGTCCTTGGTTAAACACTACCCTCATCCTGGGCTTCTCTTGCTTATACAGGAGTTCACAAGCTAAACAGGAAAGCAAGATTTCCTTACCATTTGGTGTTCTTACCTCAGTGTATGCTCTCTCTGCTATAGCTTATCCAGTTAGCTTGAGTCACAGAACAGCATTTCTGGGGATTTTAGAGGAGTATTGCCATAGCATTGAACTGTTCAAAAGACTTTTAGATGAGGCACTGAGGGACATCGTTTAATGGTGAGTTTGGCACTGTTGGGGAAACAGTTGGACACAATGGTATTAAAAGTCTTTTGAAACATAAATGATTCTGTGATTCTACCTGCACAAATGACAAGAATTCAGAGGTTCCTCAAAACAAGAAAATTGAAAAGGATGATCCAGAAAGTCTCAGAAAGGAACGATGATCCAGAAAGATCCGCTCTCAGAAAGGAATCAATGCTGTTTATATTGTGTTTGTATTGCAGGTACAGTCAAGACACGTGTTGTGGCACTGGTTCAGTACTTAACAAAATACAATCCAAGAGCCTTTATTTCGTGAGAGAAAGCAAAACTGCCGAGATCCTTCTTGTTTTGTTGTCATAAGAAAAAAGCATAATTGGGCAAGAATGACATGTCCTCTAGATGGTGAGGACATTAAATGCAGGATCAGATAAGAGCTAATGAAACATCTCTCTTCAGTTTTCAGCTTGGTCATATGGGAACTCTTATCCAGTGGAGTGCACAGAAGCCTGGAAATACTTGGAAATACGTGCCTACTTCTACTGAAAGTTCAGCTTTCTTGTTGGGTGGGAAGGACTTACCAGGACCTGTGTGGTGATGGAAACTCAGAGAACACCAAACTGAGGAGCGAGGGAAGATCTAGACCACAACTTATGCTGTCTAGTGCCTGAGCCACTGACATCTGTGTTGTTCTGTCTTCACTTTGTAACTTTGATGCCCAATTTGTAATTTTCTAAGGATACTCTAAACCAGTACTAGATCTTCAGGACAGGGACAGAGGCTTTACCAATTTTTAATACTTTGTTTCTCTGCCAAAATTATTTTGAAGACCTTCCTCAAGTAACTAAAAATTTTGTTTCTCATATTGTCCCCATTATTATTTGAGGACTAATTTTAGGGTTTATCTGAATATACCTGTTGAGAAATTAATTCTCCAGAACTCAGGTCAGTGTAAATCCTCTGGCCCAGGATCTGCCAGGAGACTGTCCTGCTTGCTGCCCACCTGGAGTGTGACCCACCAGCATGACCTGGGGAACTTCAGCATGTCCCATTATTTCCTGGCTACTCCCTCAGCCTCATGTATCTGCCAGCAGCTCAGAAATTGGCCTGAATCTGCGCCTGGTTGTGACTTGAAAGAACTCTGAAGACGCCCCTGCAGCCTTCATTTCTGCACTGCAAAGCCTGCCTAGCTGTAACTAAGACCATAGCTCACACTATGGAAAATGCATTGTCTTTCCTACATGGTTCTTGAAGTGTTTAAAGAAATGTCAATGAATAAATGCTGTGCACTTATGCAAAACAGGAGATACTACACCATGTTGTACAAATAAAAGAACCATGCCATAATGTAGTATGGGCCAAAAAACATGGAATGGATTCATACCAAAAGTTGAGACAATCGCATGGGACTCGTTCTCAGTCTTGCACACTAAATCCCCAAAGTGAGATCTTCTGTTTGAACAGAAGAGAGAGACCTTATTGGGAGACCTTATTGCAGTCCACAACTTCCTCAAATCAAGGGGAAGTGGAGGGGCATCAGCAATCTCTTGACTCTGGTGATTGGTGAGGGGACCTGAGGGAACAGCCAGAAGCTGTGTCAGGGAAGGTTTAGGTTGGATATGAGAAAGTTTTCTTTTCCCTGAAGTTGTGCCTCCATGATTCTAATCCTCTATAATACAGTGTAACCAGCAATTTGTTTTCAGTGTTGAATTTCTATTACTGCTGGCATGTACAAAAAACTACAAAAGCAAATGCTCTGTTCTGATGAGACTTACAAAGGATTATGAATTTGAGAGCTAATAATTGATATTACATACTAGAATCACACTCCAAGCTGAATCAGTGAAAGAGTGCCATGTATAATATTTTTACTGTTTTTTTTTTTAAATTATTTTCCCACTGATGGTGTAGGTTAAGTTACTAATAGCATTGTGGCTTATTCAGTTAATCTATTGTCAGATTTAGGAGTTATAATAAACTATCCCAGAGCATCTGTAGGGTGAACATAAGGGAAATCTTAGAACAAGTGGGATTACCAATTGTATAACACCATTATATGATGTAGGGTTCCAAAAGGTTGAAAATGTCCTCCAGAGTTCTCAGTAGCTCTAAAGAATAGATTATTTTCAGTTGGGCATGTATCTCTATTTGCCTGTGTTAGAACATTCCAGACACATGCTTTCAATGTTTCTCCCTGGAATCTAGAATAAAACAATGAGTCCTTTGTACAGCATCTAACAATCTCACAGAAACCTGCTGCTTTAACTTTTTGTGAATATTTCTTGGTTTAAAGAAGCTTAAGTAAGATTGTGGTGAAATTTGTGAATGGTGGTGTGAAGAGGAATAGCAAAAAATTTTAATATGTGAGTGTACAGAACTTAAAGGGGGTTCATCAGCAAGAAATTAGACAATGTTTCTTAATTTTTGGGATTTTTTTTGGTAATCATTAATGGCAAATTATGGCGTGTAGAAATATTTTGTAGAAGAAAAAATACTTGAAACTGTTTTTGTATACTTTTTTTTTTGCATTTTTAAAATTCAAAACCAGTGTCATGTCTGTTTGCCACAGTTTTTGTAACTTTTGAAGGTAATGCTTTAACATTAAATATCATCAACTGCTAAGCTGTGGTAATACAAGCTGTCAGTTCTCTGCACAAACAGTGCCATAACTTTTCAAGAATTGAGAGCTATATTAATAGCTGACATTTCATTTTAAAGCACTTTGATTTGATTTACAGCTGTAAAACTCTAAGAACTATGTGAATGGGATGGGAGTTATTTCTCTTTTAGCTAGTTCAACAGTAATTTTCTAATTCTGTCTTGTGTTTGAAGTCTTGAAATTCTCAAGTAACAGACAATTTGATCATCTAAATTGTGACCTGGAACATACAATTTTTCCCAAAAAATGTACATGCACTTTTTTGTTTGTTTGTTTGTTTGTTTGTTTGTTTTTAATTTTGTTTTTTAGTCAGAGTTTAGATGCCTTAAGCAGGAGCTGCAGAAGCCTGTCTCTAGTTCATGGTGCTAAAACAATTAGCTGATGCTGCCAGTGGAGCTTATAAAAAAACTATTACAGGTTTAGTTTGGAGATTTCATTTTGCTTTTGGATTATTATGGATGATAATATGAAAAAATCATAAAATCAAAACAAGGTTGTCACTAGGGGGTAGCATGAATGTGGAGTGGGGCACCAAGGTTCTTTTTTGGACAAAAACTGCTGTAGCAAAAGCAATTTCTTAAAGTGATTGAGGAGTTTTACATTAATGTGCCATATTGTTGAACAGTTAGTAGCAACATAGTCAATAGGTTTCAAATGTACAAGAGGGACCTGGACCTGTTGGATTGGGTCTGGAGGAGGCTACAAAGATGATCAGAGGGGTGGAGCATCTCTTCTATGAGGAAAGGCTGAGAGAGTTAGGAGTATTCTGCTTGAAAATTCAGAAGGTTCCAGGGTGACCTAATTGCAGCCTTCCAATACCTGAAGGGAGCCTACTGGAAAGATGGAGAGGGACTTTAAACAAAGGAGTGACAGGACTAGAAGGAATGTCTTCCCACTGATTGAGAGGAGGTTTAAATTGGATATTAGGAAGAAATTCTTCCCTGTGAGGGTGGTGAGGCCCTGGCACAGGCTTTCCAGAGCTGTGGCTGCCCCACTCCTGGAAGTGTTCAAGGCCAGGCTGCACAGGGCTTGGAGCAACCTGATCTAGTGGAAGGTGTCCCTGCCCTTGGCAGCGTTTGGAACCAGAGGAACTTTAAGGTCCCTTCCAACCCAGGCCACTCTGTGATATTGTGAATTTCTGGAATGTGCCCTCTGAGGGGCAGCATTGAAGAGCAGACTTCTGTTAACAGCTACTTCTAGTTATACTATGGGTTAGGTATAAGGAAGGGATTTAAAAGTTAGAGCTTATTCTCTGTTGTCTGGAATTACTGGTTTTGAAAGGTAACTCATGTTTGAGGGTATTAATGCCAGTCTGTCAAAAACCCTGTAGCAAGCATGTTTCAGTTTAAGTGATAAAACCATCAGGATTCTTTCCTGTGGAGTACTTGAAACTGAACAAAAAAGGTGGGCATTTTTAAAATTTTGGGTTTTGTTTGCTTGGGTTTCGGTGGAAAACTGATGACAGAGTCAATTCACATTTCTTTATTGTGAAAAATGCCATTTTGAGAAGAAATATGTAATCTTGAATAATTAATTAGATGATGTTGAGTCTTTCATGTCAGTGTTGCACCTTGTAAGGACAGATACTAAGGGGAAAGTATCTTGGGAGGGGAGGGGAGGGGAAGGGAGGGGAAGGGAGGAAGGAGGGAAAGGAGGGAAAGGAGGGAAAGGAGGGAAAGGAGGGAAGGAAGGAAGGAGGGAAGGAGGGAAGGAAGGAAGGAAGGAAGGAAGGAAGGAAGGAAGGAAGGAAGGAAGGAAGGAAGGAAGGAAGGAAGGAAGGAAGGAAGGAAGGAAGGAAGGAAGGAAGGAAGGAAGGAAGGAAGGAAGGAAGGAAGGAAGGAAGGAAGGAAGGAAGGAAGGAAGGAAGGAAGGAAGGAAGGAAGGAAGGAAGGAAGGAAGGAAGGAGAGAGAAGAAAAAGACATCACCTGTTCTGATGCCAGTGTTGATCCAGCAGAGGGGATGCTGATCCTGGTTTCTGTGGTGATCCAGCTGTGTCCATCTGGCCTGTGAGATGTCCAGGGTCCTGGGGCACCAACTAGGGTTGAGGGTTTCTCCATCCTGAAGACAGGTTTCTCATTTTCTATGTAAGTGACTTATCATGCAGAGTCTGTTCTTTCAGGCCTTTCTCGAAGTGGGTTGGAGGGCTTCAGGGGTCTTTGGTGGTCTTAATTCCACCCCAATAGTCCATGCCCATTCTTGCCCCTATGCCACACTCTGTGTGGTTCTTTTTCATGGAAAAGTGCTGTCCTATCTTCACCTTGGCCCCTTTTTCCAGTCGCATCTTGTTCTTTCTCATAGCATGTTAGTATCAACAGCCCTTGTTTATTATCAGCAGTTAATTGTTGGCTCAACAGCCATCCATTTATCTATGTTTGAAACATAAACATTAGCTCCCTTATCTTCTGGGAATAGAGAGCTCAAGGGGTCTCACTTTGGACTGTGGTTTATAGGATGCCTTGGTTTGAAAGACAGTTGCATGCCAAGGAAGGCGTGAACCTCCCTTGGAATGGAAAATATGACCCCTGCTCTCCAAATTATCATAACTTCCAAATTATGGGGCTTTCAAGCAAAGATACGGGGAAAAGGAACAACAGTTCTTTATTAGAATATATCTATATCTATATCTATATCTATATCTATATATCTAACAAGGCAAACAAACAGCAACAACAGCAGCAACAACAGGGGCTGTAGCAGGAACCTCGGAGCATCAGGCCCAGTGTGGTAAAACTAGTGTAGCAAAAACTCCAAAGCAGTGACAGGAGCGGTGGGGTATCCACAGGGCAGGCATAGCATTGGATTTTTATTTCCAAATAACGGGATGGGACTTCCGGGAGATGTTCTTTGAGCATTATTGTGACATCAGCCCCAGTACAGGGTGAGACAAGAAAGATGGCAACAGCTCGTGTCCTACCAACAGCAGCCAAAATTCTCTGTGTTACAAGGCCTTTTAAAAGATTTCTAACCAATAGCAAATTGCTAAGAGCTTACAGGCATCTGCATAAAGCAATTATTAAAACTACACATATACCTTATATCTAACCATAGTTGCTAGTTTCATAATTCTTATTACTCAGGAACTTTTTATACTCATCTATAAACAAAGCACAGAGCCTCATTATTAAACTTTTCTATTATCTTGCTTAACATATTTTTCTACCTGCTAAGGCCTAACTTTACACAGTACAAAAATACAGTCTTACTGTTCTATGTCCTCATTCTTGTATCTTTTTAACTTTAGGCCTACATCCACACTGCTATGAAAGCTTTCTGCTTTTCTATTTCCCACAATTCCCCCTCTGGGTACAACCACAAAGAAACTCTCTTAATAGCTTTGTCAATTCTTAACTATCTTACCTTGCAGAGCTCTGCTACAGTGCATCCTTTTTTAATGTATTTCTTTTTGCTTATCTAAGACACCTCTTTGCTTATCTAAGGCACCTAAGTATCAGTCTGAGTACTTACACCAAAAACTTGCTTGCTTTAAGCGCTTTAAGTTTAGATCACAACAATTCTAATGCTGCAAAAGATTTGGTCTGTTCGATTTAAATTCAAAGCCTTTATCTATGTCTACATTTGCTTACACTACTTCAGAGTCAGCAGGCAACTGCACAAGACTCTGATCTCTCTGTAAGATTTGAGAATTCTCTGTAGCTTCATTTCCCACATCTCTCTCTTGGATGATTAAGGCTTCTTTGATGGTTCTGTCCATTATCTGTTGCACACACCAAAGTATACAAGATACTACTACTAATACCACCGCTAAAATAACCAATACATATAAACCTATTTTACAAAATTCCCTTAACCAAGGTGCAAAGCTCCATCCTTCAAAGAAATTGTCTAACTATGACCCATTGCCTTCTTTGATTTGAGCTGTTAAATCTTTCAGCTTTTGTATGCTTTTGTGGATGGATTCAGAATGGTCAAACAGGTTCATACAGCACAATCCTTCAAATTCCTCACAACTAGGTGCATGTGCCAGTAAAAGAAAACCAAATGCTGCTCTGTTTTGTAGGGTGGCTTGTCTAACACTGCTGAGGTCTGTCAGCCTATCACTGATTGCAATGGATGTGGCATTAGTTTGCTTACTCAGCCAACACCCTATATGATTTAATTGTTTCAGTGCCATGGTTGAAGCAAGTTGAGGTAGAAACTAATGTGCTGAAACTCTTTTTGCAGCTTTCCAGGGCATAAAATCACTCTTACAATTTTCTTCATATTGGTGGGCAAATCTTTTCCCTCTATGTTTTTTCTTAATGGCTGCTTTAACACTAGGTGCTATCACAGTGAGCTCTCCAATACTGCATGGACTACCCTCAAGGCACGATGGAATGCCTTGCCAAGCCTTATCTCCACAAATGAACCAGACTTTATTGTCCTTACCCAACTTTTTCATGTTAGTGTCCTAGTAGAAAATTGGCAGGTTTTTTTTTTCTTCTGGATAGGAGCTGTCCCTAGGTACGATAGTCTTTGAAGTTGTCTTGTCTAATTTATCTTGGGAGATAAATCCTGACAAAGTATTTGTTTGGGGTTTTTTTCCTCCTAGTGTGCCTTTAGGTTTATAAAAAATATAATACCTTTCATTGGAATAAGCAATTTTGGCTGAATTTGGATTCATAGGCAAAAATGGTGTGAGCATCCATCATTGCAGATCATATCAGACAAGTATGAGGGTTCCACACTGACTATAAATGGGGAGGCAAGTCATAAGTCTGACAGATTTTGATTGTAACCATATGATTTCTTGTTTAATGTAGTGTCTTGGTTTGGAGAGACAGCTATCTGCCAGGGAAAGCTGGAGTTTCCCTTGGAATAAAGAATGTAAACCACGCCCCTTTTTTCCAACTATAAATCTGCAGTTAGAGGTTTTCAGGCAAAGATTTGGGGATAGGGATAGCAATTCTTTACTAGTATGTATAACAAAGCAAACAAAAACAACAACTTCAGCATTAATAACAAAACAGTACCAAGAACCTTGAGGGCTTTGCTTCACAAAACCCAGGGCAGTTTGGTCTCGGTGCCCCTGCAGGACCCTCAGAGCACCAGGCTGGAACAGTGGAAAGTCCCGGGCTGGTGGCTGGAAAGGCAGGATGTCCCTGGCAGGCAGGGGCAGGGTGTCCTGGCAGGGCAGGGGGTGCAGGGTCACACGGTAACAAAAAGAGCAGCGCTGAAGAAGCTGCAAAGGTGGGGCAGGGCTGGCCCAGCTCCAGCAGGGCAGGGGGAGAAGCTCAGAATTCCAGGGCAGGAGAGCAGATGATGGCAGACCTCCCAGGACTGGACCCCTCTGGTGACAGTGAACTCCTCCCACAGCAAGCAGCAGCCTCACCGTTCTCTCTCCCTGAATCCCAAAAAACAGAGAGCGAAGCTGCCTCCAGCTCTGTCCTTTACCTGCCCCAAAACTTCCTCCTCTGAGCTTTGGCCACCTCTTGGTTTTGGTCAAGCACCCTTAAGTACCCAACACTTAGTCTTCTTAGTAACTTATGAGGAAAAAATTCTTTAGAGTAAAGAAGGAACAAACCTAACCCCCAACATATAGTTCGTCGTATGGAACAAGATAAATTCACATGTATCATATATCATACATATATCCTGTCATTGTATGGCAGTCACATGCCTGATACATCTACCATACTGCTCTTTCTGGTTATAATATTGTAACTTTCAGAGAGAGAAGATCATAGAGTCATAGAATAGTTTGTTTTGGAAGGGATGTTAAAGCTCATCTTGTTCCAACATGCCTGCCATGGGCAGGGACACCTTCTACTAGGCCATGTTGCTCCAAGACCTGTCCAACCTGGCCTTGAACACTTCCAGGGATGGAACAGTGTGTTGTTTTGGCACAGCCTGGTTTTTGGAGAAAGGCCACAGAAGTGGCTTCCGTGAAAAGCTGCTGGAAGCTTCCACCATGTCTGACAGAGCGAATCTCTGATGGCTCTGAAGATGAACATGCTGCTGGCCCAATTAGAGAGGTTGGTAATGCCTCTGTGATGACCTATTTAAGAAAAAAATCAAACCAGCACAAAGGCAGTTTCTTTTCTAAGGGTGGCGAGGTGCCGCTGCTGGGGCCATCCGGGCAGCATTCAGCCATGCACTGCCGTGGCTGTGCCATCTTGGCATGGCCCATGGTGACTCCTGCCTGTCTGGTCTCCCCTGGCCAGCTGTGCATGGAGGAGGGCAGTGCTGGCAGCTTCTCCTTCCTGGCACCCCTCATGCAGGGAGGTGTTAAATGGGGACAATGCTGTGGCAGCTGCCACTGCCTACTTGGTGTCAGCAGGGCTACTTGGCTGGTGGTGAAAACATGGCCAGTGACTCTCCAGCACAGAACCCAGTTGAGATCGACCTCTTGGTGCTGCAGGATCCTGTAGGAATCTTTGAATCGGTGGAACTTGTTGGCAATGGTACCTATGGGCAGCAGTTTTATTTCCAGTCAGAGAAGAGGAGGAAGTGAGGACATGTAAGAGAAAACAATATGGCAGCACTAAGGTCAGTGGAAAACAAAGAGAGGGAGGAGGTGCTCCAAGTATTGGAGCCAAGATTTCTCTACAGGCCATGGTGAGAACCATGGTGAAACAAACCGTCCCCCTGTAATGCATGAAGTCCACAGAGGATGCAGAGATCCACTGGCAGCCCGTGGGAAAAGTGCTTATGCTGGAGCAGGTGGATGCCAAGGAAAGCTGTGATCCAGTGGGAGACCCAAACAGAGAGAGAGAGCCCTTGCTGCCAAACTAGAGCAGCCTATCCTTAAAAGACTGCACCCCATGGACAAGTGACCAACGCCACGGCAATTTTAGGAAGACTGTTTGCCCATGGGAGACACCCCATGGCATTGCAAAGACTCCTCTCCCTGAACGAACAGAAAAACATCTTATGTGATGAACTGACCAAAAGCCCCATGCCCTGTCCCCTGCACTCTCAGTGAGAAAAAGAGAGCAGCTGTGGGAAAAAAAAAGGGTTTAAAAGGCTTATTTTACTTTTCATTATCCTCCTCTGACTCTGTTAATAATAAATTTACCTTATATCTTTAAATTTGAACCTGTTTTGCCTTTAGAGTGTTTTTCTCCCAATCCTTATCTCAACTCATGAGCCCTTTGTTAATTGTTTTCCCTCTCCTCTGCCCAACTATAACAGAAGAGGCTGAGTGAGCAACTTTCGTGGGTGCCTGGCATTTGGTAAATGTTAAGCCACGACAGGCAGCCACAGCTTTTCTGGGCAACCTGTGCCAGGGCCTCACCACCCACACAAGGTGTGGATTCTTCCAAATATCCAGTCTAAACCTCTCTCTCAGTGGGAACCATTCTCCCTTGTCCTATCATTGCAAGCTCTTGTCCAAAATCTCTCTCCAGCTCTTTCAGAGCCCCTTTAGGCACTGTAAGGGGCTCTGAGCTCTCCCTGGAGCCTTCTCTTCTCCAGGCTGAACACCCCCAGTTCTTCCAGCCTGTCTCCAGAGCAGAGGGGCTACAGCCCTCAGAGCATTTCTGTGGCTTCCTCTGGACTCTTTCCAGGAGCTCCATATCCTTCTGATGCTGGGGGGCCCAGAGCTGAGCACAGCATTTTAGGTGGAATTTCACAAGAGCAGAGCAGGTGGGGAGAATCTCCTCCCTTGACCTATTGATCAAACCTCTTGATGTGGCCCAGGATACAGTTGGCTCTCTGGACTGCAAGTGCAGATAAATATCTAGAGAAGGTGTGAGTACTTCCTGGACTATTATGAGCTGTATTTGGAAATGAGTTCTTTTTACTAAGAAATATTCTAGATTTTGTTGTTTCTAAACTTCTCCTCTGTGTCTGCAGCTGGCAGTATTGCTGAAGGCAGTTTCAGTGCTGAATCAGTAGTGGGGGTTCAAGTATTGCCAGAATATCAGCTTCTGTTTGGGATTTTGCCACATTCTTCTGCATGCTGATTTCTTCCTCAGAGCAGCAAAGCTTCAGAAAAGAGTGTGCTGCCTTAAAAGTCTTGTGCTTGTACCCACAATAGCATGATGATCTCAGCCATCATCAACAAGGGAGGCTGGAGTATCTTGTAGTGTTCTCCTCAGGTGAGCTCTTAAATAAGGTAAGGTAAGCATTTCCTTCAGGAACAGCAAATCCAGTTGCAATGGAGTGATTACTCCTTTTTACATGGATGTGAGAGAACTCTTTCTCATGTAGGGCCGAGCTGAATGTAATTTAGCTGCACAACTGGTAAGCAAAATTGATGTATTTTTGTTTAAATGCTGGTGTTTCCAGTTAGCTAGTGCTGGCTTTGAACGTTAAGCTGTTGACCTCCCAGTGAATTGCTGCACACTGTCTAACTGTATCCTCCTTCAGCATCCTCTGCTGAGATGGCCCACCATAATTCTTCCCATAATGAGCTTCTAAAGGTTAATTTCCTCTCTATGCTGGTGTGAGTTGAGTGTGCAAATTTGCACCTGGTGGTTTCTGAAATAGTGAAGCTTTTCAGGTAATATTTCTAACTTCAGCTTTTATCTTGTTTTCCATGTAGAGTTACACAACAGTCTTTGGCAGCATCATATCTCAAAGACTTCAGCTTTCTTTCTCTCAGAAGAATTAGCTTTTCAGTTTCTGCCTGAAGTTTGGTGTGGAAGTGATGGAGTTTTTCACCAGTCAGATTTTCAAATAATTCACAATGCAGCTATTTGCAGATGATCTTAAGGCAGGTGTAAAAATTGCTGGGTCAGCTCCTGTATATCCACATTACCTTGATTAAACCAATCTTTAATTTCTCAGCAATGACCTCTTTTATTAAACCTGTGTGATCCTATGTAAGTGAATTCAGCTATTGCATATCAATTTGCTCTTAATTATAAATTAGTTATATCCTCTTTTGTAAGTCAGTGCACAATGTATTTTTCCTGCTGGTGTTAATGTTTTAATAATTTAATTTAATTTAATCTGATGGGGTTCAGCCATTCGTGAGAGTAGAGATTTGAGGAAAGTACATTATTTTACCTGTGTTAAAATACTACCTAGGCAAGGAGACCAGAGGTAATACCTAAGAACACTAAGGAAATGCTCTGTTGGTTGCTCCAGTTGTCAGGATATGGAATGTTGGATTGTGAGTGATTTTGCTTGGCAATTTCAAGCAATACTTTTTTTTTTTTTTTTTTTTTTTTTTTTTTTTTTTTTTTAAATTTCTTCTTGGAGCATGTTCCATATGCTATAATATTTAAAGTGTATTTTTAAATACTGACTGGCAATCTGTGAAACACCATTTTAGCATGAATGAGGTCATGTGCTACTAAAATACTACTTATACTAGGACACTGAGATGAATTGAAAGTAGCACAGCTAAAAAAGTGAAGGCAACAGGTGTTTTATTAGATTGCACATATTGGCTTTTTAAACAACTGTAGAATAACTGATACTTAATCCTAAAACTTCTTCAAAATTTGCATGTTTCCACTACTGAATATCAGTAAGTCCCCGTGTTCCTAATTTAGAGTACATTCCTTTAAGGTGTTTTTGACTAATAAAAAGTCATATCCTTTTCTTCACCAATTGCATCACCAATTTCCTAACGTGACGCAAGACTGAAAGAATTTTGGTTGGATACCAGGCACCTGATGACTAACAGTATTCTGAAGAAGGAAGAGGGCAGGTTGTGCTCCTACACACAAAAACCCCCAAACCCTGGAGTTATCAGCATTCTGTAATTTTCACAGAGATAACTGTAAGGTCTATGTGCAGTCTGTCAGGGAGAAGTATTTTTTGTGTTGCAAGAAATTGGAGAGTATTTTTTTGGGTACAGTTATTTTAATCACCTGTTTAGTAAAAATTGTGAAAAATTTTCTCTACTCAAATGCCTTGGACTATTAATTTGAGCAAGTCAATGAAATGAAGCATTCTAGACTTCAATTTCTCCATTGTTTAAAATGGATATCTTCCCTAGTTTGGTCTTATAAAGTAATTTAAAGAACTTTTTAAAATATCCTGTTTGAGTCCATGTTTTTGAGAGTTCTAGCACAATCGTCCCAAGAATAGATAGATGATAAAGCAATTACAGTCAAATCATTCATCCTGATGCTTCAATTTTGATATTCTGTATGCAGAATGCTCTAAGAGTCTCACATTTTAAAAATATGCCACCTCCCATAAAGTAGTAGTTTCAGGTGACTCATCACAGAGCTGATATTTAAATAAAAATCAAGGCTCTTTTGGTTTGTGCAGTTTTTGATCTTAGCCCACAGTTTAGAGGCAGCACACTTCACAGAAAAGTGCAACTGTGTCCAATTCTGGGCTTCTCAGGACAGTAATGACATGGAGCTACTGGCGAGAGTCCAGCAGAGGGCACAAAGTTGATGAGGGTCCTGGAGCATCTCTGCTGAGGAGAGACTGTGGGAGCTGGGCCAGTTTAGTCTGGAGAAGGCTGAGATGAGATCAATAATCCATACAAATATTTCCAAGGAGGGTGCCGTGAGGATGGTGCCAGACTCTTGTCAGTGGTGCCCAGTGACAGGACAAGGAGCAATGGCCATAAACTGAAACACAAGAAAATTCACCCAAACATAGGGAAGAACTTCTTTCCATGGGAGGGGGGCAGAGCACTGGAACAGGCAGCCCAGGAGTCTTGTGAAGTCTCCCTCTCTGGAGACATTCCAAACCCACCTGGACACGTTCCTGTGTCACCTGCTGCAGGCGACCCTACTGTGATCTCCCTCTGGAGATCACCCTGCCTGGCAGGAGGGGTTGGACAGAGTGATGTCCAGAGGTCCAAGCCTAAACACTCTGTGATTCCATGAGTCTGTGAGTAATACAGATTTAACTAGAAACAGAGAAATTTTTTAAAAACATGGATACAGTGCCTACAAGACATAAAATGATGATGTACTTAATTTGCAAATGGACATGCTATTTAAACTGAGTGCAACTGAAGTGTCAGTCTGGAAATATAGAGTGTCAGAGCCATCTGGAAAAAAATGCCCTGCACTATTCACATTGTTTCTGTCCAAGACCCTTGCTGTCATGGCTACTGGGAATTTTTCCTGTCATCAGATTTTATGTAGAGAGCTTTTCTTATGCTTTATTATAATGGCATGTAACAAAGGTACAAATACTATCTGAATACCATCTGGCCATACAAAGAAATATCTTATGATTTGGGGAAAACCCTGGCTCCATGAAAACTGGTGCAGAATATTTTTTGTGACTCTACTGGAGCCGGGATTTTCTGTATCTTCCAACAAATACTTTCACAGTAATTGGATGTGGAACTGGAGATCAGTACAAACTGCTGATAATATTGAGCTGTAGAATATTATTTGCAGTAATGGTTGTGATCAGAGGCAAATCTGTCTTCTGCCCGTTACAAAGGAGACATTTAAGGAGGAGCCCTCAATCTTTTCAGAGAAGAGAAAATAGTCAGTGTACTCATAGGTGCAATCCAGCTTTCCACTAGCTGTTTGGTCCAGAGCTCTGAAATCCCACTGAAGTTAAAGACAGCCTCAAGAGATACCTACCTAATAGTGCATATTTCTGATGCCTTCCCAGGTCATTGCTGGGGTGGTGTGGGTAGGATATTTTTGCAGTTTAGTAATTTTTGAAGTATAAAAAAGGTCTTTTGAAGGCCAGGAGGGCAACTGCTAACTTCCAGAGTTTTGCCCTGGTAAGATCAGTCCTGGACTAGGGCCAGAAGGTGAGAGAGTGAGAAAGGATGAAAATTTGACTTCAGACCTTTATGTCTTTATTTGTCCTGCAACCTTTCTCTATCTCAGCTGAGCTAAGGGAATCTAGGAACATATCTATAAAGATCTGGGTTAGGCAAGCTCTTTCCATTTGGAATTTAAAAATGAAATATATCTTCACATACATTTTGAAGGAGACCTCCTTTTCAAGCACAAAACAATAAAGATATTCTGTAAAATCATTCTGTAATTGTTCTCCATTTGTTCTAATGACAGTGGGAGCACTCAATCAAAGAAGTCATGTAGATAGTACGTGTATGTGACAGGGATTAAACTTTTATTTTCTGGTAATAGAAAATAAAACTTTAAAGTGAAGAAATTAATCTCTTAAATTGCTTGCCAGTAGTTTGAAAAGAAAAACAACCAAAAAAAAAAAAAGCTATCTGAAAACACACTAGGAAATCCTCTGAGTTCAGCCAAATCTCTGATTGAGTCAGCTTCATTTATTACTACCATCACCAGCTGATCTATAAATACATCTGCTTTTACAGTCTATGCATTCTGAGATTTTCTTGTTATCTCCAGAAGAGAAGGGCTAGTGGCTTCCCTTAAACAAGCCTGGCTTAGCCAAAGCCAGCATGAATGCAAGCCTGAGAGGCCAAGCCCACTGGTTGTTGTTAGCTTTGATAGTCACTGCTATCCTTTGAGAGTGTGCTTATAGCCAGTCCAAGTTGGCAGTGTCAGCCCAAGCTGATTGGAGCTGCAGACATTTTTGCTGACTGGAGTCATGCTATCTTTGCCAGTTTGCTGGAATAGACACAGACACTGATTGGGTCATGCTGAAAACATTCCTGTCCTATGAAGCAAGTCTGTTTATATTTCAGGTTTGCCAGGACTAATGAATTAAAAATCTTGGGCTCACCACAGTTTGCTGCTTAATAATGCCTGTGACAGAAGGATTTTTTCTTCCCTGAAGTGTGACAGCATCATAATCCCTCATCCCTGGCAAGGAGAGGAAGGAAAAGCAGAATTGTGGAGAAAAGTGGAAAAGGGTTATCTTTTGGGACTGCAAAGCCCATGGGAAGTGCAGGTAGCAGCATGTTGCCCTGACAGCTGTCTCAGCTTCTCAGACCTTGTCAGTTTGTTGCTATGCAGCAGGTGCAGCCTTTTCTTTTATTGAAGCTTTACTCCATAAAGGCAACGACAAGCCAAGGCAGTGGCTGGCCCTGGATTATACAAGTGCAGACACTCTTCTAAGTGAGGTAAGGCAACAGGTGTGAAAAAAATCCATAGAGCTGTAACAGCATTTAATCTGAGTTCTGCTGCAGGTTTTTTACAGAGGAACAGCAGCTAGCCAGCTCTACAGGCAATTGTTGGGAGGACGAGAGCTGCTCATTAAATCTCATTAAGTTCCAGGTTGCCCACTCAGTCTCATCTCTGTCCACAGTGATACTGTTCTTCATTCATGGAGAAAATGTGGGGAATTGGGGGCAGTTGGTCTATATGTTTTCTAATATCAATTTGTTTGCACACAGGCTTCTTCCATCCCTCTTTGTTCTCTGTGATTGCTTTTTGTGATGAAGAGCTTGAGGATTTCGCAAAAAAAGGAGTGAAGGGATTAATGCAATACAAAAAAATGATAGCAGGCTAAATGCTGTGTATAAAGATGAGATTTCTTTTTTCTGAATTAGAATAAAATAAAAACTTTCTTTTGTGTTTCAATAGAATTCACCATTTCTTACTGATTTTTACCCTCACAGAGTAGATGGTTAAAAGAGTTAATTTAAAAACATTGCACACTACAGAGTGTGTGATTGGGATAAAATAACAGTCTTGTAGCAATTTTGTTATGGCAACTTTAAAAACTCTAGCAGAATGCATCCTTTTAATTTCTTAGGCTATGATGTGAAGTGTGAAGTATACTTTTATGTGGAAGACTATTTGAGATAGTTAATGTCAGGGAAAGTGTATGAACAGGACAGAACAATGAACAGCTTTGTTTTAAGGATTTGCTTATCATTCAAAATCTCTTCATTCTGAGTTGTTTTTTTTTTCTTTACTTTGTTTTGGGAAATAAGGGAAATATGTTTGAGAATTTTGCATTGGTAATTCTGTTGTATTTTAAAAACAATGAGATGTCTCAGATGAAGTGAGGTTGGGGAAGAGATCAAGATTGCTTAGAAGGTAAAAATTATTTACTCTGAGGCAATGCACTTCAAAATAAAATATTTCAGTTGACTCCAAGAGTGTTTTTCTGAATCTAAAACATACATGGATGCTATTTATTTAGCTTTTCTTTGCCTCTGCTCCTTAGATAAAAGTTCCATTTTTGTGGGTCTTGAATACAAGTAATGGGGAGTTAAGAGCAATCCCTGATATCCCTTGTGTACTAGCAGAAAGAGACATTTTCAGTTTAAAATAAAATTTATTCAAAGTAAGGATTTTAGATTATTTGTTGTTATTGTAAGAAAAGATTATGCACTTCAAATAACAAGTAACCATATCACACTCCTAGCTAAATATCAACAGAGACAAAGCAAATAAGCAAGAAATGCTGAAATTAATGGACCCAATGCAAATTTGATCCTCTTCCACTGATTGCATGGCAATGATGCCAGAGAAGTGTTTGGTTCACTTGTGCATCACCAAGGAAGATTATATTCCTGAAATAGTGTTTTGTTCTATTGACATTTTGATACTGCCAAATAATTCAGTATGAATTAGAATGATTTGGTAGAATTTTTGTGCAATAGAATAGCTACTTTACTAAAAAACTGCAAGACTATTGGCTTGGTAAACTGGCTCTTGTTTTCCCTAGCCAAATGCTCTGTTATCTGCTGAATTAGTAAAGTTGTTGTATTTTCCTGATCAATTTGGTTTCTAATTCCCTAAGAAGTTGTGTGTGGGATAGCAGTCCAGAGTCCTAAAATAATTTCTTTATGGGCAGATCTTTTGAATGCCCACTGACTTCACGTTCCCCACACATGGTGCTAATCAGAAGATTAGCATCTTTGAATTTTAGCAGCTTTGTGCTAGATAATCAAAGGGATTGATTGCATTCAGCTATTCAGTAGAGTTTAACCAAAGCTGCTTATTCAAAAGGTTAAATATACATAGTAGAGCTAGTAAAACTTTTCAGGACACGGAGATGTTTTAATTGCACTATTAGAGATCAAAAGTAGCTAGTTCTTTTGATGTTCAACAATTCTTTGTGCCATATTTGAAATGAACTAGCAGTCTTCTTAATGGACAGGGTTTCATCACAGTAAAACCACTTTTTGGAATTGATGGTCTCAGAAGAAAGACGGAGGACTGAGTAAGGTCTCAACCCAGAAGCCAAATTCATGCACACAGACCCCTACACCTGCACAGGCTTCCACTGAAGAATCATCACCAAGGTTTGGAGACCCCATGAATTTTTCATCCTGAAGTGTGTGACTTGCAGGCACAGTTGGACTGGGGGAGTTTGGGTGGAAGGTAGGAGGATGAGTGCCTCCTTGTTGACACCATGTGGAGTGGTGTGCACAGTTCCAATCACAGGGCAGGCTTGGGGTCATGTTACTCTCAGCTCCCCACCCCTTCTTCCTTCTTCACCTTCAGAACCAGGCAGCATTGCCACGAGTCAAGGCTTGCTGAAGGGGCAATGGCGGGGAGCAAGCAGGTGAGAAGAGAGGCAGCTTCCTTTGCCATCGTTCTTTCTAATTTATAAATAGCAAAAATAAAAGCAGTCTCTGCACTGAATTTCACTTGAATTCTTTTTAAATGGAAAAGTGAAATGGCGCTCCCTTGACTTTGATTCTAAACATTGCTTAGCTAGAATGGGAAAGGCAGTTGTGAATGCATGAAAAGCATTAAAACTCATTTGTTGAGTGATGTCACATGCTCTGTAATAAATATATTTTTTTTGTATTATTGCAGCTGGAACAAACAAGTAAAAACATTGACTCAAGTGCCCACATGATCACCACCGCCAGGGTACCTGCTGATAAGCCAGTACGAATTGCCTTCAGCCTTAATGATTCCCCAGGTACAGTTTAATTTATGGAGTAAAACACAATGCCTTTAAATTTAAACCACAACTGCTCTTAAATTTTACAGTGTTTAATGTTTACAATATCAAACATAGTCCAGTGTAATGGATGGATTTTTTTCCTGAGTGGTAGCATGTGATCAGTTTTCCTGTCTGATAACTTTTCATGTTTCCATTAACAATTTCATTAGACTAAACCCACTAGATGAACAGTTTCAATCTTTGCTTCCTTTCAGTGGTTTGTGTAATGCAATTGGGACTGTAACTTAACCGTCAAATTTACCTGCATGTGCAGTATGTCTGACTTTGTGAAACTGTAAAACTAGAAAAGTAAAAGGACAATCTTGCATGAGCCTAGAGCAGGAAGAGATGGTTTCCAGGAGGAAGGTTGGAAAGTGCCACACATGCCCAGCTTGGTGAAAGGTTTCAGGAAACAGGTGCCTCACATGGCATGTTCTCTGAGACAGCTACAGCAATTTCATTGATGTTTATCCCGTCAGCTCATGCTGAGGGAGTATTAATTTCCCCGAACATACCCTGTATACACATGGACCCTTTGGAGTAGATAAATATTATTGGTTAGCACCTTCAATATTATTGAGGACCAGAGAGCTGTTGCCAAACAGGGAAAGTCAAAATGAAATAAATCAAAGGGGAAGCTGAAAAGCATCCAAAAAAGTTGGCTGTTGCTTTTGCTAAAGGTAAGTGCCTGTAGTCGGGACTGAGATGTGTTTATGGCATGAGATATAAGGACAACTGAAACCTATGCTGTTGAGTGCTTTATGGGACTCTTTGCATTGTAGGATAATGTGTGAGGTCACTGTCTGAGGTTTGCCTGGACAGAATCTCAACTTGGATGCAATTTTCTATTTTAAAAATATTTTAGAATGTGCATTATCTTTCCTAGCTAGTTGTTGTGTTCTATCGATTTTCACCTACAATACTGAATTACAATGTCATCCCCTAAACAAGGGAATTAAAAACCAAACATCTTATATATTATTGAACCTAACAATGATTGACAAAGAAAGATTGGGACAAGGAATATAAAGAAACACATGATAATCTATGTGCCCTTTTTCATAAATTAAAATAACTTGGTAATTACATTTTTATTACAGAAAACAGTAAGGAATCATTCACTCCTTTCAAGACACAGTCACATGGTAAACTTCTTGCAGGAATTATGCAAGAAATATACCTATATACCATATATAGAGCTATATAAATAGGTCTTGAAGAGAGATGTAAAAGAAAGGGGAGTGCTCTTACAAATTATGAAAAAAGAATGCTGATGTAAGACACTGAAAACAAGTCAGGGAAAGCTGAGACCATGGGAAAATCAAAGAGAGCAGAGTGGTTTGTGACAAGAGACGGCAGTAGGAAATGACAAGGTTGTGAATAGCTTGGAAGAAGGGGACATGAAAGGCAGGAAGTCTAACTTCCTTAACATTGCATCATATTTTATTTTTTACTTTTTTTATCCTGCTAATAATTCCAGCCTCTCTCCTAATGTTTACAAAAATAAACTCAACTAGAGAAAGGTAATCTTTTTCTCCTACATATTGTTAAATTGTTCCAAATGTTAAAATTATTAAAGTTTTGAATCTGTTATTGTATACATACAAATGTTCCTGCAACATGCAATCCAGAATCTTCATGAGTACTGATAAAAAACCCCAGCAACCAGTAGAGTTAGTGCCATGTTTCCCTCTGTATCACATCCCTTTGGGGGCTACCCAAAGGTCTAGACTAACATTAATATTTTACTATGTCATAAGAATTTCAAGGGGTTTTATGTTAGATTTATTTCAAGAAGGCAAAAGAAATAAGCTTCTAATAGGTGTGAAAATTTCCAGCAAACCATAGTTGATTCAAGAGAGTACAAACAAGTGTTTAACACTTTTTTTTTTAAGATGAGATACAAAAACATTTAACAGATAAACCTTTAGGTATTCCATAGCATAATTTTCCCTTATTCTTTTATGTTTTTTCACCTTTTTCTTCTCCTTGATGAGGATATTTGTTTTCAGTTCAAAGAGGAGTTACCTGATGTGTGATAGTAAAGCATCAAGTGAAGCTCATGCACTGCTAGGATACAATAAGTTCTTGGCAAGGGCTGAGTGGCGAGGAAATCTCTCTGACTTAAGCTTTTCCTTAAATTCTACCTCACTTGAAAGGCACAGTGACACATTTCACCAAGAAAGGCTGCATTCTCCTTCCGGGGGCTGTGCAACTGCTTGCTAGGAGGAACTGACAGCATAACTGGATATAAAAAGAGGAAATGGAATGTTTCTTCTGGGTGGCGATTATCTCACTGGCTAGGATTGTAATCAAGCAGTGGGTGTGAGGAGCAGTGAAAGGAAAGACTACTCTCAGCTCATGAGAAGAAATTACTTTGTGTTAACTGACCTACAAGGATAAGCCAGAGCTGGCTTATCCTGAGTGTTCAAGAAATAATGCGCGTTACATTATTTGTCAGTCAACACCTAATGACTGAAATTCTGGCCATCTTTGTGAGGTATTTTTAATGTGAAAGTAGAATAACCAGTTCCTTAAAAGTCTCATGAACAGCCCATCAGCAGGTGGGCTATAAGAAGACAGTTTTATTGTGTATCTCTTATTCCTGTATGCGTAAATGTCTATGTTTGGCTCTTTCACTTAAGTTCACTAACACACATTTCCCAAGGTGTGTCTGCACACTGTGTTGCAACAGTTTGACTTAAGGTACCATTTTAAAGTAATGAATTGGAAACATACTATTTCAACCTACCTTACATCACCTGCAAACGAATGCAGCTTGAACTGAATGTGTTGTTCCAAGATTCAAATAATTGTTCCAAAGTTGAAAATTCATGGTGGTTTGTCAGCGTCAATTTCATTTACTATTCAAATGGTTGCCATTTGAATTTAACCATTCAAATAAATACAATATGTTCTAATTTTTATCAGTCTTACAAATACATGAACTTCATAGAATTTTGACAGCTGTGTTTGTTTTGTGTAATAGTTCAAAGGGAAGATTTATAGGTGCATATCTCTTCAATTTGCCTCCTAGAATAAAAGCTTGAATCTAACTGAAAAGTCCTGCTCATGTTATGTTGTGATAAATGACTGGGTCTGAAATTGTTAGTGAGTTCTTTAATTTGAAATTAGTCTACCTCTGACAGCACTTTCCAGAAAAATCACTGAAAACAAAGGCAAAACATACATTTTCTAATGAACCTGACAGTGGAACAGTGTCATATTTTTGCAAGTGTAGCAAAATTACTTATTTTACTCCTCTTTAAGCTCATAATCCTAGTGACTACAAGGAATTTTTTGCTTTTCTAGTTTATCCTGCAAGACTGTTTTACAGTGGTTGCTTCTTCAAAAGCAACCTTCAAACTCCTACCCTACACTCATATTGGTTGTAATGGCCACAGAGGTTTTCCAGCACATTGATTGACAATAAGGATTACTAAAATATACGGCTAAAATTTTCAGAGCTAATTTCCTAAACTACAGCCAACCTACAGGGCTTGGTTCTTGGGGAATTAGATGGGAAATCAGATAAGATGCCCTCAAAGGGACATTCATCTGAGGATGTTTAGGCTTGAGTATATGAAGGTATATGAAGTCAAAGGATTTTGCTCTTACCTCTTCCGTTATGGACTGTTTCTATTTTTGGGAGGTCCACAACTCTTATTATTGAGCAAGCCTTCACATCCTATTCCTGGGTGGGGCAGTGGCCGTTCCCCACTATTTTACGAGTGAGGTAACTGCGAGGTTGTGCGAGGTCGTGTCAGGCAGGGCCGTGAATAGAAGCCCTGGAGCTCCACAGAGCAGTGCCAAGTCGCAGTCACTTAGCCACACAGCCTTCCAGGATGACTCTGATGAGCCCATGCTTGTCTGTCAGTATCCAGGCCCAGAGTGGCTGGATCTCACAGCCCTCCCAGGGCCAAGGCTGGACCCTGACAAGCAGTTTGCCGCTGTTGTTGACGCGAGGTGTGGTGCTGGCTGTTCAGTTTGAGCACTTTTCCTGTGTAAGGGCTGATCCACTTACAGGATAGCAACCTACTTATGTTACCAATTTAATTCTTTAATTTAGAAGGAAGAGATCTGAATACGTTGGCCCACACATGTAGGAGAAAAAAAATAGGACCTGACTGTATAATTAAATACTGGATCATAACTCAGTTACTCAAGGAAGCAGAGCTGTGATTGGCATTTCCTAAGTTTCAAGTGCTTGATTTAGCAACCTTAATGTGCTTTCAACACATTTAAATTTTTATATTTTATTTCTGTCTAAGTGAAGAGCATAGAGAAACTAATTTTCAAGATTATACTGCAAGTGAATCAGATGTTGTTTTTAAAGGATTTGCTGCCTTTAGCTCACAGTGAAGTTAAATGGAACAGCCATATAGGAAAAGTTTTGGGTATTGCACTTCATTGTGACAGACATTATGTCAGTCAGACAGTAATGTGAAGGGTTTCTCTCATTTGACTACAGGATAGAGCTCTGGGATATTGGAATCTCCAGGAGATTAAATAAGTGAAGCTTTCCAGAAATCGAGCTTCATTCTCAAAATGTGCCACTTCAGCATTTATCAGCTGCCTCAGGGCTAATAGTGAGCTTTCTGTACAAAGACAGTCAGTGTTGATAGAGTTCAGATGCTCTTTGTTACAAATGACAGTTTTCAGCAGCAAGCCAAGTGAGCATGTGAACCTGATGAAACAAACATGAAAATCACACTATTTCCTGCACTTGAACTGAGTCTTTGGTTTAAAACACATGGGTTTTATTCAGGGTACAGGTCTTTAGGGCATTTTTAAATATAGAAGTTCAAAATTAGATTTGGGATCTATGGGAAATCAGGAAATGCCACTCATTTAGAAATCATGTTACAGATATTTTAACTTAGGTGGCTGTAATGAAATCCCTGATCTGATTCTTTCACATCACAGGATAGTGCTGTTGAAATTGCTGGCCATAATATGCACATGTACATTTTTCCTCCTTTCTTATTTCCTTTTGACCAACATCTTGACTCATTTTCAGGTGCAGTGCGTTGCTGTCTCTGATTTTTACATATATTTTTGTTTTAAACGAAATAGGTTTTCAAAATCTATCTTGAATTATAAATATTTTTTCTTTATGTGTTTCTTTACAGTGACTATAGGGATGAGATGCTGTTTGTAGATGGTGAAGAATCACCCTAGATATTTTCAGGGATTTGTGGTACAGAAAAGCCAGTAACTCTATTATAAAAGTGGTCTTTGATTAAATGAGTGATTCCTTATAATTATCTAGATATTCATTAAAAAATTATAATTCATTGAGAAAAGGGGAAAAAAGAGGTATTTCAGAGTTTTGTTTAAGGAGAGGTAGAGTAGAAAACAAGCACAGATTAGGAGATAGATTTGAGAATGTTTTGATCTTCAGAATAATTTCATTGGCATTTCAGACATTGCTTGTATCTGATTTTCGGAGTTAATAGATTTTTAAGGCTAGAAGTCAATGCGATTTAGACTGGCATTCTGCATGTAAGAGCAATAGCAATTCTTCAGAAAAAAAATGCAAGTGTTTATATCTCTCCTCTTGACTTTCTGAAAACATCCTCAAAAAAGTCTTGGGAGGTGAATGAGTGGTTTTATTTGCTTTCCCCTTGTGTGGAATTTAAGTTTTCATTATTACTAAGTGATTTTTTATTGTTTTTGTGGCTGTTACTTTGACAACAGTGAAATAAAGACTGATCTGGGAGAATAACTTACTTCACTGAAAGCTGTGGGGAAAGCCTTTTGTTGTTCTTTTTGTAAAAAAAACAAGATTGCAGTTAGCAGTGAGAATTTCTGTTAATTTCTGTAAATGAAATACTGCAGCTGAAATTCTCAAAAGAGCCTAAGAGAATTTGGAACTCAGGATAATTTCAAAACACTGAAGTCTGTAGCATTTCTTGATGATGTTCTGCACATCAGATGATGATTTAAACAAGTCTTAAACTAGTATAACTAAAAAAAACCCCTACCCTAGCAGCTGTTCAATAGATGCTAGGGCAAGCCCATTATAAAATGTACTATGGTATGTCATAATGGTTCGGATACCAGTGCATTCTATTTTTAGTACCATTGACTCAGTCACTTGAGTTCAAAAAATAAGCAGGAACATCTGTTTGTTGAAAGGATTTCCTCTGCATTAATTTCTCTCTTTATTCCATCCTTTATAAAGTATTTCCAAATTTTTGACTGGTTCTTTTCAGAGTATGATCCAATTTATTTTCCAATATTCTGATACTGCGTTAATTTTATTTTCTTATTAATAGCTGATGCTGTGAAAATATAATTACTCAAAATTTTTTTAATCATTTGGAGTGTTGCTTTTGCCATATTTTTCTGAATTTTGACGGTGTTCAAGACCCCACCATAAAGCTACTGTACCAAAGATTGTACTGCTGGAATTGCCAAAACAAATAGCAGTTTAACTGCCATCCATGACTCTGGTCCAATATCTCTGTCAGAATATTTAACAGCTATTCAGCCAAATACTTGTAGAGCAGCTGTAGCCCTGGTCAGACTGAGTCTTATTCTGTCCTTCCTTTTAGCCTTGCCATATGATTCATCCTTCTTCTTTTAGAATATTAGTCTATTTATATATTGCAGAAGAAGGCAATAGCAAATGAAAGATAAACACTTGCATATTAGCATGATACAATTCTATACAATTAAAGAAATTTAAGTGTTTCCCAGAATGGACATGCTTGACATATGCTGTGAAGGAAGAAGGGGGACACTCACTTGACATGGGTATGACTTTTTGATAATGCTAGCGAGACAACTACTCCACAAAAATACAGGAACTTCACTTTGTTTTCTGAGGAAGTTCAAGAGCTTTTGCTTTTGTATCACTATTTTTTTCCCCTTTTCTGAGCATCTCTTCCCAGAGGCTGCCCTGCTCTAGCAGTGTTATTGAGTAAGCCTCTGACCATGGGTTAGCCAGTATGTTTATTTTTCATAGGATAAGGTGACTTATTTTGCTTTTTCCCCCCAACCTCCTTTGCTGTGTAACTACAGAGGCCGGTAGAAAGAGATATCAAATATTTGACAAATAATTTATATCCTAGTCTGCACACTTTTAGAATCCTGCTTTGATATGAGGTCCTCTTGATCTTGTTGGGGTTTTGTTGCTGTGTTCAAGTCTACAAGTACACAGCAGATTGCAGGATCTGAATGGTGTTAGTGATTTTCTCCTGTAAGAGCCTTCCTTATTTAATTTTGACCCCTTACAAATAACTGACTGTAAGCTAATAGTAACACTCTCCTCACCTCCCATAACCTGTAGTAAGATGAATAAACAGTCATCATAATCCAATGCAAAACTGAGAGTGTGAAAGTCACTGAGAAAGAAATATTGCACTGGCACTACCAAGTGTGATTCATATTTCTGATCTCAGTCCAGCTACTAGTGGGCAGGTGTCCACATCACAACCCTGACATAACTGGCACAATCTGTCCCACCTTTGCTGGAAGCCTGTACTAAAAATAAATGAAACCCATCCCAAACAAATAAATAAAAACACAGCTTGATTTGTTGTTGTGATTGGGCTAACTCTAGCTAATAAGGATTGTAATTGACAGGTTAAAATCCTTTTAAGACAGTCCTTTAGTTTGCAGTGCATTGGAAAGAGCTCAGGAATAAAAACAGTTTAGATTTATTTGTTTTGTTAAATTATCACATGTTCTACTGGACTAACTGCTTTGTTCATTGATCACTGCAATACAAAATAGACTTTCTGTATTTCCAGGATGTAAATTTTCTTATTATCAACCCACTAGTATTTTCAAGGATTCTACTGAGGCATCTCAAGTGTAGAAGACAAGATGTGGAGGTGTTTTCAGGATCCCAATATTACTGTCCATATATGCAATATAGAACTTCATCAAACAGATTACTTGAAATGCTCTCTTTGGCAGACAATGACTTTTAACATCATGTTCACCTTTTAGATGATGCTTCCCCTGAAAACTTCTCTTTGGCATTTCCAGAACTAGAGCAGCAACTGCAGGTAAACTTTTTTTCTCTTATGACAGTTCTACTTCACATTCACTGTATTTATTGTTATAAAAAGCCTCTGGTTGTTACACTATTGTGGAAGTTTTTAGTGGTGCTTTTCTAGCCTATTAACATTCAATAGGATCATATATATCTGTAGAAGAAAACATTGTCTTTTCAAGATATACAGAAAAAAAATTAGTCCAACTGCAGGGAATTACTATTTTAACAATCTTGCCTGCTTTTAAGGTTTTATATCCAATTCCTGCAGTGCTGCTGCACTGCAATGAAGAGAATTCTTGTTCAATTGATGGGAGAAGGAATGAGACAGGCATTATACATTCTAATGCCTGTAAGCTGTGCTATGACTGATATCATCAGTTTTTTTCATAAGCATTCCAAGAGAATCCTTTAGTGACCAGTCTGATTTGTCAGCACAGGATGATGGGCTCCCAATATACTGGACAGTGAGCAGTTGATGGCAACTCCAAGGTTCACCAGGCACAAAGCCAGTTCTGTATCCAGGGATTATTTCCCATTCCTCTGTGGTGGTTCTGGAGTGTTTGCTGGCTTTTGTAGACTGCTTCAGATCATCTGTTTTCCCAGGAGCATTTAGACTTCCTCTGATATTTCACTATGAAGGCAGTTGTTTCCTGACTGTAAATTGAGAAAGGCATTAGTAGACCATTCATTTTCCAAGATTGTAATTTTTCCTGTACCCATCAACTTGTGAGACAACACGGGAGGGCTGCTGACTTCAAGGCCTGACACTTCTGTTTTGCTGCTCCCATCAAAAGGATGACTAAGAAAGGAATGGAGATGACAGAGACTCTTCCTGCTCTATACCTCTCATCCTGAGGATATGGGCAGGTTTTTAGGCATAAATAGGAATTAATTAACAGCTTAAGATTTGGGACTAAAGGAACCAGGTTGTATGCTAACCTCTTTATTCCACTAAACCTTCCAGTGCAGCAAACATGCTTGGTGTCTTTTTTCCTTAGAGGAATTCAATTTGAGAAAAGCAATCATGTTTCATGGCTGAAGCACTGAATTGAAAGTAAAGAACCTGCATTTTGTTTCCAACTTTCTCAGTGACACATTGCCTAATCCTAGGGTTGCTTCATCCCTCTGTTCATCTCTGAAATTAAGTTAATAATTTTTACCTTTTTTATTAAAGAGCATTAAGATCAGTGGGTGAGGATTGCTCTAAAAGAACGAAGTATGATTATTATTGCTGCTGTTGATTCATAAGAACAAAATTACTAGCATTACATATAAGTACTCTGCAGGACAAGTGATGATTTTTTTATTAGGACTTTTATGACTTTTACATTTCTGGAACCTATAATATACTCTAAATATGGAATTTCATCATAGGCTGAAAATGCTCCATTGGGAGCATTCAAGTGTGCTTGCTGGATGGATAATAGCCCTTCAGAAAAAAAAATTTAAGTACACACTAGCACAATACCATTAACTGTACCCAATTGGTCTGTTAAATACTTGACATTCATTTCAAGAAAACCTTCCTTTATTTTCATGATCTCAATATGATAACAAATTCAAAGACACAATCAAAGGCTTTGATTCATGTAATGTTCTTTTTATTATCCTTCATAATATCAAGTAATATCAGGGTAGATGAGAGGATAACTTATGGAAACTACCTGTCTGACTCAACCACTTAGAAGTATAAAATTTGTGGCAGCACTTCATCCTTTAACTTTTCAGGCTTATGTGCTTATTTATATTTCGATGCCTTTATGTTCATCCAAGGGCAGTGAAGTCAAAACAGGGTTCTGAGCTGAGGCAGAGGTAACATTGCATTCAAATTTAGCAATAAAAATTTGAATTTCCTGGCTTTTGTCACTCTGGATCACAGCTGTGTGTGATAACTATTTAATGTAATTACAATATTTTTAATCTGCTTTAAAATTTCAAGCAAGCAATAACTGTTACAAAGTCATCACTTACCTTGTTATATTTCTTTTTAATTATGTTCTTTTGGATTGCTACAATCCAGCTGGGGTTTGTCAGAACTGTATGGGATGTGCTTGTAATTCATTCCAGCTTTGAAAGAGGTAGGTCCTGTATTATGGAAACAAGTAAAATGGGCTTCACCAGGACCTGCAGAAGTAGTGAATGGTAGTGTCCCTTGTCATTCCATCCATGCCTTTTTCTGTCCCAAAGTGTGTTAATAGAGAGCACACACATGAAGTGTCGTGTAAATGATCAACTGTGGCAATAGCAGCCTGAAATGCTTGAATTTGTAAGAATGCTGATACATATGTTCATAATAAAAATATCATCTCCTAGAGCCACAAGATTTTCATCAGTGTGCCATAAATACAGTCAAAACTATTTGAATTTTATTTAAAGAAGCTAATTATAAATGCGAGTTATGCGACTACATAGTAATAGACACCTTAAAAAAAGTAATAACTTTGCAGATTTCAAGCATACAAAGTAAAATTTTGAAACCTGTTTTAAAAACAAACAAACAAAAAGCCTAAATTAGCTGATCTTTAAGCTGGATTTTGAAGGCAGCTTGAAAGCTATGTATGTAAGTTCAGCGAGTCACTTGGAAAATCAGAGTCTTAGAATTCTATGCATGCAGGCAGCAGACCACAGCCGGAGTACCAAGCAATTTGCACCTCTGTTTTAGGCTCCAAGCCCTTGTCCTCCTATGTTAGGCCTTGGCAGGGAACTTGGCTATTTGAGCAGAATTACCTAGTGGTCCCAGTTTTCCTCCCACAATCCTTCCATACCTGTTCCCTGGGCAGCAATATCAGATGGCAGGGCAAAGTTCAGTGCAGCCTCCCCTTGGCAGGGTAACAAACTCTGCTGTCCAAGCACCCAACTCTACTGAGGTGGAGGTGGGATTGCCTGGAGGGATTGTCTTTCTAGGAGACTTAGCAAAAAAGCTAATTCTCTATAAGGACTCTCACTAAAAGACAGTCCTAATTGCACCTTCTTTCTGAAGAATAAAAATAATCAGTCTGTGTGTTCTGATGTACTAGCTAGCTTCAGACTAACATGTTTTATTTTCAGATTACTTTTTTGAGTGTTACATTTTTCTACACATTCCAAGAAGCAATTTGTAAGAAAATAACTCAGCTACTCTAAATCAAAATTGATATGTGGTCAACCAGACATGAAAAGCCTTTATGTGAGAACAGATCAGTTTAAGCTATATTTACAGCTTTATTATTAACCCCCCCAACACTGAAATAACTTCCTGCTAAGTTATCAGTGAAATAAAACTCATATTTATAAACTTCTTGCTTTCAATTCCTTTTGTCTGCAGTATTGGAAATAATTCTCTTCCCACTGACAAGCAATACCTGCTTATTTGGGCTTTGGTGTTTTCCCCACTGTCCCGTGTGTGTGCCATGTGGTGGGCAGTGTAGCAGGGGCAGGCTGGTGACATCTGTCCCTCTGTCACTGGGAAACTTTAACCTTTGCTTTGTGTGACAGCTGGACAGGTCCTTGGAAAGCACTTCCTTGATTAGCTGCATAGTGACCTCTCTGACACTCTGAAAGACACTTTACTACAGGTCATCTGCTGTGTTTGGAAATATCCATCAGCATCCAAGGCCTTGTTGTCCAGGTCACTGAATGGAGAGGAGGGTATCCAGTGTTATCTGCCTGCATTGCTACACCCTGTGTGTTGCTGTCCCGTTCCAACTCTTCCTGTGACTTGCTCAGTTCATGTCTCTGTTCTCCATCTAAGTCTTTATTCCTGCTGAGAGCTTGGTCCTGAAGAGGGAAGAACACAAGTCGCATATGGATACACAGGGTGTTCTATAATTCTTTATCTTTCAAAACCAGATGGGGCTCTGAGCAACCTGGTCTAGTGGAAGGTGGTTGGAACAAGGTGATCCTGGCAGGGGTTTGGAAAGGTGATAAAGTCCTTTCCAACACAAAACAGTTCAATGGTTCTGTGATCTCCTCTCATGAAATTGTGAGCTTGAGAGACATTTACGTAATATTTTGTATTACAAATCTGTGTAGTTAGATGACTATAAAATTGCTGCAACAGAGAAAAAACTCCAACCATTTATAACATCAGTTCTTCAAGTCAAAGGATAGTTTTTCTTGCTTTAGTGAAGAATGCTCATATAAAACAAGTAATGAAAATGTTAGGAAAGGAGCAGTGTGTTATGTGTGATATAAGCATTTAGCAGAAACCTTGTTTTCTCTGGAACTTTGAATGCCATGTTAGACAGATAAATTTAATTTAAAGAAAGTTTAAAAGCATACTGTGTTTTTAAAGAGGATGCTGAAATTTATTTTACTATGTATTGACTTCCATGAGAATTTCTAGAGCACTGTGTTGCTCTATAATTAGGTTTGATTGCCCATGAACTTGATATGTCTCCTGTAATGCTGCTGTGATGACTTTGGTCTTAGATTATGTAAGACCATTTTATGCATGTATGTTAACATGTATGCATGTTCACCAAGTGTCAGAGCAACATATTAAGGTTAGAAAAGAACAGCAAATCTCTCAGGAAGGAGAGCAAAACTCAGAATTGCTCTCATCCAGTTGGCCTGAATAGTTTTGAGGAAGAACTGTTTACTTTCATAGTAAAGCTAAACTAGACTAAATGTATCCTAAGATGGGTATCTGAAACTAGTGGAATAGTTCCAGTTGTACAACAAAAAGTAGCTGCAATGTGCTATTTTTGCTTGGCACAATTTGGTTTTTTCCATCATAGGAGAGTGCACAGGGCCATTTAATGAACATTCAAAGGCCACATTCAAAATAATGGCATTGGATTTTCCAGTCCTCTAGAAGACTTCTGCTGAAAGTTACCAAATTTACAAAAAGCAAGACCCCACTCTTTAATTAGATCAGTGCTGAAGACTTCTAGACAAGTTCATGTGAGCTGGAAAAACTGCCTGATACAATTTTTTCTTGAAATCTCAACTTTTTCAGGAGAATTTATTTTTTTTTCACAGTTAAACAAACACATAAATGTAAATAAATTACGGTGAATTTAAAAAACCAACTGTTTTAAAGTTTTTGAACAGCTAAGTGGCACTGACAACTTTATGGATATGGAATGATGCTTTTCAAATGGCAAGGCAAAAGAACTTGTCATGTGAATGGAAAAAAAAAAAAAAAAAAAACAAACAAAAAAAGCTGAAAATTTTTGTTCTGTGTCACTCCATCAATGATTTTATCTAGAAGACTTCCTTCAACCTGCCTTAAAAAGCAGACAGAGAGGAGGGCACCCAGATGATTAGAGGAATGGAACACCTCTCCTACAAGGGAAGCAGGTCCCTTCCAACCCAAACTGTTCTGTGATTTTCTATTTCTTCATGAACTGCTTTTGCATGTCATCTTCCAACATCTTTCATATCTGGATTCTGAACAAAAGTCTAAATAAACAGTGCATATGTCTTGCAAAAATCTACATATATATGTGCAGTTACAAGATGGTCTATAAAAGGATCTCTTAGTGTCTACCTGCTGAATTCTGTAGAACATTTGTCAATGTTACAGTGAGTTACTCAACAAATACAAGGAAAAATCAGACCTTGTTGAAAATCAGGCATAATAAGAAAGATAACCAGTATAATTTATAGCTGTAGCTTTTGTACTAGCTTTGTGAACAAAATCAGAGATGCTGCATGTGCATATTTTGCCAGCACAGGCCAATGGGGGTGGATGACAATGAAGCCTGAAATAAGGATGATTAAAAGTAGCAACTGTTGCCATTAAATGTAACTTACATTGACAGAGATGTTTTTTGCTTGTCTAGCAGGTATGCTTTTATTTATATTAATTGATGGACAGGTGAGTTACTTCATGAAGTAGCAAGCTCAGGCTGTTCTAAGAGGAAGTTAAAGTGTGGCTTTTTGCTTCTGAGTGAAAAAAATCACACTGACAATTGAACTTTATTAAGGCCTTCTGAAATTAGTCACCTCAGTAAATTAGCAATCTAGCAATCTCTTAACATAAGAATGTTATACAGACTTCATGGAATGCCACTGGGCATTCTGTACTGCAGTATCTGTAGTACTTCCCACTGCCTGGCCACAGACATTTAAAAAAAGTACTTCCAGGTAGAATGGAGATTTGTATCTCTCCTTTTCCCATGTTATTGCAGTAGAAGGTGTTTGCTGAATAAGCCTGTTTCAGATCCTGCTGGCCAGAAATTACTCATGGATGCTGTAGATACTGCCTTTGGAGCTTTTCTTAGAAGTTTCCAAATTACAGAGGAGCAAACCAAATTCTCCAGTTCTGGCTGCCCCATCCCTGGAAGTGTCCAAGGTCAGGTTGGATGGGGCTTGGAGCAACTTGGTCTAGTGGAAGGTGTCCCTGCCCATGGCAAAGGGGCTACAACTAGATGCTCTTGAACATCTTTTCCAACCCAAAACACTTTATGATATGATCCAATGATATTCTATCTACTCATTTGAAAACATAATCACATTTATGTTTTAAAGAAAAGTAAACTAATAATTTAAAAGCTTCTTGATATGGTGCTTACTACCATCAGACAAATTGAAAAGAATTTTATGAACAGAAATTAGTAAATGGATTGTATAATTTGTTTTAAGTTTAATTTTAGTGCTTAAATATCAGTGTAAGAAAAATGTCACTGAAGAGGAAACAATAATAGGAAGGGGTTTAAAAGTCAGCAACTGGTTCTAAGTGAGACTTAGATACTAAGTTTCAGCATGACTAGATAATTTTTAGCTCTCTATATATATCTTTTGCGTGGGAAGCTGTAATATAGAAACTGAACACTGTTTTAATTTTTGAACTGCTTTAAACCAGCTAGATTAGCAGAAACTAAATTGGAAGCAAATCCAAGGTGTTTTTTGCTTTGTTTTGTTGTGTTTTTCTTTTGAAGTCTCACTGTTTGGGGACTTTCCCCTTGGTACTGTTTGAAATTGTTTTATTGTGACGCACTTGTTGGTGGCTGATCTCTGGTAGATAGCAGAGATGCTGCTTTGGCTCATCCATGCATTCTTGGATTAGAGCATTGAGACTTCTATATTCAGTCTTGCTAAATTTATGCTTATTATTTGGGTGGCTATATGAATGGTGCTATTGCTCATCTACATTGAAATGCAATTAAAAGCCCTTTTCTAGGGATTAGATTCATCAAGTGTTGGGCTGCCCTTTTCCTGGGTTCCCAAAATCTCCAAGATCAGGGAGGACGAAACAACATGCTGTGAAACAATTCTACTGTAGCAGTTTTACATTTAGAACATGGAATATGAGTGTCTGTGTTAAAACTTCAGTGAGGAATTACAAACCAACTACAAGTACTTGCAAGCTCTGTACCTTACTTACATCTGTGCTTTGGGTTATGTCTGAAGCCAGCTTATCCTGTCTCCTGAGCAAAAATGTTCTTAATCTAAATTTCCAGTTTAGATAAAACAAAAGATTACAAGGAATAGGAAAAGCCTGACTACTTGTGCTTTTCTTTTCCTAATAATGTCATCAAGGGAATATTATACTGCACAGAAGAGTCATGGTAGGACAGCAAGAAATGCAACATAATCTACTAATATTGTGAAATGCAATTGGTGTTGTTTAACTGGGCAGTAAAGGAAGTATTTTGAGTGTTTCCTTTTACTTCAAACAGATGGCTCCAGCATGCTGTTTGGAGTTCATTTACAGTTGATAAATTCATGGTTAATAACTTTAAAATGCTTTCTGAAAAGTATTATAACCAAAATTTGACAGACAAGCCTGAAGCCTGAATTAAGACGCATTCTTTTTTAAGGAGCACCTACATTTAACCAAAATGTATTTTCAAGAATTTTGATGAAATTCACATCAGGAGTCCTAGGACAGCTCCTTTTTATTTGCCATATTTATTACATTCAGTGTGCATTGAAAAAAAAAGTTGATCTTGTTGCAATGGTGTCAATCTCTGGTAGTGTAAAGATGCATGTGATAGATCTGACCAATGCATCAGCTTTAGCATTTGCATATCACTCTAACTGAAAAAGAGGAAGATACGGGAGAAATCCTTCTTTGAAAAATCTTCAGGGATATTTTGCAAAGCTGACAAGGGGAGTTCTGAAAATTCTCATAATGTTTGAAGTTTTACATGTATGTTTGAAGTATTACAGATATTCTTATGCAGGGAACAATTTGCGGTTTTTTCCTTTCATGAAAGGTCATCACTAGGAATAGTTGGCCAGTAAAGGAAAAAAAAAATTCTTTAGGTATTCTCCCAGGAATTTAGATAAATATTCTATCTTTCAAAATATGTGGAGTTTTAACTAATATTTCATTCAAAAAACAGTAGTTTGTTTTTTTCTTCTTTTTTTTCTTAAAGCCTCTGCCTCCTTGTCATGACTCTAAGGAATCTATGCAGGTGTATAAACAGCACTGCAAAATAGCAGAAGAGTACCATGAAGTCAAGAAAGAAATTGCTCTGCTGGAAGAAAGAAAGTGAGTAACTTTCCCAAAGGATTTACTGACCTACATTCACTTTGTAAAACCCTGTTTGAAAAATGAAGGTTCTACATTGTATTTTCTGACCTTATATACATATACACTTATATATATATATATACTTAAGTATATACTTATTTAAACATATATTATAATTGTGGCCTTCTAGTATCTGGAGGAAGCCTACAAGAAAGATGGAGAGAGACTATTTATAAGGACCCGAAGTGACAGGACAAGGGGAATGGCTTCAAACTGAAAGAGGGCAGGGTTAGATGGGATATTGGGAAGAAATTCTTCCCTCTGAGGATGGTGAGGCCCTGCCACAGGTTGCCCAGAAAAGCTGTGGCTGTGCCATCCCTGGAAGTGTCCGAGGCCAGTCTGGCTTGGAACAACCTGGCCTAGTAGAAGATGTTTCCTACCTGTGATACAGGATTGGAACAGGATTATCTTTGGGGACCCTTCTAACCCAAGCCATTCTGTGATCCTATGATTCCATACTTCTTCCTGATGGTTGCACTAGAGCACAAGTTGGCCATTGATCTATAGGATCAACTGAGGCCACTAAGGGCTGTCATAGTTTTGGGTGCTCAGCTTTGTGGACGTCCCTTAAAATCTTCACTGACAGCCTCCAGGTCAAATAACAATCCACTTCAGCTGGTGCAGGTTCCTTTTCAAATTTAGTTTTTTCAACAAACATTGCACGCTTTAATGAAGAACAAAATAGATCCTCAATCCTCATTCCAAGCCTCATTTAGGCTTAGAATACATGACAATATTAGTAAACATGTTTCTGTGAGGTGCTTTGTTTTTGTGGTTCAATATACATTGGCATTTCAGGTGTTCATACAGAAAGTAAGTAAGCCGGAGAGTTTTTTCATGTCTATGGCCTGTACTCATAGCCCTGTCATCTTTTGCCTGACTATTAAATGGTGAAGTGCACTCTGTGTCTGTCAGTCCCTTTCCATGAGAAAACTGAAAAAGAAATTCAGAGAGAGGAAGGAAAGTGAGTAGTGAAATCTCTGGCCAGCAGACCTTGTAGTTCAGCCAAGTTTGCATCTCTGGGAATCTTCAGCTGCAGAAGCAATGATGGGAGGGAAATGTTGAGATCCTGTAGTCTTACAAGACAGCCAAAGAATCCAAACTATGCAGGGTAAGAAAGTGAGATGTCTTTATCTGGGTTGATTGCTATAGGCACAATATGGCTACTTTTTGCCTAAAGTGTCAAAGCTACTTGAAGCAACTTCAAATCCCCTTCCACTGAAGGATCTGTGTGACACTCAGGTGCTGACAGACTGGAACAAAAGCTAAAAAAGAAGATTGCAATGTCATGGGAAAATGCATTTTGCATTTGATTCATATTTGCAGTGTTTGCATTTGATTCACCATTAATTGAAGTTGGCCAAGCAGAAGTAATTGGTATTTTAAAAAAGATTAGAAGATAAGTAATTTTTTAAAATTCGCAATGATTTTTCAAATTTGGTTCTCTGATATAAGCTGCTACATATGTATTTAGCAATCAATTCAGTGGAAACCATGTGTCTTTGTCTACTCTGAAAAGACAAGTGCAATATAAAATACTAAATGATTGTTTAGAGTGCTTGACTTTAGTTGTATAAACACCAACGGTAGCCTTCAATCATCTGGGTTTTAGTCTACTAATATAAATCCATTGCTATTATTATTATTATTATTATTATTATTGGCACAACTCTGAATCAGTTATGCCTATTTATAAAAAATGCTTGGAGCCCATGAAAATGAGACATTCATGTATATTTTTGCACTTTCTGGAATAAAAAAATTGCTGTTTGGATGCAATTTTTAAATGTATAAGTCTGTGGTACTAGCTAAATTAGAAATGGTTTGCTCTTTGAGAATGGCAGGTACATGCACAAAATTGTTTACCTGAGCTCACAACTATCCTAATCAACCTCTGAACCCATAGGTCAGCCTCCCAGTGGTGATTATCCTGCATGAATTAAAGGGCTTCAGGCTGGCATTTTCCTTCATTCCACCAATGGATGTCAACAGTGGAACAATGTCAGGAAGCTTCCACCACTGCTATCTTTGCTGAACCTGTTCTGGGAATTCCATGCCCCAGGAAACATATGTTATGAGTGGCTGTATAAGGCAACAAATGGAATTCTATTACTGAGACTCATATGTACTTTCTAATTACGTATTTGCAGCCTTGTGTTCACATGCTGTAGAGCTGTGAAATGCCTAAGCATGACAAATATCAGGGCAGCACCTTTCACACCTCCCATGTGTCTTAATCTGAAAAAGTGATCCTACAGCCCTGGGATGTTTAATTTCCTACAAGGTGATGCACTGTGGTTGCCTGATTTTGAGGTTCAACAAGCTGCAAGTGCCAACTGAAGGTATTTTTTCTCCAGGTGTGGACTGTTTATGACTCTTTCCCCCAGATAGATTATCCATTTTGTAGCAGGTTTCATGAGACTGCCTTCCCTCATTGTGTATCTTTCCTTTCTGTAGCAGTCTGGTTTTATTAAATCCTCCAGAAACTAATTACCACGTGAAGTTTTGTTGAAATTGAAAGGTGGATTAGAAAGTTATTGGGACACATGTAACTTTACACACACATAAGCAAACAAGCCTGAACATGACAGCCTTGATTTTTATCTAAAACTAGATAAAAAAAGGAGTATAAGTATGGAGGCAAAGGAGTAAGTGAGAAGTAAAAGGGAGTTTTGCTCTCGTGTTCACTGATTTATGTCTAAAAATATTCTCAGCACTCAGCACTTAAAGTAAGAGAGTTAAAAGTAGTTATAGGGGCTAGCATACACTGAATGAAGAGTGGATTATAATGGCTGGGGTGACATGCATGTTTTGCATTGTGGGTGTAGATATATGTGTGTATATAGATATATATATATGTATATTTACACATGTGTATATACACTTATATATGTATATACTCACATATGCACCTTATAATTGTGGACTTTTGCTACCTGAAAAGAGCCTGCAAGAAAGATGGAGAGAGACTGTGTACATGGGCATGTAGAGATAGGACAAGGCAGAATGGTTTAAAACTGATAGAGAGTAGGTTTGGATTGGATATTAAGAAATTCTTCCCTTTGAGGATGTTGGGGCACTGGAAGTGGTTGCCCAGACAGCCCTGGCTGCCCCATCAATGGAAATATTGAGTATACCACTTTTAAAAAGGAAAAATTGCTTTGACTTATCTAAAAAGTCTGATAAGATGCACAAGCTTTAACCACAAAACCAATTACATTCAATTTGAAAACACAGAGTTTGCAGTTTTCTAAAATTTGCTCATGCTGTGGGTGTCTTCTACATTTGAGTTTGAATGTATGGAGAAAAAGATTCCCAATTGTCTACTACATCTGCTATCTATTGTCTATTTCTATTAAATACCATTTTGGTAGAGTGGACAATGGTCATGTTGCATCCCTTGTAATGGGAACAAACAGCTTTTATAGTGTTTTTCAGTGTAGATTTTTACCAAAGGCAATCACAAGTGCTGTTGCATGGTACCCTTGCCAGTGCTCCCAACTTCTCTCCATAGATCAATTCACCTGTGTCATTCCAATTACAAGTCTCACCTGGCAGTTTCTGTACCTGTGATGCCTGCTGATAGTACACACAGAATGCTGATGGCTTTGATGATGGGAAAAAAAAAGCAGGAAATGGACTGAGCAAATATTTTTTTATTTGTTGCCTAGGACGAAGAAATAATGTTAACCTGACATAAATATCTGTACGGGTATCATGGCTTTTTAGGAAAAAAAAAAAAAAAAGGAATACTTTAAACAATTTTTGTTCCAACCTCCAAAGTTCAGTGTAACCTTTCACACATAAAATAACATAGGCAGGTATATTTTTATATTATTTTATAAGAAATAGAATGTTGTAAAACACTGTTTTAACAATAGCGAAAAACATTGGATCTTTTACAACTTTTCAAAGGCTTTTACTTCTGCTTAGCTTGACATGTAATGTGAGCATCAAGTATGGCCAAAGTAAAAAGTCAAAGAAGCAAAATGACAGGGATTGCTTTTCATCAAGGCCAGAACAAAGCTCACTTACTTTTTCTCTTTTGTGCAATATAGATGGCAAGATAATGTACTAGGCTGGCAGTGTGAGAGAAGATGACAAGTATTTCACAGGAAAATGTGAGAGAGAAAAAGAGGTTGCAGTTTCGAAAAAGAGGTTGCAGTTTCAAAAAAGGGAAAATCAAAGAACAAAGCAAATAAGGATGGGAAAAGAAATTACTCAAGAACAAAAAAGGAAGCAAGAATTTGAAAGAACACTGGGTAGATTTCTTTTCTAATTTAATCATAGCTTTGTTTGCTGTCTTCACTCAAACTCTTCGCATTTATGCCAGCAATACGTAGTACAAGGGAAAAAAACCACTCTGGAATGGGAGACATGATTGAAAATAAAGAAAAGGGTGTGGAAGCCAGAACACACCACATTTAGGGCACAGAATGTAATTTAATTTATGTTCCAGAAACACACACGTATTTCCATAACAGATGGTTTTGGGTATCTAACTTTGGGTGAAAGGGATGAGATGGCTGGTTATTTTGAGCACTTGTTATATTGCTATTACTAGATAATGACCCGAGATTATGTAGTTAAATATTAGAGTTGCCATGGTTGCTAGTTGTATTTTATATTCTTAGCGCTGCATGGTTATCTCTTTTTCCTCCCCCAGACAATTTTAATATAACTCTACAGAAAATATCATTTGATCACCACCTGGTTTAGGATCACTTGTTTTCTTGGCCATGGATATGATTTCCTTCTTTTACCCATTAGAGTAGACATAGAATCGTAGAGTTGTTAAGATTGGAAAAGACCTTTAGGATTATCAAGCCCAGCCACCAACCCAGCACCACCTCCCTCTTCACCATTAAACTGTGTCCTCGAGTGCCATCTCTATGTGTTTTTTTAACACCTCCAGGGATGGTGACTCAACCACTTCCCTGGGCAGCCCATCCCAGTGCTTGACAAGCCATTCAATAAAAAAGTTTTTCCTGATATCTAATCTGAACCTCCCCTGGCACAACTTTAGGCCGTTTCTTCTCACCCTGTCTTGTGTTCCCGGGGAGCAGAGTCCAACCCCAACCTGGCTTTATCCTCCTGTCAGGGAGTTGTGGAGAGTGAAAACGAGCCTCCTTTTCTCTAGGCTGAGCCCCCCCAGCTCCTTCAGCTGCTGTGGTGCTCCAGACCCTTCCCCAGCTCTGTTCCCTTCTCTGGACAGGCTCCAGCCCCCCAATGTCTCTCTGGCAGTGAGAGGCCAGAGCTGGGCTCAGGACTCGAGGTGTGGCTCAGCACTCGAGGTGTGGCTCAGCAGTGCCCAGTACAGGGGAGCAGTCACTGCCCTGCTCCTGCTGGACACACTATTGATGATAAAATCCAGGATCCCAGTGGCCCTCTTGGCAAATGACATGCAGTGGAGATACCTGCTTTTTGTGGGAGCTTTTCATGTGTTTTAGCTTGCTCTCATGACCTTAGGACTGTTTCTTTTTAGTCCAGAGGCTTTCTCCAAGTACACTTGTCTTGTCTTCCCCAACATTGTGACGACAACTAGTTTTCAGACTTCCAGGTACTTCAGAAAAAGTTTGATGTAAACCTTAAAGGCAACATTTTAGCTCAACAATTTCCCCATTCTAGACCTGTTTTTTCATCATCTCACGTATATGCAAAATATATGTTACTTGCCAAATACTAGAAATTAAATTACAACCTTTCTAATACGAAGGGAGACTTCCTCTTCTAGAGGAAGTGTCCTTGCCTTTGGAAGATCCTTTCCAACTCAAACTATTCTGTCGTTTTATGACCCTTTATGTGTTGGCATCTGAGGCACATTTTCCTTTACATTAAAGCAGACTTTAATGTCTTTAATGCTGTTGTTTTAAAATTAATTAGTAGACCGAACATGCAAGTACAGTCTCCTCAGACAGCGGTTACCTTACAGGGTAATTCTCCTGATGGGAAAGCCATGCCAACTGGAAGAGAAAATGACCTTGTGGCCACCAGTACACACCAGTTGTTGGAGAAGATACTGTACTGACACAGATGCACGATCCCGAATACCTTGTTCACAATGGGGGAAAGGCAAATCTGATTCTTTGTCTTTTGGAAAATGTTTTCCTTGTGTCCAGTCCATTTCTAAATACACTTATCTCCAGACAGATTTATCTGCTTAGTCTGTCACTTTTCTTTGTATTTATTCCTTGTGAATTTGAGTGTTAAGCAGCTCTGTTCTCTGCGTGTTTAGTCATTAAGGCCATTAAGAGAAATTTAGTCATTAAGAGTCATTTAGTCATTAAGAGAAATGATTTCCCTATGACCAAGTAGTGTTTTTCTCCTGCTTGTGGTTTATTGGTTTATAATACAAATCACTGGTTGCCTCCCAAACCCCTCCCCAAAAAAGAACACTTCAAGTGCAGCTCACAGATTGTCTCAAAACTTTGACTACCTCAGCACTAGTTTAGGAAATACCTTATCAATACTGTTAATATTTAAACCTGGGGTAACCATTAACAAAACCCCACAGATTAGACAGTGCTACATCTATTTATTAAGCATCCACAATGAAGTCTGGATGGTACAAGAGCTTAGTATGGTGTTCTTTAACCTCTGAAAGCTAAGTTCAAATCTTGTATTAGATCAGATGTAAATGTTAGTTACTGTCCTCATCCTTTTGTGAGCTCCGTAAACTACACCATTCATAACATTTAGCAATTCCCTGGTATTCTAATTTTAGCTCTGTGGCAGGCTGACAGTATTAGCCTGAAACATCACCCTATCCCGTAAACAGGTGTTGATCCTAATGGGAAGGAACTAAGTAGGTTCTGCTGACTCAGAAGTGGGCAATTTTACTACCTCAGTGCAAGGAAACTGCTCTCTGTGAGGGAGGTCCAAGAGTGTGGACTACAGCAATGATTATATTTTGATTTTAATGCATTTATATTCTGTTTGATAGCAAAGTTAAATCCTAGGGAGGAGGGAGGGAAGTTATCTGTGCTGCTTGAATATTACTGGAGAGTGGCATGAAAGCCATGTCTGTACAGAATATCATAAAACCATGACTGATCTTCATTACTACGGCTGTCTGAATTTGCACTTTGTCTGTCTGTGCCTCTCCTGGCTCAAGTCCAGGATAGTCAGCAACATTCCTTTTCAAATACTGGAAGTTCCCACAGAAAAGGTTTACCTGCTTTTAAGATGCTGATTGCTTAGTAGTGTGTTCACTGCATCTCCCTTTTAAGAAGCTCATGGGTGTAAGAAAAGTAAGGAGGAATGGTTCTGAATTCATTTGTTTGGGCACCTCTGATTTAATAGTCTGTAATTTGAAAGAGATTAATGTAACCCTTTAGTCCAATAATGCATCAGAGAATAATTGCAAAGAAATATCCAGAAGTTCTCGTTTGATCTCCAGAGATAAAAGTCTTTCAGAGGAAGTCCAGGGACTGGAAAAAAACCAAACCAAACCCCAAAAACAAAGAAACAAAAAACCCTTCCCCCAAATAAAACAAAAAAAAAAACAACCCCAAACCCCCCAAACCCCAACCAAGCAACCAAAACACCACCCCACAAAAACTGGCATCTGGAGTTGTAAAACCTCCTTGTCCTTGAATCTCTTTCTCTAATGAAATCACTCCTCCATGGCCTCTGGCCCATGAGTAGGAGCTGTCTAGCAAGAGTGTTGTGACTTCTTTGAAAAATGGTTGATCTAGAATGGCCAAACCACATCGAAATAAACCTGTTAGTGGCTTGCTGTGTTTAAAACTTGTGCAGCTATATTGTGTTAAATGTAAACAGCATTCTACTGAGCAAAATCATCCTCTTGATGTTTCCTCTCAAAGGCCTGATTGAATGCACCTGTCACCTGGTGAAAGGAAAAAGAAGAGGCTTTGCTGCAGCATAGCTGCTCTGCATTATCTCAGTAGTATAAAACAAAGATATCATATAGGAGGATGCCTATATGCTGCCTCTTTGGCTGATTTATAAGTTCTGTAACAGCTGCTAACTCTTCTCTCTTTTTTCTTTTTCTTTTTCTTTTTCTTTTTCTTTTTCTTATTTTATTTTATTTTATTTTATTTTATTTTATTTTATTTTATTTTATTTTTTATCTATGGCAAGCACAGCTGGTAGAAATGGCTGTACCAAGGGTCTTTTTTAACTTGTGTCTCCTTGAACTGCAGTAACTGTGACTGTAAACAGTCAACTAAACCATAGGCAAACTCTGCTATCACTGAAAGCTGCAGTAAAGACAGAGGAAGGTTAAAATGATCCTAAAAGAAGGCCACACAGAAGTGTTTTTCAAAAGCCAGATTTACAATTTTGCTGCTCTAAGTGGTGGCATTCCTGCTACAAGTAACATAAGTGATCAGCAAACACAGAAATGTTATCTTTTCCTGAATACTCAGACCTGTGGGAATAGAATTCCCAATCTGTACGGAATTTCCCGTCTGAAAGCACTGGTCTAGCCTGACAAGTGGGCTCCTTTAAGGACTGCAGTGAAATCTGTCCACTGTGAAGGCATTAACAACTTCCCGCTGATGATCTACAAGCATTGTTCTGACATGACTGAGAAATAAAGTCACAGGGCTATGAACAGTTAAAAGATTAACTAGTCTCTGAGACAGAATGATCAAAAGAACCTTTTAGAAGAGACTTCCTGTAAAGGGTAAATTTTTGACTTAAAGGGAAGAAGAAGCCCAGAGGCCAGGGTAGCCTGGCGGGTGACTAAGGGAGAGCAGTTAGATACTCTGTGAGTTACTCATGCTTTCAGTGTGTTTTAAGACCTCTTTTATCTTAACTTCTGCTGAGGTAATTTCTGTTGATGCTATACAGGAAACTCCAGCTCCTGGCCAGCTCTGGAAATACAGGGCACTGTGTCACTCCATCCAGAAGTCACAGCTTAAATCCTCTCATGTCTGTACTTAAGAGTACCAGGAGGGGTCAGGTTTGCAGCTATATTGCTCTTGCTCAGCAACAGGGCTAAGGTCTAAGCCTAAACACATTATAGAAACAATAGATGTAGTTCAGATTCAGTGCCTACTACTTACTGGATTTTTTGTAGTAGAGAAAAGGAAACCAGGCACACTTCACAGAACTTAGTGATAAATCTAACCAACCCAACAAAACTGCCTTGCTCTCTTTCAATGATATCTGGTACCAAGAGAAAGAGAAATTGTTATCCTTCTGGCAAAGTATTAGCAAGTAATTTCCAGGAACTTGATTCTCCACTGTGAACTGTGTGCCCAACTGAAGTTAGAGATCACAGAATCATAGAATCAATAGAATAGTTTGGATTAGGCAGGACCTTAAAGCTCATCCAGTTCCACCCCCTGCCATGGGCAGGGACACCTTCCACTAGACCAGGCTGCTCCAAGCCCCATCCAACCTGACCTTGAACGCTTCCAGGGATGGGGCAGCCACAGGTTCTGGGCAGCCTGTGCCAGGGCCTCACCACCCTCAGAGGGAAGAATTTCTTCCCAATATCCCATTTCCTACTCTCTTTCAGTTTAAAGCCATTCCCTTGTCTTGTCACCTGTGTCAAAAGTCCCTCTCTGAGTTTGTTGGAGCCCCTTTTGGCACTGGAAGAGGCTCTAAGGTCTCCCCAAAGCCTTCTCTTCTGCTGAACACTCCCAAATACAGACATATGAACACAACATTTTTCAGCCTTGGTCACTGAACAGCAAACCTATCCAAGATTTTGGAAGCTTAGTCTTTTAAAGGGAAAAAACAGGAGTCTGAAAAATTAAATTTCTAGGTCCTTGTTTCACACAAGTTCAAATAATAAAAAGTAAATTAACAACCCACAGCCCATGTTTGACCTAACACATGATGACAAATTTTTGCCTACTGCCGTTTTTAATATTTGCGGTTCTTTTTCATAATCATCAGGAAGGAGCTGATTGCCAGACTGGAACAAGTGGAAAAAGAAAGCATGGATGCTGCTCAGCTGGCTAAGGAGTATGCAGAACTGACAGAGGAGAACCGAACACTGAAGCTGGCCCAGACACAGTGCGTGGAGCAACTGGAAAAGCTCAGGATACAGTACCAAAAAAGACAGGGTTCCTCATAACTCCCAACCAGCTCATGTGAGGCAGTTCATACAGGATCAGTCCTGTGCTAGAAAGATGTTTTAAAATAAAGATCTGTTTAATATGTTACACTTTACTACAGAGTATGTAGAAGTCTATATTTGATTTAATATGCTTGCCACCCAGTAGCTTAATGTAATGGATATTTCATCCATTATATAATGGATGTTTTATTTCAAGTAACGTAATTTAAGTTAATCTATCTCCATTATATGTTCTAGTGGATCAGGTTTCTTTTCTAAACATATTTCTTCCAATTTAAGAAGATATGGACACACTAGAAAATTATATAAATAGTCTCTGTGTTGGAAATTTGGATCATAGGCATACGGCAGGGACAATGTTAATATATGGAATATGTGTATGTTAATTTTAGTTTGGTGAATTCTTTTAAAATTATTTTCCTCGTGCCTAAAGTGTTTGGAAGTTATCTTGAAGCAGATCTCCTCACTAGTAAAAACTATACTTTATGTCAACTTCACGCTATTGTATAAAATCTGAAAAACTGCACATTAAAAATAAAGTCACCAAATAATTTTTTATCAAACAAGTGCACTGCCAGTGCTAATTTGCAAATTATAGAATTAAAAGGAAACAGATGAGATCAAACTTCCCTTCAAGTGTAAAGATTACTTGAGTGTGTTTTATGGTACTTTTTGGCATGCAAGAAATTAAAAATTAGTGTAAGAATCATGGTTTCATCCTACTTTCAACTCAGGCTATGTCAGTAAAATTATTGTGAGGATCTTTTTTTCTTATTTTCTGGTCTATTTTGAAACATAAGTGGCTGTAAGTAGGGATGGGAGTTCTGTGATACACAAATAACTGGGAAGTAAAATGTCACTTCTACTTGCTCTATTTATCCCTATATTTTCTTAGATAAAATTAAAAATCTTTGTTATACTTCCATTTCTGTTCATACAGCAGGTTTTTTTCATTAATAGCGGATATAGAAAAGCTCTTTTATGTTCTGAATGTTCTCAAGTCACCTTGTATTTTAAATTCTGCTTGACAGATGCAGCTTGTTACATCTTCATGAGTAGAATTGTAATTCAACTTAATGTGTTATTAGTACTGAAATGTGTCTTAGTAATTGAAAACAATGAACTTGAGATTTGCACCTGGACTTTAGCTTTGATTATTATCATTAATCTATCATGAAGATGGAATTTCATGTTAATCAGAACAATTCCTGGCAGCAAAGAGGACAAAAAACAGAATTACAAGCTGCCCGTAATTTTTCTGTGCTAATTGCCTACAGTATTCCCTGCAGCACAGGTGTGAAAACTGGCTCTGCGTTACTCCAAGCACCTGGCACTGCAGCAGGAGAGCATGAAGAGGCAGCAGGAGAGGACAACCTTGTTTCCACTTCTCCTCCTGAGGCACCAGGGCAGCCTCAGCATCCCAGCCTGGCACTGCTTCCTGCCGTATCTGGGAAATCACCACTCCTGAGCCGTGCGCTTCCTGCTGGGATGCTCCCTGAGCAGTGTAACACTGCATTTATTCCTCTTGCCTTATTATCTGAGGATCCAAATTTTACTGTACCTTGTGGAAGTTGAAGAGGAAAAAAAACCCATAGTTAATAAAAACCCCTTGGAATAACGGGTCTGGAAGTGCTGCAAAAGCTTTGTTTGAGTTTTGCACTGATGGGAAACACAACTTGAAGAGAAATCAGAGCTTTGCTTTGAGCACAGAACACCACAGAAGCTAGAATGTACTTCTTTTGCCTGTGTTTATGTGTATTGAACAAGAGTCTAATTTTAAAATAGTTTGTCATTTTAGTCAAAGGTTTTTCCATCTAGCCTTGAAAACATCATCCAGTCAGATGATTTCAGTGAATTCATTGAATTCACTGAAAGTACATAAAATTTGGATTTGGGTTCAAGTGGATCAGACAGCAGACCTTTGCTTGCAAACAACTGTATTCACCTTGAAATCTTCTATTTAAATGCAGTCACTATGCTTTACATATCAGAAAAATTACTGACCATATGCTGGGAGAAAAGCCTGAGGGAGAGCCATAGTCATGTGGAGAAGGAAAGCTGGGTCTCATTTGTGACAATCAGCATTTTGAGAATAGTCAGGGAGTATGTTTTTCCTAACCTCTAGGTACTGACCAGTATAGAAGAATTCAAGAAATATTTTATAGACGTGCAGACACTAAATTTTTGGTGTGGTCCAGCCTACCAGCCTGGATAAATATGAAATTTTTAACCATCCCAAACTGCTTTAAGTCAAAGATTTATATTCAACTTGGACTGTAGCTATGTGCAATCAAATTTTCTTTGTGCTTTTAGTTATGGTGAAAGTAAAAAAACCCAGTCTTGTATGAACATATTTACCTTGCATGCATCCTCATGTGCCTGAGAGGGACTCAGAGAAATTGTATCACAATACAAATGAGTAAAACAGATATAGAAATACCGAGGAAGAAAAATTTAAGTGTTTCTTGAAAACTATTTTTAAAAGAAAAAGTATTTGAGGAAGTGGCATTCAAAGGCAGGAAGTTAGGGAAATTGAATTTTCTAAAATATTCATAGGTGAGTTAAATTAAAATGTAGCATAATCAACACAATGCAGAAAATCATCCAGGTGTTGGAAGGTAGCTGGAACAACCTTCTGAGAGGTAACTGCTGTATCTATTATCCATCTCTTGATTTGTTTATCAAGAGCATAATAGTGAGAAATATTTTCACATCCACTAAGTCTCCAATTTTAACATGCTGAGTGTTTCTCTATATACAGTGGAGCTCTGCTGACTAAATAGCTGAAATTAAGCTGTTTAATAAAGCATTTATCATACTGATCCTGTATTTTCCACATAGACAATGTGTCCTGGTTGAAGTGGTTTGCATGTTAGGTCCTGCTGTATGTATCACACTATAAAAACAAGTTTTATACAATTATTTCAAAGAGAGTTTTACATTGTATTTCACCCAAGAACTTAGAAGCCAGTTTTTGAAATCAAGTACCAATGGAAGGTTCAATTTTATAACGTGACCACAACCTGTGAGAACTGCAGTTGTATTACAGACAAAGTGTATTTCTTGCTGTTATCTAGATTATTCAGGTTAACAAAAGTAAGCATGCCACTATTGTGGTAAATGCATTTGCTTCAAACCACTTCAGGCACAGTGAAGTACGTGGGTTTAAAATAAAAACAAGACCTGTGCTTTCCATTTTCTGTCATTGCTAACTAACTTCCTTCCATCGTAAAGAATGCTGAGCACATTTAAGGCTTCCAGTTAGCAAGGATATGACTCATGCGGTCTTGAAACAGCCAGAGCCAAGGGTGACTTGACACTTGGAAAGTCTGGAAAAGCTGTGAGTTTGAGTTCAGTGCCTTTTTCTAAAAAATGTTTCCCTTTCCAGGATTGTCTCTATTCTGTCTTGTTTTGTGAATTAATGATCTTTGGAAGTGTGTCACCTTCCACCAGAGGTGAAAGGCCTTTATTGCCATCTAGGCTTTTGTGAGGATCACACGCTGTTTGCAGTGGGGACAGGTGGGACAGAGAGATGTCCTCACCCTTCCTTTGGGTTGTGTGGCTGGGAAGCTCTGCCATGTGACCCTTTGCTGCTTCATTTCCAGTCACAGGACCCCTTGCAGAAATAAGTAATCATCATGAAGCCACTTGGTGTTTTTCCCTACTTAAAATTCTTTTCTTGATCAATGCGCAAAGTGAAAGTGTCTAAAGGAACAGGGGACACTTGTCTGGAGGAGTCTTGCCTCTCTTTCTGTGGGCTGTACAAGATGTGCAATAGTGGAAGAACAGGGCTGCAGAGAAAGGAAGTTTGGTCCAGGCAGTGATGGAGCAGGGAGAGCACTGGCCCTGTATGACTTCCACAGTCATACCTGTGCACCCACAGCTCTGAGGGTCTTCTCCCACCTGGTTGAATGTCATGGCATGCACATGTGTGGATGATGTGGTGATACATATCCTTGTAAGACCCATGAGGAAACTATTAACTGTCTTCATGACAGGCCTGGCAGGTGTGCAGCAATAAAAGACTGAGGCTGAACAAGTACCAAAAAGCTGGGCCCTGTTGTCCCTTCTCTGGGGCAAGACTAGACACAGACTGCATGAGTGCACCACAGTGCACATTATGGAGGGAGGGAAGGTAGCAAAGCAGAGCTGGAGGGGCAGCCTCGACCTCACCATTTCCTTCACTGAGTTGCTTGGCTTTGCAATGTTAAACTGGGAGTTATCAAGATGGCCTTTCAGATGTACAGCAAAACTGCGAGGCTGACACTTTAAATTCAAAGTAGATAATTTTGTAAGAATGAAAAATCTACCTTGCTTGGGACAGTGCCAGTCACCTCTAGGTTTTCCAGTGCTCCTAACAAGTAATATCATGTGTTACTCATACCCATATGAATGAAAGTTGACAACCACTCACAAATCACTGTTATCCTCAACCCAGGCTTCCTCCAGTGCATGGTTTATTCTGTAGAAAACACAAGATTTAGCATATGAGTCACTCTGCTTTTCTACACACCAATTACCAGTTCCCCCTTCTAAACCTCAGTTCCTTTAATCCCCCTGACCACAATCCATCCCCACTGAGTAAGCAGCGTCAGCCTAGAGCTCAGATCCAGTTGTCTGACGATCTTATGACATGGTCTGATGATCACCATGCGCTCAAGGTGGTTTCCAAATGCTACAGATGATGTTTTGTGGTTTGGTGCTGGTATGTGGCAGCAGGGAATTCTACCAGCCTGCAGGTGCCTGCTGTGAGACATGCTTGGTTTCCTTGAACTGGTTAGAAAATATGAGAGTAGGTGGTCTGTGGATTTAATTATTCGTCTGGATCTTATACTAAATTTTAACACAGGTATTAGGGAAATGAAATGAGGATGTGTGTGCTGAGGTAACAAATGTGCAGCCAGATGCCAAACTGAGCTTTGTGTGCTTAGAATGAGTTAAGTGAGATGAGAACTGTAAGTGATGGAAAGGAAGTAGGTACAGCTAGGAAGAGGAACTGGTGAGTGAGCTGTCGCCTTAACTGCTTGTTTTCTGGCTGCTTATGGCTTGCACCAATAGAATGTATAGGCTGTTGTCCTCAGCTCAACATTAAGAACCTTTTTTTTGGATGTGTTCCAACACTTTTCCAAGCCTAGTTTACACTAAAGTTTTATACTGGAATATTTACTTCATCAAGGTTATGCTTTTGTCAGCTCTGTCTAGAATTAATAGAGCTATGACGTGATACAGACGTCAGAGCACTGCAGATGATTCTTCTACAGAAAGAGGAATAACCAGTATCAGGATATGACTATTCTGCTAATAATGGAATCATAGAAAATTTTGAGTTGGGAGGGTCCCATAAGGGTCATTGAGCCCAATTCTTTGCCAACAGCTGTATTTGCATTAAAGATAAATAAACCCTTGATAAATAGCCTATGTAGAATAAAAACTGCACTTAAGCCAGAGCACTTCAGTACTAAAATAACTGCAGCCCCACTAATGGTCTTTTGCTGCTTTCACTGCACAAGTAGAGTTTGGTACTTTCATAAAATACATCCCCAGTTTCCCACATGAAGGAATAGCAACAGTTTAATGTTCTGTGATTGAAAAGCTTTCACCTCTGTCCTGTAACTTTCTTACAAGTGTATGACAAACCTCAGTGCACAGCCCAGATTCCCTTGTGGCCACAGACTTCTCCACAGCCATTTCATCACAGTGGTATCCCCAGCCTGGGTCTGACTCTCACATTCTTCTGCTCTGGGTGAACAGCTGTAATAAGTCAACCACTCTGAACTCTTTAAAGCAATCAGAAGGAAATGCATCATTTAAACCAATCAGAAGGAAATGCATCATTTAACATTGCCTGCTAAGGACCTTGGCTGTCTTGTGGTCAGACCCTTTTGTATTCCTGGTCTGCAAGTACATCAGTATATATGTTTACTGATTAGATGTCAGTACAAAAAACACAAATGTTAATACTCATGGAAGACAGACAGACATTCAGACATACTCCACTGAATGCTGTTCTAAATTATAGATTTATTCAGGGTGTTCCTTCCATGGCTGTGAAAATAAAAGCCAGCTACTCACATATGAAGAAGTAGTTCCTAATGAAATTATCTGTGCCAAGACTGCGAACACTTCTTTTTGAAATAATTTCAAAAAGGGAGTATTCTTTCAAGAAAAAAAAAAACCCAAACCACCCACATTGCAGTTCCCAGCTAATATAAATTACATCCAGCTATGCACTAACTGCTAAAATTGTGCTTAAATCTATTTATAACCCTTCAAATAGCTCTCACTAATTTACATTGGTGGAACAGGCCCTTACATTTGACTGAGCTCCCTCTGGTGGGTAATGGGACATTATTATTACAAAGCAGAGACACCTAAGAAAACATACAATTTTGTTTGTCCAAGTGGAGTTTTAATAATTTGTTTATAGCAAATAAGTTTTCCATAACTAGGTAATGGTCAGTGTACAAATTTATCCCTATCTGATCACATCTGAAACTACCCAAAGAGTGATATCCAATATTTTTGAGATACTAGAGATACTTCAACAGAGATGTAGTTTTTAACAACACCTAACACTGAACAGCACCTAACAGGAACACCCTAGTTGAATGAGTTCTGACATCCTTCCAAAGCAGAGAGAGCTCATAATTAAAAATTATTACTGAAACTGAAAGATGGTAGGTTTAAGTTACATATTTGGAAAAAATTCTTCCTTGTGAGGGTTGTGAGGCCCTGGCATGAGTATCCCATAGAAGCTGTGGCTGCCCTATCCCTGGAAATGTTCAAGGAAAGGTTAGACAGAACTAGGAGAAACCACGTCTAGTGGAAAGTGTCCCTGCCCATGGCAAGAGGAGTGGAACTCGATGATCTTTAAGGTCCCTTCCCACCCAAACCATTCTATGATTCTATTATTCTATCAATTGTATAATAAAATCTGTTTTTTCAAACTACTTTTGGTATTCAGCTGGATTTATATGCCTAGAAATCTGGCCTATATGGCTTTAGACAGTACTGACTAACTGCAGGCAAATATGCTGTAAATAACACAGTACAGAACAACTGACGAATGTGCCTCTTTTTTACTGGTAAATTTTAACATGCCTTAAATCTCATACACTCTGCTATTAATGAGTGAGCCATTTCTAAAAGAAAGCACAAGTGTTCTCTTCCTATTTTTCTCTTTGTGTTTAGGTTAAGTAATCTGAATAGGGGAAGTGTCAGGCTTCAGAAGAATGTCCTAATGCATGGGCAAGGTTCCAACCACAGTCTGAGTTTCAACAACCTGAAGTGGTTGTGCTGGAATATTGGGATTGCTTTACCAGTAATGAATTTAGTGGCTGTTGCACGTCCCACGGTCTATTTGAACAAACTTGTTTCTGGAAAATTTGGGTTCCTAGGACATGCTGAAAGGAAAAAGAGAAGAAAAACTACTGCTACTAAGTTTGATCTTCTACTTTATCTTCAGAATTCGCCTTCAATTAGTAAAAAGAGATTTATGTTTTGTCATTTGGCTGAAACATGGTAAGAGGTAAAATTCTAGTTATACTCTATTTAAAGGTGAGATATGAAGGCAAAAGATAAGGAGAGTTTTACAAAAGACACCATTTTTACTGCCAGTTTTTGAGACTTTTGTATCTCCTGAGTATGACTATGTGCAATGTTTTCATATGTTTATGATATTCTTCTAATCCTGTAAATTCTGTTCAAGGGAATTTTAGCTCACAGTTTGATTGCCAGAGTAATCTACCACTACATTACTGTCCAAAAGGAAATCATCACTGAATGTTTATAATGAGACAGTGGCATTTAAAAGTGCTTAACATTGCTTTTGAAATGGAGGTGTCCAAGTCTAAATGAGCAAGGCTTCCTGGTAAGAAATCAGCAACACCAAAAAGGCACCACATGGTAAACCGAATTTAGGCTCTGGTTCAAAGAGCACTTACCATGGGGCACTGTGGCCACATCAAACAAATACCTTAAACATATGCCTGACTTGAAGCAATGAGTAGTTCCCACCGATTTGCCAACAGGACTATTCAAAGTAGTTTTATTCATGCACTGAAGCGTTTTGCTGGATTGAGGCCAGAGAGATCAGTGCCTCAGTCTGAACCTTGACTGTTCTGGGATTCATTGGAATTTAATTACATGCTTGGAGTTTTGAAACACTGTGCTGCAACAAGGTCTTTCCATTGAGCTGTCTGTCAGGGGGATAAAAAGATCTCCACAGCATCTATCAGCAGGGAGGACCTTCATGTGATAAGGTACATACAAATCCATCTTGCTGCAGCACCATGAGGTGGTCTAGATCCCATTGCAGCTGCCTCACAAGCCAGATGCTTGTAATGCAGAAGTGGTGAACAAAACATTTTCTTTGTCATTCCTGATAAGCACATTTGTTCCCATTCACACAACTGCAGCCATGCCAACCCATATGAAGTGACTCTGTAGGGTCATTTTATGAAACTGTATGAGTTTAAAAAGAAAAAAGTGCAAGCAAACACAGAAGAAAGGTCAAGTATTTACAAAGCACTATAAAATACATTTAGAAATAGCTCTTAACTGGCAGACTAACAGCATAATCCTACTCAAAATTTTAGAAATTCTCCTCTTGCTTTTTTTTTTTCTTTTTTTTTTTTTCTTTTTTTTTTTTTTTTTAACAGCAGAAATACTAGACTAGGAAAAAAATGCCATGGGTCTCTGTCAGACAGCCTCCATTCCTCCTTTTCTCTCTCTTCATATACCCCTCCCTGTTCTTCCAGTAAGAGGAGATCTCAGCTGTTTCAAAGATGAGACAGAGAAATAAAATGTTTCCCACAGTTGTGGTTGTGGCACCCTTTTATTGGAGAAAGTGTCTTCTGCTTTTGACGTAGGAACTGGGCAGAGGAGTGCTTGAGTTAAAGTTGGGTCCTCTACTCTCCACATGAATTGTTCCTTGAATCTGGATGTGTGACAAGCAAATGAAAATTTCAGTTTGCATGTGGTAAGTAAAGACATAGAGCTAAAATATTTCCCAGCTGAATTTCATTTACTCTGTAACCCAGGAACTTTGATGCATTGGCTACAATTCTGCACACAGATCTCCCTCCTCACAAATGCACACTTCACACAGGCATATTGTGGCCACAGACAATTTTGCTTGTGAGTTCATCTTACAATTTGATTCTCCCATGCTGTCAATGCCATTCCTTTGGTCTTTGTAAATTGTGAAGAAAGAATATATTAAATTCAAACACAAAATAATCCAGTATCTAGACCTAGGAAGGAAGAAGACTGCCTTTAAATTTGACTTGACCCTGTTACTACTTTTCTGATTTGCTAATCAGAATCACCAATCAGTACTAATCAAAACCAAAGCTTTGCCTTCTTTTTCCCTTCCGTTCCCTTCCCTTCCCCCTTTCTTTCTCTCTCTCTCTTTTTTTTTTTTTTTTTTTTTTTTTTTTTTTTTAACCTAGTCAGGGGTATTAAAAGATACGCCTAAAAAAGATAAGGAAATTTGAGTGCCTCTATAAGATGTCAGATAGCAGTGAGCTCAGACTTATCATGACATGTACAACTGAACAAACAAAGTGACTATTTCAGCATTTGGATGTTTTTGTCTGATGATGCACTTTCCTGTTTTAAGGGAAGGATTTACTTAACATCTCTGTGCTGCAAGCAGAGGCTTTATGAAGCACATCATCTTCAGCTAGTCTCAGCCTTACTGATGTGTAATTGAGGAGTTTTATTTAAAAACAAATAAATTAATATTTCCAGCCATGCTTAAATATTTATTAAATAAATTTCTAAATACTGTTTTAGTAAAAAGAGTCAGTGCCAGCTAAAGGATGAAGTTAGAAGAGGAGGAATAGTCTACACTGGCTTAGATTGCTCACTGTGAAGTTTAAGTTGAGTTCATAAAACTAAGTATTTGTGTAAGCAGCATGCACAATCTTTTCAGACTTCATTCTCAGGGACTGAGCAATAGGGGTTTCTTATTTTTCTGAAATAAATAAAAATTGACACGTTACATCATGCCAGACTTCACCTTTGAAAATTAAGCCTGTATAAAGATCTCTGACATCTGACGAACTTGGACCACACAGAAAATGCCTCTGTGAGGTTTGAGCAACTCAGATCATGTTATCTGGGGCTGATGCTGCCCTGGGAATGGGGTCAAGAGCAGGCACTAAACGTTTACTCAAGCTTTAAGTGCCTGGCACAGAGGTCTTTTATTCTGCATTGACTGTTTAGGGATGTAGGGGTCTAGTCACCCAGCAGCCGAGTCCCCATTCCATGCCCCTCTGCCTTTGCTGTGAGGGTGGTGAGGCCCTGGCAGAGGCTGCCCAGAGAAGCTGCCACTGCCTCATCCCTGGAAGTGTTTAAGGCCAGGCTGGACAGGGCTTGGAGAAACCTGGTCTAGTGGAAGCTGTCCCTGACCATGGAAGGGGTGTTGGAACAAGATGAGCTTTAAGGTCCCTTCCAACCTAATTCTATGGTTCTGTGATTCACTTAAAACTTGTCTCTCTTTGCTCAAGTGCCTTCTTGGACTGCTGTTAAGATTGAGATTCTTGGTATTATGTGGATATAAAAAGTACCTAAAACTCAGGTTCTGAGTAGAATCAGCATCATATTTTTCTGGCTTTGCTTGAAAAAACCATCCCAGAAAACCAACTACTTATCAATAAACTATTCTTCCAAGCACACAAAGGTGGATATGGTGTAGGCACAAACACGACACAGGACAAGGAATTTCAAATACTTACAGTGAGTCTGTGGAGCTGCAGACATTGTTCTCTTGAATTTGGGGATCTCATGTAAATCCCCACTGTGGGCCATACACAGCACAACAGGTTTCTGTGACTTCTTTTCCTTATGGAATTACCTCCAAATTTTGCAGGGCAAAGCAGAGCAAAATGGCTGTTCCACAACTTGATCTGCTGATTTTGCCTGTTGCTCTTCATGTAACTGGCAAAAGGCATCAGAGTTTGTAGAGAACAAAAAATGTGGCCCTTTGTCACCAGGGCTCCAGAGGCACTGTCAGGTAGCAAAGAAGCCAAAAAGATTTCAAACATGCAGGGCAAGTGCTCCTGCAGCTCCAGAGAGCTCTAGTGCACTAGAGAGAAAAAGAGATCCAAATGTAAAATGAGTTTGAAAGTACAATGGAAACATTCCTGTTAAAAAAAAGCCCAAACAAACAAACAAAAACTCACCAAAAACCCAAAACTAAACAAAATAATAATAATAAAAAGCAAAAATTAAAAAAAATATTACTGTGTTAGTGCAATGAAGAAGTATGAGACACTAACTGACAGTTGTCTATACTGTATGACAATTATATTCAAGAAGAACTTGAGTTTTTTTCAGGGTTCAACTCGCAGCTTCTTCCAATAAGTGGAAATCCTGGTGAAAAACAGCTGATCAGGAACAGGACATTGCTTTCCTAACATGCTGAAAGAATGTTGTTGTTTGGTGATCTGAGCTAAGAAATGCAGGAACTATACCCTACAAATGAGCTTGCTCATCTGCACTCTGACCTCCAGAAGGTTTTGATGATGTCTCAGCTTAAGAACAGACTTAGCAGAGTAATAAAGATCTGGAAAGATGTGCACTATAAACTTTGTGACAGTGTGAGTGGGTCTTTTGGAATTTCCTTGGAAAACTGTTTGGGACCATTTCAGTTATGTGTAGTGAACAGGAGGAGAAAAGTATGCAGTGATTTCCTACCAATCCTCCTCTCCAGAGACAGTCTGTAGAACCAAAAACCCCAGGATAAATCTGCTGATTCATCTCTGGTGCTGCAGGAACTCCTGGAAACAGTGAGACAGTCCTTGAGTCAATATTTTTTTTAATTGAACCATTTCATTGTGTTTTGTGTTAGAAGTGCTCTAACCTTCTGTCAGATGGTTCTTTCTATAGAAAAATTAACTTAATACCCACACCAATGCTTTATTAAAAGAAAAAAAGGATTTATTGGTAGCCACACAACTGTCTTAATTTATTAACAGCCAATTAACTTTCTTAATGGGCAGCTTTTCCCTGATTGTAAGAATGTGTTGCAATTAACTACTTGTTTTATAATTACTCTGCTTTCCAATCTCTTACAGACTCATTGATTTATTTTTCCTCAATGCTCTTTTGAACTCTTTGTTGTTGTTGTGTTTTTTTTTTTTTTTTTTTTTTTTTTTTTTTTTTAAGCTGCCATCAACAGGCTTTCTCCCTAGTATAAGCTTATTTTCCCCTCACACCTTGTAGAGTAGTGAGAGGACTCTATCTCTGGTATGTCTGCTCTGACATTGATATGGAGGCACCTTTCCTTTCTGGAATTCATTTTCACAGAAGTTTGTTTTCTGCTTTTATCTGATAATGCAAACACATTTTGTACTTCAACAGCTTCTATAAGCATGCTGACTTTAAATTCAACCCACAACAGCACAACTTTTCCCAGCACTTCTCATTTGTTTTCCAGAGAAATTTTTGGTTAACTAATTCCAATTCATTTCATTCATGGTTAAACTTTATATTTTCACTGTACGAGTATTCCAGGGCTTTATCTAGCAGTTGATAATATGTTGTATTTTGCTGTTTGAAACTCTGGCAGTATCTGAAAAAGCTCAGTTTAATTCAAGCTAATTATCACTTTTTTTAATGGCCTGCTCCCTGTTTTTTATAACTCATGAATTCCAAGCTTGAAAATAATGCACATGGATTAAAATAAATTCCAGGTGATGTCTTCAAAAGAGCAGTGTTTGATCAACATAAACTAATATCTGGAGAACTAATGACCAGAAGGAGATGAGAAGAACTAAGGAAAACTGATGACAGCAGTTTCGTTTTCTGCGGCTTTTTAGTAATTTCTACCAAAATAATTCAAAGAATGCTCAGAGGAATGTATGGAAAGTCTTGTCAGCTTCAAAGACAGTGTCTCCACCACCAGAAAATAGGATGAGGAAGTCAGAGGACACAGGCAGAGGATGAACCCTGATCCTGTCATGTTGCAAATGGGCAAATGGGTTCTTTCCCAGCAACTTCTGCAAAATTTTGTGAGTAGAGGGAGACCAAACACGAAATGCAACCCTATTTTTTGGGTACTGGAGCTCTCCACCTAAATTTTGTACTTCTGTTTTTAAAATACAACTCACAGCCCTGAGGTGAGGGGTCAAGTCCTCTCTTTCCAACAAGGTACCCCAGTTGGAAGGCAAAGGGCTGCATTTTGTCAGAGGCCAGGCTTCACCTGTGCTCACAGACTGAGGACATTGGAAATGCCACTCCAGCACCTCAAAACTCAAGCACTGCACTTAATCAGAGATGAGGCAACAGCTTACCTGGGCTGTGGCTGCTCTGTGCATGCACAGCCAGGGCCACTGAGAAGATACTCAGGAGTATGTGTGCAGAAGAAACAAGGAACATACTGCTTAGTTTTGCATTTTGGATGTCAGTGAAGGTCAGTTTTAGAAAACCAAGTGTATTTGTACCTAGATATACCTAGATATACCCAGGCATATTTCCAAACTCCTCCCACAGAGCAGTATTTGCAGTTGTGCTACTCTGTCATCAGCTCAGGGCTGCTGTTTGAACTGCTTTATCAAATGCAGTGCTTCAAACACACCAGCTATTATGAAGCTGCCTCCCTCCCCTTTCAGCCAGGTTAATATTTTACTTCTTGTAGCTCCCCAGAAGAATCACTGAGGAGCAATACTTGCAAAGGAAATGTAAGCTCTTTCATTCTGCAACACAAGATTCTGCTAATGTCTTTGCTAATTATTTAGCTGGAGGCCCTGCCTAACCTTAGGTAGAAGTGAAGATGGGTCCACAGACCCCAGTTAATACAGTGACCCTTGCAAGGAAAGACACTGAGCACAGCAGGTCCTTCCAAGGCTGAGCTGTGCAAACCCCTGCAAAGTGTGGGTGTGCTCTGCTTTCCCAGGGGGCACTTGCTTTCAGATTAAGACTAAGAGCCTTGAAGAACAGGCTCCCCAGGGCAGTGGTCATATTGCCAAGCCTGCCAGAGCTCAAGGAGCATTTGGACAACACTCTCAGGCACAGGATGGCATTCTTGGGGCTGCCCTGTGCAGAGTCAGGGGCTGGACTTCGAAGATCCTTTTGGGTCCCTTCCAATTTAGGATAGTGATTCTATGATTCTATGATCTTATGATCATGCTTTTCTTTGTCAGAGACCTCCACCACAGGCTTTATCTGGTGAAAATTCTGTCTTTCTTGATTGAGAGAAATAAATTCTTTATTATCATTCATCTGGGGGTACATAGTACCAGTGGCATTGTGTCACCTTGCACATTAACTCATGACCTTCTGGTTGTCCACCTGTTCTGGTAAATCAGAGCTTTCTTCAGCAGCAGCAGCAGAGTGCTCTCCAGTACACATTATTCTTCATCTACTCTTAAGATACATTGTAATTTAAGAAATTCCATGGAAATAATATGTGACATTTAATTTAAGTATAATTTTATATTTAATATTGAAAATAACAAGATATGAGTTAAGAAGTTGCTTCTAATGTTGATTTCTCTATTCTTACCAGCATCAGCAAAGTATAAACTTGGCAGCAGTTGAATTTAAACAACTGCATCGCTTGTGATAATCGATAGTGTTATTCCAAAACCAGAAAGTACCTAGAAAATACAACTGTCTCTTCAGCAGTTTTTTTCTGCTGCATCATTTCCACTGCAATTGGCAAATAACAAAAAAAACCCAAGCAGGCTGTTCATGTCCTGACAGAAATAAGTTTTCCTTTGCCCTGTTCAGCTGAGAACGTTTAAACCCAAATCTGTACTGCAATGTACATTTGAGAAGTTTCCATAAATTTTTAAGTGGTTATCAAAAGTATTTCTCACTTTATGCAACAGCAAGTATTGATATCAATGACAGCCAACTTTATATTAATAGAAACATGTGAAGCTTAGTCATCATGTCCTTAAAAATACAACTGCTTGCAACATAAAAACAGTTAAAAGTTTCTTGTTGGAAGAAGAACAGCCACTAATCCAAATCATCATGCCTGTGATGACACATTACCTCTCTCAGTCAAACAGGCAATATTTGAAGGATTAGAGGCAGAATGGGTAGAACCTCAAACCTATATTTTATCTATATATCACTTCACATTTCAGCTAATTTGAATGAATATTGACAGGTTTAGAAGCCTCATACACAGAACAGTTGTGAAAAAGTAATTTTCCAAAGATGGTGAAGTTGATCATTAATTATTATTACACAAAGGTATTTCCCCAAAACTGGTTTAACACCAAATATATGTTACTCCTTGTTTTTTTGAAATTAATGTCTGGAAGTTTCCGTCTCATTCTGCTGTATTGTTTCAGTTTGTTAAATAACATTGTGCCACCAATTAAAATAGCACAGATCAGTGCAATGGAGAAACATTTCTTTGACGTTTCCTGATATGCAACAGAACAGGGTATGTTTTGAATTACTTTTTAAAGGCATGTTCACTCAGATCTTAGTGGGACTACTCTTCTACTTATGTACATGTGCTCTGTTAAATGTCTTAGTCTTAGCAGAAGAGGGACTCAGTCTGTACCATATTCCATTTTACTCTCTCTTTGCAGTATTTAAGTCACAACCCTAGAGTTGTATAATTCTGCATAAACATTCCTTACATAGGCTATATGTGCCAGTCTCTAAGTCTACATTCCTGGCTGCAGTGGCAGTTTATTTGCATTTCCAAATGCTTCTGTTATATTTGTTATTTTATTTCAGAAACACTGTCAAAAATGCCACTGTATTGTTCACCCTCATCCACACCTCATGATCTATCAATAATGCAGGAGTCACTTCTGTGTATTTACATGCAATTGCTGCATATATTTATTAAATTCATGTTCAGAGAAAAACATCTAATTTTGATTCATCAAAGGCTGTGGAGGAGCACGCAGAGCTGAAGGCTTGTATGTTATCAGGTCCAGACCTTACTGTGCTCTGCCATGGCTGCAAGCAGAACTGTAAACAAGTTAGCCCTAACTTGCAAAACTCCACCTGAACTCCAGAATTCCAATTTTTCCAAGTCATTCTGAGGTGGAGGGACATGAGGAGAAGTAGGTAATATGCACAGGTACAACACACTATGGAGAATATCCCTGCCCCAGGGCATTTTGAGAGGTTAGTGAGCAGCAGACTGCTCTGCCAAGCACTTCCTCTGGATGCTCCAAGAGTAGCAGTGTGCTTGGCATAAGCAGGTAGAGAAGACTGCTCTGCAGGTCCTATAAATGGTCACATCCTCTGAGAAAAGCTGTAAGGGTCTTGTCCTCCTGTGGAGTGCACCCACCCACGGACAAGTCTTACACAAAGCCTTACTACAACCAGCTGTGTAGTGGGACAGTCCTCGAGTCAATATAGCTGGAATTTGCTAGATGGATAAAAAGAGGAGGATTTTGTACTGGAGAAAAGAATCACAGTGGCACAGGAATTACTAAGACAAAATTAATCTCCTAAGCAAAACAACAGTTGGTGATCACCTTATAGGAAATACAAGTTTGTAGGTCTTTTTATCAGGAAGTAAGTGGGCAAAGAAGGACCCACAAATATTGGATTCTCTCCCAGCCTTTTGGTAGTGTGGCAGTCCTTCACTTCCTCTGCCTCCCCTCCTTTTCCTCAACCTTCAAATACTTGCTGAGAGATAAAGCAGCCAACACATAACTAAGCTGGTCTCTCCTGGGGACTGAAAACTCCATGTGAGTTCTGCAAACAAGAGATAGGGGCCAATTTCAGGAAAGATACAACATTTGCAAAGAACTACCACCAATATACTCGCAGGCTGCTTTTCACCACTGCACTTAAGCCTAGCATACATCTGACCATTTTGGATATCAAACCAGCCCCAAGACCTACTGTAACAGCAGGTCTTTAAATACAGCGGGATATATTTAAAAAGCCTTCATTTCAAATGGTTTTTTGCAGACTGTTTTGAAAAGGTCCCAGGCTATGTAAGCTCTGGCTGGACCAGCACCCAGTCTCCAACAACACTCAAGACCTGCACTAAGAGTGATATTTACAGATTTGTCTGAAAAAAACCAAGCCTCAAAATTGTTTGAATCATGCATGAACAGCACCAGCGATTTTTGCTGAGTAAATATGTCTTTCACTAGGCATTTTGGCCTATTTCAGCCTTCCTTTAGTACTTCATCCCCATTAAGCAAAAGCTGAGGGAGGGTCTTAGCAGAGAAAATACCAGAAAGGATGGTATAAAGATGACGGACATGAGCTCTTCTCAATGGCATCCAGTGACAGGCAACTGGCACAAACTGGAACACAGGAGGCTCCATCTGAACATCAGGGAATATCTTTTCAATGTAAGGATGACCACGCACTGGCAGTTTGCTCAGAGAGGCAGTGGAGTCTGCATCCCTGGAGATATCAAAAATTTTCTAGGCTTGGTCCTGGACCCTGTGTAGCTCTGCTTGAGTAGGGGGTTTGGACCAGATGTACCTTAAAACCTGAGCCATGCTGATTCTGGGAAGGGAAAGAGAAACAGTGTGTTCCTGAGTTAAGCTTTGGCACTGGTTTCAAGAAGCTCCTACTTGCAACTGTGAGAAACCCAACTCCAAAAGGTTTCTAAATAAAGGTTGTGATTCTCTTCCAGTCCTGGTACAACCAGACTCTTAAGGTGTGGATCCTGAACTGTGCAAAGGAGGGAGAGGAAAAGTACAAACAACAGGAAATTCACTGATTATTGTGTGCTAAGCTATATCTTGTAAGACAAAAAATTAGCTAAGAACCAAGTTATTAGGAAATGATACTGTATAATCAGTCAGTTCCATCAGTCCCAGATTTGCAAGTGCACTTTCCAGTTGTCAGCTTGCTCTTTTCAGCAACTTTCATCCTCTGACAAGCACCAATCACTAGTTTGTTTATCATCCAATGATCTGGTTTTGAGAAGCTATCAGAGCCAGTATAGAGAATTACAGGTTTATGTTTCTCTGTCTCTCTCTTTTATTTTTTAATTTTTTTTATTTATAATTTTCATGTTGATGGCAATATCTCCTTCTGTATCTGATTTGCTCTAGGTTACTTTTTTGCTATGTGTAGCAGTTTTGGTGACTTTCACAGAACTAACTTGGAGATAAAATCAAAAGTAGAGTTAAAATTGGCCTCATTTCTCTTCAGTAGAGTTGTGCATTTAAACCATGACTCATCATGACTTGCAGTCACACCCAGACCCATGATGAGCTGACTGGCCAGTCTTGAGAACAGAAGGCAATCCAGATAGACACAGCAGATGGGTGAAGGTTGGCTCCCTCCTCTTACTGGATCACCACAGTGACAAACAAACCACCAATCACCCCGGTTTCTCAACTGAGGTTCCAGCTTGGTAATGAGTCCCAGAAACTGAACAGCCTCTGTTGTGGGGCATTTTAATGTGCAGCTCTAGACAGAAGTAGATACTGAATCAATTTTTCCTCTGTTATGACAAATGGGGAAATGTACAACCTCATTTTTCTGAAAGCTGTAACAGGAGAGTGACTATGTCAAACAGTCAAACTATTTCCCTGGCAAGTCATTGCATGATCAATGCATGAATAGCAGGTTACAATAAGAACTTTATGAGGTAATTAAAACTTAGCCAAGTGTTTGAATGCATGATACTCTTTCCTACTTTTGGTATGCTTTCCAGCCTTAGCCAGGTCATCAAATACATCATCCATTTTTGCAATCATTCTGTATAGCAAAAGCAAGGTGGGTGATCGTAAAGAAGAATTTATTTAAGCAAAAGAGTAGCTCTATAAGGTACTTAAAAATTATGTTATATCAGCCTGCTAAAGATATGTTACTTTATGCCGTGGTCAGACACCTCTGAAAGCAAATGCAATTTCACTGTTCTCTATCCTGGTCCTCATATATTCACAGTAGCCTTCATACAGCCTAAGTATAAGACCTTCAGAAGCTTTCTACCAATAAATGTTAAAATTAATCTTTCTTCAGGCATTAGACTCAAAAAGAAAGTATGCTTTATTTCCAAATTTTCTTTCAGAGTACTTGAACTGTTTCAGTCCAGTGCCTGAAAACTTAACATTTTGAGTCACTTAACCAGTGTTTTTGTTGTTCATCTGTCTGTCCTGGTTGTGTCTGACCTCTGGGTTGATTGCAATAGAAAAAACATTCAGTTTTTCTTTCTTTCCTTTCTTCACTATGACTCAACATCCTTCTCCTCTCAGGGGTATGACTACAGTTCATAGGGAATAGGTCCAAAGTTTCAACATTTCAAGTGTTTCACCCACAAATACTTTTGTCATTTAAGAAATCTCAGGGTACCTATTTTTGCAGATACACTGAACATTCCCTGTGTTATAATCTGGCGTGGGGAGGGTTAGCATTCTTCTAGAGGAGCAACCACCCAATACTCCAGATAGCCCTGATAATGAAGTGCTCAGGAGTAGATTTCTGGGTTAAAACAATTCAGAGTGAAAGCAATAATCAGATGTGTGTGGAAATATTGCACTACAAGCAATTAGCTCCCCTAAACTAAGCATGTGCAGAGGAGTCATCCCAAATTGCTACTTCAGGAGACTCTCAACAGACTGTATCATTAATTAAAGAAAACAGATGGGTTCTTCCCACCTTAGTAGTTTGTTCTGTGAAGAAATGACTCTTTTCCCCAGTGTGACCCCTTCACAAGGGGACAGCACATGGAAACAGTGGGATTTGTTATGTATTCAGTGTGTGGTCCTGTGAATGCACATCCTCAGTCCCCCAGGCATATTTCACCAGGTCTTCCTCCATCTTCCCAAACTCCTGGTGTTTCCATCAGTTCATGTGTGGATATGAATCTGGCTGGAAACTAACAGCCTGCTGGTTTCAGGCTCAGCAGTTTTCTGTCGTGGGGGTTTAATTCACCCCAAGCCCTCCCAGGTGCAATCCCACAGCATTACTCAAGGCTGGAAACACTCATCATAGCCCTGCATGACACTCTGGTTTTCCCACACGTACTTGTGTTTCCTCACAGGGTTCAAGAGAGCAAACTGTGTGAAAATGTCTGGTCTGGACAGCCTGGCTGCTGTAATTTCACTTCACCTCCTGAGCACCTCTGGTCTTCTCCCAGATTGATCAGCTCAGGCATTGCTGTGGGACAAAATCACAGCCATTGACAGTGTTTACTTCAAGCTTCCAGGAAGGCAAATCCATTTTTCATTAATGAATTGTTTTCCTCTTTAAGTTAAGTACCCTTAAGAGGCTTTTTTAGCTGTCCTGCTGCAATTCTCATTCTTTGATCTTTTCATACAGCCCCCCCAGCCTATCTAAGCAGACCTCTTATTTTCTGCACGTTGACACTTTTAAATTTGTTTCCCACCTTTTTGCCATTGTTTACACATGGTTTATATCCCTTCTCACAGAATCAAAAATAATTCTCATTTTATTCAAGAAAAGAAGTCCCTTTTTTCCCATTGAAATGTTACTGATTAATTTGAGGATGATGGTTTCAAAAATTATATCTGAAGGGGAAAAAAAGAAACAAACCATGAAACAAAAAAAAGAAACAAAAAGATTTAGCCAAGATATCAATTTCCATTTTAAGAAGATTTGATGTGAATCTGGACCATATTAACTGTAGGGTTAAGAGATCACACTTACAAGTGCATTTTAAAAGGTAGTTAGTAGAATAGGAATTACTTCTAGATAGAAAGCAATTTTTCTCATTTTTTGTAAAGAGGGAATGTGAAAATATGTTCCCATGATTAACACCATGCTTTCCCAGGACAAACAAAAGACTTTTGTAAGCCAGAAACCACGGAAAATAAGCATGTGTGTTCCCAAGGACTAAAACAGTATTACACACATAGCAGAAAACAGTAAGGAAATAAATTCCAAAATAAAGTATTCAAAGGCTTCAAAAAGCATTTAAAAATAAGAGTCAGTTTTTCAGCTCATACATATTGACACAGCCCTGAGGTTTCAATCACTTACATACATACCACAGTAGCTCCTTGATAGCTCAATTTACAGTTAGAACATGTTATCTAAATGTAGATTAAAAAACAACCTTTGTGTTTGCAAATTCACAGGAGGGATTGGTTTGGCTTTCATTTACTGGAGCGTAAAATGGACAAGTCTTCTATATGATGCCTACAGAAGTCATATTTGATGTGGCAATGTGTGCAGCAGGGCCATCAGCCTCTGCCCTGTGAGAATAGAAGATGGGCCTTCATATCAATTTTTCCTGACGACTCTCCAGCACTTTTGCTGTGAAGGATTCTGATGGCAGCATCCTGCAGAACTACGTGGCCACGGGTTTCATCTGGGAGTTATGACTCTAACCTAACCCAGTCACATACATTCCCACCACAAAAGCGTGGCACAGGCGTCTCCAAAAGGAGTTTGACCACACCTGTGTCAGACACCAGCCACAGAAAGGGAACAATTACCCCATGGAGATGCCTGCCTGGTTCTGTCAACTACACAGGATCCTAGATCAGTAGCTTAGACTAGACAGATAAATTTTAGATGGCTAAAGATAAGGTGAGATTAATCTCACCTTTAGCCTTGGGATATGCCACAATTTACCTCTGGAGAATTTATTAGTGAAGTTTCCATGGTAGGGAACCAGCTTCAGTATAGAAAGGATAAAAAGAGGGAATAAGGGCAGAAGAGAACACACCCAATATTAAAGATAGCCCAAATATTCCACAGTATATCCTGTGCCCTGTAGTCCACACAAGTAACCTGCAGATTGGAGCATTTTCATCTCTCTGGGCTCGTATCCATCCATAGACCAGCCAGAGCTCAATAAATTGAGTTACAAACCAGTGGCAGCTGAGGCTGGAGCTTTTAGAGTGCCACAAGCAGTAAACAACACTGAGACAGCTACAGCCAGGCTTCATAAGGAATTAACATTTGATAGATTGGGACTTAGAGCCCCAATAATGCCACCATTGTATCAAAAAAATAAATCTATTTCAAAAAAAGAGACATTTTCCCTCGCGTTCTTCTGATGATGTTGTTATCATGCACACTAACTTCGTGAGCATTTATCACCTAAGTTTTTATATTGTTTTAAATGCTTAGAACATTTATTATTCATCTGCAGGAGATGTATGTCCTTGATTTTCAGCTCAGGTTCCCAGATCTCCTTTTTATTGGTTTTACTTCTCCTTTATAGGAAAAAAAACAGAGTAGTTTTTTTTAAAAAAAAATTCCTCTTCCAGTTGTGTCTAATTTCAGTGCAGAAAGTACTTATGCAGTTCTTCAGTGTGACTATGAATGAAAACCAAGCTATTACACTGTAACTTCACTCCCTATTGTGTGGGAAGTAAGAATTGCATCATCCCTAAGATCCAGAACAGGAGGTGAAGATCCCTTCTTGGTGGGTGAGGTCCAAGATTTTGTAGTCAATCTTTCAAACAAAGTAAGAGCTCCTCTTGTTTTGATTTGTTTCTTCTCCGTTTCCCTCTCTTCCCCACAAAAATCTTTCTGGAAGATTAAAAAAACCCGAAAAAACCCACCTTTCAGTCTAGTATTAGGTATTTTAAAGTTTATGCTTAAACATTATAAACATCTCATATTCCTGCAACTCAATTTTTACCATCTAAACAGTTGTTTTTATGTGTGAGTACCAGGGAATTAGGAATTCCCAACATGTGTGAAAGTGTGACAATCACAATTCATAGAAAACATAAAAAGCAGGCAGAGAAACTTTGATTTACAATACTTTATGTATTGTTAGTACTCAAATCTCAAGCCAAATGCTACTTTTTGGGTATCATTGCTGATATAACAGCTGTTCTTAAATGTAAATTCCAACAAATTGCTGAGGTTATTTTGTAACACAAAATAACTGGCGAATAGGTTGACCAATTCATAAATAAAAATAATTAAACTCTGCCTGTTTAAAAGGTGAAAGGCCATTAGTGAACAGACATTGAAGGAAAATCTACATTAGCCTCTACCAAAACTGAAAGCCTATTGCGAAAACAGCTGGAAAAAGTTATGTGACACTTAACCACACCGTAAAACAGTGTGAGAGACACAAAACCAATCATTCAAAGGCATCTCAAATTGTTAAACCGGGTTTAAGATATTTTGACAGCGAAATCCCCGTCAGGACTCTTGGCAGTGCATCATTTGCCGTCATTATCGTTTTATTCAGGAGCTTCGGGAGGAGGGCGCCTTCACCGGTGCCCTCGGATGAACAGGGACGCGGAATGTGGGACGGAGGGAAGGAAGGGAGAGGGAGAAGGGAGATAAGAGAAGGGAGAGAGGGGAAGGAGCGAGGGAAGAAGGGCAGGACTGAGGGAAGGCAGGGCAGGGCGGGCACCAGGACCCGGCGGAGGGGAGCGGCGCATGCGCAGGGCGCGTGGCGGTGTGGGCGGGCGGGCGCGCGCGTCGGCGGCGGCGGAGCGGCGCGTCCAATGGGCGCGCGGGGCGTGCGCGGGGCGTGCGCGCGGCGCGGGGGGGGCGCGGGGCGCGGGCGGCGCTGCGGGCAGTCACCTGACGGCGCGCGCCGCAGTCGGGCCGCAGCCGGAGCCGGAGCGGCCGGGCCCGGGGGGACAGCGGGGACAGGACCGGGCGAGGCGGTGGCGGCGGTGGCGGCGCTGCCCTCCCCTCCGGCCCGCAGCGGCGGGCGGCACCCAGGTAAAGTGGGAACCGGAGAGGGTTGACGGCGGTGCTGCTGGAGCAGCACCCTTCGCACGGAGGGCGCGGCGCGGCGCGGCGAGGCCGGGCGGGGGTCGCGGCGCGTTCCCGGGGGCGGTGCCGGAGCCGCGGCCTTTCCCTCCCCGCGGCGCGCCCTCCGTGCCGGGTCGGGGGTCCCGCCCGCGGGGGCGCCGGGGCGGTGGCAGCGGTGGCTTTCCCGGGGCTGTGGCCGCCTCGGTGCGGGTGTTGTCCCGTTCCCCCGGAGCGCCCCGTGCCCTTGTGACTCTCCCTCGCCGCGGTCCCGGTGGAGCCGTGCGACAAGGCCGGCTCAGCCCCGCCGGGAGGGCGGCGGGAACCCCGCTCCGTGCAGCTGCTGTTTGTTTCCCTTCGGGGGGAGCTGGGGAAGGTCTGTTTTCGGCTGTAAACAGCGAAGTACAGATCCTGCCCGTCCTGTTCTGTGCGGGGAGAGCCTTGGCGTGTTTTGGGGGCTTGGTGAATATGTAGTGATCGCAAAAGAACAGTTACTCCTTTTAGCCTGACAGGAATCCCAAAATCATCTACAACTCGGTATTCTGAATCCTTACTGAACTAAAAAAAAAGAGGGAGAAAGTGTTCTAAAGATAACCGTATGTGTAGTGAATTTTGACAGACACATTAGTTCGAGGCACTTGAGGAAAGCCGTTTCTCTGTATGAAAAACATCTGGCTGCAGTAATGGAATAATTGCAATCCAGAAGCGCTGTGAGTTAAGGTAATTCAGAATGCTCCAGCCTGTAGAGTCACTTCTTTATTCTCAAGTGTTACACCACACGGTGAGAAAAGGAAGGGCTATATTCCTGTCAGCATGATGAGTCTGAATTAAACCATCTGAGGTAAACCATGAAATACGATTTGTAATAGGAGTTTAACTTTAAAGATGACTTAAACAGCATAATGACTCTTGGGTGCCCTCACTCAAGTGAGTAAGCCTGTGTGTACCTTAACAAGCAGTGAGGCCCAAAACAGGCAGATTTTGCAGAGAGAAACAGTTATCACTGAAAACTGAATAGCCACTGTGTTTTTCAGAAGGGCTCCCTTTGACCTGGCTTAGTAAATCTGAAAAAAAAAAAGTTTAATCCCTTAGTATTTGAAATTCTTGAGAACTTTTAGTGTGTTTTCCAATTTACTCTAAAAAGAAATGTACTCTTGTTGTCTGGGTTGAATGAAAGCATAATAAATGGTGGGTTTGGGTAGTTTGCTCCACTAGGACACTCCTGATTTTAACCAAAAATGCTGAAGTACAGCCTCAGCTTCCATCAGATGTATCTTTGAATTTATACGTAAAAATGTGGGAGATCTAAGTGTGTTAAATGTTTAATTGCTTTAATAGGTTCTAAAATTCTTATGCAAGGGATATTTTGAACACTGATAAATTTGTTATGATAAAAATGGTGTAATATTAAAACCCATACCCTGTACCTGATCGTTTGGATCTAACTCTTGTTAGGTGTAGAATAGACAGGTCTTTGCATGTGAGTTCTGTAAGTCCCAAATGTCTCTGCTTCAGGGAAACATGGCTCAAAAAGTCTCGTTGTCATGTCATCCCCACCTTCCAAGTTTGATAAAATGTTTCTATAAACACTTTATGTGTTTTATTTTAACCATAGTCCTGTCTTTCTCCCTGCCCTGGGTGTGCTGGTGTGGGGACAGAGAAGAGTGGTAGATCAGTCAGAAGGTTCACATTTGTGTCTGAATTTTCCCCATTTAAATTGTCCTGTAGAATTTGGCCACTGAAAGTTTCATGGGGGAGGTTTTGGGGAGCAGGAAAAAACAGTGTGGTATTGGTAATGTGAGTCCTGTTTATATGTAGTCCTCAGTTAAACCAGAGGTAGTGTGTTAGCTGATACAAGTGTGGGTAGGAACAAAACATGGAGTGAGCCAAAATTAACTGCTGAGCCACTCATTAAGTTGTGTAGATTCAGCCCAGTGTGACCATAGTGGGGATACTGTGTGAGGATCCACCTGCAGCTTTCCCTGCCCCTGCCTCTAATTCAGAGGAAAGCAGTCTGGAGAGGGACTAAAAGTGATGGAAAGGCTTCACTGTGACAAATCTGCATCACAAGTCACTCTGTCTCCAGTAGTATGCAGTGGTTTTTGGTTAAGGCTCTCTTAAGGGTGAAAGAAAGTTTCGTTCTTGTTGAGTATGAAGGGAAAATATAGTATTTGGTATAAATGTGAGTTAGAAGGTCAGAGTAAGGCTCAGCTTGACCAATCAGCTACTGAGGCTTTAGAAAGGGGAAAGTGTGCTGTGAAGGGTAAATTGACTTTAGAAGCATTGGTGAAATACAAATAAATTGAGTTTAATCATTAAACATACATTGGAGAGTGGGAGAGGTGTAGCCAAGGGTATCAGTAACTCAATGTCTTCAAATGAGAGCCTGTGTCTTAAAGAATATTCAATTAATCTTAAAGGTTGTGTTGGGATACTTTGTTTGTGAATGACTTTATTTGAACTGTCAACATAATGTTTGTAGGTGTTTGGATTCCAGTCTTGGCCCTTTGACAACTACTGTGATAAGTAAATACAGAGCACTTGCTTGCCCTGCTCATGCTACTTTTAAGGTCATCAAATCACAGAATCCCGGAGTGGTTTGTGTTGGAAGGGACCTTAAAGACCATCCATTTCCAGCCCCCTGCCATGAGCAGGAGCACCTTCCACTAGATCAGGTTGATCCAAGCCCTGTCCAGCCTGGCTTTGGATGCTTCAGGGATGGGGCAGCCACAGCTTTCCTGTGCCAGGGCATCACCACCCTCACAGGGAATGAATTTTCTGATAGCTAAGCCTGTCTTCTGTCAATTGAAGCCATTCCTCCTTGTTCTGTCAGTGCAGACCCTTGTCCAGAGTCCCTCCCCAGCTCTCCTGGAACCTATTTAGGCACTACAGGGACTCCAAGGTCTCCCTGGAGCCTCTCTTCTCCAGGCTGAACACCCCCAGCTCTTCCAGCCTGTCTCCAGAGCACAGGGGCTCCAGCCCTCAGAGCATCTCTGTGTTCTCCTCTGGACTGTCCCCAGAAGATCTGTTTCCTTCTGATATTGGGTTCCCCAGAGCTGGAGATCAGTATTTTATGTGGTAGCATCCCAAAAATGGTTATTTAGAGGTCAGCTGGTAAGATCATGTCTTTTGACATCATATGTCAGGAAATAGTCTGCAGTTTCAGGATGGGAAGACTGAGGCAGTTTGATGTGATTTGGTGGAGACCTTTACTAGTGCTACTATCTGAAGCTGGGTCTACTGCATACATATATATGGGATTTTTTTTTTTCAGTTTTAAAATTATATATTGTTAGTTCTGATAAACCTGTGCTGTTCTGTTTTCGTAGAAATGTTTCTGAAGTTCTTTCTGATTTATGCCTAAAATATTTGCAGAATCTTTTTTCAGTTTCACATACTGTGAAGAACAGTTATGGAAACAAATCAAAGTTAAACAGATAATAACAGAAATGAGGTTCTATATATAATTTCCAACCAGTATTTTCTTTGACTTGGAAATAGAGCTGTTTCACAGTTATTTCAGCTTGTTTCTTGTGTCCTTCTAAGTTAAAGTGTGTTAAATGGTTAATTTGGTATTCATCATAAATATTTTGACATATATACTTGTCAATGGCTTGTGGTAGTCATTCAGACAAAGTTATTCATGTGGTCTGTTTAACTTTGGCAATGAGTAGAATATGTAGCTCTAAATACAAAGGTGTTTGTCCTTTAAGCAAAGGCAGGACTTGACAGTAGATTTTAGTTGTGCATGTTTTACTTATCCTAAGTGAATATTTTATTATCTAACCTAGTTCTTATTTAAGAAAAGATATAACCAGTTTGTGCTTGTGTTTTTGTGGTGTTGTGTTTGTGGTTATTTTTGTTGCTGATAGGTGCTTTGGGTTTTTTTTAGAGTTCTTTAGAAAGTCTGTGCATTGTTATCTTTCCAGAGTAATTCTCTTTGAATACCAGCACAACTGAAGGGCTGTAAGTGATGGAATTTTTCAGAGGAGTCTCTGAAATCCCTTCAGACCTATTTCATTTTTTAGCAGTGAAACAAACCAAATCCCACAACATGATTTTTATCCCTGATCCAAAAATTAAACAGTTAGTGTCATCTAAAATAATGGGAAACTGCAGAGTAGTTTGGGGTTTATTTGGCTTTGGTATTGATTGTGTCATCTTCTGAGGAAAACTTTTCCAAAGTCTGTTCTTTGGAAAATGTCTATGGTTACGTGGGATCAATCTCTTTTTTTCTTTTAAAATCGTGCCTTCTGGAGGCTTGTGACTACTGGCATTCTCAGAGTCCCCCACGCTCTCCTTCCTATGTACCAATTTCTCATGTAGCTTGCAAATATTGAGAAAAAAGTGTGTATTCCATCTTAAAACTTGGAAAATAAATTAAGACTCTTAGCACAGACTTAAGACTTGCCAGACTTCCCGTGATTCTTCTTAATACTCACTTGTGACTTGACAAGAGTCCAAATGCACTGTTTAAAATTATGCTGCAAAAATACAAACTGGTAATTTTTAAAAATCTCATGTATGTAATTAAGCTATGAAGAATATCATCCAGGTGTTGGACTAATAAAGAAAACAATTTAGAATTATGACTGCTAATAATTGAAGATTAAATGTAATTTTTTCTTAAAAGAGAAAGCCTTGTTCTTGGGCAGCGAAGCTTTTTGCTTTTTTACCACTTCTTTCTTTTGCAGTCTGCTTGAAGATGAAGCAATGAACATGCACACTAAAATGCTGGTTCATTCTTTGTCAGCATAACGTGAATCAGCAGCTATTAAACACTGTAGGCATTCGTCTGTAATAGAACTATTTCCTTAAAAGGAGAGATAGCTGGGGGCAAGGACAGAGAGATAAAACTGGAGAAAGAAAAGCCTTTGCTGTCTTTTGAATGAGCTGTGTCTTATCTAAACTGTCTTGTTTTTGCAGTAGTAAATGATATTTGTCCCTTTGGACTTCACATCTGTGGATGACAGATCTTTTTACTGGGTTAAATAAATGTAAATGTCAACCCAAAGAGATGGAATGACTGTCTTGCTAAAACTTACTCAATAAATCAGCATAATAGGAGTAGCACCAAGAGTTTGTTTTCTCCAGGCTATAATTTTGAGGGTCTACAATCATATTTTTACCAACTGTTGAGGAATTTAAAGCATTCCAAGAATACAGATGTGTTAGAACCATGATGCTAACTGAACAGACCCTTATTGTCTGCCAGGTGATAAATTAATCTTGCCAGTTTTACCATTTGGTGATCACAGCTGAATTTACATCTGGGTGCCCGAGTTCCAGCAGCTTAGAGAGCAGTGACAGCCAAGGCGTGTCCTGCCTGGTCCTGCAGCTCCCAAGGGGAGCTTTGCTCTCTGCTCTCTTGTTTCAGAACTTCACCACTGTACAAGTGACACTTGCTGTGATTGCTGGAGAGGATTGATATCCACTGTGGTGTTGCTGGATGCTTGTTCACTAAGGAAAGACTAAGGAGCAGGGTTTTGTTTACATTTTTAGTAATTTGGCTAACCTTTAGCTGGATCATGTATGGGAGCTTACGGTAGGTGCAGATCAGACAAAAGCCAAACGTGTAGACTGAGTTGATGTGGATGGTAGGGCTGCATAGTTGATATCTGAGTCTAGGAATAAAAGGTTTGCTCTTCTTTATAGGAATATCTGGATTGGATTTATTCACCAGTGGGAAATAAGAGGCTTTTGCTCTTTAAAAGAAAGCACTGAGCTCACAGGATGTAACTCTTGTGGCTCAAGTGTTTCTGCTTGGCTCTTGCAAGAACTTTGGCTTAGGGGAGCTTAAAACTGAAGGACCACAGGTTCATTTTTGCTTGGTTTGTTGTCCCAGTTGCTCTTAGGTATGTTACAATTGATGGCAACAAGGTAGATTCCTGTATTTGATTTGGCAGCGAGTCTTTGTGACAATTGTTAGGTTTGGATCCTGGATTGGTTTAAATTTGGGTGACTTTGGATGAGTCCTCTCTTCTTCAATGTTCAGCTGATGATTAGGAAATTCCTGGTCACAGGGGCACAGTGTGATCCTGCTGGATGGGAGTGGCTGCTCTGTGAGGCTTACAGGAGTGCCAGGTCCTCAGCTGTGCAGGAGCAGAGGGACAGTGTCAAGTGATTTCTGTATCAAAACCTTCTCCAGACTGTTCTCTCTTCACTCTGTCTTTTCCTGAATTTGAAAAACCTGTAGATTGGAAGGGGAAAAAAGAGTTTGGAACACAAACTTTGGTATGGGGGGATGGATGCTGCCTCTGGGTTTGGTGTTCCCATTGTATCTTGGTGAACATTAGATACTGGAATTTCATTTTCCAGGTCCTTGGGTTTAGCATGAAGAGTTAAGATTGTAAAATGTAATCAGCTGTTTTTCCTGAAAGTCTTAAAGTCTTCAAAGTAGTAAAGGTATGACTGTCATTGATTTCCATGGGTCTCTGTGTTCTGATTTAGTATTTTTAATGACACTTGAAACATTCGGACTTAGAACGTTTAAAAAGCATTTTGGCAAACATGTACGCAAATGTGCGTGCTTTTGTCACCTTCAGTGACAACTTGATGCCTTTTGTCTTCCTTCAGCTCTTCCATGACACTTGTTTGTCTGCAGGACATTGAGTGCACTCCGACGTGGGGTGGTGGTGCTGAGCTTGGGGGAAAGTTTGTCCACCTGGGCTGGGATTTTTGTGTGGATGAGGAATACCTCACACCATTATGGGTTCTGCTCTGGTACTCTGCTCCTACTCCTGTACTCTGCCTGCACCGGGTACATTCCTCAACAATGTTACCTGTTTTCCTACTGTAACTATCAACGGGGAGACTTTATGGTTTACCTGAGGATCTGCACCGAGTGACTCTTCAGAGCAGAGACTTTGGTGAGAGGAAGTAAAGGATTTGAAATCTACCTTTATTCTCCAGTCAGGTAGTAAAGAGCAGTAATTGTTACCCGTTGTAAGCAATCAGATGAGCAAACCTGCAGCCTAATTTTAGAGTACCTTACACTCACTGTGCCTCACTATCACCTTCTGTAATAATGTAGGGAATGGCTTTGAATGCCTGAGGAAAATGAGCTTTGGATGAGATCCCTATTTTACAATTAATCTTTATAAGCATCTCGCTTTGGTCTCTATACTGTGTGCTTCAACAAACATGTGTTCCTTTTTTAAATGTGGTGGCAGTACTGATTTTTATTAAGATAAGTATTTATATGTTCTTTGGAAAGAAATATATATATATAGTCATTTGGATGTAGAGATGGCTAAATGTACTGAAGATATGGTAATTTTGCAGGTAACTGGCATAGTTTTCATAATTATATACTAATAGGGAGAAAAAAATGGAATTACTTCTCTTTGATAAAGCAGAATAAAGTTTTATAGCTGGTACTTAGGAGGAAATATTTTTGTTCTTATGCAAAACATTATCTCAAGATCACTGATAAAGAATGAAAACTTTGTAGTAGGAGGCTTGGTTGTGTTCTCAAAGCAGAATTTGATTGTGCTTCAGGTGTTTGTGTAGGCTTTGTACTAACATGTGTGTATGCTTATGCTCGCAGGGTTTTGAATTTTCAATCTCAGGAGTATGAGGTGATTAGGTGTGCAGGGTTTCGGGTGAGAAGAATTTCAGGAATGCTCTCAATACTAGTTTTTTCCACAAACTGAGGATTTATAGTGAGTGAGCTTTCGTGTTGTTACTTCTGTAATCCTTCCAACCCATGTTATAAGAACTATTTCAAGTTTTGGGAGATCTTTTTGGACTTGCCATATTTTTGATGGTAGTGTCTTAAAAATATCTTAAATAATATTCTTGCATGTTTTTTTCTTACCATCTTTTGCATTCAGTCATGTGGTTCTTGGCACCTCCTGTGTGAGCAGTGATTTCGACACACAGTCATCTGCTTGTGGAATACTTTTCCAAGTTATCTGTGCTTACTTCTAGTTTTCCTTGATTGAAGGGTACTTTTAAAATACAAATAGCATTATAGGAGTTTTAGGCTGCTTTCCAAGGATATGATTTGTTGTTGTTGTTGTTGTTTGTAGTATCTTTTTAATACCTGGTTGCTGATGTTAATAATATTTCTGAGAGTAGAAAAAAGAGCCTGATAAATAATATTTGTAGAAAATTAAATCATATAAAATGGACAGAAAAGCCTAGAAGGCCTATCCTCATGACAGTTGCAGCACAAACTTTTAAGTTTAATTGAATTGTTTCTCTGCTTCGTACCTTTTCCCCTCTTTGTCCACCCAGTCATAAATAAAACTAATTTTAAGAATTCTGAGTGCTCTAGAAGAGCAGTTATGGTAGAAGAGAAATTAAACAGTTTACAGAAGGAGATGTACTTTTTCTCTTTGCTATGACAGTAAGCATTCTTGTTGTGGATGTGTGTACAACAAATCTCGTTGTAGAGAAGTTATTTTGTACTCACACTGCTGTGGAAAATCTGGTTGGCTGTCGTGACAGATACTCTCATAAATGTGGTACCCATATTACACCCCTGGAAAACAGAATTCAGACATTCACGAGTTTGACCTCTGTTAGTTCTTAAGTTTTACAGCTTTATACAGTGGTTGCATTTTCTCTTTCTCACTTGATACTTTTGTTTTCACCAGCACTTTCAGTTTTCTGGTGCTTTACCTTTGGATTGCTTTTTATTGTATTTGACAGTACTTAAATTTTACAAAGACTGAGAGGAATTTAGTGTGTGATTGTAGTGTATGGGTGGTAATTTTTATTTGGTTTTATAGGTTTCTTTAAAAGGTTCTCCTAAAGTTTGAAATGCTTGTTTAATGCTGCATTTTATATTATGGATACCTCAAACTTGTCACCCTGTTTAAATATAGAGGGTACATAACTTGGCTGATGAAGTCTTCACAATTATGAAGTACAACATTCTGTCAGAGTAAAGTGTTAAATGGAATTATGCTCAAACTAAGTATTTCATTCACTTCTCAAGAAACAGGAGGTAGTGTTTCAGTGTTGAAAGCTGTTTTATTTTTTTGTTTGGCAGCTGAAACATTGGGAGCTCTCTCTCTCTCTCAGTGCTCCAAGCAGTCCACAGTCTGTTTTGAGAGGATGGTGTGTGCCTCAGAGATAAGTGAGAAGGAGGGTTAACTCTTCTCTGCATTCGTTTGTCTGCATCTATAAAAATAGAAATAAACTACTGTTCCTTTTAGCCTTCTGTGCTATGGAAGTGTAATGAACTGAACTGGGTGTTGGAATTGCTAATTTTATCAGGAAAAACCCCAAAGCAGCATAACATGATGTGTGTGTTGTCTGTCTAAGGGTTCTTTCTTCAAATAAGATAGAGAAAAAGAACACCTTAAGGCTTATCTTTAACTATAATCTCCCTCATGAGCTTTTCCTAAGTATTCACCCAGAATATGTCCTCATCTATCATACTTCCACCACTGTGGATTTAGTCTTCAATTTTTCCATTTTGTCCTCTGTTCCTTTTTGAGGTTTTGGTTTGTTTTTTTTTACCTTGTAACAAATACAGAGTTATACTTCATTAAAATCTGTGTTCTGTAAGATATGAGCAGTATGATAAGTTAGGCTATAGAACAATCCAGTTAGGAGTATAAAATTTATATTGTACTGGTTACTTTTCATAAGGTCTTAAAAAAATAGAATTTCATGACTAGCAGTTCCACGATGATTTTTTTTTGTTCCCATTTAAATTGACTGGAAATTAACTATTTCCAAAGTTAACCAATCTGTAGTCTTGTTATTAGGTATATGCAAACATTTAAACTGTTTCCTTCCAAAAATAAGCCCTTTAGGATTAACAGTGTGTGGTATATAGTGCTTTTCTCTTTTTTCTCTTCTAGAGGGGAAAACTCAGGTTTGTGGAACTTCTGGGGTTTTCCCCTCAAAACTATTGTTTTCACTGTATGTTTGTACATTTTGTTGGTGAAGTTAAGCACACAGTGTTCCATGAGGGAGTGGGGAGGGCAGGTAATGCTGATGTGCTCTGCACTTCACTGGGGTCCAGAGTAGTACTGTGCTGCTGTTGCCACTGGAAATGGGGATCTTTTTCTTCCCTCTTTCTGTTCAAAAGTTCACTGAAAATGCCCATGTGCTATGAAAATAGCCTGAGCAGTGAGTAACCAGGAGCACAGCTGGCAGTGTGGTCGCTTTTTCCACAGTGTGGTTAAATATGGCCATGCCCTCTGCACTCCCCGTGTTGTGAAAGTTTCCCCAGATCTGAAACCCGAGGATTTGCACTGGCTACAGCTTTATTATTGTTGGGAGTTGGCAGATGGTGAGAGGCTCCGTTGAGCAATAGGATGATGAGGTAGTCCCATGTCAGCTGAAGTGAGTCTCCGCAGCTGTGCTCAATTACAGGAACTCCGGGGTCAAGTGTACTCTGAATGCTGGGTTTGTTAAGGTGTAACGTGTCCTGGAAATGCCGTGTTTTCTTTGTGGGATTGCTCCAAACCTGACCTAAGTGGTTTAAGTTGATCGAGCAAGGGCACTTGGTAATCTTTTTTTTCTTCCTTTTAATTGGAAGAAGGGCTCAACTGAAAGTGAAATACAGTCTAAAGATCAGACTTGGAAATACTTTCAATCTTTGCACTCTCTAGCAGAGCTGCCTTCTCCCTAGCCCTTCTTTTTTCCTGCAAATTTAGGAATCTTCAGAACCATTATATATGAGTTATATATTTCAAGGTTTTAAATACTGTATAATTTTAACTGTTGTTTATTATCCAATGAATACTGTTATTTGAGAATTTTGTCAGAAAAGAGATGATATTCCATTGCCAGGTGATCTGAATCATTATGATCCATTGGGAAAGCAAATGTGTAACAAGTATGACAAATCCAAAAGTCATGAACAGAAAAGGGGGGAAAAGTTGACATCAAAGCAGTTAGATAATTCAAATTTAAAAACAAAACACCAATCTACTAGAGAGAAAATCAGGGTATTTTACCAATGCCTGATTGGTTGAGCAGATGAAATACTTTTGGAAGAAGACATAAAGAAAAACACATATATTTTGGTCTGCACTAGGTGAATCAGTAAACAGGAGTAGCTCACATACTATTTTGGTGAATTTTAGTTTAATGCATCTGTTTTATTTTTTACATTTTCATAGTTTTGGAGTTAGAATGTACCAATTACTAAGAGAGAAGGCTTAGATAATTTCTAGGTGTTACAATAAATTTATGTCTCTGAATCACTTGGCAAGGAGAGAACTGTTCTTTATTGCTGAAGTCCATTTTTTGGTCTATGAGGCTGCAAAAGCAGTGTTAAGATGTCCATACCAAGGTTTGGGTACTTTAAATGGTCACAAACATGTATTTATTTGAAGCAGAACTAGACAAGGGCAGTGCACATTAACAAGCTCATGTTCAGTACCAGTAGGTTCCTGTTGGACATGACTTTCAAGGGTACCACTTGTTTCTTTGCCCCCCCAGGTCTGGAGCACAGAAGCATGCTTTCCCCTGAGCCTCACAGCACCACCTGTGATACAGGATGTCTCTGAGTGAGAACAACAGTGTGGTGTTTGCCTACGAATCCTCAGTGCACTGCACCAATGTCCTTCTCAGCCTCGATGACCAGCGAAAGCAGGACATCCTCTGTGATGTTACAATTCTAGTGGAGGATCAGCGATTTCGGGCTCACAAGGCTGTGCTTGCAGCTTGCAGCAGTTACTTCCTTTCAAGAATTGTGGGCCAGGTGGATGCTGATCTTATCATCACTTTACCGGAAGAGGTGAGTGTCCCTCCCTTCTGCATTTTACCTGCCAGTGCTTCTAATCTGCTTTCTTCAGTTCCCTTCAACGGTAGGGCTGGGGTGTAACTGGTGAGTTAGAGGATTAAAGAGCTGAAAGACACCAGCCCACAATCTGGGATAATAAAAATATTTTTTGAATTCAAGTACTTCATATATATTATATTGTAAAGACTAACTACTGGCATCTCGGTGTAGGGTCTGTTGGTTTTTTGCCAGTGTCTTTATTTTTTGACTTTCATCCCAAGTAAAAATTATATGAATGACTATGGCAAGAGTTGCTTTCCTAGGTCAGTCACACTAGGAGTTTTTTTAGGGCTTTTTCTTGTTTGAGCATAGCTAGCTAGAAATTTGTAAGAGAAAGTGAAAGGAGTAGAGGGTTTGTCCACTCCTGATCCTTGCACTCTTGATTTTGCAGTGTTTCTCCCTTAAACAGAAAGAAGTTTTTAAATACTATTGTATTTTTTTCTTTCAGTTTCATTGATGAATTCTACTTATTTGTAAAGTCACTTTAATGTTTTGCTAACTACACTAAGTCTGAAGATATCTTGACAGCTTATGGATAAACCGTCTTTTACGTTCTACTTCCCCACATTATAGAGGCTGAATTAATGTGGTGGTGTAATCATTAGTAGTATAATCTCCAGAGCTTTCTTCAAATGCTATTTTAAGAATTCTTTAGGTAGGTTGTAAGAGTTTACAGACAGTTTTAAAGAACTAGTCTCTGTGCAGATCTTATCAACTTCCTTTCATGTGTTGTATTCTTTAAAAGAACATACCAAACAACTGCTAAAAAATGCAAACTAAACAAACCCTCAACTGATTCTTAAATTGAATTGCATGAATAATTCATTATTTTGCTGGCAGAAGGATTAAGTGTAATTAATGCCTTGATATAGTACTTTATTTAGCATAAAATACTGTTCATTTCAGTAAAGGCAAGCTGTGGACTTGAGTTTGTGTATTAATAGTGGACATACTGCTCTATTTCTTCATTTGCAGAGAAAAGGCTAAAGGAAGTGTCATGTAGTTGGTAATCTGTTTGTAGCTTTCTACTTGATTCCTTAGATGTTTTTTCATGTATAGAAGATCTTGTGCAGTTTCTAATGAGACAGTTTTTGTTTATCTCTGGATTTCCTGATAGGCAGCTGTTGGGAGGACATAAATGTTCAATTAAAATCACTTGCTCTAAAGGGGCTTTAAACTGAGAATTCTGTTTGGTGTACAGTTTTTGAGTGCATTTCTTCAAATCTGTGGGGAGAAGAAAGAAGTAGGTGGCTGTAGTAGTCAATAATCATATGTGGTCAAACTCCCTTTTTTCAAACTATTTTTTACATCAGTGGTGCATAAGACTAAGTGATTAGCAGTAATTGCTCTTCAAAAACTACAATTAAATACCAGCAGTATATTCTAGAGTAATTAATATAGAACTTGCTTTGAAATATATCTTTGTGAGGTTGGAATCTAGTTGCTGGTTTTCAGCATACAGCAATATTTTTCACTTTTAGGACTGCCTTACCAGAACATTTTATTAAGAGATTGATCACTGTGACAAAATGTGCATGATAAAATTGTATCAGAAGATTTGTTTCAGAATGAGTTTGACCAGGGTTTCACAATAGAACAAACCTGCTGCTTTTGTCCTGTACTCTGTCCTGCAGGCAAGAGAGATAAATTTGTGTATTTCTCTGCTTAAACCCAAATAAACCATACTACTTTTTTTTTTTTTTTTAAATTTGTTTTTGCAATAGGTAACACTTAAAGGATTTAGTCCTTTGCTTCAGTTTGCATATACAGCAAAACTTGTTTTAAATAAAGACAATGTGTCTGAAGTTTGCAAATGTGCAGAATTCTTGGGCGTACGCAACATTGAAGAGTCCTGCTTTCAGTTTCTCAAATTCAGATTTTTGGACTATAAATTGGATCAGCAGGAATGTCCTAGGAAGAAATGTTGCACACAGCGCTGTCAGAAAGCAAACCCTAAAGCTGGCAGTGCAGATGAGGGAGACCTAGAAATAAATGATGAAGAAGAAGCACTTCTAGAAAAGGAATATAGTCAAATACCTGACACAACACCCTGTAAAGATGAAGAAAATGCTAAATCATCGCCTGTTCTCCAAGATAACGCAAATCAAAACTGTGATCCTGTACATTTAGAAAGGGGTAGTGCTTCCAGCTTATCTTCCCAATGCCCAAAATACAGAAAATTCCAGAAAGCTTTTGGAAATGACAAAGTTCATACTTCAGAGTCTAATTCCAGTATTAAAGATGTTCAGGTACCAGCATTTGCAGCTTCTCTTGATAAGGAAATACCTGATAATGATGGCATACAAAAAGCTCAGGAGTGTGTGCAGCTGATCTCAAACTGTGAAGAGACTCAGGTAGAAATGGAAGGTGGGGAAGAAGGCCTTCAGAAAAAAGAAGAGTCAACGAGAGATTCTGTAACTCGGAATGTGTCATGTCCCGTAGAGAAAATGGATCCTGCTGCTTTCCCCCAAAACTCTGCTGCATCTCATGGACCCAATTCTGTGTCTATTTTACATAGTTGTGAGCAATATGGCAATTTGAATTTCAGTAGTATGCAAAACAGCCCAGTCTTAGCTGAAAAAACTGTGTCAAGTGCTGGAGCTGGAAACGACAAGGCTGAAAGTCAATGTAACCCACCTTCAAAGGTGGATTTGTGCATTAGGGAAGGCACTAACATCACCTCAGCGGGAGATCGGAGCAGTGTGGAGAGAGAGATAGCAGAGCAGCTGGCACAGGGGTTCTGGAGTGACATTCGCAGCCCAGATGCCTGTCAAATACATTTACCTCCTGCAGTTTCTAAAGAGTACTTGGAGCCAGTGTATTCGGGGAAGAAATCAGAGTGTCCATGGCTGGGGATCAGGATCAGTGAAAGCCCTGAGCCCTGCCCTCAGCGAACTTTTACAACACTGAATTCCGTCAACTGCCCTTTTATAAGCAACCTCAGCACTGAAGGATGCTCCAACACCTCTGAAATAAACAGTGGAGATTATGTGCAGGGACAGCAACAAGAACAGTGCCCCTACAACTATGTGATAAGTTTGGGAGAGGATTCGGAGACTGACACTGAGGGAGACAGTGAATCCTGTTCAGCAAGAGAACAAGAATGTGAGGTAAGAGCATCCTGATGTATCCTTTGCTTCCCAGTCTCTTAAGGCCATATTCAGAAATCTGAATCTTCTGTTTTGTTGTTTTGAGTTTGGTTTTTTTTCCTGTGGCTGCTTGTTTTAAAAAGTCTGGAACTGAAACTTTAAATAACTATTCAGAGATTTATATAGAAGGTCACTGTTAATTCAGGGAGGCTGAATTAAAGTATGAAAGTATATTTGGTCAGATACTGAAGTGTTGGATGCTTACATATTAGATCTTTTAAGAATTATTCTGGAACAACTGTCAGAAAAGATTGTGAGTCTTAAGGCATGAAGATTCATTCTTAGATTTGGTTGTTTTTTTCTTTTTTATCTCTTTCAGTTAGATTTAAGAAAACTCTAAACTTCTTAGAACCTTTGTTTAATAGAAATTTACCAGTTTTCTTGATTTTATTCTGAACTCTGGACGAGTGGAGGTGGGAGAAAAATGATACTTCAGATTTAATGTGAAGTGAGAATTAAGTTTTTAAGCTGGCTTCAGTAGCTGTGTATTTTGATAATATCACCTTCTCCAACACTAAGGTTATTTTTGTTTCTCCAACTGCAGTAATTATTTGGCACTTCCTTTCTTTGTAACTGCTTTAGTAGTGGTTTAGGCAGATACCATACAAGAATAGTCTGATCCTAAAAGATTTTGTGATATACCAGGAACAGTTTCCATCTCCATTCTTAGCTTCATAGAATTGCAGTGTAACTCTGCATGATGGATAATTCAATGTTACAAAAATTCAGTTCTTCTTAAAGCACTGAGATTTTTATCTTCTCAAGAGGCAGGGCCTTACTGAGGTTGAATATAAGTGCAGCCTGTCATCAATACAGAAAAGCTGAAATTGGTTAATTCCATTCCTCACCTTTATGTGACAGAGAAAGTGGCATCATTGCTTAGGACAGTACTCTGGGTTTCTAAATTAATTTTTTTTTCCTGTTTGTCACCAGTAATAGCCAATCAGAAAAGAGATTTCTCTATGTTCTTTTTAAATTCAGATCTTTGGCCACACAAAGGTAACATATTCTGCTACTTACTATTCTCAAATATAGGGATTAAATAAGGTTTCTTTGGTTGGATACTCAAAAAACCCGTAGTGATTATTTTGTAAAGGTAAATATGTTTTTCAGTATTAACCAACACTTTGTGATCTCAAATGCTTTTGTAGCTCAGGTATACAGCAGTAGCAAGATCCTGGTCCTCTCTCTTCTCCAACACTAAGAAACAAAAGACAAATATTGTAACTTCTGTATTTTAGGGAAATGCCTGTTTCAGATGAACTTTTCCTGCAGGAAAAAACTGCGTAGGTATAATTTTGGGAAAACTTTAGATTTGTGTTAGTGAGTCCTGACACCTGTTTTGTACCTCACCAAACTGTAACTCATCTTCTTCGAGTGTATCACCTGCATATTATTGCACACAGAAATGGCTTTCATCCTACCTCTGAATATGCATGTAAGGATCTGTTGTAAGTGTGCAAATACTCTATTGTTCAACCTGTGCTTGAGCTCCTGTAGTTGAATCCCCTGGATTTTATCCCATCATCTGATGGTTATGTTAGTTTGCTCTTGTCTCTAAGGTGCAGAAAGAAGGATGGGTTGTGTGGTAAAGAATGCTTAAAATGGAAACTTGACTTGTTGATGTTTGTGTATATCAGTTCCACCTTGGATTGACAACTGTATCTCACATTCTAGGTGAAACTGCCCTTTAATGCACAGAGGATTATCTCACTTTCCAGAAATGACTTCCAGTCGTTTCTGAAAATGCATAAATTAACTCCTGAACAATTGGACTGTATTCACGATATCCGAAGACGAAGTAAAAACAGAATTGCAGCACAGCGATGTCGCAAGAGAAAACTTGACTGCATACAGAATCTGGAATCTGAAATTGAAAAACTGGTATGTATAAATATTCATTGCTGTTGTCATGTCTTTCTCTAAGCATCTTGACTGGCTATCTGGCAATAGCTTGAGAGTGAGGTGGTTTACTGCTTTTTCTACTCAAGCTTAAAAACCTTTATCAGTCTTGTATAACTTCTTGACAGCAGTTCTAGATTTTTCTGAACCTTGCTCTAAAGTACACACGTCTCTTTCCTTCTGTGGACTTATTTCCGTTCAAATAAAACATACACCACGGCATGATTTTTAGTGAATTATATTTCTGGAACCCATAAGCTTTGAATTTAATTGTACAGGGTGATTCCCAGACTGTTTCCTACACTCCTTTTTGCCTCTTCCCCTTTCTCGCTTCGAGATCTTGTTCTTCAGCTCATGGTGTTGCTCGTGATCAAGTTTGCAGTTATGCAATTGTTAGTTGTGTAAGTACTGTTCTTGGAACATGTCAGCATGGGCTGGGGAGCTGTTTCCTGAGTCGTGGATGTTGAAAACGAGACCCTTGCAGAAAGACGGAAGATACAGAACAACTTGGGAAGTTGCTTGCCTTTGTAGCTCTTGCATCAAGATTGTAGCTGAGGAATTGATGCATCCAGATTTCTCTGCAGCCATCTGTTAATATATTTTCTCCTCCTTAAGAAGGCAATAAAAAGAGAAATATGTAGCTTAAGAGAAATTTAGGTAATTTGAGGTTAGAATTATGTAAAAATAGCAGTGGCAAGAAGATAATTGAGTGGTTTTTTTCAGAAAAATAAGTTTTTGTTTGACTCTATCATCTGTTTCATAGTCATACCATGTGCATGAAATAGTTGTTTAGGACTACTGTACCCTTATTCTTGTTCATGGACCATTTTAGGCTTGGTGTACCTGAATTTGGTGTCTGCATCAGCTGGAACATAGCAGTCATGTTGCATTTTTTGACTTCAAAGTGAAAAGGAAAATAAAATTAGAGCCAAGTGCCATGGACTAGAAACTTATTTTCCTGTGATCATCATCTTTCACTGTATCTACTTCTACTTCTGCAGTGAGGAGATGGGCTTTGAAGGAGGGCCTGCATGTCCATAGAGCTCTGATGAGTGACAGAGCAGGTTGTGCTCAATGAAGAAGGTGCTCTGTGAGGAAGGGTAATCAGGTGATTGTATTAATGGTATCCTTACTGAGGAGAGGAGTTGCATTTCTGACATTTCAGAACTTTTTCCCTGGTTTTGCCATCATGTTGTCATTTCTGTTATGTAACTCTGTCAATATTTTGCAATACTTGGGCAGGGAATTAAAGGTTGATCTGCAAGATTGGACGTGTGGTTGTTGGAGACTAATAATTATAAAATAATATTCTTTCTGTGGACCTGTGCTGGAACAGACTGAATGTCTCCTGTTTGATAGTTAACACTGTGCAAGGCCTAGATAATGAGTGCTGAGTCTTGAGAGGTGAGGTGAGGTCTGAATTATATGAATCATCCTCTAGGCACAAACATGTTCCACTTGCCTTTTTTTTTTTTTCAACTGTGCTGATAAGTTTTTTCAGAAATTCCTGAAAAGACCCTGTTTGGAGCTGTTGACCAGGCCTGACAGTCACAGATCATCAAATTTGTATAAGTTGTATGCAAATACAGAAAGATTAAGATGTGTCTAGGCATGATTTCCAGGTGGGTGGAAGAAAAGAGATGTTTCAGAAGGGCTGTGTGTGGTATATCCAGATTGCTTCATACATGATTGGCTTCTGCCTTGTTCCTGTTCTCTGGGTCAGTTGTGTCTCAGACCTTTTAGACTTTGATCTTCTCATGGTATCATCTGTAATGTGGCTTTCAGAGGGAATAGACTGCTGTAGCTGTGGTTTTAAAGCTCTTGACAAGTAGATAATACTCTGTACTACAGTTAGGAAATACTTTTTGGTGGGATTCCTCGTCCTGGTATCCAGTATGTGCAGCATGATGTCTTGTATTAGATTCTATTTGGTGCTGCTTAAGTTTTTTTCTCTCAGAAGATGCTTGTGGTGTGTTTTTTGGAAGAGTCCTGTATTTGGATCAGACTAACCCCTGCCTGACTAGAGGCTGGAGGCTGAGAGCTGGCAAGGAGCTTTGCTGACAGGCATTTGGGGCCTGGGCAGAGAGCGGGCTGAGCATGGATCAGCAGCATGTCCAGGCTGGAGAGAGGCCATCAGGGTCCTGGGCTGTGTTAACAGGGGCACAGCCCTTTGTTGTAGAGCAGCAGTTGTTCTATCTTGGCATGTGGAACACTGAATTCTTTGCTGGGTTTTCACCCCTCCCAGTTCCAGGAGCACAGTAACAGACAGGAGGAAGGTTGGGTGAAGGCCACTGGGATGACCAGACCTGAAGATCTTCTGGGGTGAGAAGCAGAAGAAATGGGGCTTCTACCTGGAAAAGGAACGGGGAGACCTAATGGCTTCCTGGCCATATCTGTGGGGCAGTCTTTGAGGTTATACAGCCTTTGGTAGTGGAGGATCTAGTGAGGACAGGCAGGCAGTGGAGCAATTCACCCTGACAGGCTCTGTCTTTGAGGATTTTGTGGCATGACTGAGTAAAGCCCTGAGCAGCCTGATCTTACCTGATCTCTGACTTTGTTTTGAGCAGCAGGTCAAACTACAGACCTGCTGAGGTGCCTCCCCTACCAAGTGATTCTGTAAAATTGGAAATCTTGTGTTAAATTCTATGTATATTGAAGAAAAATATTGTTCAGTGCTGAATCTGTTATCTGGAAGAGTTACCTGTGATCATGTCTCTTGATCTTCTGTACTGATAAAGTCTTTTACCTCCCCATGTAGCCTTTGCTTATTGCCCTTTCAGGGGAGTCTGGGTGTTCTTGTTGGGCACTAAAGTTCTGTATTTGAGAATACACAAGGGCTACTTAAGGAGATGTTGACTTGTTAGAAACAGAGATCTTGTGAAAATTCACATTCCTTGTACTTCGTCCTGTACAATGGGATGACCCTGCATGAGCAGGGAGGTCGGACTGAATGACCCACTGTGGGTCCTTCCAACCTGGCCCATCCTTTGATGATTTTCACTTTGAAACTTTTAAAATGAGGGTACTTGTGAGGAGGAGCAGAGTAGTGGATAACTGGTGTCAGGAAGCACTACTTCAGTGAAGATTCTGTGGCTGAGGAGGAGGATGTGTCAGTGCTCCAAGGAAAATGTAATTGAGATCTTGTTTTATATATATATATATATTATAGCAGGGTGAGGTGTGTGAACTAAGTACATTCATTACCAAAAGATTCAAAAGAACTCTCTGTTTATTATGACCTCAAAACTAACTGATATTACTTTGTAGTATTAGTATAATACTGAGAAAATAAAACAATAATATTTACATGTATTAACCTGTGAATGGCTTCAGAAGGGGGGGTGAGGAATTTATGCTGGAATAACTATTTCTGAATGTTCATGTTTGTTTTAAATAGCAGTCCAGATAATTTTATCATTCCATAATACACAGCTGAGTGCCCAAAAGGTATTAGGTGATCTGCCTAACACAATGGGGAAGGTTATTCTGATAAATATTTAAAAACACCTGGAGGACAATGCAGGCATCAGTCACAGCCAGCAAGGCTCCATGAGGGGAGAGTCCTGCTTGTCAAGCCTGATTTCCTTGTATGATAGTGTAACCCTCCCAGCTGATCTAGGAAAGCCAGTCAATGAAATCCTCTTGGACTTCACCAAAGCTTGTGACAGGCTCTCCCAAGATCCTTCTGAACAAAATTCCCAGCCCACAGCTGGATAAACACATCATGTGGTGGGAGCCACACTGGCTCATGGGTCAGGAACAAATGGTGACAGTGACTGGGTGACATCAGGTTGGCACCGGCCCTGGTGGGGATCTGCAGGGCTGATCCTGAGCCCTGTGCTCCTCACCATCCTCATTAATGACCTGGACACAGGACTCAGTGGAACACACTGCAGGTTTGCCATTGACACTACACTGGGAGGAGCTGCCAACTCCCCTGAGGGCAGAGAGGCCCTGCAGAGAGACCTGGACAAATTGGAGACTTGGACAATCACCAACTGTGTGAAGTTTAACAAGGGCAAGTGCTGGAATCTGCTCTGGGACAGGGCAACCCTGGCTGTGTGTATGGGCTGGGGAATGAGAGGCTGGAGGGCAGCTGTGGAAAGGGACCTGGGGCTCCTGGTCCATGGCCAGCTGGACAGGAGTCAGCAGTGCCCTGGCACTGGGAGGGACATCGAGGTCTGGGGGCATCAGGCACAGCATTGCCAGCCAGGCAAGAGGGGGTTTTGTCCCTCTCTGCTCTGCACTGGGGCAGCCTCACCTTGAATATTGTGTGCAGTTTTGGGCACCAGCGCTTAAAAAAGGGCATTAAGCCATTGGGGACCATCCAAATAAGGGTCTGGAGGGAGGAAATCTAATGAGGAGTGACTGTGGGCATTTAGTCTGTTCAGCCTGAAGAACAGGAGACAAAGGGGGGATCTCACTGGGGTCTTCAACATCCTCAGGAGGGGGAGGTGCCAATCTCTTCTCTCTGTGACCAGTGACAGGACTTGAGGAAACAGCGTAAAGCCGAGTCATGGGGAGTTTAGGTTGGATATTAGGAAAAGCCTCTTCCCCCAGAGGGTGGTTGGACACTAGAACAGACTCCCCAGGGCAGTGGTCACAGCACCAGCCTGACAGAGTTCAAAAAGCATTTGGACAAAGTTCTCAGGCACAGGGTGTGACTCCTGAGGTATCCTGTGCAGGGCCAGGAGTTGGACTCGGTGACCTGATGGGTCCTTTCCAGTGTGGCGTGTTTTATGATTAACAGCTGCTCCCAGTATGCTGACAAGTAGAAATTTATTCACAACGTCCTCTTTATACTAATTTTAGACAAAAAGAACTGGCAACAACTGTTCCTCTTGCCAAATGCTGCCTAAACTTAATCAGTTCTTTCAAAAAGAAGTTTTGTATGAGGTTTTGCAGCAAAAAGGGGATATGAGGAAGAGTGAAAATAATAAAACTTTACAGGAGTGAATTGACATAACAGTAATTGTAACACATAGTCCCTATAATTAAAACTTGAAAACTATTTAAAGGTTTGTGTGCCTTCAAAACTATATCTTCTTTTAATTAAGTAATTACAAAATTTAAGATGTATGTGTTGTGACATGTTTGGATTTGGGTTCTTTGTCCTTTTCATTCAACTTCTTCATGGTGGTCTTGCTTGTTCCCTGTCCTTCTTTGCCATTTCCTCATTGTTCTGTATTCAAAAAGTTGCTTGTTTCCATGATTAGACTTCTCAGTTATCAGTGTCTTTTCATCTTAAGCCAATTCTATCAGAAGCCTCAGAAAAATTCACAATATTGAAGCAAAAAAAATAAGCTTGATTTAATACAGGCTATTCTTTTCTTCTTGTTATTTATTAGTGAGTTGCCATGTGCCTGGACAATCCTGCTACATTATCTCTAGGTTGTCAGATCTTCAGCACATCTTCTTTCTTTACCTTTCTTAAATTTTCTGTCTAATTTAAGAACTATACTTAACTCCATTGTTTGTTCTATAGTGGATTTGGCACTTCTTGAGAAGGGAAGTTACTTTCACCTAGTGGAGTAGTATCAATAATTAAAATGTGATGTTTGATTTTCCAGCATTTCAGTTTTAAAATACAGATCTCTGAATACTGCTTAATATCTTGTTGACTCATTGGTAATGGTTTGTGTTACCCTGTAGATAAGTGTTTCAGAAATATTTACAGTAAGTGCAACTATGTTTCATTTGTTCAATAACTGCAAATTACTCCCTTGTTTGCCAGCGTGAGTTTGGAAAAAGCTGCATATCTGAAAAATCACATTAAATAGCTTAGCTGATGATGCTTCCAGAGGTTAGGATTGGCCCTTTGATGTGTGTTTGATTGTGTTGCTGCTTACTTTGTTAATGCCAAATTACTTCTGTTTCAGCAGACCAGAGTATTTGAAGTCTTGTTTTAGCTTTGATAGGAGCTTAAACCATAGTTTTTATGTTAAAATGTAGACTAAAATACTGTTTTTCTTTTCGCAGCAAAATGAGAAGGAGAATTTGCTGAAGGAAAGAAACCACATTTTATCAACTCTGGGTGAGACAAAGCAGAATCTGACTGGACTTTGCCAGCAGGTGTGTAAGGAAGCAGCCCTGAGTCAAGAGCAAATACAAATACTTGCAAAATATTCTTCTTCAGATTGCCCACTCTCATTTTTGTTCCCGAAAAGAGAACAAACAGCTCCATCTGATAGTGAGCTTGTGGCACCAGCATCTGTAGAATCAGCAAACGGCCTTTCAGGTGTGACACCTGAGCAGAGTTCCTGTTTTCAGTGTGTCAAAAGCGTGTGTGAGGCCACGTACGATCAAGGACAAGAACTGCATCCAGTTTCTGCCAGAACATCGGAGCAAACGCCGCTGGTGGAGCCGTGTGGGCAGAGCAGTGGCATCACAGACTTCTGCCAGCAAATGACTGACAAATGCACTACAGATGAGTGAATCTCTCCTTCCCATTGCCAGCCACTCAACGTTGCAACTAGAAGTGGGGTTGAGCATTATTGGAAAGTAACTTACTAAGTGAGAGAAAAGACAAAAGTTTAATCTTTTGAAACTGTATTGACAATTACATGGTCACCCTTATTACTTGGCAAGCTTTGGGTTTGCTCTGTATAGTTCCAGAACATAATTTGTATGTGTCAGCCTTGGAGCTTTTTCCGTGTGGCGATGCCAAGGAGGGTTCAGGAAAGCTGTTGGAAAGTACAAACTCCATGCACAGGTGCTTATTTGTGAGGAAGTTTGGTTCATGTATAGAGCAGCCTACTCTGATTTATGCCACAGTACTTAATGCCACTCTGCATTTTGAGGAAAGCCTCCTGACAGCTGTTTATGCACAATGACTTTGATACCTGGAATTCTTCTAAGACTTCTTTTTTCCTGGTAGACAAACCTTAAGAAGCGTATATAGCTCTGTAAACGTTCATTTTGTAAATGGGCTAAATAACATGATAGGAGGAGGAGATTCTGGAAAATGCACTCTGGAAGTAGCTCCTTGCTTCCTGCTGTTCCCCTGCCTGTCCCAGAGGAGACTTCTACTAAATTAATGCAGTAGGCTACTACTACTAGTAGAATTATTAGTAGTAGGCTTTTATTGAATAAGTGCTTTTGTCTTGCCTCTCTAGTAGAGAATTAAAAGAACTGGAGCAGCAGAGGTGCTGCCACGTACTGCTCTCTTCTCTAAATTTAGTGGCCGGAATAACAGCGCACTGTGGAAGGCAGACGTCTGAAACTGGTGCAGTTCTTGGATGAGTGTGCATTAGATCCTCTGGCATCTGAATCCCATAGGCTTATTAAAACTCACTGCTGTATTGTGACTTCCTGTCCTAGCACCTTCAGGCTTGCTGCTTGTTCATGGCAAGTTGGAATCAAAGTATTGTAAAAGTCTAAGGACAGACTTTTTTTTTTTTTAAAGGTATCCAGGCCACATTTTTTCCTTTCAGTGCCTAACTGCCGAAAGTAAGTTACAAATATTTGTTCTCTGATCACTGGGACCAGTAAAGTTCTATTTCAGAATCAGTCTTCAGGATACTTTATGGCTAAACCTGTAGTATATTTTCAGTGGCTTGTGCTATTAGCATAGATACATAAAAAAGTTTATTGAAGAAATGAGCTGGAGATACTTCCTTTATTACTTTGTGAGGGAGAAATTCAGCTACTGAAAATAATACCCATTTTCTAGATTTTTACATAGCAGTGGATGCATATTGTATACCAATGATGCTTTGTTATTTAGATGTTATTCTCACACCAGAACTAAGTATTGAACCTCACCACAGAAAACTTTGGGTTTGCTGGTTTACAAAACATGAAGAATCTTGTACAAGCCAGTGGAATTCTTCATTTCCTACCTCAGAATGTGTATTAGCTTTTTGTGTCTTTGTGTGCATGTACAGTAGGCAGCAACTAAGCAAAGGCCCTTGTAAATACTGCTGTTCAGTTTTACCTTGCAGTGAGACAAAACTTGTTCTTGGCAAGGCTCTTTTTTTTTTTTCCTCTCCCCCATAGGTAACATAGCATTAATAAATACAATAAGCCACTTATTTAAAACAAAAGTTTAAAATTTGACAGATTTCAACAGGACTTCTTATAACCAGCACGTAACACAAATGACTCTACTACCTCACCTATGGGACTGAAAGTTGATTCAAATCTCTAGTGAATCCTTGGATTTTCATCATATATCATTACATTTTTAAGGGAAAAAAATACGCTAATGGAGCATAGCTTGTATAAATCACAATGCTTGCAGTAATTGAAATTCAGAAATAAATACTACACGTCAGACTTCGTGATAATTGAATTGAAATTCTTTTAAGTTACTATCATTGAGATATGATGATCCTTATGTATTACTTTATGAAGCTCTCTGGGCTTTTTCTCCAGTTTCTGTAGATTCCTGGTTAATTTAATCCTGTCTCCCTCCCAGGCTGCCACTCTGGGAAGCATTTTGCTCTTATGTCTCCACTTCGTTTAAAGAGCAAACCAACAAGAAACAATCAAAAGCAAAATTCAAAGCCCAAACCTCTACTGTTCATAACTACTCTCACTTTTAAAGCTGGTGATATTCTGAAAAGACGTGGACAGTGGTGTTAAAGCATTGTCCTAATAGTGCACATAGCTGGAAATAAAACTCCTTGGGGTAAATCCTTGTTATAATGAGGTGGAGCATAGGAATTTGTAGGGAATGGCTGGCTGGGAGCCTATCCAGGGGCCCAAAGCCCTGACACACTTGGCTGCAGATGTTGGAAAACAAGGTCAGTGATGACCAAGTGTGAGGCTGGAATATCCCTAAAGGTTTGTGCCCCACTGCTGCAGTCTCGGGGTCAGCCAGAGCCTGAATTCCATATAGCTGATATGAAGGGATTCCAGGGTGGGAATCATGGCATTGACCTGTGATAAAAGTAACATCATGTTTTTAAACCTGGTAAGAACTTGATGAAGTTTGAGGGTAGGTTTTTGCCTGACCAGCTGCATCTAAATAATTTTTAAAATATTTATTTAATACCATAGACCTGCAAATTGCATGTTGACTTCTATAAGCCTATATCATCAACTTGCAAATGTTATGAATGAATGACAATTTTATTATAACAGAATTCTCAGGAAAATGTTTTTGGAGTTTGGTTTTATTTTTTTCTTTCGGTAAAGAAATACTCAATTTTGAAATTGTAAAATACTTTGTTAAAGCATGTTTTAAAATACTTTGGACAGACTATCTTAAAGCCATAAGGGTATGATGGCATGCAGATTGTAAAATAAACAGATAATTACAACAGTTGATTTTGTATTTTTCATAATTCAGTATTTTCTAAGTCTACAATAAAAACCACTATCCTTTCTACAAAGGCTTTTCTATTTTGTGTAAGTCTTCTGCTGTGAAAGTCTCTACTGGTGCTTTATTCATTTATGTAGTACTGCTCAAACAGTTCTGAAAATGGTAGCAAGGTGGTCTCTATATAGTTTGAGTTTAATAGCCAAACCACTACCTTAAGATTCTTCAGACAAAGGTGAAATCTAATAACCTAGAGAGGTAATTGTACTGAAGTTTGAGTATCTTCTGAATTACTCATGATATTTCTTCAGGAGTGTGTATTTTGTTCTGTTGATTTTCTTTGTTAATTGCATATTCTTAAATTCATGAATATTCTTCACAGCCTACCAAAGATTAAATTTGTCATGTGGAAGACCTGTTGTTTCATATGAATGGCGGAGCCAAGATAGGCAGAATTTAAAATAAAAACTCAAAAAGCGTTTAGCAAGTAAGTAATGACTGAGAATAATATTGCAATACAAGTAAGTTGAATATATCTTGTTGAGAAATAACATTTAAGGCTTTCTTGATATATGATAATAGTCCAGTAAGAATTCAGTATGATACTTTAACAAGGTTTCCTAATTTTTTACAATCTACTATTTCGTATTTACTGGGAAGGAGAAGGAGATGGATGGGAGAGACTTGGGAAGAAACAAGACTTAATAATCAAAACAGCACCCCAGAATGTGTATGTATTTAACTTCATTAACTTGTTGAAGGCCATAAGTCTCAGGCTTTCAGGTGAACTGGCGTGATTTTGTTTAAAAGTATTTGGTGATGAGAGAGACTCAAAAGTTCTAAATCATATTGCAATTTTATTTCTCAGCCCAGTGGTGATAAATCAGACTATACATTTCATGTCAACCTGGCAACATTTGGGACTGTTTCAGGCAATGATCTTGGAAATCAGAAAGATTTTCAGTAAACAGCCTCTAATTGGTTCTGAGTTTTCATTCCTGTTACTCTTGTTAAAAATACACTTGATTTGCTTTAATACAGGAGCCACTAAAGTCCTTCAGATGGAGCCTCGTCAGGTTGCATTTATACAGGTCTGTCAGATACTTTCAAGTGAAAAATGGTGTATTGAACCAGCATGTGAAGGTGATTTAAATGCAGATGTTATAAGGCTGTTGGTTGGTATAGTTATATCATGGCTCCTTGTGATTTTAAATACCTGTATTTACAACATTTACTTGAATGCAGGATAATCAGCTAGCAACTGTGTGAAATTATTATTTATAACAAACTAGAAGGTTAAAAACCAGGGGACAGGTGCTGGGATAAAAGACAATAGAAGTCACAGAATCCCCAGATTTGGATTAATAGCAGACCATGGGAGTCTGGGGAATATCACTGACAACTGTCGGTTGGGCTGGTCCATTTTTCACGGGTGGTGTTTGAATGTAGGAGTCTTAGAAGATACATATAATTTTCAGACTCTTATTCTGGTCTCTGAAATAAATCAGTCGTGCTTACCCATAATACCAAGAAACTTTGCTAACCTGCATCTATCCAGATGTTATCTCAAAAAGCCTATGGACCTCTCATTATTTTTGTTGAAAATCTATCCTGTGAATTCTTTCACAGGCTTTTATAAGGACTTTAAAAACACTGACAATTTCTGTGCTTTTATGTTCTTTCTTTTTTTTTCCTCCCTCTACAGGAATTATAGTAAACCTTTTACATGCAAATCAAAATAGTGGATGAAGGACTGAATGAAATTCTGTGCTTTGTGTTACACAGAATACCAGAATTTGTCTTGGTCTTCTCAGTTATAAAATCTACTGTTTCAGCTTTATGGTGGACTTACAAGACTTCAAAACCTTACACAGAAATCTGGACTCTTGACTGTTTGGAAGTCTCAGACTAATAAGCAACAACAGAACGTGTGTGGGGATGTTCTTTTGCAGATTTTGTCCTTTAGGTGTTTTCCTTCTGCTACATCCCAGGCTGACATGAATTGTTTAGTGTAGCCAGACCCGTGAGTTCAGAGCAGTAGACTTTAAAATAAGTACTGAAGCTTGTATACCCTTAGAGTTGCCATCAGAGGGTGTGTGCCTGTTGAAACCAGCTCTCACCATCCATAACTAGTGGTGCATTAAGGACAGAACTGACACTGTCTCTGCCCTAAAAGGCAGAGTGTCTGTGTTGATAAGATTTTGTGTATGTGTGTGAATGCCTTTGTGAACTCTTCATATTTACATGTAGTACTATGCAGCTCTTTTCCAGGTTTGTAGAAGGCAAATTAAGCTCTTGCATTAAACTTCCTTATGCATGCTGTCATTGCAAGTGAGGGAGAAAATACTGTGGTGTGTGGGGGGTTCCTGAAAAAGGATAATAATGCCTTTTTTTGGGAAGATAAGCACCTTGCCATGCTATTGGTACGGAGATGATTGGTTGCCCAAGGGAGGTTTAAGGCCAGCAGTATCTTTCTCTCTTGGCATTGCGTCTGTGGGAGCAATCCCCAGTGCTATCCAAATTTCAGAGGTTGACTCATGAAGGAGGATTCCATTGCCTCTCGTTGTGAAGGAAAGCCCCCAGCTGCAGTGTTGATAGTACAGATTTGTAGGGTGCCTATGGAAATTCTTGGCAAGGAACACCTTTCTCTCTTGGCACTTTTTGTGTGAGAGCTATCCCCAGACATATTTTGGAGGTGGTATCAAGTGAGAGTACTGCCCATAGGAAAGGAATATAACAAACTCCAGTGTTGGTGCTGCAACACCAATCAGGGGAGGTAAAGGCCAGCAAGAGCATTTTCTTCTGGATTATGTGTGGGAGCAAAATTTGAACATAGTCAATTTTGGAGCTCAGCTGCAAATTCCAGAGGTGTGGTTCTGAAATAAGATGTCACTACTTTTCTTTGGGAAGGAATGCACAATAGTCTCAGTGTTGGTGGGAATTTGTCTTTGTCCTGCAAGATCAAGGGTAGCAAACCAGACACATCAAAATAAATTACTTACTTACATAGTCTTCAGATGACAACATTCCCTATTTGGTTACCACCTCCAAAAAAGAATCAGTCTGGGCTTTTAGCCCAAACAAGAGGTGCCAGGACAGAAAACTTGTGCTGGCCTTTACCTCTCCTGGGCAGCCTCTCATCTATACTGCCATCATGGGGACTGAGTGCTTTCCTGGAAAAGATGGATGTGCTGTCATAAATTTCAGAATGGCTCCTCCAAAATTTGAATCTGAGCAGCATCATTAAAGACATCCAGGGATTGCACCCAAATGAAAGATGCCAGAACACAAAGGTGAACACAGGTCCTTCTCTCTCCTTGGCAGACTGTCATCTGCTCCACCAATACTGTGGCTTGGTGCTTTTCTGCCCAAGGAAAGGCAGGCTCATCCACCTTCTGGAACCTGCATCCAAAACTGAAATACAACCTTCAAATCTGAATAGGTCCCAAAACTGAGGCTATACAGGAGGCATGAAAACAAACTGTTACTGGTTTTTAGGTCTCCTGAGCAGCCTGTTGACTTCAACCACCACTGGGGCTACATGCTTTCCATCACAAGGAAAGAACTACTGTTCACTTTTTGGAGTGCATATGCAAAATTTAAATTCAATCTTCAAAGCTAAATAGGGGACAGGATTATTCTGAAAAAAAAAAAAATAATATATATATATATATATAATATGTCCCAAGAAGAAAGGTTTTATTGCTGTTTACCTCACCTGGACGGTGTATCATCTATAGGAAAAACACTGGGACAAGGCGCTCTCCTTTCCCAGGAAGGCTGTTTCACCCCCTTTCTCTCTCCCTCCTACAAATTTGGATACCACTGCTCAATCGAATATATCCAGGGAAGGATCCCTCAGAAGAGGTTCCAGAACAGAAAGTGGTTGCTGGCCTTTTCGTCTCTCTCTGAGGCAGCCTCTCATCTGCAGCCACCACACTGAGACACGGTGCTTTCCTTCCCAGGTAAAAGCACAGTCATCCTTTTTCAGGAGCTTACAGCCAAAATTTGCCTACCACTACAATATTGAATTTGTCCTAGGATTGATTTAAGAGAGAAAGGTGCCAGGACAGAAAGGTCTTTACCTTCATGGGACAGGACGAGCTTGTTTATATTTCCAAGGAAAGGTAATATGATTTGTGTTCAGGATGCGAGCTCTGACAAATGGATCCAAGCTGCAAAGGGAAGAGTGTTGCTGGTCTTTACCTCCCCTGGGTAAGTTATTGTCTCCTACTGAAATATGTGGTCTAGGTGCTTTCCTTCCAATGTAAAAGAATTGTTCTCTTTCAGGATACCTTCTCCAGTTTTGAATACATCCGAGGGTTGCTTGCACAAAAACCATTTTAGGACAAAAAGTTCTTGCTGGCCTTTATTGCCCCTTGGAATCTTGTGATATGCGCCAGCAACACTGGCACTGTGTTCTTTATTTCCAAAGGAATTGTACTGTCACTGCTCCAACATAAGAGGTGCCAGGCTGGAAAGCTGTTGCTGGCCTTCACCTCCAGTGGGCAGCCTATGACCAGCACTTGAAAACACCGGATCTCCAGGTTTTCCTTCCCATGGGACAGCAGTCATAAGAGGGAGTGAATGCTGCTCGAACTGCTGATGTGAATTAAGGGTTGCAAATGGAATCTGTAGGCCAGACAAACTTTTCTGTCCTGGCACGTTGCTTTTTGCCACTACTGACAATTTCGACTCGGGATGTGCACACTTCCTTGCTTCTGGAGAATCAGGACCTTTACCTCTTTTACAACTGCACCGCCGCCATCGTGTGGAGCTGAGCAACCGCGACGCGAAAGGTAAAAGACACCACGAGCTTGTTGTTGTGACACTCTTAAGTGTGGGAGCAGTCAGTAAACTGTTTGGGATCTTGGGTCTGGAAGAGGGAAAGAATGGGAAGGTACGTAGAGACTGAATAGCACCAGGGTGTGCACAGGCTGCAAGTGGAAGGTGATGCCCAGCTCTTTCTTTTTGTTCTAGGACCTTACTGGGGGGGATTTTGGAGATTTCAAATTGACAGGTGGACTCACCAGACTGTAGGAGTATGAGACCCTACATACAGATAGCAGGAAGAGTGCACAGCTCCAGTGCTTGTGGTGCACTGATAGGCACTGAGGAGAAGGGGCAGTCCAGCAATTCCTTCTTTACTGGTGCATTTTTCTGTGTGAGCTGTAGCCGTTTCATTTCCTGTATCCACAGAGCTATCCCAAAAGCCAAATTATGTCTTTTTGGGTCCTTGAAATACCTCCCCTGAGGTAATATATGTCCAGGGCCTCTGGGCCAGTCACAGTGGGATGATTCTGCCATTTGTTCACAGTCAGGCTCACTTCAGCTTCCAGCACAGTCACTGCTGGGATCCCCCTGTCACCCCAGAAACACAGAGGATTCTTGCCCCTGCGTATCTTGATGGCATCAGGGTACTTTGTGCACCAGTGGCAGTTAAAGCCTTCTGTTTGTGCCAGGCCATTGGATCCACACAGTCCAATAGATCAGATTATCCCTTTCCTCCACCCGGCAGGAGACAGGGCCCCAAGATCAAGTCACTGGTGTTCTCATGACATAGGCATCAATACTCAGTGTGCAAATTCATTGCTGTTACCCTAAAAAAAGTTGGGCACACATGGAGAATAGCCCTTAACCCAAGGCTATTACAGCTGTCCACCTGCCTTGGACCCCAAGATCAAGTCACTAGTGTTCTCATGTGTATCAAGAGATTTTTGAAGTGGTTTTCCCCTTACATTTAAATTAAACGCTTTGGGTGTTTTAGGACTATACTTAGATGATAGTTAGTGGGAAGTGTAACATTTGAATATTTACTACAATGTAAATACTTCAAAGATTTTTTTTCACCTTCATTTTGCTCCATATCTTCAGCCACTCTAACCTGAAGAAATAGGTTCCATGAATGATGTTACATAACAAAAAGCCAAAGAAAACAAACAAAAAACCAAACCCAACCCTCCTCCCCCCCCTAAACCTTGACACAACTTAGAAAAGGAAGGAGGGTCTAGAATGCAGAGGTAAACCATTAATCCTACAAAATGAAAGGTGTTTGGAGCTTAGGAAATGCCATCATGCTCAATAATCACAAATTCTCAGTGTTTGCCTGTATCAAAAAAAAAAAAAAAAGCAACAACTCACTTCACCCTTTATCCAGATCTTCCTTCTGAAGAACAGTCATAAGAGTTCCATATTCTGAATGCAAATCACTTTTTTGTTACTCCACTTGGAGTGCACAGCTGCTTTTTAAAGGTCATGATCCACTTCAACTTGTGATTTTTCACGTATTTGAATGTTTTACCAGTCTTTTTGACCAATAAGAAGATCATTTTATTGTCAAAATAAGTATTTTTTAGCAAATGAAGAGCTTATTGCGACAGTACAACATCTCTCTATCCAGTGTGAAAGCAACATGGTGGTATAAATATATGCATACATTGTATTACACAGAATCTATTATACACATTCCAGTTAACCATGGAACAATTAACAGGAGAAGATGACCACTGATTATGGACACAAAGTATTTTTGTGAACAAGATTTTGAGAAACTTGAGGGAAAATCTGGTTTCTGGAAAGATGACAACCTTGGGATTCCATTTCTGTTTTCAATGAAGTCAATGATTTTTATTTTTAAGGATGCTGTATATAAGAATGCACTTTGTATTAAAACGAAGATCAATACTTTACAGTTTAAGAAACTTTACATATGTACATAAATTACACATCAGGAATGGTTTTAAAGCTCAAAATGAGTGGTGAGAAAAGTCTATTTTCCTTCTATTAGAATCTTGAACTCTTTTACATTGTGATCATTTGCAACAGTAACGGCATGATCCAGGGCTCGGATACTTGCTAGAAGCTTTATGATCTGCTTGATGTGCTCCCTAAAAAAGAGGAAAGAAATCAATACAGAAACAGAACAACCAATGACATGGATTCATTTCTCAACAGAAGGCTACATTATGGAGCCATATAATTCATATTCCTGTTGCAGGTTTATTATATTTGCTTAATGAGGGTAATGGCAATAGATTTGTTAAATGCTGGGAAGAAGAAGGACATAAAATAGAAAGGATAAGATGTAAGGATAGAAATTAGAACCTGCTATGGAAACAGGATAATTAGATGTTTCTCTTCCAATAAAATTTTTTACCAAGTTATCATTTCACGTGGTGAAGAAATTTCTTTTAAATTTAGAAACACACCACCAAAAGAAGAGAGTTCAAAAACTGAAATAAACTTTAATCCCGAACTATTACACTCACACACAGGACTGTACCAAGACTGGAAGACTGTTCACTCCTGTGCTGTTACTGTTACTGTCAGGTCACTTGGCCAGCAGTAACATGTCTAATGCAAACATTTAATTAAGCTGATCATTGGATTCAAATAAAATTACTCTTGGATATCAGGCAAAACAGGTTCACCTAGTTGGTTGTGTAAATAGTCAGAACTTTTGAACTGTACTCAAAAGACAGTTTGCAATTTAGAAGGCACATTGCAGGAATCAGCAACAGGCTCACAAGGTGAAACAGTCCAAACACAGTAGCAGAAACTTGGCAGAATCACAGCATGGTTTGGGTTGGAAGGTGCCTTAAAGCTCATCTCAGTCCAAGCCCCTGACATGCACAGGGACACCTCCCAGCAGACCAGGGTGCTCAGAGCTTTATCCAGCCTGGCCTTCAGCATTTCTAGGGACAAGGAGCTTCTCTGGCAACCTGTGCCAGGGCCTGACCACCTTCACAGCCAAGAATTCCTTCCCAATTTCTAACTTAAGTATCTCCTCCTTCAGGTTTAAAGCCACTCCCCCTTGTTCTGACAGTATCTGCTCATATAAAAAGTGCTTCTCCCTGCTTTTTATAAACCCCATTTCAGAATCCAGGACACTAAGCAGTAGTGCAAAATATATTATCAGTGTTTCAGTATTTTCAGCAGTTGCTATTTTCAGACACCTTAAAAATATCCATTTCTAACATGTGAATTCAAAGAAGTTTCCAAAGACACACAGCAGGATGGAGAGAATTACCCATGTTTGCATACACTGGCAAAATAAATCAAATCACAAGAACTGCAGCTGCTTTAACTCCAAATAAGTTACCTTGCATTTCTCTTCTCTACATCAGAGCACCCAATGCTGTTTCTGTAAATTGTATCAGCCAGGTGAACAAGGTATCTACAGAAGTTTTCTAGCTGAGAAATAGTCTTGTCTCCAGTTAGATTAGTGAACCACTGCTTAGGGAAGCAAGCAATCACCTATGAAAAACAGGAAAAAGGATGTTAAACCCAAAGTATCAAAGTTTTTAAAAGTTATATAATATGACTTGTGAGGTCTGCCTAGTAAGGCTGCAGGGACAAGGCCCAAATGAGTGAAAAAATGAGAAAACTACAAAAAACCCCACACCAAAATCCAAGCAGTAAAGCAGTGAAACCCAGAGTATCCCTAATCCATCTACAGGCATGAGCGAGAAAAGGTTCTTTCTTTAGTCTGTATACTTAAAAAAAAAATAAATCTATTTTTCATTGACTAGAGCTTTTGAGGTGTTCAAGCCAAGATTTCATAGGCAACGTCAAGTTTTAACTATATTTTCCTTTCAGCTGAAATCCATTACATTAAACATTGCTTGATTTTACTCACACTTTGAGCTTTCTTAATGCTGTCCTCTCCATACTCTGAGTTTTGAAAAGCCATAAGGATGTATCTATTTAGCAATCCATCTATGGACAGCTCCTGTAGAGTTTTGTTTGAAAGGATTCCATACCACTGGAGAAAGTTTCCCAATAACTGAAAATACAACACAGGGAAAATAATTATTCCAAAATGTACTGAAACCAGAGAGTTGATCAAACACATTAAACATTTTAAAATATTTTAAATGCTTTGCAAACCTATTCAGAATAGTTTCCCTTGCTGCTGCAATTTAAACAGAAAATTCCAGAGAAGAGTTCTGTTTGTGTGATCATGGAGAGCACTTGTTCAATCAACATCAGTCTCTACTTTTCTGTTTAGCTGGGAGTTAATTTTCTTCACAGTCTTTTATTGGAAATAAACTAGGACAGCCACAGATTTGAGCTCTCCCATTCCCCAAAAGCAGTATTTTTTATGCTGACAAGCACAAGGATATAAAAAAACTGGGGTGAGTAAGCTAAGTGACCCCATAACATTCAAGTTGAAATGATGGTGCTTCCACTTGACAACCTTTTCAACTACAAAACCAATTAGGTTGGAAAAGACCACTGAGATCAAGTCCACTCTTAGACCAAACACCACTTTGTCAATTCCACCAGAATATGGAGTGCTGTGTCCATCTTCCTAAACACCTCCAGGGATGTGACTCCACCACCTCGCTAGGTGGTCCATTCCCATGGTTAATTATCTTTTCTGCAAAAAAATTCTTCCCCATGTCCATCCTGAAGCTCTCCTGGCACAACTTGAGGACATTTCCTCTCCTCCTGTTGCTCGCTGGCTGCCTGGGAGCAGAGCCAGACCCCACTTGGCCACACCCCACTGTCAGGCAGTGATAAGGTGTCCCTGTCCTGTCCCATTCCTGCTTCCTCACCTCCTCTTCTCCAGGCTAACTCCCTCAGCTGCTCCTCATAGGACTTCCCCTCTAGACCATTCCCAGCTCTGTTCCCATTTCTGGAAATGCTCCAGCCCCTCAATGTCTGTCCTGAACTGAGGGGCCCAGAGTTGGACACAGCATTTGAGGTGTGGCCTCAGCAGTGCCCAGCACAGAGGGACAATCACTGTCCTGGACACACCACTGCTGGTACAGGCCAGGTGCCCTTGACCTTCTTGATCACCTGGGCACATCCTGGCTTGTCTTCAGCTTCTGTTGACCTGCACCCCCAGGCCCTTTCCTGCCCAGCAGTTCCAGCCTCTCTGTTCCAGCCTGGAGCTCTGGGGGTGCCATGGACAAAGCACAGGGACCCAGCACTCGGCCTTGTTCACTCTCATCCCTCTGCACTCATCAATCCAGGGCCCTCTGCAGAGATTTCCTGCCCTCCAGCAGGTCAACACTCCTGCACACCTTGCTGTCATCCACAAATTTACTGAGGGTGCACTTGATTCCCCTCATCCAGGTCATCAATGAGCATGTAAAACAGGACTGGGCCCAAAACTGAGCCCTGGGGGACACCACTAAGTGACTGCACACACTGTGAAGAGGACACAGTGCACTATCAAAGACTAAGAATCTGGAGCTGGAGTTTTATAAATGAAGTTGAAGCAGTTTCCATCTACCATTTTCTACGAATTTGAGGAGGATTTTATTGCTACACTGTCTTAGACCAAAGATTTACTGGATGTATTTCCTGACTTACCTTAACAGAGGACCAAAACTGACGTTGGAAAAACAAATATGGACCAGAGTTCTTGTTTTCTAAGATGCTGTAAAGTAAGAAATTTTGTTTAATGAGTAACCAAGACCACACCTCTCTCTTGAATTTACTGACTTTTTCCTTCCAACACACAGTTCATTTCCATAAATATTCCCTTCCATCCTTCTTGTCTTTGCTAAATGCCCCCCAAGAAGGATAACAAAAGATCTCCTGTATCCAGGCACTAAACCATACTGGGAAAAAACCCTCCTAACTATGGAGACAACACAGTGACCTGCTAAGAAAGGTCTAACACCATAGTTGAAAGTAAACTTACTTTTTTGGATACAAGGGCATGAATACATCATCATCTAGTGTTCTTCTCATTCTTAGCAACAATGCCTTTAAGAGCATCTGAAACAGGTAATTTTTTTTTTAATGTCCAATGCACTGCTTAGTAAACATTCAGAAAATGATTTTTAAAGCAACAGAGAACACTTGTGACCGTAAAAATGAACACACATACATATTTGAGCACACAAATAAATAGTCTTAAAGAAGTCTGTAATAATTAACTGAGGTGAAATTTGACACTTTCAATTAAAACCTGAACTCAATATTGGTTTCTGCACTCACAGAAGACAAGTATAATAATCCAACTTCCAGGCAATACAATTGAAAAGGCTGCAAAGATCGAAAAAAAGAAAAGCCTGTGTATTTGTACACAACCAACCCTTACAGCAAAACTGGAGACCAACAGGTTGTAGTACATCTGGTGCATCTTTTTATCTCTAGTACCTATTTTGGGGAGACTCCACTGAGTTTCTTCTTTTAATTTATCACCACACTTTACTCCCCACTATCAGGCTGCAGAGCACCAAATAATTTAAAAGTTCTTTTTCTTGCTGTATCTCCCAACATAAGATATAAGAATGTATTCAAATTCCTTAACTTATGCAACATATTTAAGAAAAAAAAATCCAACAACTTACTTGTGTATTTTTGTTTTCTGCATTCACCACTGAGGGATATCCATCTATTAGTTTCTGTACCATTGCTACCATTCTAGATGTCTGTGTGGTAGAAAAGGGATCCCAGATATTTTCAGAAATTACTGTAAGAGATTAAAGAATTACTCCACTTTACAAACACTCAAATACAGGTACTGAGACATCCATGCAATTATTTACAGAACAATAAAATCTGAAAGCACAAACAAGCATCAGACTCCACAACCCCTTCCCTCCCATTTTCTAAGCCTATACCTGTTAATTTAGGAAGAACAACTCTCTCTACAATGGTAGGCAATAGTGAAATATCAGCATCATCTTTCACCTGCTCCTGCTCTTCACAGCCATAAAACAGCAATGACTCAAACCACAACATCGTTTCAAAATCTCGACACTTGCCCTAATAAAAAAAGAACTGGGGTTAGATTCCTAAACAAAAATTTGAAGTCAAAACATAAAAAATGTATTATGTATGCCAGTACAATACACTCACAAAAACAGCTTTAAAACACTCTGCCAAATGAATCAATTCATTCTACCAGCTCAGTCACTAGATGTAATGAAAAGAGAAAATGGCTGAAGCAAGATTGATTTTTTAGCAGTTGTTGCCCCACAGATTTTTAACTTCTACTTACACCTGAGCCAAACAAAAGCCTACAGATTAGGGTACAAGTTGTAAATACAGCTCAATTCTGCTGCATTATAAAATTATGCCTTCAGGATTTAAAACCCTTATTTATGAGCACCTTGTAATATTTCTACTTTAACAAAATGCTTTACCAGGAAGAGTAACAGAGAATAGTTAATACTGTTAGACTTGACAATTCTGTATCATGCCTCCAACTAACATGAGCTTTATTTTGCCAACCTGAAAACTCAGAGAAATAGCATGGGGGAAGAGAGAATGAACAAAAAAATGTTTTAAATTTAATGAGAGCATCTTTCTTAGATTTTTCCTTGTTTGATTAATGAAGTCAAACATCAAATGAACAACATTATTTTAATACTCTGAACTTTCTCTGAAAAGGAGTCATGCCTCTCCTCTGCACTTGGAGAAGAGGTGACAGAAAATCCCCTTCTGCAGATATTCTCTTGGTAATTAGGGGGAAAAAAATCACTTTTGTAAAAAAGGAGGAACAGAGAGTTGGACAGGATCTTAAAGATCACCTAATTTCAACCCACTACCCTGGCAGTTGCAGACCTTTTGGTCTGCACCACTTCCTGAGAAGGAAGTGGCAATGTGCCAAATTGAACTCTGGTCTGCTGGGAACACAGAGGATTAACTAGTCCTGGCACTCCCCAGAAAAACTTTGCCCCATGGCAGGTGCCCATTTGAAACTTGGTCCCTAGAACACACCTTCAGGAGAAGCACACACCAGAGGTGCAATTTACTTTGCTCTGCTCAAGTGTGAAAGAACCACCATGTAGCAAACATAGAAGCTGCTTGCAGAGAAGCTTACCTCCAAAGGAGTCCAGGTAAGCAGCTGAAGTCTGATTAAGGGGTTAAACAACTTTGGTAAACAGAGGCCAATATAAGCATCCTTGTAAGAAGCAAAGTACTTGGAGCGCCAAGCTTCAAACTGTGACTTAATGCAATCGATGGAGTAAAAGCTTTCCACAACATCTTCAAAAACCTTGCTGGATTCTTTCAATATACGATCTAGTAGGGGAGAAAAGGAACAAAAAGTTAATCACCTACAGCCTGTAATGCCTCTTTCAAGACATTCTTTGATGCTCACTGGCACAAGCTAATGTCCATAAAGAAAACAAAAAAACCCAACCCATCATCTTTAGAAGTTCTGTTACTCCTGCCTCAAAGACACAAAGCTATAAAAACAGGAGCACATGAGTGCTCTCCAATAGACTGTTTTATCACAGGTCTTACTTGAAACACTTCATGGAAGGATTTTAAGTTACCAGCTGTAATTAGGACTGGTGATGTACTGGGCTGTATCCAGAGTGGATCTAACTGAAAGCTGGCCATGCTTTGCATGGGAGTTTCAAACAGCTGATCTCCAGGCCCCTTCCAACTCAGATTGTTCTACATCCTTGATAATCCAAGCGCAAATATAGGAGGACATCTCAGATAAGACAGGGTGGGTTCTCGCAGACACCATGCTAAAATGCTGCCTAGAACATGCCTGTTGGCACATCCTCTAGCACCTCCTTTTATTTTCTTTTTTTAAATTTACACTACCAGTATTCTATGCAGTTCAGACCTTTTTCTCTATGCATTATCTTCCCTTAATCTTTTCTACTTCTCAGGGTTAGTTTCATTTTAATCAGTCATATTTGCTGCAGCCAGAGTTGTAAATGTTTGGTTACAGTAGTAACCCTCACACAATGAACACAACTAGTACACAGAGCAGGCAGACACAGGGCTGAGGGAACAGGAGATTATGTCATATAACCACACTTTTCATACTGGGATTAAGAAAAAACACATATAAAGTTAGTAGGTCCAAAGTGCACTCCTCTGCTCCACTGCTGTTTCTGGACTAACATGAGAGCTACAAACAATAGCAAAAAAAGCTTTACAAACACTATGCCTATTCAGAAACTGAAGAAATTGCTACAAAATGCTTTTGCACACATAAACTGCCAAATTACCAGGCACAATTTAGCCCCACTGAATCCAGATAATTTAATTTAGCAAAGTTAATTATAGCACCTAACAACCCTGAATATTTGTTCTGTTTATCCAAGACCCCTCCCTGTATGCAGAAAATCAGTGTAATCACAAAATTGCAATAAATCAGCCAGCAACTAAAGGTGTGGAAATGGTCTGCACTTCCAAAGGACCTGACAGCTAGACAGTTCATCTAATTGCTTTTCTGATATGTTCATACTTCGGGTCTCCACAACCATCTACAGCAATGACTGTGCCATTTATTTCCTTCTTTGTGAGAAATTACCTCTTTATTTTAAACCCATTCTATCATTTAATTTCATGGTCCCTAGCTCTCATACTGCAGAAAGTCGATATTGCTCTCCTGCTTGAAGAGACCAAAACCATTCAATCCCTCCCCAAATGCAACACAAGCAACTCTATGTATGTGATCCTTGCTGCTCTCTTCCTCCTCACTTCTTCTAACCCAATTCTCTTTTAATCAGAGAAAATGCTAATTGTAGCCCAAGATTTTTCAATGTTTGCATTCAACATTGTTTTCTATCATTTGCAAACTTTGCCAGGCTGCAAGAAGACTCTAGGAAACTTTAGTCATTGCATTCCTAGAAGCTTATTCACAACTCCACTAAATACTTGCTATGAATATATAAAAAAAAATTTTAAAGCACTGAGGTTTTCAAAATTTCACTTGTAAGACAAACATGTATTTCAAGAATTATAAGTTATTTTACAAGTTGGAAGGAAGACTTATTGATGGTCCAAAGGCTTACTGCCTGCCAGCAAAAGTGTATTTGAAGTAAATAAATAGAACCTCACTAAGGATGGGCTATTCACTCAGCTATGAGACACACAACAGGCTGGTAATATTCTGGTCACGTGATTATCCAGGAATCAAAAGTTCCTAAGCTCCTTCCAAAATATGGTGAAGCATATAAATAGGGCTGCATTTGGATCAATTTTTTTTCCCTGTCAAATATTTGATGTTTTGTTACATAAGAGAATTGGGATTGTTCAGCCTGGAGAAGAGGTTTCAGGGTAACTTAATTGTGGCCTTAAGAGTACCTGAAGGGAGTCTGCAGGATGGAGAGGGACTACGTACAAGGGCCTGGAGTACCAGGACAAGGGGGAATGGCTTCCCACTGACAGAAGGCAGGGTTAGATGGGGTATTGGGAAGTTGTTCTTCCCTGTGAGGGTGGTGAGGCCCTGGCACAGGCTGCTCAGAGAAGCTGTGACTGTCCCATCCCTGGAAGTGTCCAAGGCCAGGTTGGATGGGGCTTGGAGCAACCTGGCCTAGTGGAAGGTGTCCCTGCCCATGGCAGGGGGTTGGAACTTGGGTGAGCTTTAAGGTCCCTATCAACCCAGCCCATGCTGTGATCCTGTGATAAAGCTTGGGAAGCTTTTCTAACCTCGCTCCAAGTTGAAGTTTGTGATATCTGTTGAAGTTTCCTCGTCATCGCTGGAAAGGCCTTCGAGGTGATCTGCCATCTTCCCAGTTTGCTCTCGCGCTTGTCTACGGCGAGCTCTGGAAAGGAGCAGCAGTATAAACCAGCTATCACCTGGATAAACTCGCTACAGCAAAGCAAGAGAAACCAGTGTTTTCCCCATCTGTACAATGAATACACCCACTTAGGCATGTCCTTTTAGTTCTGGGAAAGACAAACTGAAAAGAACTTTTATGCATTTAAAAGCATTTCACTATATTGCTGCCTCAAACAATGAAAAGAAATAAAACCAGCAGAGACCATACAGATATGGAAGGTATTTACTTTGCTTTCTTTTAGTGGTTTTAAATCAGTATCATGGAATATTTTGTACACTTGTAAGATAAGCTGGGATGTATGAGAACAGCCCTGCTCAGCATACCAGTTGAAGTGCTTTCTTCCCTTTGCAGGGAAGAAGCAAACATTGCCACTCATGTTAGTATGTCACAGAGGACAGCTGTATCTTGCCAACAGACAAAGGAGACTCCTAAAGGAGAAAAGAAATCTCATTCTCTACCTTCTAGCCTCTCTTTCTGCAGTTCGACGCTTGACTTGCTCTTGATAGATCACTCTGTCTCGCCCAAAAGAATCAAGATTTGGTGCCATCAGTGCTTTATCTGTAAAATTACATGGATGAAAATTAAAATGCTGATTTATGATTCTATAAATGTGCTGTAGGCAGCTTTGTAAGAGACTTTTATCCACTTTTAAACTAAGTGTAATTTGAAACAGAAAGTTGAAGTATTAAAAAAAGGAAAAAACCCACAATACCCCCCAGAAGCCTGAATTCATGACGTGTAGAGGTTAAAACAGAAAGCAGCAGAGTTTGGAAATATTTCCACTTAAATGTCAAATAGTTTTCTCTGTACTTCGCCCTTACCCCTCTCACAACAGTGCTGAACTACCTAAAAGTCAATGGTTTTAACAGAAATAGCTTAAATGAAATGTCCAAGAAAAAAGTGCTTCCTTGCACAAACACATTCACCACATAATTTTTGAGAAGAAAACGAGCAAAAAAAAAAAGCAGACTAGAGTGACAGGGGCAAGAATGTAAGTTACTTCAGAGTTCTAGTCTTGGGTGTTTCTAAGTTTACATGCTTTAGATTGCCTGAAGTTTTAAAACACATCAAAATCTCCAGAAAGATAAGCCATCTTCCCTCCTCCTCCCTCTGCTTATCTATGTTCCTGGCTATAGAAAACAACACAGCTAGAACAGCAGAGAGCAGGCAGGAGTGTTTCCAGTTCCCCCCTTCCAGGTGAATTTTAAACAGCAGACTGAATGCTAGCCACTGCTCAAGTTTACCCATTAAAGTATAAACATTAACATTTAAGCAATAGCTTATCCAAACTTCAGGAATAAATTTACATGTTCTGACAAAAATCTCTTTCCAAATTCAGCATTTAAAGTATTAATGCTGATCTATGTCAGTATTCCAATACAATACCTGAACTACTGAGAGCCTTCTCTAAACTTCCAGATACTAAGTAAGATCTCTCTGTAAAACCCAACCTCAGCAATGAAAACTGTACCCATCCTGTCATTAAATTTCAGTATAAAAGAATCTATTCTAAGCTTCTTTTAGGAAATAGGTTTCTAGTTCTCACAACAGCATTTTCATGACAAAACTGCAAGGCCGTGTGATGCCTGGAACTCCAAATAACGGTCCCAGAAAGAACATGTTGCTAACCATTCTATAAGGGAAGGACCAGCTCTGATACCCGAACACGTCATCATCTTCAGTGAGTTCTAGCTAACGGTACAAACAAGATTTCATCTCTGGCAACTGTGGCACAACAGGGAAATGCCATTGATTATAGAACTGTACATCAGCAACAGGACAGAAAGCCATTTTTAAAAATAGAAAGCTCTCTGAAGCATAAAGAAGACTCCTACCAATAGGATTATTTCATCCATTGATTTAATAAGCTGAATAAAACCTCCTCCAAGAAGCATGTATTTCCATCCAAGTAGAGTTTTACATACTGAAGAGTAATCTCCCTAAGAAACCTCCTCAGTGAGAATCTCCCATTCATAAATTCACAGCAAGCAGGAATTTTAACTAGCTATTCTTAAGCTTTATTTCATACAGGGTCACTGTATTAGTCTGATTAGTCTTCCAGTTCTTTAATTTTAATTTAAGTGTCTGAAATCAAATACTTATACTTGCTACAAGACAGAACATTAGATAGAAGTCCAGCCCAGTGTTTAGTGGCTTTATACACTTAACTGTACATGCTAAATTATGTTTATAGATTCAGGAAGGTTAAAAAAAAATTTAAAAAGTCCTGTTGTAAGAAGAAAATGGGGAGTCACATACTACCACTACTCCCACAGCCACCAAGCATACATTTTTAGTGCTAGGAAGAAGAAAATATAGTTAAGTGAAACAGAAAGGAGAGATGAAGTCAGAGTTACAGTGGTTTCAAGTTTAAAACAAAAAAGATTAGAGAACTTTCATCTAAACTTGCTCCTACTCATATCAAGAGTAAGAATAAACTTTAATAAGACAGTCATACATTAAACATTTACATTTCAATTAAGTCATACTAAATAAACAAGGTTGTTTAATGAATAATAAAAACCTTCAAGATGGACTGACTTGAATGGCTTGAAAACTCCGAAGATTCATCTTTAATATCATCTTGTCGTCTTTGGACAAGGCGGGAAGCTCGCTGTTTGTACAGCTGGTGCATTGCAGATTCAAGCTCGTTAATCAGAGGCACCTGTAAAAATACAACACACCACGTAATACCCAGATCCTGAGCTGCTCAGCTTCTGGGGTCCCAGTCTATTCCGGAGCAAAATCCTCTCACTCTGCTCCCAGCAGCACAAAGTCCTGCCTTTTACTCCTTTGTATTATTTGCACCAGGAAATAGTTCAAGGTGTGGAAAATGCATACATTTAACATTGACAGCTTTCACTGAGAACAAGAGCATTCTGAAAGCAACTTCCATGGCTTGAATGAGCCTACACAGACAGACAGACAGCCTATTTAGAGAGTGAAATACTCTTTCCAGTACTCTTGCTTTCCCTGCCAAGTGTGTTATGTATGTGTTGTACAAAGGTCTGCAATTCTCAGACATCAATTACTTCCTCTCTGCCTTTAAACAAGAATGGAGAAGTAATCTATGCTTCAGTGAGAAAAAAGCCTGACTGTATGCAGTGAAAAAATCAGCCATTGATCTAACCTACTGAAGCCAGCAGCTATTGTTTTGCTCTCTTAACAGTATGTGCTGAAATATTACTGAAATCAATTCAAACCCTGCATAAGGATGTTATGCCAACAGGTAATTCAAATCAGTCAAATACTCCTCTAGCTTATCATTAAAATTAAAACAGTACAATTTGTGCAAGTTATGCATTAAGTATAACCTTGATTAATCAGGTAGGTTAGGTCAGTCCTGTCACTTTTTTTTTCTTTAATGAACTATTTTAGTAGCATCTCTGACAAAAATAGATGATATTATGACAGCCTGGAATTTCCTGACACTAAATAGCAGGTTCACTGCTCTTTTTTTTTTTTTTTTTTCCTGGGACAAGTTAAAATTAGATCATTATAAATACTCAAATGCAAACCAGAAGTTTTTACAATCTCTTAATTTGGAAAGGCAAATCCTTTTGCTGTGAACACTTAAACCATGTCCTCCTTACCTCTGAGATGTATGCTTACTCCACAGTCTTCCAGCCTTTTATATTTCATTGTGCCTACCATCCAGGATTGGGTTTTTTCCCAAACAAAAGATAAAATCAGAAATCGTTTCCTGATATATTTTAGAATGTGACTCAGCAGCTATTAAAGAACATCCTTCAGTAAAATGTAAAATTCTGAGTTTATAGCTACAGGGCCACTTCAGCTCGCTGAGACTGACACACACATCAGAGAAGAGAAAGGTATCAGCTCTGTGGGATAAACCGGGCTCCAGGGATTAAAATGAAAACAGCTCTGCAACAACTCAAAATACCTTTCTTTTGGAGAAAAGAGTAGAGAAAAAGACAAGGAGGTAATAAACTTCCAAGGGCTGGAAGTTTATATCCAGAATTTATGACAGTTTTGAAAACAGAAATAATAGGTTAAAAAATACTAGTTTTACTGCAGTTTACCATAGAAAATATACCTTCTTCTCTTAAGCATGTAGAGGAAATTCTAAGATTGAAAAGTTAAATGTAAATTTTTCAAAGCATTCCTTAATGGTTCTTTCTGTAATTTTCTCAGGATTAAAAAAGAAGCCTAGTGATGTATTCAGATATATGAATCCACTCATAATATTTTCCATTTAGAATACAAGAGACTTAGAACCCCTACTCTTCCCTAATCAATACTGTGCTTAATGAGTGGCTGACAATTTCACTGACTACTGTAAAGTTACAGCCCTCACTCCCTGTTTTGTTTAGTCAGTATCTTAAATTCAGTGTTTCAAGGGGATTTTTTTGTTCATTTTCCCTGTATACAGTGGAAGAAGAAAAGCAGAAAGGTCTCTAAGCATTTAGATCACAAGGATAATTCTGACACACAGAGCACGTTTTGGTAATTCACTTTTGCAGGTAAAGTAACATTTCATCTACTTGTGCTGTTAAAGGTATGCCCAGAACAATTCAATCTTTCTGTATCCACTGTAGGTTTCCTACATTCAAAATGTAAAAGTGTCATTGCTACTGTCCAGCCTTCTCAGAAAGCATAATTCTGACAGTAATTACTTCTGAAGGAAGTCATGCAACCATCTTCTACTCTACTGGTTTTCTTATTTGTAGGAAAAAGGGTATTACACAGGATTTGACCTTTCTAGTGCTTGTTTCTAAAATCTGTATAATAGCTGTCCTATTATACTCTCTGCTGGGCCTTAAGAATGGGCAAAGTGATCCTAACATTCATATTTAAAGATATGTTTTCATGTATATATGTATATAGATATATGTATATACACATACAGTATTATTACACATATCTATACACACATATCCTCATGTATATTGTAATAACTACATACGTTATTGTAAATAATGATAACAACACTTTAAATAGAAGCAGTCAAGGCCACGGGTTCTAAAAAAAGCTGAAGGTAATTTATCTCTACACTCAAAAGATTAGAACAATTTACAGTCCTACTGCATTTCATTTAAATAAAAACTGATATGGATTTTATTACTTGACTTTGCCCCCTACTGACACCTCCTTTTTAGAGAACTTTTCATTGTCCTGTGGGATACTGGTTCGGAATTTGATGATATTTTTGTCATTCCGAAAGCACTGAACTCCAAACCACATTATCTGGACAAACAATATCAAAATAAATGAAATGCTCCTGTTAGACTGACACATCACCTGCTGCTTTTGCAACTCACTTTACACAAGTACAGCAGCAGCCTCCACCTGAAACCAGCACAATTGTGAATGCCCCTAAGGAGCCTGAGATGATACAAGTCACATCTTAAGAGTGTTTGACGACGACAGATTATGCTATCAAGGAGAACCTCCAGACATGGTTTATAGTTATCACAAGTCATTTAACAAAAGGTCTTTGGAAAGCAAACACTGAATAGAGACACAGATATTTAACTTGACTTCTGAAATACAAATTTATCTCAGAGTAATAATGTAAAAACTTATCTTTAGTAGGAATTTAGCCATCTGGGTAACCAGCACTGCCAGAGCTGCTTAGGAAAGTACCTTAATTAATCTTCAACAGCTAAAGCTAATACAGACTCAGGAATATGGCTTCTTAAGTGAACAATCAGTTGCAACTAATTAGTTACACTAATCAATCAGCTGGGTGAATTAACTGTCCCACACTTCCTGGGTTTGCACATGACAGAGTTACTCTTCACTTTTACAGGATAAAGACTGACTCTCCCAATTCCACTAATAGTGGACAATTAACGTCTAACCCATCAGCACCAAAAATGCTTCTCCTTTTCTCTCCCACAGCTAACAGGGTAGGCAAACATTAGCTTAAAACTACTCAATTATTCTGACAAGATATTAAGAAATTAATATACTACTATTGTATTCAAGTCAGAAGACAATGAAGAAATAGCCAACATACTGCTAACTGAATTCTACAGTGTGTGCCTAATATGTGTATATTATATATATGTGTATATATATATATTCAGGAGTTTCTATTGTATTACAACAAAGTAAGTAATCAAAGCACAGTGTATAACATAAGAAAAAAGACTAAGTTTTTGACTGAGAGATGCGTAAAAGTATCACACTACATGAAAGAAATATATTTTAAGTGTGGGTGGCTATGAACAGCTATGCTAGTTTTAAAACTTCTCTCCTTCAGACTCCAGAGCAATACCAAGAAACATTTGGCAGGAGGAAGTTTATAATAACACAGAAAATACAAGTCTCTGTTACTGTGTACACCAAGCACTCCAGAATGTCATAATTCAGCCCTTACTTTTGCTAACCTGATAGTCAACACAAGTAAAAAGGCGTATCTGAGTAAAGTTGAAATGCCAGAGTATCTACCAAAATCCTGAAGACATAAAATGTACAAGTTTTTAAGGCAATCTAAAGTCAGTGAGCTGGGAGGAGAGATTTCTGATAATCAGCTTAGCATGATAAACAGTTCTTTTTCAATCCTCAAATAACCAAACCTTTTGAAGAATATGCTCTCAAAGGATTTTTTTTTTTTTGAACACAAGAGGGAGATGTGGTGTTTGGCATGTAATAAGAGACTTTTTTTTTTTTTTTTTTTTTTTTTTTTTTTTTTTTTTTTTTTGTAAAGAGATTAATGTTTTTGCATCCTTACCTTTTCACTGAAACACTCAAGCAAGTCTTGGACATACCCTCGCATTTCTTGCAAAAACTTATACCGTTCACCAATACCCCCAGAAGACCCTTCTAATCTTTCAATTGCCTTGGTAGAGTCCTCTTGGCTTTGCTGATGTTTCTCATATTGCTGCCGATTAGCTTTGTGCATTTCTTTCATAGAGTCCAACCTGAAGGGCAATGGATAAATAGTAAATTTACATCCAAAAGTCTGTCTACTTCAGACTATTGAGACATCAAACAGACAGTACAGTGCAAGCACTGAGCCTATATATGGGAAATTTTGCAAAGACATTCTCGACCTTTGGTTTGTCACCTTCTCCCCTCTCTTCATGAACCACAATGACTGAAATGCATTTGCCAGACTATGCTGTAGTGCATTGCATTGGCCACTGCTACAGACCTGCACAGCAGCTGATAGCACACAGAACAGTGCAAGGCTGTCCCTAATGAAAAGCTGGCTGGACAGTTTGGGGGTGGATGGGAATGGCAGCTTATACAAAGCCTTCTTTTTCCTCTACTAACTTGATTCACTGTCAAAGGCTGCAACACTACAAGGGGCATACAAACCAATCTTGAAGACATGTAAAGTGCAAGCTGTTCATTACATATGATTTCTCATTGCAATTGTGATGTTCATTCCATATCTTTTGCGCACCTGACAAGCAGATTACAGTGTTTGAGCCAAAAAAATCCCTGTATACACTAAAAATTAAATTCTTTATCTACTGAAGGGGAAATCTCTGATTCACAGTTTAAAGGAATGCAGCTTGATAAGCTAAACACCTCACTGGCCTTTTATTTCTTCACTATAAGACTGTGCAGTGTCCAGAAGATGCAACTCAGACCTCTCTTCAACAAGATCAATGGCCTCACATTTAAAGCTTCACTTCCAGAGAAGCAATCCAAGGAGATTTTCGAACAAAGTGTCAATGTCATCTTCACTTAGAGCTTTTTTGTTTGCCTTTTTTTTTTTTTTTTTTTTTAATGGATGTGCCAGTCAGTACTTTTCCAGCGATGAAACTCTGTGTTTGCTCACCGAGACTAAAGACACCTGAGGAACAGAAACCTAGGGGACAGGTCTTTAAGTCTAAAAAGATGGTCTGTCCTACCTGTCTTTAAGCTGTTTCTTTACCAAATCAATAGTAACAGGAGTCATCTCATTACTGGGAGTTTTGAAAGGAACTGTATTATCTGTTTTTTGAGACTTGGTTTCCGATGATCCATATGCAGCATAGGTGTATGGAATGCCATAGGATGAACCATAAGACAGAGTCTGGTAAGTGTTCTGGTAGTACACATTATTCACTTCCGCAGGCTGACTTGGTTGAACCTAGCAGCAGAGGAAGTACAATTGTATCACATTAGGTTTTAATGAAAAGGGAAGCCTTTTTACACATCTCAAATCAAAGTGAAAAATGTAAGCAGATACTGTTACAAAATGTAATTATCAAGGGGATTTAAGTGTCCAGTATCTAAGGTAGAAGAAACAAATGCCCTCAAGAAGGTAAATGGACAAACTCTTAGTATCATTACCATTCTATTTCTCTCTAAAGAGCATCAGAATTTACAGACTTAATTTCTCAAATGAAACTGCCTTCTGTAAACTACCCAAGTTTGTAAAAGATTTAACCAATACTTGCAGAAATAAATCAAAAAAGAGTACACAATTATATACATGCCTGGGGTATGTTGATTCCTTTTCGTATCTGCTCTTGCTCCCATCTACTGAGTTCTTCATCTTGCTCCCCTGCCACTAGTGCTTCATCATCGCTTCCCTCAATACCTTCATACAAGTAAAAAAAAGAAGATAATGCATTCATAATTATAAGGGCCACAAATTCAAAAACCTCAAACCATGCCTCAGTGAGAACACCTCAGAGCATCTTCCTTTCCTCTTCATGAGGAATTAAGGACACTGGCCTGTACATTATTAGCACAGGGGTTCCACTTGAGAGACCCAATGGGAAAATTTGCAATTCACTGCTGGTAAAATCCTCTAAAGTCTAACTCCTTTTCCAAAAGGATATTTTACCTGCTTGACAGCAGGAAGGATTCTATATCAAATGTTTTTCTTTTCACAACTGAAAACAGAGTACAGGAAAAACAAGAATTGATCCTTAGTGTAAGTTTCCATCACAGTCAGCAGTGTGCACAGAACCCAGTTTTGTGCTCAAAATTCTACAAGCATATTCCATTATGTAGTACTTTTCCTCAGAAATCTTATGCAACTCCAGATTGTTTGAAAAACATGCCGGTTAAAAATGCTGAATGGGAACACTCACAGTGAAAACAGTGTGAACATTTATCAGCTGACCTTCCAAAAAAGGGTTTACCTATTTCCTCAGCAATCTTTTGCCTTTGGGATTTTTCCTTCACTGTAAAAACTATCCTCCTCTTCTCGTCATCATCTTCATCATCACTGGCATCATTTTCATCCTCTCGAACAAGGCGGCCTTTACCTGGTTCACTGTCAACGGGGGTAAAGTCTCCAAGTTCACGAGCCATTTGACGTTTTTTCCTAGCGGCATGAATAAAAGCAGCATCTGGAATTTCTCCTAGAGACAGATGTGCAAACTGTTAAACAACCACTGCAACAAAACAGGTGTTACAGTTTCTTATTGCTCATCTCTGTCACCACACCAAATCATCTCTGCACACAGAAAAAAAAAGCAACTTAGATGCTAAACATGTCAACTTTCTGACCAGAGACCCTCAAAGGTGGGATCGTCACAGAAAGTCTGGCTCTGCTTCCAGCAGCTCATGTCATAAAAGCAGAAGCCTGATGCCCTTTACAGGAGCTGACTATTGCAAAGGGAGGAAGAAAATGAGCTGCATAACTGTGTCACTTCCTATCCCAATACTACTCCCAGCTCTCCTTATTTTGAGGGAATAAAAAGCATCAACTGTTTCAACAGACAGTCATCAGACAGAGATTAAGAGGACACCAAATCACACAGTTAATATACAGAAGATTGTACAATCAAGGGGAAACATGGAAAGTGTCAGACCTAATTCAAAACTCTAAAATCTGTAGCACAAAACTTAGTGCAACTTACATAAGTCTTATAAATCAACGTGTGGACCCAGGACCCCACCTGGTATTTGGGGAGCAGACATCCATAATTAGCAAACTAGTTCCAAAAATATTTTCTCAGAGGGATTTCTTTGGCCTTGGAGCCTGACTAGAATCTCAGTATATAAAACATGATAGGAAAATATTTTGGACACCTTGCAGATCTATAACTGAGACACTCGAATTAGAGAAGAGATTTTAACTGAAAGCAGTTAAACCTCATGGGAAGTCACCTATTTCAAATCTAGACTTTCTTGCAGTTTGTCATCTACTTGAGAGACAAATTCCTGCTTTTGACATCAGGATGAAACAATCTGTAGCAAAACATTTTCTCTCACAAGGCTTGTAAAACTGAACACCTTTAGAAAACAGCAGTTTCTTGATTTCTCAGATGTTAATTGTTGGAAACTATTTCCTAATCTCTCATGTACATTAGTCTGCTGTAAACATTGGCTAAATCACTTGGTAAGTAACTTATCAGACATATTACCAAAACCGACCTGGTCGGAGAACATTCAGTGATGACAGAGCACTTGAAAAAGCACCACCAGCTTTAGGTTTTTCTTCTTCCTTCTCACTTTCAACTTCCATTTCCTCTTCACCATGCTCACTGTTTGCAGTCCCATCTTCTTGGCCTACATCCTTAATCTGTCCTGTCTTTTCTAGTGGTGCTTCAACTGATAAAACAGCAAAGTCCATGTTTTACTCCTTTTATAAAGATCATTCAGAAGTATTTTTTTAAAGATATAACTATCAAAAGTGAAAATCAGATGAAAATGTTAAATAATAATTTTATTGTTTGAGATCTAGGAAAATACACTTTCTTAACTGTGATTAAATCACTGACATCCTCTCAAAATAAAATTTGACAAGGCAGGCCCCACCAACCACTATTGGTGGTTCCATATTGTCAAGTATTAAGAAAGTGGGGGAACTCAACCTTGTCAAAGTCTCTCACACATGCAATGAAAAAACACTGCCTGCGTTAAAACATCAAATCTTTCCACAAGAACTGACTGATTTCAAAAGAACCTTTCATTTTCCTCTTGGGCTACACCCTACATCAGGTGGGTAACACACAGATACAGGCAGCAAATACAAGTAATATGTAAAAAAATGCATGCTAAACCCAGCTACCCAATCCAAGCTGCACATATCTGAGGTTTCAGACTCAAACACTTGTTCAGAGAATCCAGGCTACTCTGTCAGTAGCAGCCTTGAAGTCTTTGAACTACAGCCACATGAATTAGGGAGAGCAAAATAAACAGAAGTGAAAGCAACATTTCCCACACAGCCATATGCAAAATGCAATGGTTTAAGGATCTTTGTGACAGAAGCAAGAATCCAGGTTTGCACAGATGACCTAAACATTAGCAACAGAAATGACAATTTCTGTTTTTGCTCATGCCCCACACCACTGCATAGGCAATTTAAGGATTCTAATTAGAAAGAATTTGTGGGTTTTCTAAATCCAGACAAAACCTTTAAAAATGATTAATTAAATTTAAAAACAGTATTTCCTGCATGGGACCATGTTCACCCCCATGTGTTTCTCTAGATCATTGCAATCTTTAGATCATAACCCTCCCAGCTTGTGCTAGTAGCATTACATAATCTATGTAAAACTTAAATGGAAAAGCAACCACTACATTTTACTAATGAGCTTCCCAAAAACCAATAGTACAATGAAACTGCAGACCCAAGCTCTAGTTCAAGCCCTCAATGACTGTACATTGTTAACAGATCCTTTTGCCCCAACACTTTCAGCCTGTCATCCTAATCAAGTCTACTCGAAGATCCAAGTCCTGAAAGAGGCAGCTGTAGAACAATTAACTTAATAACTAAGATCCCCACTCTGCTCATCCCAACAATCTTCAAAGAAAATGCATTACGAGGGCACATCCTGTCAGACAAGCATCAGGTATGTTTTCAAACTAATGTATTTCCCTCCTAATTCAAAAAGCAACTCATCTGTCATAAATACAGCTGCAATTCAGAATACTGATGTCTACTGACAACCATCTAACAGAGCTGAGAAGTTCCATCCTTCCATGTTAATTCCTACACGAGGATCAAAGAACTCTCTACCAACTGCAGAACAGCATTCTTAAGGCTCAAGTAACACATTTCACCTGTGCTTTACTTCAGCTCTAAATGTGAAATGCTCTAGAAGATTAACAATTCATCTTGAAAACAAGAAATTAAATTACACTACTTCATCTTTTCCATTACAGAAGTTACTATTAGTTTTGCAGTTACCATCTGTTGGAGAATTGACTTCTGTTCTAACTTTTGATTTTTCGAGATCTTCTTTGTATTCTTTCTTCAACTGTTTTACAATCTTTTTGCTGTAACTTGATTTCTTCACTTTGAAAACTTCTTCCGTTTCTTTAAAAGAGAAATTATAAAAGGATTTTTTTAAAGAAAACGTTACATTAGATTTATCAATTATACTTATTTATTAAAGCTCTTAATCAAGTATATCTTAATCTTTATCAAGTATACTATTTATTAAAGCCCTTAATTTTGTACCTAGAACTTCACAAATGCCAATAACAAGGCTCTTCCACAGTCTAGAGTGAATGTCTAATTCTAGGCTTTCAGTACATCCATCAAGATTTCAAACCACTAGTCTTAGAAACTAAGTTCCAGTGATTCCAAGGGAATTCCTTCTAAGGGGACTCAAAACTATACGAATCGTTCGGACAACAGGCAGCGAGTCGGAAGTGACCCGTGAACACCGGCCACATCAGATTAAAACAAACTGGACACAAAGCCACGGCTTGGCCGAGGCTGCCGGCTCCAGGGGAGACTGCGGGCTGCACCAAGCTGCAGTGAAGGCGGCCCAGGTGATGCCCCAGCGGAGGCACAGGGGCAGAGGCACAGGGGCAGAGGCACAGGGGCAGAGGCACAGGGCAGAGCACAGCACATCTGAGCCCGCCCGGGCCAGGGAAGGGGCGGGCACCACGGGCGCTCCCTGCCCGCGCATCCCCGGCCGCCCGTACCGTGCCCTCAGGGCTCTCCCCTCTTACGTGATCCCCCATCACCCCACGCCACACGGGGGACTGCCTCAAAAAATAAATACAGATCCCGGCTCTCTTGGAGGGCCGGAGGGAGGCCCAGCGCAGGCTGAGCAGCTCCGGGTCCCTTCCAATCCCCCAAAAGCCAGGCGACCACCCGCCTCACCCTCCTCGTCGTCCTGGAAGCTGAGCAGGCTGGCTCTGGGCACCTCTTTGTTCTCCCGCGACCGCTTCTTCTCCTTGGGGCGGCCTGCGGCGGGCAGCCCATTGCCCTGCTGTGGCTGCGGCGGCGGCGGGGCCCGCGGGACGGCGGGGGCCGGCAGAGCCCCCAGGCCCGCCCGCTCGCCCCCCATCAAGCCCAGCCCCAGGCCGAGCGCCGCGCTGTAGCTGGCGGGGCAGGCGAAGGCGGCGGGGCTGCCGGGCAGGGCCAGGGGCACGCAGCCGGCGGGCAGCGGCAGGAGCCCGGCGCCCGAGGCCAGCGGCGGCACCGAGGCCTCGCTGGGCCCTTCCCCCGCCGCCACCGGCGCCGGCTCCTGAGGCGGCTCCTCGTCGCGCTCCTCATCCTCCTCCTCAGAGTCGTTCCGCTTCCGCACGTTCACCCTCCGCGCCTTGCGGAACATCCCGCCGGGCCCCCCCCGGCCGCCCCGCCGGCCCCCGGTGCCGCCCGCTCCCGCCGCCCCGCGCCGCGGCCCAGGCCCGGCCCCGCGAGCATGGCACCGCCGCCCGCAGCGCCCCCTGCCGCCCGCTCCGCGCCGCCACCGCCGGGCACAGCACTGCGCCTGCGCGCCGGGAGCGCCCCGCCCCCCTGCCCCGCACCGCCGCCGCCATCTTGTGCTGGGGGAGCTGGGCGGGGGGGAGGGAGGAGAGGGGAGGGGCGGATGATGTAAGCGTGAATTGAGTTATATTAAAGATTCGTCATGCGAAACGAGTTTGTTATGCAGAATTTGTTTTGGTACACCAGGCATACACGCGTTTTGGAGACAGTGCTGTGGAAGAGTTCTGCGAGCTTCTAATGCAATACTCCCACAGGGCAAAGCCGTGTAAAATAGAATTGGGAGAATCAGGTTCTTGGTATTCGCCAGGGTAGAATAGAGGGCCCCTAGGAAGATCAGCACCATATCGGAGGGTTGATTGCTGTAGTTGAGGATTTTTTGCTCTTTCCAGGAAAAAAATCCTGCAGTGCTTACTTGGGCATAAAAGATGTTTTGCACCAGCCTTTTCTGAACACTACAGTGACAAAAGTAACTGGAAATTTAATTTGCTCTCTTCGAAAGCCCATGGATTTATTAACCTCGTTTCTTGCCAACAAGGGCAGAATACATAAATGCTCAGCTACTGCTGCATTTGTGTGTTTTTGGACATCGCCGTTGTGGTCAGGGGGAATTACTGTGATTTCAGCACATTTTTTACCAGAGGACAGCAGATCTTTGCTGAAGATCATCTAGGTTTCATTTTTCCAGATCTTAGAGAAAGCCTTGGCAACATTTAGAAATCAATATATTTGTGTACACAAGCTCACCCTCTTTATTTTATTTTATTTTATTTTATTTTATTTTATTTTATTTTATTTTATTTTATTTTTTTAACACAACACTATCCTATGTAGGATTGATGAGTTGCTAGTTTGTGAAGGCAGGGTTAGTTCTCTTGCACAGACAGATGGAGGAGGGGGTTCCTGGGCAGATGACATGAATTATGTGCCTGTAATAGACAGTCATGAGAGGTATCACTGGAAATATTTGTAATTTGGAGAAAAAGGTTTATGGTTTGTTGCAAAGGTGCTGACAGAGGAAACAGTGTCTTTACAGCAGCTGATTCAATTGTTCTCTGGCTGAGTTAAATGAAGTTCAGTACACAGCTTGCAAACACCAGTGTGCTTAAATCTATTTGCAATTGCAAACATACCCCATTAATTCCATTGTTAGCACATTGTTGATTTCAGTAGGAAAGCTCATAGTAATGGGGGTGGGCATGTGTTTAAGTCTTCTGAAAAATTAAGTTTTGCTTCCTAGCAAAGCTGCTCCATCATTGATTACAGTTATATCAATATGACTATTTAAAATAGAAATAGTATTTCTTTAAAATTGCAGCAGCTTCACTGATTCCTCAGAATCTTGATAGCCATTCCCCTAAGTGCACAGAGAATCTTGGAATCCCAGATTGGGTCGGGTTGGAAGGGTCCTTAAAGACCACCCAGTTCAATCCCCCTGCCATGGGCAGGGACACCTTCCACTAGACCAGGTTGCTCCAAGCTCCATCCAGCCTGGCCTTGGACACTTCCAGGCACGAGGCAACCACAGCTTTTCTGGGAAGAAGTTTTTTTATATTTTATTTTCAGTTTCACGTAATCCAATGCTGGCAATGCCAGGCTCTTGCAACTTGCCCTTCAAAGCCTTTATTGTACTATATGGGTGGATCCAGCCTTAGTCATATCTCACGGAAATCAAAACCTGCAGACACAGGCAAGGAGCAGACTTTGGGCTATTTTAATAGTCCTGGTGTATATTTTTCAGGGGATGACAACCTTTCTCATGCAACACATCTGAAAATTGTCTGCCGAAGCCTTACCTTCCTTATCAGATGAGATTCATTGTCTGGAGCATTTCTACTCTCTCATTTGGGAGAACATCAGCAGTTTGCCATTATCACGAAAGTTGAAGCTCCTTGGATATGGGGAAATTGCAGGTGTCAGCACATCCATCATGCAGGTGGCACCCTTTCCCTGGAAAGGCTTTCTTCTGCAGTGCAAACTACATGGTTATGCCTTTTTCTGTCCAAGGCACAACCCTAAAACAAAATTTATCTGCAGATTTCAGTTCTCAGCTTAGAACATATAAACAAAAGAATTCTAACTATGCTTTGGAAAACAGTTGTTTCACATATACTTTGTTCTTTAAGAGTTTGCTGAATTAATCTGATGAGTGTCTTACTTCAAGCACTTCTTTGTAGAGTTCTTTCACAGTCCCCTAACACATCCTCCTGGGCAAACCAGATAGACAAAAAGGCATCCTATCACTCCTAGCAGCCTCCCATGCCTCTCACTACTAAATAACTCAGTAAATGAATGTTACAACATAGCTCTCATTGTCTGAGGTTGAGAAAACATCGGAGTACAGCAGGCTGGGAAAGTACTTCATGATACTAGAGACGTTTTCCACACTGTATGACTTCAGCAATGAATCTCCATTGAAAAGTGAGGTATCCAGAAAAGAAATATGTGCAAGCTTTTGCCTGTCTTTGTTGTGCACCTCGAGCAAGTCTTCTTTGTCGTTGTTGCTGCTGCTGGGGATGGTTACACTCTGCTCTGGAAATTGTCCCCTGACCCTGTTTACCCGGAGGTTTCGAAGTCCCCAAATGGCCAAATATTGTGTTGGGAGAGGAGTGGTGCCACAGAAGGACAGCTTCAAATCCCACACCCTTGTGAAGCTGAGGACCATCTCCAGCACAGAGGTGTCTGTGAACCAGATTGTCAGGTGGCTGTTGTAGGTAGTTTTATCCATTGCAGAGGGCAGCACTGTTTTGCAGTTGCACATCAAGTTTGCCAGACAGTAATCGCAGTCGCAGATAGGCACGGAACAGCTGCAGTTGCGAATTGTGTTCTCCTTGGTGAAAATTAGCGTGTGGTTCCTCTGACTTCTCACCAAACTCATGTGTATGCTGAGGAATCTGGCCAAAATGAGAGCCAGAGAAATGGAGAAACCAGGGTAGGCTATTGGCTTCATTAGCACGGGTGACAACCTGCCAAGTGTCTCCTCCTTTTACTGAGTGATTGAGATCACTGGGCTTTACCTACTGAGAAAAAACAATTTATTATACTAAAGATCTCTCAATGGTTAATATTACTTTGCTTTTCCACTGTTGCATCTATTTAGAGCCATATTGCAGTTCTGCACTAAGGGAAAAGCACAACTACACTGATTTAGAAAATGGACTGTGACTAAAGTTTGGGGTTTTTTTTTTTCATTCTTCTTTTGCTCTAAATGGTTTCATCTGCTTGTAAGAGCTTGGACACATTTTTCTTTATGCAGACAGCTCTTTGGCCTGGCCTATGCAGAAATAAGGACAGGACAAAAAGTTGCGCAGGACAATTCCTGCTTGTTTCTCCTTTCTTTGCTTCCAATCAGACAGGGGTGACAAAGGTGACCCCGTTCTCCGCTTCACTGAGTGAGGCAGGCTGAGAAGGGCTAGAGGCTGAATGGCTAAGTAATATTGTGATAACCTTTCCATTAAACTGAGTGTGGGATATACTGGAAAAAGGGAGGGAGAGCAGTTAAGGGCAGAAGTATTGCTGGGCACAGCACATATCCTTCTGAGCTATGTGAAGTGCTGAAAAAAAATGATTTTGATCCAGGTAAAGCTACATCTGCTACAGCCTTAGTCTGTAAGTTTTGAGGACCAGGGACCACCTCTCATTATGTCTTGCACAGCAACTACTCTAGGATAGATCCAGCCTTTGTCATTTGCTATTTTGCTTTGTCAAGGTAAATGAAGTGAAGGCAGAGCAACTCCACACATACTTGACAATGGAGCAAGTTTCCATCCCAGACATGGGCCACCTCAAATGGCTGGGAGCATGTTTGCTGGGATTCTTGGATTCTCAGCTGCCAGTCCTTTGGTTTTCAGAGTGGAGTTGAATTTTACCAAGAGCATCTGTGTTTTCCTGACATTATTATATGGTGGTACAGGCAATGAAGCACAGTGCAATTTCTTAACACAAATTATAAAGATGTTGGAAAGTTTGTCAAATTCGATGTAATTGTTTTGAAGCAACAAGAAGCATTGGAGACAAATTTTGACCAAAGATGACAGGTTCTAGTGAAAGTAGCAGTAGGGCACATGCTGGACAGAATTTGGTCCTTATGATGTAAAAGATTGATTCACATCCAGAATGTTTGCCTGCAGCACTTCAGAAAACATGGCAATTCCCCTACACTTTTGTAGACTTCTGTTATTAATATTCTTGTTCCTATTTGTCCTGTTCCTGTTCATTTTCTTATCTCATTGCTAAGAACAGTTTCCAGTAAACTGTTCTTATCTCAACACCTGAGCTCTGCTTTTTGTGCCTCCAAGTGGAGGTGGGGGGAGGGGAGTGCGGGAGGCTTTTTTAGTGGGAGTACTGAGGGGGAGTATACCATTCCCAAACCATGACAGAAGCACACAGACATTTAAGTTTTTAAATCAAATATTTAATCTATGTTGTGGAACATACCAGAAATCCCATTCCATCTGCTGGCTGATGTTTAACTCCAAAGGTCAGACTCACCCAAGCTGATGAGTAATAATGATACCACAAGTAGATGTGGTACCATTATTGCTAGAAATGTTTCCACTATCTAAGCATTTAATCACATTGGAAATCCTATTACTAGACCTCCACACTGCTTATTTTCTCAGTCTTTAACAGTGGATAACAGTTGTGATAGACCAGAAATCTGTAATATCAGCACAGTTTCACAACTAAATGAAATAATTTGTATTTTTTTGTGTTGGAGGTAGTATTTGCAAGAAATCCTAGACAACATGAGTTTGGACTAAGTAAAAGAGATTCAAATGCCCACCTGTGTCAAAAGGAGTGATACTGCTTTTTCCACTTAACATTTAAGGGCTTGATAGTCATAAAACATTGGACTAAAATACTTTGATGCATCCTCAGTTTTAACTCTTGTTTCCTTTATTTTTCTCAGTACCTGAAGAGTAGAGAACCTTTAAAATTCTCTACTGGTTTGCAGCCAACCAATCAGGTTTAGCTTAGCTGATAATATTTGGGCTCCATCCATCAGAATCCAAACAAAATTCTAAATTCTGGCATTCCAGGAAAGTTAAACTCCAGAAATACTTCTATTCTTCTTTGTTCCCTGCAAATCAGAAACATTCCTATCCAGTTCCTATCCAGGATTTCGTTTCTGTGTGGCTTTGGTGAGGAATATGCAAGAAGTGAAATATACATTGCAGGTTACGTCTGTGAAGTGTCAAAGTCACCTGCAATGCAACTTTTCTTAAGCTAATAACTGTCTACAGAAGAATATGCATGATATGGTTCTTAATCAAACCACATTGCTGTCTCTACTGCTTAACCCTTGGAAAATGATTTGCTTTAATTTTTAGGGATGGGAGAACTGCCTTCAGTAGGGCTTTTGGAGATACACAGAGCCCTTTTTTGTAATACTGCCATGAAGATGAAATGAAATATGGGGTGATTTTCTTGCCTGTTGTAGTTCTGTTCTCCATCATCTCCAAAATTAAAAAGATGGAGTATTTCAGAAAACTGTAGAATATGGTGTGTGTGGTACATCTGTCCACCATGGTCACTCTCTGAGCATTAGCCACTTCCCTTAACAGAGATAATTTATCCTTTGAACTCACCAAAATAGTTTTAGACATAACCTACAGAAATGCAAAGAATGCAGCAGATTGTGCTAAATGTCAAGATTTTCTATGTACTGTTCTAGGGAAAACTGGTGGGTATACCTTCTTCTCTTCCCTAATTTTCAGTAAATTTTAGCTAGACTTCCAGTATAATCAGTACCACTATTTAAAGTCTCATCTGCCTGACACAATGGATTTTACAACTGGTTTCCATAAGCTATTTGACATGTCCTTATGTGTTGTAGCAGGTATAGAAGTTCTGTAAAAATCATAGAAACCTTTTTCAGCTTTCTACTTTATATTAGAAGACTTTTGAACTCAGGAAACAAGAATAGGCTTTCAACTCTGAACTTGGCAAATTACCTGAATGGGTACTCTCCGATGGGTAACCAAAACCTACCTGCTTTTATGGATCTATTCTGATGAAAATAATAACTCCTTTGTCTACAGAAGCTCAAGCTAAGAAGGAGCTGGTTTGCATTTTATTTCCATATAATTGTCCAAGACAGCTGGTTTGGACCATCATCCTTGTCCAACCTTATACCCAGTGTTCATCAATGCTTGAAAGTGGCTGGAGTAATAAAACTGGTAATAACACATTTGCATACCAAAAGTGATTGAACCTTTTTAATTATAAGTGAGATGAATAATAACATACATTTTTATTAATACACAGAATGACTCCATAGCCTAAATGTGGCATGTACAGACTACTGTTGGACTACTGCTGAAGGTTTGGTTTAAACTTTAAATTAAAAGAATCTAGAGCTCTACCAGGCTGCAAGATGACCTCCAGCAGAAATAATATCACCTTGGTAAATACCTCTCCTTGTGCAATCCAGCAAAAAATAAATTTGTCCAAAGAGATGGGGGTTTATTTTAACAACATGGTTTCTCTGTGGTGGTATTATTTCTAACAACATCCCAGAAAACCATGGTTCAAATGATGCATGCCCTCCACTCAGCTGCACTGGTATGTGTCCTAAGTTGGTCTCATACTGTCATCTAAAAATTACACCATGTTTTGAAATTATGCCCTGTGATTGCAATGTTTCCTTTCATGAGTTACTGATCAGTTTTTGTTCCGGTGGTAAATTTCAACAAATTCCCCCACTCCTGCATAGGTAAATTAGAGATAAAACCTACATTCCAATTCCTTTCCATCTTTACATACTTTGGTTTGGGACCTACAATTAGAAGTAGAAAAAACAAGAGTACAGTAAAATTAGGACATAAACAGCTGCTGAGCCCTTTCACCACCACCACCCCACCTGGCTGCCTGGAATTAGTGTGGCAAACAGTTTGTGAGAATGAGGCGAGAAATCTGTGTATAAGAACACATTAGTGCCTTGAATAATAATTAGACTGCATTGCCCAAGAGGTCTTTTCTTATGGCAGGGTAAGCTGGCACCCAAATTCACTGAGCAGTGGTAGTGTATTGCTACCCCATGGAAATTACTGATAGCTAATCCAATTCTTTAAACAGCTGAGAATGTTTCCCCAGCAGTTATCTCCCAATTACAGCATTAAAACACCTCTGAAAAGTTTTGAAGTATGGATTTTGGTTTCTGTGAACTGAAGATACCTCGGTTCTGGTGTCAGAGGGTAAAGATTCAGCAATTACAAGAAGAGCTCCCATAGAAACTCTGCCTTTTCTGGGAAATGGAGAGGTGGAAGTGAGATACGGTCGAGATCAAAAGATAATTGTCCTGAAAATGTTAATTATCAAGAAGACCCTGGTGAGCTTATGTGGCTGAAGTCTGAAGCTACCATTGTTTTTCTCATAGACATCCCTGGGAGTGTTCAAGGGCAGGTTGGACAGGGCTGTCCTGATCTAGTGGAAGATGTCCCCACATAAAACAGAAAGTGGAATGAGATGGGCTGTAAAGTCCTTTCCAACCCAAAATATCCTGTGATTCTATGAGAGGCTGAGTGGAGGAGAGGCAACTGCAGCCTAGAGCTGGGATGGAAGAATGAAGGAGAAACAAGGAGTAAGAATTCTTCTTCAACAAGTCAGGAAGCTCTTATCAGGGCAGAATATACAGAGAGAGAACAAAACTGAGCTCCTGGGGCAGGCTTTTTACTAACTTTCCAAGCCTGTTTATACAAACAGTAAAAGAAAAGGGAAAACATTTCTCTAGAAGAGCCACCCATGATGCTCCTTCTGTGGCTCCTGATTAGTGTGGTGTATATCCAACCCAGTGTTTGTTGTTCAACGAGTTGTTCCTTCCATAGAAGAACTATTGGAAAACTAGATCCCAGAAGCTGCCTCAGAGCCCCTGCAGCCTGCAGTGCTGGCCTGGGAGGGGTAAGGCCACTGCTGCTTTGCAGCTGGAATCTCTGCAGTAGAGAGGGGAGAAGGGAAGCTGCATTCTCCACTTAGCAACAAACAAAAATATCCATTATTTTAGGGAAATACTTCTGGTAGCAAAAAACCTGCTTCTGAAAAAAACCCTATTTTGAGTGATCTGAATGTAGTAAATAATTTGTTCATTTTTTGTCCTGAGTGGGGGGGGCTCTCAGGCCAAAATCAGACTAGATATAAATAGCAGCAGAAAATTATTTGTTTGATTGTTTCAGCCATGCATGTTTTAGATGTGTATCCTCCTTCCTTCCAGCATGGAAAACCATGGTTTATTATGTGTTATCCCAAAAGTTTTCTAGCACAAGATTCTATCGCTGTTCCTTCTGCTTCACAGGTTTTGACTGCTAAAGATTTTTCAGTGCTTATTTAGTAGTAGCATAATTTCAGTTTTATTTGAATCTGATTTGATAATTCCACTTCCCCCCTCCACCTCCAATTGCAGGTCTGTGTATTTAAAAACTGCAAAAAAGCAATAAAAAGCCTTTGACAATTGTGTGAGAATGCTACTGTCACAAGGAAAGTTTATCCTATTCAAGGGAAGTTCCAAGCCTATAAAATTGATTTCTTCCATTCTTTCTTCAGAAAAAAAATGAATTAAAACCCCTCATTGATTAATTGTGTTAACATACGCCTATCTGAAAGTGGTGTATTAAGCAGAGGAGTTTAAATCTATATAGTCTTGTGCAGCTTGAGTAATGTACACAGGATGAATAGCAAACCCACCCAATTTAGATAAAAATGGCATTTTGAACTGAGCAGGTGTTAAAATACAAGATTACAGGAAAATGCAATGAGTCAGTCCTTGAATAAACGTAATCTTGACTGCAGACTAGCTACATAATCTGATCAGAAAGCCCATGGGAGACCGTGGGCCTGAGGGAAACAAAATGCTGGATTTGCTGTCTTTACTCCATGGGAATTTTAGGAATTCCCTAAGTGGGCTGATGGCTGAGAGGAGTTTTGTTTTCTGTCTCTTTGCTTAAACAAATACTGTACTTATTTAGTTAGTCCCTAGATGAATTGGGGCAAATAAGTTTGTGATCAAAGCTGAAGTTCTACAGCCTTTCAGGCTGCAGCATGACTCATTCTTGTTAATAGCTTGAAAATTATGTTTGTGTCTGCTTGTGCAGCTGAAGCCTGGGCTACTGGCATTAGGTTGTACCAGCAATGCTCAAATGTAGTGGAACAAATTCCTTCCCAGCAAGATAAAAATGCAAGATAAAATAGGCAATACTGTAGCACTGAACTTGAACAACACACTGACCCTTGAAATGTTCACTGTATGGGTGTTTTGATTTTCAGGTGTACACAGACTCCAGGAGAGGCAAATGATCTATAAACACCTCTGTAAAATCCTCAAACCCGTCCATCCTATGCAGAGCTTCTCTCCACAGCAGAGGCAAATGTTACAGCAGAGAAGGCTGTGACGTGAAACTGCAGGGAGGCAGAATGACAGGGGAAAACTCAAAGGAAAGGACATCTTCTCCTCCCAAAGAATTGGGAGTGGTGATACCTCCTTTTTCCCCCTGGATGAAGGTCGCCCTCAGCAGGTCACAGCCTGATTATTCCCAACCCGAGAGAGAGAAAGGAGGCATGTACAAAAACTTTATTTTCATGCTGTATTTTGTACATACAGCCTGCACTTTTCCTAATAAAGAGTAGGGGACCAGTATGAGTGGCAGGATTTGCTTTGCCAGAACACACCTGGAGCTATTCCAGCTTGGAGGTGTGCACAGTACGTGCTGTCTGGGAAGGCAGACACACACTGACCTGGGTATTCACATTTGAATTGCATCAGGATAAGTGTTTACATAAATAAAAAGCGAGAAGGAAGTGTTATAAAGATTTACCAGCATGGGAGAACTGATTTGCACAGATGCAAGGCAGAATGATTGGTGATGTTGTGCTCCCTGGGATTTAAAGTCTGAGTATAAGTGTACATCAATGCATAAAGCATGAATGTGCAGGCTCACAAATACACAACTGTATTTTCATACAAGAACTACTTTTATAATTGTAAGGTATGCACAGGAATAAAGCCCTGTTTATTCATGTGTCCTCAGAAAGAGACACCTTCTGGGAAGTCAGGTGTCCCAAGGATGGGTAGCACCATCCAAAAACCAGAGCTACTTTTGGTGGCTCAAGCTGAGCACTTCAATACTGGAGCACTTACATTTATTTTTAAAAGACTTTTTTAAATTTTCATTTTTTTCATGTCAAACCAACTACTCTCTGGAACAAGGGCACTTACACTGAGTCAACTTTAGCAAAGAAAGCTTGACTGGAATTTTGGTTATTTCCCAGTACCCTTTCTAATGTGACCTGGACAAAAGTTCATGTTGAACATTAAGTGAAACTAAAGATTTGCTAATCCCAAAACATAATGCTGAAAATTACAGTCTATTGTAGCACTTAATTTTCTATTGTTCAGATCTTAAATTAGGGAAAAAAAAAAAAAAAAAAGAAAAAAAAAAGAGGAAAAGTGAGAGCAGAAAGCTGCATGATCAAAAACCTGGTTTGAAATATTAGCGGTCACTAAACAGCTGGAGACTGAAACTCTGAAGCAGGGCACCTTGGGGCCGGATATCTCAGCTCTGTTCACTCAGACAGTGGATGTTGTCACTGCCATTGAGACTCCAGAGCTACATAGAGATAGTATATTTACTTTAGTTTGTCCTTACTGTATCAGTGACTGTATTTATAAATTAAATGGCAGAATAAAACAGAGGTCCTAGATGCTGTTTCCTTGAGCCTTCTCTTCCAATGCTCTTCTCAAGGCAGTTTTAAGTGAATAAAATGTGTCAAGTTCTGTTGGCTGGAATAATTCCCATGAAAATTCCTGTCCCCTTTTAAGATTTGCCTAAAGGAGTCTTTGCAAAATGGAGCAAAATCTCTCCATAATTCTTTGTGGTTGTAATTCATAGAACAATTAATTATTACCTAGGCATACAGATACAGTATAATAAACAATTGCAACACATGAAAGGCAAATTTTGCAGAATCTGTTACTTCACTTTCATTACAAAACAACAAATTTGAAACACAAATACCTGCTAGGAAGAGTTACTGGAAAGAAAGAGAAACAGCCTCATTCATAAAAATGCAATCTATTAAATGTTTCTCTCTTATTTATCCCCCTCCTTCAGACCCAAACCAGCGACTTACTCTTTCTCTGGATGGCCAGTTTTCCTGCTTGGCTGAACTTCTCAGCTGTGGCTGGGAGTAGGGTCAGTCTGCAGGGCAGGCAGCAGTGCCTTCTCTCTCCCTCAATGCTGCTGTTTTATGTTTTCATGGGCCAGCACCCCCATGGCATTCCCCCACCAGCCAGGAGGGTGGTCCAAGGTCTGCCTCGACCATTAACACCACCTGTACCACACTGACAGGCACAAAGGGCTCACCAGGAACTGGAAACCATGTTCCTTGTGGGTTTCTTCCAACTCAGGATATTCTGTGAGTCTATGAAGTTTTCAGTCATAGCTTAGCAGAGGCACAACTGGCTCTTAACTGTTCAAACACTGTGTATGCTTCTCCATGATCCAGCATGAAAAACACCACCTTTGTGGCATGTTTTACATTTGTGTTTTCACAGCAGAGTACCTACTGAATGTTAGAATTTCTGCTGCTAGCCTGGGACTAACTGTCTTGAATAAGCAGTGAGATCATTTGCAAGAACTCATAAACAGCTTCACAAGGAAATACAGTAGGAATACCCCAAAAAAATAAAGAGGCAATGTGCTGTGGAGCAAAGGCACTCTAGTAGGGCACATGTAAGGAACAAAGACTAAGATTTGCTGTGATTCAAATGAAAAGATATTTGCTGCTTTTTCAAAGATAAACTCTGGCCTTTACATGCTCCAGGTCCCTCTGGGAACAGCCGATACTGGTACCACAGTAAGAACATTTGGCCAAAGTCAGGAGGACTTAGAATGCCGTTCAGAGCCTGGATATCCAGCCATTTTTTTCCTAGCAAATAGTGCACCTGTCCAAGCCATGAGCAGACAGTTTCTCCAGAAAGCTGTGGGAAATGGTGTCAAAGGCTTTACTAAACCCCGGGTAGACAATCCACAGCCTTTTACTCACCCACTGAGCAGGCCATCTTGTCACAGAAGCCAGGCTGGTCAAGCAGGACTTGCTTTTCACAAACCCTGTTGGCTGGGCCTGACCCCTGGTTGTTCTGCACATGCCACATGATGGGACCAGGATAGTCAGCTCCATCACCTTTTGAGGTACCTGAGACTTTTCCTCATTCTTTGTCACTAGGTTTTCCCAACCATCCAATAAAGGAGATTCTCCTTAGCCCTCATTTTGTGGTTATTGTATTTATAGAAACATTTATTTTATTGTCTTTTACAGCAGTGGCCAGATGGGCTTCCACTCTTCTCATTTTCTCTCTGCATAACCTCATGACATCCTTGTTGGTTTCCTGACTTGTTGCCCCTTCTTTCAAATGTCATAAATTCTCCTTTTTACTCTGAGTTCCAGACAAAGTTCTCCCTCTGCTCTTCTTTCAGCATAGCCTGCTCCTGTGCCCTGAAGATTCCTTCTTAGAGCATGTCCAGCCCTCCTGGGCTCCTTTACCCTTTAGGACAGCCTCCCAAGGGACTCAGTCAACCGTGACCTTGAACAGGCCAAAGTCTGCTCTCAAGGAGTCCAAGGTGGCAGTTCTGATGACCCCCCTCCTTACTGCTCCAAGAATCCAAAACTCTATCCTTTCAAGGTCACTGTTCCCAGGATGGCCTCCCATCATAGTAACATGGACTAGTCCTTCTCTCCTCAAAACCAGCATGTCCATCAGGTGCCTTCCCTAGCTGTTCCCTCACCAGCTGTGTCAGGAACATCTCTTCATCTCTTCCACACACTCTAGGAACCCCCTGAACTCTTCTCTCTGCTGGATTGTATTTTCAGCAGATGTCTAGTGAGTTGAAGCCGTCATGAAGGCAAGGGCTGGCCATCATGAGACTTCTTTCTGCCTCTTGTTCCTTGGTTGGGTGATCTGTATCCAGCTCCCACCTGGATATCTGCTGTGTTGGCCTTACCCACCAACCCTCGACACTTGCATCACCACTGTCAAGCTCTAGACAGTCAAAACACTCCCTCACATATGAGATTAACCCACCACATCCCATTCCTTGCCTGTCCCTTCTGAAGAAGAGTTCACCACCATCCATTGCACCATTCCAGTGGTGCCAGTCATCCCACCATGTCTTGGTGGTAGCTGTGCAATAGTTTTCCTCCTGCACCATGCCTTCCAGGATCTCCTGTTTGCTGCCCATGCTGCAGACACTGAGGCAGATGTACTTCAGTTGGGTTATCAATCCCAATGCCTTTTTGGGGAGAGAAGCTCCAATTCCTGAGTGACCATTCTCAGGAGCTTCCATGGTTTCTAGCACGTCAATAACACTTGCACTCTTGCTGCTTCGTAGATCTCCATTTCCTATGTCTACTGAGATGGTAGCCTGAACAACCTCACTAACACACCATCGTTAGAACAGTGTCAAGTCACTCCCAGGCTTATCTCAAGTGACCTGGTTTTGGTCCCCTTCCCCCTTCAAATCCAATTTAAGGCTCACTCAACATGCCCTACTAACTCCTGCACAAAGGTACTTTTCTCTCTGAAACAGGTATACTCAGTTTGTCATCAGTAGGCTTGTTGTCATCTAAACCATCCCATGATCAAAGCCTCCAAAATTCTGTTGGTGACACCTGGCTTAAAGCCAGGGACTTGTCTGTACAACTTCCCTGTTTCTACCCTGAGCAGTGAACTCCCCAGCCCAGCCTCCCCCAGTTTTACTGCTGACAATGACAACCTGTGGTTGGGAATATGCCAGGGGTCAGCTGGGGTCCAATGTCCTGGCCAGTCCCTTTCCAACTCCTTTCACACCCCTACCCTACTCGTTGGTGGAGCAGCATGAGGAGCACCAAAGGCCTTGATGCTCAGCATTGACTGAAACATCCCTGGTTAATCAGTGCTCCCTCCAGCAAAAATCCAAGCCACAGCCCCAGGGAAGAAATAGAACTTCTCCTCTGCCCATCACAGTGCATTCTCCATCCTTTATTCTATGCCATGTATATCCTGCTCAGGTTCTGTGGTATCCAATACCCACCAGCCCCTTCCCACCCTTAGCTATCATGCACAGATATCATTCCCTTAGTCTATGGACCACTCCTATGAAATATCCATAAAATACCCATAAAATGTCTACAAATGTTCACAAAATCATAGAATCACAGAATGGTTTGGGTTGGGAGGGACTTTAAAGCTGATCTTGTTCCAACCCCTTGCCATGAGCAGGGACACTTTCCACTAGACCAGGTTGCTCTCCAGGTCCCATACAACATTGAATCTTTCCAGGAATGGGGCATATACCTTCTCTGGTTTGGCCTTCTGCATGGCTGCACTGCTGCCAGGGGTGTACCTGCTCTGTTTGGGGTTTATGCTTGGCTACACACTTTGAGGTGTTCAGCATGACCTCCAGCACAGCCACAGATACTTCAAAGTGTACCTTCTCTGGTGTGCTCTTATCCTTGAGCCACACTCCCTTCAAGGTGCTCCTACTGCAGCATGGACATACCCACAGTCAGCAATGCTTTGGGGTGTCCTGCTTCCACATGGACACATCCCTGGGTCACAGTAAGCAGAAGCAGCCACTAAAGAAAACCAAACTAGTTTATAGTAAGGCGAGCACAGGAGCCCTGTGGTTTTACTTCCCCTTCCTCCTTGGCCTCCAGGGCTGCCCTATCCAGGCTCTCCTCATACCAGAGCTTACGCCTCATCCCAGGTGCCCCAAGGGGACAATGTGTCCTTCTCCTCACCAGGGTTCCCTCAGGTGGACTCCTGCCCTCAGCAAGGGATAGTGCTGCTTGCACTTCCCCCACTACAGCAAATCCTTTGTTGCCATCCCAGTGAGCCACAGAGCCCCTCCTCCTCAGTATCCCCACCACCTCCAACTCTCATCCCCTGACCCCTCATCACCCATGGATATCTATGAGATATGGGGTTGTGTTAGTTAAAGTTATTAATGGTTATGTTTAGCAGAAAGCCCTGTGGCAGGACACGGCAGCAGGCTGTGCCATCAGAGGTCAGTCAGGGGGTGAGAGGCACTTGTGGGGAGAGACGTGGAGTGTTGTGAGGGAATCTGATTGCCTGGTGAGACACATGGACAGCAGACTGCAGCTGAGCAGCCAATGGGTGCCCTTCTTCTGTTCAGTTTTGGTTACATCCAGTAGAAACTAAAGGTAAATAAGAAGGGTGTTCTCTACAATAAAGTGATTTCCTTTGCATGCACAAGGGGATCTCTGTCTTTGTTCCCCATTACTACATATACCCCCCCCATACCTGGCTGCTGTCCATCTCCCTGCTGGCTGATGGTGTCCCTCAGGACAGCAGGAAGATGTCCCTCTTCCCAGCAGGAAGAGCCCATCTCCTGATGGACACAAACCCTGCTGGTATGTGGGGGTGATGGGTGAGCATGGCCAAATTGCTGCTGCCAGTATAGGAGGAGTCAGAGGTAGCTGAGCCACATAAGTGATAAAGTCTTTGGGGTTCACTTTGGCTTGGAAGTGAGGCTGGGAGCCTAGCTTTAAGCTGCCATCCCAGTGTCATGAGCATTGGCCCCATTGTCTCCCTGCTTTGTCTCTGAACCTCCAAGCATGCTGTGCCTTGCTGTGCAGACCTGGGTTCCCAGGGGAGGTGTTGCTGCTGACCTGAGGCACAGCCTATGCTGTCCTCAGCAGCATGACTGGGACTGGGGCAAGTACCACATCCCAGGTCAGGAGCACCCTGCACTCATGCACCCAGAGACTCATGACATTCTGCTGGCTGGGATTCCAGTGAGCTTGCTCCTTCCTGGTGGGTGACACAGTAGGGCAGGTCTCAGCTGGTGCTGGCATCAGTTCTGAGTCAGTGCTGGGATGCATGGTGAGGAGGGGCTCTGCCCTGTGATGCAGCTGGGGTGCTTTCCCCCAGCCTGCCCTGTGCCTCTCAGCAGCCCCTCCAAGGCCCCACCACACTCCCTGATCTGACCTTGCTCCTGCTGCCACACTTTCCCAGCCACTTGCAGAGCAACCAGTTGCTTCCCTGTCTGCAGCACCACAGCATGTGGGGGCTTCCCTCAGAGTGGCTCTGCCCACCATGGAGCATCTACTGGCCAGGACCCTGGCCACTGGTAGCCCCCCACACCAGCAAGACCTGTACCTCATCAAGGAGATGGTGCTGGACATGGCCCCCACCTTCTTAGCTGCTCTGTGTCCATGAGAGCATCCCAGTGCCATCCACCCAGTCATGTTGGCTGTTCCACCTCCACCTCCCTCTGGAAAACGGGCACCTTGCCCTTCAACTGGGATGTCATCTTCCATGATGGAGACCTGCTACAGTGTCCCTACCAAGGACTTGTTCCAGGAGGTCCTCATCCTGCTTTTCTAGATGTTTGAGTTTGCTGACATCACCCTCTTCCAGCTGTTTCCGACTGTGCTCAGCACCTACAACTGTGATTTTGTGAGAGGTGATGTCCCCGCAGGACAGTTTCTACTACTGCTGGGCCATGAGGACATGTGGCAGGGAATGGTCCTGTCCCACCACTTCTGCCAGGACAGGGAGGTCTTGATCTTGGTCATGGTGGGGTGTGCCATGGGCAGACAGCCTTTTGCATCTCTGAGCTGCTCTGACCTGTGGTTTGCAGCAGGGTCTGTCAGCAGCAAAGTGTGACCAGCGTGGCACAGCACAACACAGCGTGGCGTGAGATGGCACAGCATGGCAGGGCTGGGTGCCGTGCTGTGCAGTGAGAAGTGTGCTGCTGCCATCCCACTGCAGCAAGGAGAAGGGCTCTGGGATGGAGCCACCAGCATCACGGGGACAGCAGGACAGGATGGGAGACACAGAGATACCGACGTGGGGTCCTGCATGGCAGGTATCTGTGCCCAGCTCAGCCAGGCCATAGGGCACTGCTCCCAGGACACTGGATGAGCCTGGCAGAGGCATTTGCTGAGTGGCACCTGTGGTGTCAGGATGCAGCTCTGTGTTAGGTCTGTGAGAGGCTCTCCCAGGAATGGTGGCTGGAATTAACTGGGCTAGGGGACCCTGCCCAGGTGGCTGCTCCACTGCTTGCCTTCCCCTGGCTCCTAAGTTACTGTGGGACTGGGGTGTCTCCAGGGGGCTCCTGTGGCTTCCTGGGCTGAGGGCAGCTCATGGGGGCTGCATCTGGAGGCTTCTCCATTCCCTCCCATCCCTATCCCTCCCACATTCTGAGCATCCTGAAGTGTGATGCCCATAGCCCAGGGGTTGCTCAAGGGGTTTGGGATCTGTTTCCCAGCCTGTCCCACAGCCCGGGGGGTCACAGCACCCACAAGCACCTGAGGGAGCAAGAAGGGGGCTAGCACACAACAGCAGGGGCCCTGCCAGCACAGGATGGTTACAGGGGCTGCCCCATGGAGCAGCAAATGGGACTTAGAAGTGCCATGCTGAGGAACAGCCCCAACCCCCCCCCAGGTGCAGAGAGGGATGTGATAAGCCCATCTTCTGGGGTGCCTGGACCCCAGGGCTTCTCCATCCACCCTCTCCTCCAGGGCAGGGCACAGCCATTGTGCCAGGTATTCCCTGGGCAGAATTGTGGCTCTCTAGCTCTTTGCCAGGCAGGAAGGGGTCAGGTGTGGATCGTGCACTTCACAGGCACCAGGGCTCCCTCCTGTCTCTCCCTCCTCATTCCACAGGTGCCCTCTACACCCCTGGCCAGCACCATCCCCAGGATGCAGGTGACACTGGGCAGCCTTGATGTATTTTAATAAACTCTGAGGTCCCAGAGCCTGATATGGGCAGGGCTGGTTCCAGCTCAGGCAGTGCTCCTGACTTGGCTTGGGGCACCAGGAGCCTCATTCACAGTGGGGTCAGCACGTGTGGGGCCATGCAGTCCCCAAAGCAGTCACAGAGCTGGGCCTCCCTGGAGTGTCACTTGTGTGTGCAGTGGTGTGGGGCTGTCAGAGCAAGGAGCTGCACTGCAGGGTGCTCACCCAGCACGGGAATTGCTCCTCTGTCTCAGCCCAGGCCCCCACTCTTCCCAGTGACAGGGGCCAGTGCTGGGGACGGCCATCGCACCTCCCTGGTGTCAACACCAAGGGGACTGAGCACCACGCAGGTGAAGTTGGTGTGCAGGTGCTGGTTGTTGAAGGAGCTGAAGTGCAGATCTCGGTGCAGGACCATCCTCGAGCCCTGCGGCTCCTCTCTGTGGACCCGGCGGGGACCAGTCAGTGCCCACTGCAGCTGGGCAGACCCAGAGGCCCTGCCCCAACTGGGGCTGCCCCGCAGTCACTGCCTCGCAGGGCGCCTGTCCCCATACTCACTGCACTGTTCCCTCACGCACAGCCCCGTCGGGGTGCAGGCTCTCCACGAAAGAGCCGTTCTCCAGCCAGTAGAGCAGTGTGAACTCTGGAAGCCCACTCAGTGCCTCGCACGACACAGTCACGCTCTCGCCTGCAGCCGGAGCGGGCGTGAAGGTCAGGGGGGCTGCAATGGTCCCCATTGCCCCCCAGGCACAGGCACAGGCACAGGCCCCCTCCCCAACTAAATAGAACATTCCCCCACCTCATCAGCACGTCAAAATCTTGGCTGTGGGTGGAGGATTCACCTTGTGTCTGCTGGAGGCTGGCACAGGAGCTGACCCCCCTGCAGCCTCCTCACCCTTAGTCCCCGCCGTGGCCCCGAGGGGCTCTCACCTGGGCGGGGGAGCTCTGCCGGCGTCCGCAGGATGGTGATTCTGGGCGGCTGCAAGGCCATGGCACCTGGAGGAGCAGAGTGGGGTGAGGTGGGACGTAAGACCCCGAGATCCCACGTTTTTATAGTGGGTGAGGAGGCAGGGTCCCCCCTGACCCCTGAACAGGTGTCTTGAGGGGCATAGAGCCCGGGGTTGACCTTAGGCTTCCTGATACCCCCATAACCCCCACTTACCTGTGCAGCAAGTGGCCAGGCTCCAGCAGAGCAGGAGGATCCAGGCAGGGCGTCCCAGGGGTTCTGCAGACAAAAATGAAGCTCAGTGCTGGGCACCCAGGGATGCTCCCCATAAGCTTGGGGTGGTTCTCCCAGTATTCCCTCAGCCTGGGATGGTCCTGTCCTCTCAGCATCCTCCCAGCTGGCCACGGTACCCCCAGCATGCTTCCCCCAGGACTCCCCAACCCGACGATCCCGTACCCTCGTATCCACCCAGCACCCCCCGAGTCTGGGACAGTCCCGTACCCCCCAGCATCCTCCTCCCGGGCTCCCTCAAGTCGCGGCTGGTGCCCCCCAGGGCTGTCCGCCTACCGCTCCGGTACATATGGAGAGCCCGTGCTCCAGACACGGGGCGGCGGCGCTCGGCACCGCGGCGCTTTATGAGCCCGGCCCGGGGAGGAGCGAGAGGCAACGCCGTGACTCACCGGGAGCCGCCCTCGGCGACGTGAAGCGACGCCACCGCACGGGGACCCTCACCTGGACCGTGATGTGTGCCGATGTCGGTCCTGTGCCGCCATGTCCCCGAGTCCCCTGTCCCCAGCACTCCGTGCCCCCTGTGCTCTGTGTCGCCTGGACCTGGGGATACGCATCCCTTCGGGCACTCCCATGATCGGCATCCCATAACTCCCCCCGCCTCACATCTCTCCTCTCCCCTGGGAGAGCATCCATAGGCTCCCCAGGGATGGTGGAGTGGGGCTCAGCTGGGCCCCCCAGTGTCCAGCACATGGGGCTCTGGCTGAGTGTCCCAGGATTCTGACCATGCTGGTTTGCTCCCCGACGCTTTGGGATCGGGGACAAGGCAGGGTGTGCACAGGAGGAAGGTGGGTGAAACCCCCAGGAGACTGAGTACGACGCTGGCTGGGGGAGCCTGGGTGCTGGCCCCTGGATGTCCCAGCTGGTGCAGGACAACACCTTAGTGGATAGAAACCCCCAGGGCTTTAGTTCTTGGCTGCAGGAAGCCATCCCCAGTGTCCCACTGCAGTCCCACATCCCCAGAACCAGCCCCTTAACAGCAGATGTGGTTTTGACAACCCATTGGTTACAAAACCAGGGAGCAGCCCCCAGACCCCAGTCCCCAGCAGTGCCAAGGCTGGGAGCCAGTGCAGGCATGACAATAGGGCAGAAGCAGTGACCTGAGTCACAGGCCCTGGCAAGGCTTGGGAAAACTCCCTAAACTCCCAGTGAGTTTTGTTATCCATTCCCAGCAGAGCAGGAAGGTGGTGGGAACAGGAGTTATCTTGGAGACCCGGCAAGTGCAATAAAGTTCCTGGCCTCCTGCTGGGATAAGGCCAGTGGCTGCATCCTCCCCACAGCAACCATGGGTGTCCAATAGGCAGAGATGCGCCAGAGGAAGCTCCCATGGCAGCACCCAACTCCTCGGCCACCTTCCTGCTCCCCCCAACACCAACCAGCTTAGCTCTGCATGCTACAGGGTGAGACGGGGGCAGGGAATGCAGATGGCTGCTTGGTCATCATCCATGCAGTATCTTTCCCCTGGGGATGATGAAAGGAAGAACCATGGCCCTACCCTGCAGCAGGGAAGACGATCAAGAAAAACCCAGGGCGATGTCTCCGTTTCCAGGGCTCTTATTTCGGTGTTTGGCACAACATTGCAATGTGGTTTCACCCAAAAGAAAACTCAAGAGGATGCAGCACGGTGCTGGGGTTCCCCAGGGGGGAACACAGCCCACACAGAACCTGCAGCCATGTGGCCACTTCCCAAATCCCCTGAGCCAGGAGCTGCCTTGTAGCCCTCCACCAGACCCCAGTGCCCTTAGGGAACATGACTCAAGTCTCCACATGCCAAAATACCACCGATGGCCCTGGGATTGGGAAATTTGCCCCCACCCATTACTAAAAATTGAGCCCAAGCCCACTTGCACCAGCATGGCTCCTACCAGCATGGCCAGGAAGATGTCATGGAGTAATGCTGGGGCAATGAAACACCAGCCCAACCTTCACTCCATCCCTTTTATTCCAGTGCCAAGAGCAATACCCAGTGAGGGCGGACCTGCGCCCTGGGGCAGGGGCACCCGCTCTTGGCTGCTCTTGACGTACCGTTACCATCACCCAAAAGGGCACAGAGAGGAACAGCACCGGCCCCACTCCATGCCTTGGCTGATCCCCCCCGAGCAGTCAGGGGACACTGCTGGACTCCAGGGAGGAACACAGAAAATCTGGGAGCATATAAAAGGGTTCCTCGAGGCAGAGCCCACCATCACCATGCCAAAGAGCAGCTTGGTTCCTGCTGGCATACCCATGGTGCCCAGAGCGGACCTGGTAGCCAGGAATAGCCAGGCGACTTTCCATCCCCTCTTTCAGGGCGCTGGGCTCCAGCCTCTCCTCCACAGCCCCCATCTCCCATCCTCGCTGCCAGCAAGGCTGCTCCAGGGTGCTGGCATTGGAGCTGGAAAAGCCTTGGCCCTCCTCCCCAGGGCCTCCCCTGACAGAGTGGCAGGAGGGAGCTGGAGAACAGCCCCTAGCCCAAAACTCAGCCCAGCAGGGCACTGCAAAGGACTGGAGAGGGGCAGGGAAAGGGGACAAGTGTCTCTTTTTGGCTGCAATAGAAAGTTTTAAATATGCTCATTAAAATAATTGCTTTTTAAAAAAGTCCTCCCCTAGCCCCGGCAGGAGGGGCCCCAATGTTGCTGTCTTTGGGGGTGGCCAAGGTCCTGAGAGGTGACGGAGCAAAGCCAGCATCCCCGGTGGCAATGTCCTCTTGTGGTTCTGCAGCTCCCCAATGCCTGCCTTTACTCCAGCCCCAGGATGTAGTTGATTCCCTGGACCAGCCCGATGATCACTGGCTGCCAGGCCACCAAGTAGCGCAGCCAGTCCAGCAGCTGCCCGTACATGACATGTGGCCTCTCCCAGCTGGGCAGGAAGGAGTTAAAGAGCTGTGGGGAAATGGATGAGAAGAGCATGGCCCACCCACAAGCCACCCAAAAGTGTCCCAAAGCAGGGACAGAGAACACAGGTGCCCAGGGAGGGATGGACAAGCACTCGGGGAAGGACAGACATGGGTCCTCATGGAGGGACAGCTGTGGCCAGGCTTGCCTTGGGTTTTGCAGGGTCTCTGCCACAGCCACATGCTGCAAGTGACCTACTCAGGGTGCCAGGCAAGCCTCTCACCCCTTCTGTGCTCTACCCACTGCTTCCCTTCCCAAAGTGCTGGCTCCCAGTAAGAGAAAGGATACGGATTACTGAACATCCTCTTGAGATCCACCTTCTCTTTGCAGTATGGACACGTCTGCTTCTTCCCAACAATGCACCAGCCCCGGATGCAGAACTCGTGAAACCTGGGGAGTGACACGTTAAGGGAACTGGAAGAAGAGGGGGATACACAGCTCAGTGTGGAGGAAACCACCAAGCCCAAGGAAGTCCCCCCAGAGCCATGGAAACATCCTGCCATGTGAAGACGGTGCATTGCACAACCTTTCCCTAAGTGCAGCAGCTTCCAGGGACATGGGAATGAGCTCATGGGGCAGCAGGATGGAGCCGGGGTGGTAGCATGAAGGCCCTGACCAATGCATGGGCACCAGGGAGGTTCAAACTCTTCAGTGATTGTGCCCAAGCACTGAGAAGGTTTGGACAGCCTGGGTGAACTCTGTGAATTGCATCCATTTTGGAAGCCTTCTTCAAAGGCTTCCTGGAGATTAACATTTAAGGAATTACTCTGTAAATAATGACCTGACTTACAGGTGCCTGCTATGCTCTGTCACAACTTGCACAACCTGAGCACAGCCTGGAGGAGTTACAGGAAAACATGAGGTAGCTGCAGCTGATTCTGCAACATATAGAGGTGTCACTGAGTAAATAAACTTGCCCAAGAATATGTCTAATGCTCAAACCATGGAAGAATGCCAGGGAGCAGCAACAGGAGTCACTTCTTTGTCAGCGATGCAGGAGTGCCCAGCCAGCCGTCACCCCTGAGGACCACCAGGAGCACCAAGCAGCTTCTCTGGCAGCCACACCACCCCAAGCTGCTGCAGTTCCAGCCTCTTGCACAGTGTCAGCCATAAATCTCACCAACACTTTCCAAGAGTTAAATTTAGGCTCTGAGTTTTGCCAGCATGACCTTTGGTCAGGTCCTTTTTGGAAACCACCTCACAGGCAGTAACGCACACAGTGCTAGAGGACATCACCACGGGTAAAGAACCCTGACTCACTGCCCCAGCTGGGGCTGAGCACCAACCAGGACTTCCAGTTTCAAAACCCATTTCCCATCAGTCAGCTGTCATGAAGGGCTGAGTGACTCCAGCGTGCTGGAAACCCTGGAGGAGTTATGGAGAAGGAGGAAGCTGCTGGGCTGTGGCCAGAGCATGTAGCAACCAGCAGCCAGCCGTGCTGGACCAGGGGGCTGTTTTCATAGGGGGGCCAGCAGCGTTTCCCCACATTTCTCACTTATGGACACTTAGGACCCACTGCATTGTGTCTCTGATGAGCAGCCAGGGTTAGGGTTAGGGGTTAGAGTTATGGCATGGAGCAGGGATGCCTCATGTCCTGACCTCACACTATGTTCCCTTAGAACATCTGCCAGGGACACTGCCAGGCAGATAGGTCACAACTGATTGGTCAAAAACAGGTAAAAATTGAGGTGCAGCTCCATGGCTCAGCTGAGGTAGCTGGGGCGAAGGAAGAGGAAACAATCACTTGTGACTGCTGATGAAGTAATTTCAGGGACACCCCTTCCCATGCCAAGTCAGTGATGACACAGGCACAGATCACATGCAAATTCAGGCGGACAGCCCCGTGTCCCAGAACACGCATTTCTTCACCCAGTGCAGGAGAAGCCATGGGGCAGGAGCTCCCTGCTGCCCACCCCAGCGTGGGGCCAGTGAGGCAGGGGGCTGGCACCTGCAGAGAAGGATACACGTGGTTGCAGGAGAGGCGGTAGGTGTTCTCAATGATCCCTTCCTCGTTGACATCCACGAAGATCTGCTGGCCACAGACCGCACAGACGCTGTCGGAGAGGTGCTTGGTGGGCATCCCTGAGGCGCTGTAGAACTGAGCGAGGGCAGAGCAGAGGGAGAGCGGTGACAGTGGCAGGGCACGTGTCCCGCACCCACGGTGGCACAGCTAAGCTCTAAGGAGGGCTGGGGCCAGTGCCCCAGGAGTCCAGCCTTGGCCTTTGGGGCTTAAAAACCTTGTTACAGGTCCGGCTGCGGGAAACAACTACAACAGGACAGCTGCTCAGTGATGCAGTGGCCCATCGCACCCCAGCCCCATGCACCCCCTCCCCATGTTGAGAGGCCACCCCTCTTTGGTCCCCGACAGCCAGGTGGGTTTTCAGTTGCCTGCCAGGGCTGTGCACCCAGGGCAGAGACTGGGGGAGGGAGCTGGACAAGCTAGAGGTCACAGCTTTGACCCAAAAGGACAACCTTGGACTGCAAGTCAGATACAGCCCCCAGCTCCAGCTCTCCAGGTCCCTGACACTCATTCAGCAAAAAGCAGAGCAGCTGCCCCTCTCCATTTCCAAGCCTGATGGCTCAGCACAGGCCCGACACAACACGGAGAGTGTGAGCACAAAACCAGGTCCCACACACTCCAGCTGTGAGAGATCCCTCAGGATCATTGAGCCAAACTCCCTGCTCCACTGCACTACCTAAAATGAAACCATATGACTCTTTGAACTCTGGCAGACTCGATGACATGATCATGTCCCTGGGGAGCTTGTTCCCTCTGGGTAAATAACCTTTACCCCATGTCCAACATGCACTTCCCTTGATTCAGCTTCACTTCATTTCCTCATGGATTATTGTTGGACAACTGCCTCCCCATGCCACACATTGATGCTGTGCCTGATGTACCCCAGGACACAGCTGCCCCCTTTCAGCTGCCAGGACACACTACTGATTCATATTCAGCTTCCTGTAACCCAAACTCCCTAATCCCTTTCCACAGAACTCTCTCTGGACTCTTCTTCCCAAATTTGTACCTATAAACAGGATTACACCATCCCAGGTGGGGAATCTGGCACTTGCCCTTTTTAAATTTCACACAGCTGGTGCTTGCCCAGCTCTCATCTGTCCAGCTCTCTCTCCAAAAAGGTCACAGCTCTTCCTGGTTTAGTACCATCAGCAAAGCATGACTCTGGTAGAGCCCTGGCACAGCTTTGCTCTCAGCATCCGACAGAGCCCTGAGAATCTAAGAGAGACCCGAGCTGTGCCAAGGTGTCCTAGTGTGGCAGGCCAGGGGCTGGAGCAGCACCTCAAGGAGCAGCAGAAGAAAGCTCAGAAAGACAGAAACACAAAGTCCAGAACCCTAAACAGCTGCTGAAAAGAAGAAACGTGACCTACCTACTCCACTGCTGTCCTAAGTCATGTATTTTTGGTGGGGTAGGTTATTTTGATACCAGGTGAGTGGGCTACAAGATTTGTAGCAGGGCTAAAGTTGCAGCAGGTACAAGGCAGGAAGGCCATAGTGTGAATCCTTCCCTGGTGGCTACAGGTCACAAATTAATGCAAGCACAGTGGTGTCAGAAATGGGAGTGTTCATTGGCACTGGAGATTTTAAAGGCCCAGGAAAAGAAATATTTGTGAGTTTAGCAGGGCTAAACACATCATTCCATTTCTACATAGAATCAGAGAATGGCTTGGGTTGGAAAGCATCTTGAAGGTCACCCAGTTCCAATCTCCTTTCATGGGCAGGGAACCTTCCACTAATCCAGGTTATTACAAACTCCATCCAATCTGGCCTGGAACACTTCCAGGGGATGGGGCAGCCACAGCTTCTCTGGGGAGCTGTGCCAGTGTCTCACTACCCTCACAGGGAAAAACTTCTTGTCCTGGAGATGGGACCTTGCAGAGGCTGCGCTCTTCAGGAAGGATGTCAGAACAACTCTTGTTACATTAGATCCAGGGACCCTTCCTTGAGGGGGGGGAATTCCCATTTGAGGGAAGCCAAAGCTCCTGAGACCAACATGTTTCAGGCCCCCTGATATAGGGCACAACTCTGGCCTAGGGGACAGTCCAGGTGAACTCACCCCGATGGTGGAGGCCATGTAATCTGCACACATCTCAGCAAAGTCTCGTTCCAGCACTCCGTAGTAAAGACCGTAGAAGAGGAGGGAGATCCCAAAGTCCATCGCATCTTCGGGTTTGATTCTACAACAGAAAAACCACCAATAGGGTTTTTTTGAGGGCAAAGCCACTCTAACCATATTCCAGAGAAGTAGTTGACCTTTTGAAGCTGGTTTGGGCTTGAGTCCTCTGCCACCACCCATGGACTGGCTGCTTCTTGCAGTATAGCAAAAAAAGAAAAAAAAAAGCCACTGCTGCCCCCAGGCTGGACACGACAGAGCTGGGGGATCTGCCAACAAATAAGCTGGAAGAAGGGCTCTCCAGCAACCTGGACCAGTTCAGGTACCAGCACCTCACCTGTAATCCTCCCAGGAGTGAAAAGACACCCCAAAAGTCCCTTTGGCCCCATTAATCAGATTGCCAAGTAAACTTGTTTTTCCAGAGTAATAGCCAAAGGTGTGTTGCACCCCATCTCCCCAGGAGTGGGAGCTGAAAGATTCACTCACCTGAATAGTAAGTTAAGACCAAAAAGCGTAAACATGACAGCCATGTACCCCACGATCCCAGTAGCATAGCTGATCTTGTATATTAGTAGAAACCATTTATAAACCAGCCTGTAAAGAATTAAAACAAGTAATTTAATGACTTCATTTTTTCCTGAATGAAAGTATGCCAATGAATAGTTTTATTTTTCACACCTGTTGTGTTTTTGAAGACACTTCACCTACCCTACACATGGGCAAGAGCTTCACATTCCTAATTCAACCTGTCACAGGCTGGTCAGTCTTGACTTCCAAACTAGAAACCTCATGATCTCCAAAGGCAATAAGGAAACATGCTGCATGTTGGCAATGCCTTGGGTGAGGACACCAGCCCACATGGAATCCACATTTCCACCCCGCACCAAGGTACCAGGTATATTGGGCTGGCTGCCAGCAGCCAGTTAAGTGCTTCACACCCTTTCACATGTGCAGGGCTCTCACACTCCCAGGGTGCAAAGCTTAACACACATCTGTAACAGGGAAACTGGAAAGAGATCCTTTTAATGGTTATCCTGGGGCTGAGGAGTTTCCCCAGGAACAGCAGACAAACCTGGGTGTTGTCTGTACCAGAGGCTTTCGAGTTGCCCGGAAGGTGACAAAAGCTGTGACTGCTGAGAAGAGCACCCAGATCACCAGGAACCTCCACCAGTTCAGCTTGATAGTGAAATACAGAGGCACAACCCACATCTGGAAGAGGGTCACCATCTGCAGGAAAAGAGGAAAGGCATTTGGAGCTGGTTCTCTGCTCCTCAGACAGCAGAAACAGCCTATCAGCTGTGGCAGCCATTCTCCTGCCTGCATCAAATGGGCCTGACTTGCACCAGGAACCTGGGGAGGTTTGACCTGTGGAACCTGGAGAAGAGCTCAAAGCTCAGTGCATAAGTCGGATAGGGAACAACTGAGGGAGCTGGGAAGGCTCAGCCTGGAGATAAAGAAGCTCAGGGGGGACCTTCCTGCTCTCTGCCTGAAAAGAGGTTATAGCCAAGTGGGGCTCTGTCTGTGCTCCCAGGAAACAAGTGACAGGACATTAGGAAAAGGCCTCAAGTTTTGCTAGAGAAGGTTAAGGCTGCATATTGGGAAAACTTCTTCCCAGAAAGGGTGGTGAAACCCTGGCACAAGCTGCCTGGGGCAGTGATGGAGTCACCATCCCTGAAGGGATTTAAAAGCTGTGTGGCTGTGGCACTTGGGGACACGGTTTAGTGCAAAGCTTTGCAGTGCAGAATGAACAGTTGGACTCAATGATCTCAGAGGGCTTTTGCAACCCAAACAGTTCTGTGGTGTTGTGAGGGAGTCAGAGGCAGCAGCAGCCACGTGATTTTTGGTAGCAAAGGGTACAGCTGGCAGGAGAATGCAGAGGAACCATCTCCAGAGGGATGTATGGGAGCTGATCTATACAAGTTGTTGTAAGGCAGCTACATAAACCTTTGCCTTCCCAGGGTCCCAACACTGCAAGCACAGACACCTCAGACAGGTATTACACCAGGCAAGAAGGTTTTGGCTCGCCTCTGCACAACAGCCTATTCCCAAAAGGATCTACAGCTGGGCAGCTGAGCTCCCACAATGCTGCTGGAGGGAAACAGGCAAACAGGTTTGGTTTAAAGTTCACAGAGGACTGCAGGTACTACCTGGAAACATTAAATCAATACTGTTATTATGACAAGGAAGTCAAAGTGAAGTTGCTTCAGGTAACTACCAGACCCAGACAAGCTGGTGGCATCAGCAAGTGGCAGGTCTGCTCAGCAGAGTGCTGCAGGAACCATCAAACCCAAGCTGCCAGCAGCAAGAAGCCCCCATTGCTTCCAAGGAAGCACCCACAAAATGCAGCTTCCCTCAGGACAAGCCCCAGGACCTGCCTGTCCATCCCTGCTGTTGAAGCACTATGTCACACCAAGTAATTTGCATCACTTCCAACAGAAACCTGAGGCCTTCAGGTTCATCCATTCTCATCCCTAGCCAGAATCTCCTGTGTGCTGGGAGAAACAAGGCAATGCTGTGAAGACAAGGGAATCACAACACCAGACAATGGGAAAGCCAGGAACATTTTTCTCATCGGAAGCAGGAGGGCATCGCTCAGCACTCACATCCAGCGTGGGAGGCAGGAGGGCTGTGGGGTTAACTTACATTGTAGGAGCGAGGGTGCCGCTGCTTCCACTGCACCAGGAGGAGCTGTGCCACCACGAGCGTGGCGATGAGGATGAGCACCATCTCGGCGTGCATCGCCTCGTGCCCGCGGTGCTTGGCGTGCATCCGTACGTGCTCCGCCCTGCAACAACCAGGAAAGCACGCTGGCACAGACTGTGTGTGTGCCGGGGGACAAACACCTCAGGAGAGACAGGAAGACCAGGTGGAAAATGGCACTAAGAAGAATTGTGTTTGTGGACAGTCCAGAGGGGAAGGGACAACAGGCTGCTCTGGAACCAGCTCATTTCTACCCTGTGAAAGCTAAGAACAACACTTTGCCCATCTGAGCGTGAAGGAGGTGGAGAACTCCCACAGACACACCTGGACTACTGAACATGGAGTGCACAGTTGACATAACTCACAATCCCTGAATGAGCAAGGGTAGAAGGCACCAGTGGGGTCATCTCTCTCAACCTTCCTGATCAAGCAGCATCTTCCTAGAGCACATGGCAACTGCTTGACCCAGAGTGTGTGCTAATTCTCACTACCAAGCCCTCAGCCCAGTTTTGGAACTACTAACATTGTTGTCTCTCTTGTCTAACAAGGGAATGGCTTGCAGGGTCAGGGTAGAGAGTGAGGGGAACAGCTGACATCTGGCAAAACCCTCAAACCCCAGCAAATTGCTTCTCTCCAGCCTGAGCATTCTGGAACAATTAATTTCCAGACTGATGATACTTGCCAGACACCTGGGGTTTCTCTGCCCAGCTTGTGCTGTTTGACCAAAATCCAAGGTGGAATTAAGAGCTGTCTTATGTCTTGGTCTCTAGGTGATAATACTGTTCCAGAAGTTAGAGGAAACAAAAAATCCAAACCTAACAAATATGCCAAATTGTCTGATTTTAAGTCATTCTCTAGAAACTAACACAGAATCACAAAATCAAGTTGGAAGGCACCACAGTGGGTCACCTGGACCAACCTCCCTGTTCAGGCAGAACCATCCTAGAGCACACAGCACAGGATTGCATCCAGATGCTTCTGGAATATCTCCAGTGAGGGGGACTCCACACCCTTTCTAAGCAATCTGTTCTACTGCTTGGCTACTGCACAGAAAAGAAATTCTTCCTCATGTTCAGAAGGAACTTCCTGTGCATCTGTTTCTGCCTGTGGCCTCTTGAGCCATTGTGGGGCACCACTGAGCAGAGCCTGGTGCATCCTCTGACCCCTCCCTGCAGACACTGACAGACATTGATGAGGTCCCCTCTCAGTCATCTCCTCTTGAGGCTGAACTGCCCCAGCTCCCTCAGCCTTTGCTCCCAAGAGGGACACTCCAGTCCCCTCTCCATCTCTGTCACCTCCACAGGACCCGCTCCAGGAGCTCCCTGTCTCTCTTGTCCTGAGCAGCTCAGAAGTGGACACAGCACTCCAGAGGTGCGTCACCAGGGCTGAGCAGAGGGTCAGAATCAGCTCCTTTAATGTGCTGCCAATGCTGCTCCCAATGCATCCCAGGATCCCACTGGCCTCCTTGGCCCACAGGGCACTGCTGGCTCAGGGACAGCTTGTTCTCCACCAGGACCCCAAGGCTGTACACCTTCTCCACAGAGCTGCTCCAGTAAGTTGGCCTCCAGCCTGTGCTGGTGCAATCCTGAGAGTCCAGTCTGACTGTGATTTTCAATAAGCATCTGGACTAAATTGGTTTGTCTAAGGGAAAATGAGGAATTTTTCAGGCCCCTTACAGTCAGACAGACATTGAAGGGATGGAGGGTGTCCAGAGAAGGGTAAAAGAGCTGGAGAAGGGTCAAGAGCACAAGTCTGGTGCGGAATGGCTGAGGGAGCTGGAGGTGCTCAGCTTGGACAAAAGGAAGCTTTACAAGGCCCTGACAGGAGGGTGGGCACAGGTGGGGGTTGGGTTCTTCTTCCAAGTAAGAAGTGAGGGGAAAAGAGAAAATGGTCTCAGGTTGTGCCATGGAAAGTTTAGGATTGGATATTGGGAAAATTTCTACACAGAAAGGGCTGTCCAGCACAGTCTGCCCAGGGCAGTAGTGGAGTCCTCATCCCTGGAGGGATTTAACAGACATGTAGATGTGGCACCTGGGGACATGGTCTAGTGGTAACCTTGGCAGTACTGGGAAAACGATTGGACTTTATGATCTCAGAGGGCTTTTGCAACCTGAACTATTCTGTGATTCTATATTTAGCAGTTTAAAAGAAAAAAAAAAATTGCCTTTTAAGATAATTCACACTTCCCCCCATCAAAAAATGGTAACCCTTTCCTGCTCCACTGTGATCACAGGTTGTGCTGCTGGTAGCTCTGGCCAGTAGCAGGAGCTCAGCTGAGCTGTATGCTCCAAATCAGCTCCCAAAACACTCACCTCCATCTCTCCTCTGGGGACAAGTGTGAAAGATCAACCTAAGGAGAAAAAAACAAAACACCCATGAAATCAGCTGCTAGGAAATTCTGGATTCAGATGCTTTAAGTAAGAAAACCTTGACATGCCCACAGTGCCAGCACAGCCCAGAGCTGTCCTTCACTTTCCTGGGAAGTGCAATGACTCCACCTGCTCCTCTGCCAGTTACACTCCCATATTTTATTGGAGCCAAAGCTCCGTCCACCATCCCATGTGAGTGAGCAGAACTACAGAACTGGCTTCAATCCCACATTCACAACCCAGCCAGGTGTCTCAGGGCACAGAGTGGTGAGCCCAGTGAAGCCAATGCTCCCACCAGTGACAGGAATCCAAAATCCCACTAGGCTGCAGGACAGCAGATGGTATGTCACACATCAGCAAAGAATCAGTGCCAAAAAGATTTCAAAATCACAGTAGAAGAAAGTTTTAGGACTTGCTTTGCTGAGGTAATTGGAAATTCCTCCCAAACATCACAGGCAGGAGCTACAGAGAGCAAGGGGAGCTGCTGTTATTAGTGATGATTGACAGTGGATACTTGTATCCCATCTTCTCCAGTAAGATTCACAAAAAGTGTGAATACTCTCACTTTCAGACAGGGGAGGAGTAAGGGGAGCTTCAAGTATTTCTGCTTTCACATGGAGCTTTATATAGAAGTATAGAAGCACAGAGTGCTTTGACTTGGAGAGACTTTAAAAGCTCATTTTACTCCAACCCCCTCTTGTGGGGACAATTCCACTAGAGCAGGTTGCTCCAAGCACCATCCAACCTGCTCTTGAACATCCGCAGGGATGGGGAGTTCACAGACTTCTCTGGGCAAAACCTTCCCTTGATATCTTCACCCAGCTGCTGAGGAGCCTCCAGTACTGGTCGTGTCCCCACACAGGCTCACTGACCGGGCAGCCTACCCTGACCCACGGCACTGGGGAGGGAATCCCACAGCTCTTCCCATCACCTTTTCTTGGTGAGACACAAACTCAGATTAAATCAAGAGCAGCTCATCTGGGCCAGGAACATACATGTGGGGTTTACAAATCCTCACAGTGCTGGAGACACTCCAGTATTGCTGAGGTGCTGGAGATGAGGGTTGGAAACAAGCCATAGCACAGACTGTTATCACTCTTTCCTGCACACACCAGAGATGTGTACACAGGAACGAGCTCCACCTCATCCCACTGGATACAGGGCCACAGGCTTGGATCCAACCTTTATGCTGGGGCTCTCCCCAGGCTGGTGCAGCAGTCACCTCACCTGCCTGGTCACCACCACCTGCACACAGGTGCCTCCCAGGCAGCAGCTCTGATCAGGCTCAGCTGAGGATGCACAGCTGCTTCCTTTCCTCTGTGGCACCTAATTACACCCCAGGGTGAGGAGGTAGGGAAAAACACACCGCAGCAACCTGTCTACCTGATGTGGAACATCTGCTGAGCTTCACCCCAGAGCTACACCTGCAAGAAATTCCGCCCTTAAGGATCAAGTCCTGAAGAAACACTTCAGGAAATCTAAAGCTATGAAAATCCTTGCTGGAGCTCACTGGCTTGTGTCAGAAGCCAAGGGAAGGTGGTGACAACCTGAGACGAGGAAGGGTTTTTGTATCAACCAAATTCCCCAAGCACTTCTGTTCCTAAAGCAGCCACATCCAGAGCCATCAATTCAGTAGCTGAGATGTGATCTGGAGCAAGAACTGCTCCAAATAAACAGGAAAAAAGGAGATTTTAAAATGTTTGCTAGTCACTGTGCACAGGAGAAGCTGAGAAACTCCCAGTGCTTGTTGGCTCCAGCACAGTCAATCCCTCCACAAACTCTGGGAATCATCTGGGCGCTCCCACTGCCTCCCCCCACGAGACCCCCACTCCTCCCAGGCTCTGTCCTCACCCTTGCCGGATGAAGACATTTGACAAGCACCTTCCAACCAAAGCAATAATTTCACTCCTATACAGTAGCTCAGCTCACTCCTCTGTATCACACCAGCAGCCACTCCATCCAGTGTTGGTCCCATCTTAGGGACTGGGATATTTACCAGCCTCTTTCCTTCGGTATTTTCCCTGAATCTCCAAATTCTTCCAGCAAATGCATTCAAGCTGCCTCAGCCCCAACCTCTGTGGAAATACTGCTGGCATTGCTCAAAACAGGTTTCTTCCAAGATATGTTCACAAGCCAAACAGGGATCCATGGCCCTGGACACAATTTTCTCTCGATTACAAGGACTGAGCTTCACCAGATTCCCCAGAGCTCAAAGCTCCTGAAATAACTTTATTAGGGGGGGCCAGGACGTGACAGAAGGGATGTTGGGAGGGATCTGATGACTGTCAGACAGGACTTGGCAGAGCAGCCACCAAGTCAGACCTTCCAGTTAACCCCTCCTTGATCTGCACACTCTCTTAGCACAGATATTTTGGGTTGGGGCTAAAAACGCACAGCGATGGTGAAGGAAGCACCTGCTCTTGCTGGCAAGTATTCATTCCTCTTCTAGTTTGGGGTTGTCTGATTTTAACATGCAGTTTTTGAGTCTTTTGGGTCTCTTTCTAACCCCCACAGCTAGGTAAAAGAACCGCTACTCCTAAATCTCCCTTTCCCAAGAGGGGTTTGACAAGAACATTCAGGGTGACTGAAGCAGCTGAAGATCAGCTCTAGCAAGTGTTGAGGACCAGCTACTCCTGTTTCATTATCCTCCAGCTGCCACACCAACACAGGACACACTGTGCAACCAACTGCAGCTCCTAGACAACCTTTTTGTTTTTTTTTTTTTTTTTTTTTTTTTTTTTTTTTTTTTAAAGGAATTAAGAACAATTCTTCTGATCGTCTCCTCTGTAATTCATGATCCTCTCAAAAACCTCAGCCTTCTCCAGGTGATGACTAGGAAAAACTGGATATCTAGGACTAAAGTCCAGTCCTCTCCTTGGATGTGGTATCATGGCCTTTGGAAGAACCATGTGCCACTCCCTGGTTTTCTGCAGGGGCTGATGCCCCAAAGCCTCCACAAACCTGAGATCCCCACTACTGGGACAGTCATGGAATAAACCCCTCCATAAAAACACCAAGGCTGTTGAAATGGACAACACCAAAGCTGGAACCACACATTTCTCACAGCCCAGGGAGCTGGGAGGATCTCTGGGCAAACACACTGCCACTGTGAGCTGGCTGTAATCTACTTATGCTCTAAATCTCCAAAGGAGGCAAGAAGGATGCCTTGAGGATGGGCAATAAGCAGCTGCTGATTTCAGTTCAAAGCTCCAGAGCAACTGACAGCCCTGATCTCACCTCTCCCCCTGCCCCAACCTGAGTTTTCGTCTCCCAGCACCCACCAGGAATAACCTGAAATATGGGGAAGATAAATCTCCACAGTGGCATATTCTTTAGTGAAAGCCTGAACAGATTTTGGAATCTCAATCCTGCATTTTTTCAGCCCTTAAGACACAGGAACAAGGAGGAGGGAGCGGAAATGTTCCAACCGATCAAACATTTTGAAAAATGGAAATTCAACCTTTGCCTCCACACAGGCACAGCCAGGGCCATGGGACACTCAGGCTTTATTCTGGTGGAAATGTCAAACTGCTTTCAGGTCCCCACCACGAGGGGCTCATCAGCAACAAGCTCTGCCCAAAGAGCTGCTAAGACCTCAGGACAACACAAGCAGACAGGTTTTGTACCAACAATTTGTGGAATCACAGGGACAAGCACAGGCCTATATGCACCTCCTCATTCCCTGCCTCCTTGTGACGCCCTCTCTGCCAACCCCTGATGGAATGAAAAGCGGGAATTTCGCTTCTGAGGATCAGAGATTTGGATCTTCCACATTTTTACACACACAGTCACCAAGGAGTATCTTAAAATATAACCAGCAGCAACTCAAGAGTAACTAATTTGTGGTTTAATCCTCCCATCACCCTACTGCACCACTCCCCTCCAGCAACACAGGGCACAGGGAGGAGGTACAAGCTCCCACAGCTCAGCCATGCACCAGGGAATCTCCACGACTTAGCCCTGCCATGAATCTTCAAAACAACCATCACCATCTGAGAATTTTTAATCCACACCACCAATTATTGAGAAAAGGCACAGAAAAATACCTGACTGTACCAGCTATGTGACTTATGACCCCTGTGCTGCTGCTCCCATAGCGCAGACAGGATGGAATCGGGTTCTCCTGGATCTCTACAAGTGGTAATAAAACTCCCAAGCATGAAGCACAGGGGACGGTGAAGAGCCACTGCAAAGCCCGGGGCAGAAAGTGGCATGGACACTCTGACAGACGCACCCACCCTGCTTCCAATTCCATCTTTCCAGACAGAGGTTAATTTTTTTTCAGTTTTGAAATTTTTCATCCCCAGGAACATTTAAAAGCCAGCACAGGAACAAGAGCTGAGCCTCTACCCCTGTCCTCCTGCCCCAGGCCCGCACTGTCCCTGCCCCATCGACCCTCCGAAGCTCCCATTGCCACCCTGCCCCGGGACCCTCCATGACCTCCTACACCAAGGACCTCCCCCAGCCTAACACTCTCCACACCTACTGTCCCAAAGGCCTACAAGCTCAGAGTGACCCAGAACCGCCGCCGTCCCTTTCCAGGGACCCTCCGAGCCCCTCACCGCACATCCCTGCCCCGCTCCCCCGGACCCTGCGTACCCCAGGCCCCGCGCCCGCTGCGGCTGCCCTTCACCGAGATGCCTCGCAGCCCTTCCCCACCTGCCGTGCCCTGCCCTACCCGGCTCCCCGCGGCCCGGCCCCTGCCAGCCCCGTGCCCCGCACCTCCTCCACCTCACGCTCAACGGGGCCGCCAACCTCCACCTCCAGCACGGCCGCCATCTTGCCCCGCCCCCTCAGCGGCCAGCTCCTTCCGCCGCCGCCCGCCAACCACCGGGCGAGCCGCCGCACCTTGGGCCAATCGCTGGGCGCGGCGCTGCCCCGGCGGCCAATCAGGAGAGGGGAGGGGTGGAACAGCTGCCAGACGCGCCACTTCGGGCGCATAAAAGCGGTGAGCTGTCACAGCCGGGGAACGGCTCCCGGCTCTGCGCCCGCGGCGGGGCGTGTAACCCTGTTGGCAGCACCTGCCGCCTCGCACCGCGGTGCTGGCAGTGCTAGTACTGCCGGGCCCCTGCCCGCCCCTTTCCGCCGCCGTCGGGCGCCGTTCCGGAAGGGGCGCCGGTGCCTCCCGAGCTCCGCCCGCGCGGGGCCGTAGTGTCCCGGCAGGCACCGCGGGCGGCCCGCGACGGGGGCCGGAACCGGAACCGGAGAGCGGCGGGTACCGGGAAGGGGGGGGTCACGTGATCCGGGTGGCGGGAAATTTGGGATCACTGTGACCGGGGCTGTGGAGTGAAGCGCTGGGCTGGGGAATGGCCCGGAGAGGCCATGGGGCAGAGCCAAGGGTTTAGTAGGGCTGGGAAAGTGGGGGAGCGCTGAGGGGGCTACAGCGATAGCAGGATACCTTATGGGTCTGGGAACACGGGCCGGGCAGCTGGAGAGAGTTGTGGGTAAGTACTTGAAAGTAATGGAGGATAGGGCTGGGGCTTGTGGGCTGGATGTGGGTGTCAGAATGGGGCGGGAGTAGGGGCTGAGGGATGAGCTGGGGAGGCTGGGGGATTGTGAGTTAGATATGGGGGTTACTGCTGGGACAGTAAACTGAGGGGTGGTGGGGCAAGTCTGGGGGCCACCGAGGCAGTGGGATGGGACTGGGGAGTTGCTGAGTAGTTCCAGAGCCAGGAGATGCCCAAGCTCATGAGACTCTCCTCTCTCCCCACCAGGCCCTGGAGGGATCCAGAGGGAAGTTATATTCTGGCACAGTGTTGTCTCCAAAGGATGCTGAATGGCTCCGGTTAAAATCAGCTATGTGGTGTCCTTCTCTTCCCAGGTGCCTAGGGGTTTCCTCTGGGGGTCTGGGTGTGGGGGTGATCCTTCTGACTGCTGGGGTCTTGGAAGAGGGTGTAGTACTAGCTCTCCTTGTTAGGCTGAAGGGCAACGATTCATGTGATTCTTGCTCTCTCAAAATGGGCTGTTGTTTCCTGTAGGTTACCAGGGAATTCCATACTTCTCCCCTGTGCCCAAAACAAGCTGGAGGGGAAGGTGTTTAGGGAGGGACTGGTGCATGATTCTGTGCCTCTGCTGTGTGTGCAGGACCCCAAGTACCCGGCAGAGAACCTGCTGAGTGAGGATGGCATACAGCCCTGGCTTGGCTGCCCCAAGGATCGCAAGAGGCAGCTGAGTGTGGAGCTGCAGCTAGAGAGAGCCAGTCCCATTGGCTACATTGACATTGGTACTTCCCTGTCCCTCACCCCTGTGCAGCAGCCAGGGCCGTGCCCCACAATGGGGTCAGCAGCTCTGAACCCCCTCACCCCTGTCCTTCTCACTGCTCCCCAGGGAACCACGGCTGTGCCTTCCTGCAGATTGAGGTTGGACGTTCCTCATGGCCCTGTGATCAGCCCTATCTCACCCTGGTGCCCACAGTCACACTGATGACACCAGCTGACTCGAAACTGGACCAGAATCGCTGCGGGGTTCGGATGTTTAAGGAAGGTAAGGATTGATCCAAAGGAAAAAGGCATGGGGAAGAGCTATAGGCCTGGTGGTGGGATGGAGCTGATTAGGGAGATGGTGGTGGAATGGGGCTGGCAGTAGGATGTGGCTGATAGGAGGGTAGAAGAGGACAGGTAGACTAGGGATCAGGATTGTTCCTGGCCTCAGGGAAGCTGTACCAGCTCTGCTTCCCTGCCCCAGCCTCTCTTGTGTCCATAATCCCTTAGATGTCCTGGGTGGCACAGCAACAAGCAGAGCTAGGAGTGGTGTTGGGATCATGGTCAGTGCTGTGCCCCATCCACCCCAGCTGCTCTTCCCCACAGCAGATTTCTCTGAGCTGGCAGTGGGTCAGAAGTGGGACCGTGTGCGGCTCACCTGCAGCCAGCCCTTCAATCCGTGCAGCCGCTTCGGGCTCTCCTTCATCCGCCTGCGCACGCCACAGGAGCAGGAGCCTGACCCCCCTGGCCCCCTGCTGGATACAGTAAGTGTCTCTCACACCTCCATGTATCTATCCCTCTCCATGGGGAGGCAGCAGGAAGGGGCTGCTCCTCTACAGACACCACTTGTGTCCCATGGGAAGCCCGGGAGGTACGTGCTGGGCTGAGCTAGTGATTGTGCCCAGAGTGGTGGGCACAAGATACCTGTCTCCATTGCCTGGGGCCTCTCCTTGTCCCACAGGAGGATGCTGAGCTCTCAGACAGATCCTGGTGCTCCAGCCCTGCCTCTCACCAGACTCTCTCTCCCGAACCATCCTTGTAAGTTGCCTGCTGTATCCACCCCATCCTGTCCTTGCCCAGTGGGGCTCCACTCTTGAGATGCTTCCTTGGACCCCAGAACCTCAGCTCCCACCAGCCTTGTTCCCCTGGTGAGGCTGACCCTCCCTATCCCCAGGAGATCCAAGGAGGAGGAGCAGCTGAGGAGCCACCTGTGGAAGCTGGAAGGGGCTGCCTGTAGCCCGGGCCAGCTCAGCCGCTCTGCCCGGATGGTGCTGTTGGCAGCGCGGAACCAGGCGCTGAGGCCCAGGGCTGACACCAGCACCCTGGAGGATCACCCAGAGCTGCCGGCCGAGAATGCGGGGGGTCCCGCAGTGCCAGGTGGGTGACTCTGCACAGCCGTGTCCTGGGCTGGTCCCCAGACACTGTGGGCAGTAGGGCAAGGGGGAATTCTGCCCCTCTGCTTTGCTCAGGTGAGACCTCCCCACCTGCAGAGCTGCCTCCAGCTCTGGGACGCCCAGCACTGGAAGGGTGTGGAGCAACTGTGGCACTTGGTGCTATGGTTTAGTTGAGGTGTTAGGGCTGGGTTTGACTCAATAATCTTGAAAGTGTCTTCCAACATACACGTTCTGTGATTCTGTGAACTGGAACGAGTCTAGAAGAGGCCGTGGAGATGCTCTTGAGGGCTTGAGCCCCTCTGCTGTGGAGACAGGTTGGGATACCCAGGGCTGTTCAGCCTGGAGACAAGTAGGTTCTGAGAACTTGGAGCCTCTTCCACTGCCTAAAGGGGCTCCAAAAGAACTGGAGAGAGACAATGGCCTGGGACGATAAGACAAGGGGCAATGGCTTCAAATTGACAGAAGAGAGGGTTAGATGGGATATTACTAAGAAATTCTTCCCCGTGAGGGTGGTAAAATACCAGCACAGGTTGCCTAGGGCAGCTGTGGCTGTCACATCCCTGGAAGTGTTCTGAGACCAGTTTGATGAGCCACCTGGTCTAGTGGAAAGTGTCCCTGGTGGGGGGCTTGGAGCAAGGTGAGCTTTAAGATCTTTCCCAACCCAAACTGTCCTCTGTCTCTGTAATTCCTGCCTGCTCTATCCCAGGCTCTGCACTGGATGTCCCTGCAGCCCCCCATAGCACCTGCAGGCAGCTGGACAGGCACTGTGCTCCCAGCCGTGTTGACAGGTAATCCTATGGGTCACTGTCTTCCTCTTGCCCTCACCAGGACCGTTTGCTGCTCTCAGTCTTTCCTAGATAGTTCTGGGCCCAGCCCTTCACTCTTTTGGGTGGGAAGAATGTGACATAGAATGCCTTCAGCATGTGACCTCTCTACAGGGCTCCAGCTGCCACCTCAAGGACACCCAGGGTGAAAAGAAAAGCCCAAGTCAGTGGCCCTCGAGAGAAACGTGTCAGGAGGAAGGACAGGGGGCAGGCCAGTGGTGATGGGGAGACAGGTGTCTGCCCCATCTGCTCAGGTGAGTGCCTGACAGGGCTGTCCTCTGGTGGGCAGGGGACACTGAGCAGCAAATGGGGATAGTGGTGGCAGTTCTGTAGCTGGGATACATCACTCCTGCTGGTGCCCTGGCACTGGAGGGACATCACAGTGTATTCCCAGGCTGCCATGAGAGTCATCAGTGAGGGCGTCAGTCTAAACCCCATATCATCCCAACACCAGTGAGAGTCTGTGACAACCCCATCACCTTCCCTTTCCACAGGCTGTTTCCTGCTGGATCTGCTCCCTGCACACGCCTCCCAGTGTGGAGAAGACCCCACCACAGCCTGGTCTGCCTTGTCCCCTGATGCCTGGGTGTCCTGCCCCATTTGCCAGCTGCCCTTTGGCCTGGCAGAGGTGGAGCAGCATGCCAGCAGCTGTGGGGAGACACCAGGGTGACACTCTGTCCTCACCCCAGTGCCTGCAGTAGGACAGCAGAGCTGGGAACAAACCCTGTGTCACCACGCCAGGGCTGAAGCTGCAGTGCTCCAGGGGGCAGAGACACTGCAGCCCCTGGACATTTATGCCAAGGCTGGTATGAGGATGGAGAAGGCGCTTCCACCCCATGGCCAGGTTTGGTGGGGTTTGAAGCACTGTAATGGCAGGAGTTGATACTGGAGAAGAATAAGCTAAAGGAGAAAAAAGAAGAAAGATGGAAATGTGCACTATGACTGCTTGGTGCTACAGCAGGTTGCCTGGGTGAGCATCCTGCCATGGGAGACCCTGTGTAGTTCATAGGGGTGGTGATGGGATAAGGAGGAGGTCATGATTTTCCTCCCCTCAAGCCCTGATAAGGGTTGTGGTGCATGCGGACTGTAGGAGGAGGAAGCCAGGACCCCCAGAGCAGTTAAAAAATACACTTTATTTACAAGTAGAACCATTTCAAAATGCTGCCTTAGTTTCCCTGGGAGTAGCAGGAGGGCAGGGCGGATCCCTGGAGCCTCTTTAGATGCTGGCAGGGGCTCTAAGATCTCCCTGGAGCCTTCTCCTCCAGAATGAATGCCCCCGACTCTCTCAGCCTGTCTCCAGAGCAGAGGCACTTCAGCTCTTGGAAAACCTGTGCGACTTCCTGTGTCCTTGCTCCAGCAGCTCCATGTAGTCCTGATGTTGGAGGTCCCAGAGCTGGAAGCAGCTCTGCAGCTGGGGTCTCACCAGAGTGGGGCACAATCCCCACCCCGCTTCCCACTGTGCTGGGGATCAGCTGAGGACATGGCTGGACTTTAGGCTGCCAGCGCACATCAACAGGTCACATTCAGCTTTCCAGTTCCCTCTGCAGTGCTGCTCCTGATCCCCCAGCAGGCCCCCTTGCTCACATCTGTCATGGTGATGTTGATGGTGGTGCAGCGCTGGGCTGAGCGCATCTTGCACCCGGAGTCCAGCGAGAAGTCGCCTGGGAAGTTGGCGCTGCTCTCCAGCTGTGACGGCGCCTCACGGAGGATGGGGGTGAAGTAGAGACTCTCCAGGGATGATTTCCTCTGGGACAGCTGCTGAGACAGCAGTGACTCTTCACTGTCTGATGGCACCCCTGAGACGTCCAACTGAGAGCTGGTGGCTGTCCTGCAGAGACAGGGGGTGAGGGTAGCACCAGCAGGCTGACCAGGCCATCAGGAACAGGGCGTTTTTGGAGTGCTGGCAGCTGATTGATCTGGTATCTATGATGCTGTTTAGGTTTTGCCTTTTTCTTTAATATGTTCTCTGTATTCTTCATACATATATTTGTAGCTCTGTAGTCTACTGTGTTAGTGATTAGTTTTCCCAGTACTTTTCCATGGCCTTTCCTTAAGCAGAAGACAAAACAAATTCCGGAGCCCCAGGCCCTGGGAGGTACAAGGCTCTGCGCTATCCTGGTTCCTCCTGGGAACCAAGGCTAAGAACAGCTCTTTGAGATACATTCTCATGGGCAAAGTACAACTAGTGCTGAAAGGGAGGCTCCAGGGGAGGGGCTTGACCTGGGCAGGGGGGGAATTGCATCACCACTTGTCCTCCTAACTGGTGCCTTCTATCAATAATGCTAATTTCCTAAAACCTATAAAATGTACTCACCCCTGGAGGTGGGGAGGGGTGGTTTGGGCTTTTATGGACACCCTTCCATAACCACCTCTGGAGGCCTTCAGAAAAAGATCCCCTTTTATATTACCTCCTCACTAAAATTATCTTGAGTTTCATTTCCCGCTTGGGGAAAAAGGCAACAGCTCCAGTGTGAAGTGGCAAACAGGGAGGACTGTGCACTGTCACTGAGCAGCCAACACTTGGTGTGTGTTACCTGCTTAGTTTGGTCCTTCTGGATTATCTCCAGCTGCTCCACCTGCAAGCACAAGAGGTAGAGGTGAGTAGTACACAGCTGGCACACAGGCTGTTTTTCATAGAATCATGGAATAATTTGAGTTGGAAAAGCCCACTGAGATGGATTCAGCTATTCCTGCAGCACTGCCAAGACCACCACTAATCCATGCCCCCAGGTGCCCCATCCATATGCCTGGTAAATCCCTCCAGGGACAGGGATCTACCATTGCCCTGGGCAGACTGTGCCTTGGCTGGACAACCCTTTCAGGGAAGGATTTTTTTCCTAATATCCAACCTAAGCCTCCCCAGGAACAACTTGAAACCATTTCCTATTGTCATGTCACAAATTAACTGCAAGTTACCTGGCAGACCCCCATCTGGCTGCACCCTCTTTCCAGGGAGCTGTTTCAGCCTTTCAGGGGAGAGAGGGTCCCCCCCCAAGCTCAGGTGGGAGTGGAACCCCCACCTGAGTTGTCAGTCTCTGCTTCGCTTCCAGGAGTTTCTTCCTCTCTTCCAGGGCTGCCGCTTTGCTGCTCTCATACTCCTTTCTCAGGTCCTCCAGCTTCTGCACCGCCTCCTTGGCCTCCTGCCTGCTGCTGCTCACCAGCTTCTCCGACGCCGCCCGCAGCTGCTCCAGCTCCTGCAGGTGCCGCTCCCTGGCCTGGCCCAGCTCCGCCTCCAGCTGCTGCTGCCCTTGGCTGCGGCTCTTGCTGAGGCCCTGGTTCTCCTTGGCCAGCCGAGCGTTGGCCTGTTGCAGCCCCGCCAGCTGCGTCCCCGCCTCCGCCGCCTGGGCCTGCAGCCGCTGCAGGGCCCGGTCCTGCTCCGCCAGCCGCTCCCGCAGCGCCGGTGCCTCGGCCGCCTCCAGCCTGGCCTGCGCCAGCTCGGCCTGCAGCGCGGACACGGCTTTTGCCCTCTGCTCCAGCTCCTGGCGGTGCTGGCTTTCCAGGGAGGCGCGCTCGGCCCGAGCGCCGTCCAGCTCCTGCTGCAGGGCGGCCACGAGCTGCTCCTTCTGCAGGCACTTGTCCTGGCAGACCTTCGCCTCCTGCCGCAGCTCGTCCTCCCGCTCGCTCTGGCTGTGCCGGTCCCTCTTCAGGGCCTCGATGGTCATCCGCTGCTTCTCCATCTCCTCCTGGCACCGCTGCACCTCCACCTTCATCAGCGAGCACCTCTCGGACGCTCGGGAGGCTGCGGTGGCCATCTCTGTCTGCAGCACCCGCAGCCTCTCCTCCAGCTTCTTGCTCTTCTCCGACTCGGCCAGGATCAGGCGTTTCAGCTCCTTGCTCTCCCCTTCCTTCTCCATCACCTGGCGGCGGAGGATGGCCAGGTCCTGCTCCAGGCTGCCGATCAGGCCGTTCTTCCTTTCCATCTCCTGGACACACTGGGACACTTGCTCCTTCCAGCTCTCCTTCTCCTGCACGGCAGAGCGGAGGGACACCAGCTCCTTCTCCGCAATCCGCAGCTGATCCGCGGTGCCTTCCAACTCCTTGGATTTGAGCTTCTCCTGGGAGAGCTGCTGGGAAACTCCCTCCAGTGCCTCAGCAGCCCTCTGGGCCTCCGCCTCCAGCTTGGCCACGCGCTGGGCTGCCGCTTGCTCTGCCACAGCCATCTTCTCCTGCAGGGCGGAAATCTCGGCCCTCAGCTTCTGCTCCTCGCTCTCCTTCTCCTTTGCCCATGCCTGAGTGCTGGACAGGTCAGCCTGGAGGCGGGCCAGCTGCTCTGCCTGGGCCTCCAGCACAGCCACCTTCTCCTGCTCAGCCTGCAGCTGCTGGCAGGCCCGGCTGTGCTCCCGGCTCAGGGAAGAGACAGACTGTCGTCCCTGCATTTCTTGGTTTCAAGTGTTTGAGTCTTTGCAGCAGCTTCTCACGCTGCTTCATGTAAACAATATTGTATTATTAGAATTTATCTGTATGCTTTGCATTCTTGTTCTCTGAGAGAGAACTTGACTGATGGTCATATTGACCAATGGGGTCAGGAGGTTGTAACCTTTTTGGGCCAGTCTTGGCCCTCTGTACAAAATGTATATAAGCTTTTGGAGTCAGATTATAAAGAGCCTTCCATGTTTCACCAAGCTGCTGCCTACCATCCTCTGTGAAGGTCCGCTCCCACGTCGCAACATGTTGCCCCTCTAAGGGCAGGGTTAACAACAGACAACACAGAGTCTGGAGATGTGGGAGCAACAGGCTCCCACCTAGGCAGAAGGAGTGGATGTTCCTGGAGGATTACCTCTTGTTCTTCTCCCTCAGCTTCTTCATTTCTTGGCTGCAGCTGGTCTTCAGCTTGCTTCTCATTGAGCTTTGCCAAGCGATCCATCCGCTGCTGCATCGTGGTGATCTGAGCATCTGGGGAAGGGGGCAAGAAAGGGCCCGTTACCAACTTTCCTCACCTGAAGCCCCCCACAAGAGCATTTCTGCACAGAAACCCTCTGCAGCAGGAGATCAAAGAGCCAGGCTACCAGCACTGCTGCTCAGCAGAGGTGTTGCTTCAGTCATGGCTTTTGCTGCCCAGGATGTTTAAGGGAACACAAGACGGAAGAAGGAAGCTGGAGTCGCACTTGCGGCCTGGCAGGAGGGACCACGCATGAGCAGAGTTGTGGTGGGGTCACAACAGAGAAATCAGAGAAACAAGGGGAGATCTCTGCCCCACTGACCCCTCCCTGCACCCCAGGACATCCTGCTAGTGACTGACCCTTCTCCATGATGAGCTTCTGACTCTGTGCCATCTCCATGTCCAACTAAGGAAGCCATACACCTGCCCTACATCCCCCCATCCCTCCTGCTCCACAGTCCTTCCCCAGCAACTCTGCTCCCATGACACTGTCAGCATCCCACCTGCTGCACCCCTCCAGGGAAAGGCTGAGGTACTGCTGAGTAGGAAGAGCCAGCAGCTTTAAGGCAGCCCTACTCTTGGAGTTTACAGGGCACTGTTTTGTAGCTGAGGGCATTTGGGGGGCACAGCTGCCTTTATGGCTGGGCAGCTACAGCAGCACAAACGGGAGGAAAAGTCAGGGCCCAGCACATACATAGGTATGAGGCCCTGGATCTAGAGAGCCAGCCAGATGATTTAGAGGGAAATTATCTGCCCCGTGAGCCTCCCAATTATGATTCATCTGTAAGATGGATCTCCACCTCTAACACCAAGAAGAAAAGAAGGGTAATCATAGTAGGTGACTCCCTTCTGAGGGGAGCAGATAGCACCATATGTCACCCGGACCCATCCCACAGGGAACTCTGCTGCCTCCTTGGGGCCTGAGTACAAAATATCACTGAAAGACTTCTTGGGCTGATTCAGCCCTCTGATTATTACCCACTGCTGATACTCCAGGCTGGCAGTGATGAGATCGAAAAGAGGAGTGTCAAGGCGATTAAGAGAGACTTTAGGGCACTGGGTCAAGTGGTTAATAAGACAGGGGCCCAGGTAGTGTTCTGCTCAGTCCCTTTGGTGGTGGAGAAAAATTATGAAAGAAATAGGAGAACTCACATCATTAACAAGTGGCTTAAGGGTTGGTGTCATCAACAAAATTTCGGATTCTTTGATCATGGGGCAACTTTTATGGCACTTGTTGTGTTGGAATTGGATGGGATACATCTGTCCATTAAGGGCAGATGGTTCTTAGCTCATGAGCTGGCAGACCTCACTGAGAGGGCTTTAAACGAGGTTTGAAGGGGGAAGGGAATGCAGCTGGGCTGTCTGGAAGCAGACCCAAGGGTGCTAAGCCTGAGTTAGGGGTGAAGTCAGTAGCCCAGCTGAAGTGCATGTACACCAATGCACGTAGCATGGGTAACAAACAGGGAGAGCTGGAGGTCATGGTGTAACAGCAAAGCTATGATGTAGTCGCTATTACAGAAATATGGTGGGATGACTCACACAGCTGGAGCACTGCACTTGATGGCTACAAGCTCTTCAGGAGAGACAGGAAAGGGAGAAGAGTTGGACGGATGGCCCTTTATATTAAGAAGGCTTTTGACGCCATAGGTATTGAAACTAATGAAGATGGAGTTGAATGCCTATGGGTAAGAATTAAGGGGAAAGCTAACAAGGCTGATATCCTACTGGGAGTCTGTTATTGTCCACCCAACCAGGAAGAAGAGGTGGACAACTTATTCTATAAGCAGCTGGAGAATGTTTCAGGATCATCAGCCCTTGTTCTTGTAGGTGACTTCAACCTCCCAGACATCTGCTGGGAACTTAATACAGCAGAAAAGAGGCAGTCCAGGAAATTTTTAGAGTGCATGGATGACAATTTTTGTTGCAACTGGTGGGCGAGCCCACCAGGGGAGGGACTTTGTTAGATCTGTTGTTCACAAATAGAGATGGGCTGGTGGGAGATGTGGTGGTTGGAGGCCAACTGGGGCAGAGTGATGATGAAATGACAGAGTTCTCAATATTTGGTGAAATCAGGAGGAACACCAATAAGACTCTTATATTGGACTTCCGGAGGGCAGGCTTTGGTCTGTTTAGGAGACTTCTTCAGAGAGTTCCTTGGGAAGCAGCCCTTAAAAACAAAGGAGTTCAGGAAAGCTGGGCATGCTTCAAAACAGAGATTTTGAGGGCACAGGAACAGACTGTCCTTGTGTGCCGAAAGATAAGCTGACGAGGTAAACCTCCAGCCTGGATGGGCAAGGAGGTTTTGGAGGAACTTAGGAATAAAAGAGGATGTATCATTTTTGGAAGAAGGGTCAGGTCTCTCAGGAAGTATTTAAGAGGGCTGCTAGAGCATGTAGGAAAAAAATCAGGGAGGCCAAAGCTCAGTTTGAACTTAAAATGGTGACTCCTGTAAAGGATAATAAAAAATATTTCTACAAATATATTAATGGTAAAAGGAAAGGTAAGGCCAACCTTTGTTCTCTATTGGATAAGGGAGGGAACTTAACAACTGCAGATGAGGAGAAGGCAGAAGTGCTTAGTGCCTTCTTTGCCTCAGTTTTTAGTGGGAAGACAACTTGCCCTCAAGACAACTGTTCTCTTGGATTGACTGATGGTGTCAGGGAACAAAACAGTCCCCCCATTATCCAAGAGGAGGTGGTCAGAGAACTGGTGAGATGCTTGGATACTCATAAATCTATGGGCCCAGATGGGATCCATCCCAGGGTGGTGAGGGAACTGGCAGATGAGCTTGCAAAGCCACTTTCCATCATTTACAATCAGTCTTGGCTCACTGGCAAGGAAGATGGCCAATGTGACACCCATTCACAAAAAGGGTGAGAGGGAGGATCCCAATAATTATAGACCAGTCAGTCTGACCTCAGTACCTGGCAAGATCATGGAACAGTTTATTTTGAGTGTCATCATGCAGCACCTACAGGATGGCCAGGGTCTCAGGCCCAGCCAGCATGGGTTTAGGAGAAAACTTATCTAAAATCTGTAAAAGCTATCTGCAAACATGCTCCTAGATATACAGAGGGCAGAAGCCTAGGAGAGGCTCATGAATGCTGAGGAGTCTACGCCATCTGTCTGGACACTACAGCAGCCACAGCCACCTCGGCCACTTGGTAGGTGAGAGGGATGGCTCTTGTCCCCTTTGTCCAAAATAACCACTGTAAGTAGACAGAGCACTTTGCAACAAATGGGTGATGGGCATAGCACCTAATACATCAACACTGCCTGCTGCTGGGATCATAGCCAGTAAGCCCTTATTTTGTCCATAATAATGAACATCCTCTCCATGTCCCCAAGAGCACATCAATCATCTGTGGCTTGAGCAGATAGATAGCACACCCCACCTGGGGGCTGATGTTTTGTCCCCATCCTCAGAGGGGTGCTCCCAGTGTCTGCTGCCTGCCTTGCTCCTGGCTGAGAGGTAGGACAAGTCCTGGCTGCCAGACACTGCTGCTACTGGCCAACCCTGGCCCTACTGCACTCTGATACAGGCAGAGAAATCACTCCACTGCTGTTAGATACACTCCACTTTCTATGTGTGGGGGATGGGAAAGGATCTAAATAAAAAAGACAAAGTAATTTCCTGTTTATACTTTATCTGATTACTCTGGAAGGTAAGGTGGAAAGTACCAGACTTTCAAAGCATACTATTGCCTTTCATTTTCTACTTGCAGGGAATTTTTGGATGAATGTGTCAAAGCATCATACTTCCTCTGGGAAATGTTTTAACTAAAAAAACCCCTGATAACCTGAATCTGCTTGCAGGAAAAAAAAATTACTCTGAAGTTTACACTTGAAATATTTTCATTATACTAAAAGTGTACATATAAAACAACTTGTGCAGTTCCCACAGATGGGGGGTTTAGTGAATTGTCAGACCAGTGCACTCACCTGTATTTGCTCTTGTAACAGATAGCAACATCTGAGTTCACCATCCTAATCTAATAGTTATTCTCAAATAGTTGAGCAATGGTAAAATCTCACAAAAAGAGTGGGCGTTACAGAACAGATAGATACCAAATACCAAGGAAGGCCAGGAAATTTTTGCCCAGTGTATGCCAGAATTTGATCTGGCTGTTGCTGTTTTATCTGTCACTATGGGGGAATGGCTGGTAGCACACATGCAGTCAAACTGACCACATCAAGGTGTTCAAGCCTGGAGGGTGTTATTCCACCCAGCCCAGTAGCACCAAGGACCAAAAAAAATCCGTGCTGTGTTTCCACCGTCTTCCACTTCAGTTATTCAGGAAACACTGAAGATAAAACTTTAAAGCCCTCTCCAGCCTAGACAAGGTCACAATGAGAGACCAAAGCCTCTGCCACCTGGCCATGCTCTGAAAGGAAGAAAGAAAGCACAGAAGAGAGCGGGCGGGGAGGACGGAGGTGATTTGCCTGTGCAGGGGCAGAACCCGCCTCTCTGTTCTTTTTTGCTGGGCGTGCAGCACCCTCCCTCCCTTCTGATGAGGGTTTTAAAGACGTGAGCTGTGAGACCGAAGACTGGTGCTTTGGCAGGCCACTAGATGGCAAGACACAGCAAGGATTGAGGTACCAGCTCTGTCTTTTCTCCCTGCGAGGGACCCCTCAGGCCCCTGGAGCCAAGCCTGCAGAACGGTCCTCCTAACTTCACTTGAGTGCATCAGAGCACAGACACAACCCCTCTAGACTCAGCAGCCCTCGAATGAATTTCCTCTTTTTATTTTTAGGTGATATTTTGGGTGTTCTTTGGTTCTGCTTACTTGTCTTGCTGTGCTAGAAGTCACAGCACCTGTTTTGAGAGGCCACTGAACTGTGGCGTGGTGGTGATGCGTGAACAGCGCTCATTTTAGGGAAGAGCAGGTGCTTCTCTGTAAGACAGGCTGACATACTGCCAGCTGAAAGTGATTTTCATTGGTTAAAAACAAGCCAAAGCCCTCACAGAGACTTATTTTATATCCTTAATTGCTCAAACTTTTGCTCTTTTTGCTGCAGTGTTATATGTCCAGAGAGAAAATCCCACGAAACTTGAAATTTCAGGGCTAAATATCTTTACTCTGAGCAGTTTACAGAACTACCAGCTGAAGTATGATTTTATTTGCATTTTTAGCCAGAACAGCTCTCCTTTGCTTAACTAAAGAACACCAAAACCATTTTACTATATTTATCCATTTTCAAGTCTTTTCTCTAAGCTTATGCTTTTTCATTACTCTGGTGTCATTCAGACGCCTTATCATCAAAAAAGTTATATTCCAAACAGAAACAGAAAAAGATTCTTATTAACAGTATATCTGTTACCTCCTGTCTTTATGGACTGTTGTGGTTTGAAAGCAAAATGAATGAGAGGCTCCAAGCCAGAGATATAATTTAATTAAAAGAAAGGTAAAAAGGTAAATGTAAAATAAAATAAATGCAATAACACAAAGGATCACTGACAGAGTCAGAATACAACCTGAGCAGGATGGTGGAAGCAGTCCAGGTGAGGTGCTCTTCCTGAAGCAGTGATCCTGTAGAAAGGTCTGGGAGCTCTGGTCCTCTGGGAATCCAGTGGATAAGTGCCCTTGCACTGTTCCACATACCAGCTTATATCCAGGTGAGAATGCTTGGCTCCTCCCCCTGGGCAGAGCATCTCACAATAGTATGAGAAGTGTGAAATGGGTCTTTGATGGCCCATTAAACAGAGATAACCCCTGGAGGGAGTTACCTGTGACTCATGGGCCATTAGCAGAAGACACCCCAAAGGCCATTAGCAGAAGAGGCAGGGGCTTGGGAAAACACTAGCCCACCTGGTTTCAACAGTTCATGGAGATGGTGATAGAATAAATACTTTGTGTACATCCTACACTGCAACCCAGGACAGCAAGGTACCAGATTTCTAGGTAAATGAGGAATAGTAGGGTGCTGCCTTCCCCTTCAGGGTGGGTCATTACAGAGTCTGACATTAGTTTTCATATCAAATGAAATGAGTATAAAGGTTAGTGGTGGCAAGAGTTTGAGTCCCAGTTTTCTCTTCTGCTGCACAGTAAAAAAAAATATTCTGCTTGTCCCGACCATTTTCTGGGATAAATGCCTTATGAGGGCTCTTGGTAAATGAACCAGAGGGAAGAAAATTAATAATAATAGAAAAAAGTATTTTCATAGTTTCATATTTGTCTAAGCAGAGAGCATGTGAGGGTAGCAGACATACCACTGTTGCATCTAGAATTAACCTCTTTCCATCATGGAAAAGGACAACTTCCTTAAAATATTTGGGGGCAAGAATGTTAAATTCCATGGCATGATTTACTGTAAGACCAGCTCTGTTAAAATCACTGAAAGACAACCATTAGAAACCCTCATCCATCACTGAGAGAGTAAAGGAAAACTGAAGATTAAATCCTGAACTACTACTTCTCCCCTTCTTCCTTAGCTAAAGACAGCGCTGCTGGAAGAACCACCAAAGAGTGATGTCCATGAAGTCAGGAGAATACCAGGTCAGCTGTCTAGAGTAATCTCTCTTGCATGAATTGCAGAAATGAAGGAGGGTAGACAAAGAAGAAAGAGAATTTTACTCAAGTTTCACCCAGCAGATCAGTGTAAGCAAGGAAAGAGCAGTTGTGTTGGTTTAACACAACCTGGCTTTTAGTGGGGGTGGAGAAAAAGCCACAGAGGCTTCTTCTGAGAGAGAAACTCCTTGAAACTTCTGCTATGTCCAGCAGAGCCAGTCCCTGAAGGTTCTGATGATGGACATATTGGCTGGCTCAATCAGAGAACTTATCAACACCTCTGTGATGTCATACTTAAGAATGAAGAAAGGTGCATAAGCCCTCTTTCTTCTTCTGAGGGGTGGAGAGGTGTTTTCCCTGTAATTTGCGAAGTGTATGAGGAGATGTAGAATTCACCTGCAGCCTGTGAGAAAAAAGTGCTCACACTGCAGTGGGTGGATGTTGAGTAGCTGTGATCTTCACATTGGAGAAGTCCACAGAGATCTGTCTCCTGGGGAAAGATCCAACAGCATAGCAGAAGAGACTCCTCTCCCTAAGTGAACTGGAAAAATATTTTTAGAAGTGACAAACTGACTAAAAACCCCCATGATTTGTCTCCCTGCCCTGTTGGTAGGAAAGAAAGAAAGGCTAGAGGGCGGGGGAGAAAGGTGTTCTAAAGATTTATGTCAGTTCTCATTATCTTCTTTTAATTCTATTAATAATTTTTTCTTTATCCCTTTTAAACTTTGAGCCTGTTTTGCCCTTAAAGTACTTTCTCCTAATTCTTACAAAATGCCTTACCCAAAGGACTGTCCCAGCAATTACAGCTTTCCAGAGCCAGAAAAAACAGTTATTGCATTTAAATATCACTTATGTCCCAAAGAACAGAAAAAAAATGTGACCTATTACAGACTAACAGAGAACTGTAATTTTCCTAAATATGGGGGAGACTATTTTAAATTAATCCTGAATTTTTAAACAAGATATCTAAAATTAATCTCAGTAGAATTCTCAGATTTCTTTTTCTAAATATTTTTTTTTGCTAGCTGCTTTTTTTTTCCCATAAAAAGCTGTACCTTTGCTTACTAGTTGCACAGGGTTAGATTTTCTTCATATTTTAATAATTTTTGTTTTGTTTTGGCATTCTGAAGTAGTAGATACACTCTCCAGTAGATTAGTCTGTTACTTAAATACAGATCGACTTGTTTTAAAATTGTGTATTGTCATATATACCCCCAGCATCAATTGAATGTCATTACTACACCAACCATTTCATTTTAGTTACCATGGAAAAAACTGCAGATACTGAAAGGCTGTTTTGACCTCTGAGAATTTTTCATTCTTACAGAGCTTCAGTCATTGGTGAGGGAAACTGGGACATCCACATTCCCAAAAGAAAGAGCGGCAGACAGTCAGAAACCTTCATTTAGAGATGACCTTTGCAAGCTAAAAATACTCATCCCCCATGCAGACATTGCATTTGGGGCCCCTTAGCTTATGCCTGCTCGTTGTTAGAAAACAAAGGCAGCAGGTTTTATGGGGCCATCTCAGGCAGTGTCCCTGAGGTTAAGGACAGGTGTAGTGGCTTCAGGTTTGCCTATCTCTGTTTGCCAGATTTACTGTAGTGGTTGGAGTGTCTTTTCTGCTGTGAGATAGGATTAGGAGAAAAGCAAACAAGCCCACCCTAAAGGTACAAAGATAGAATTATTAAGACATACTACAAGAAGGAAAAATGAGAATCAAAATGAAACCTTCAAAACACTCTTCCTACCCCCACAAAGTGCTCACTTTCCCACAAAAAACATAAAGAGACAAAATCTGTGATTTTCAGTCAGTTTCACCATTTGAAAATAATCTTTCATAAATTCTTTAGGAGAGGAGTGTCTCTTAGTTTACCATGGAATTTCCTCTACTGACAACCTAGAACAGTTCTCTTGTAGGCCTGAACTCTCACAAAAACAGCCAGCCAAGGAAACCTGCTTCCTTGTGTCTCCTCCCATCAGCAATTTCCCAAGCTGCTTATGGGTCATGGGAACTCAGGCATCTGGAGTGTCACCTTTAAAGATGAACAGCTCCAAAGGCAAAGGACTCTTCATCTCAGGGAACAGAGATGTCTTCTCACTTCTTCACTGGCACAGAGGGCTTCTCATCTCTCTCTGCTCAAGCATCTCATGGGATCACAAGAATCACAATCACTTCACTCAGTCTGTCAGAGAGACCTTTGCTCAAATTTACAAATCTAAACAATCATCTCCCCAAACGCATATTTCCTCCATGATTTAAAGGGATAATCTAAATATAGAGTTCATTACCATGGCTCAATAAGAGAAGTCCAGCCTAAAACTCACAGATAAAGCTCACAGGAAGACTCAGGAGTTCTCATTCGGTTATCTGATCTGGCATACAGCTCTTGTGCAAGTTTTGATTTATTCCAAACTGACTCCGGGGTCACAAACCCCACAGAAGCAAGTGAAGCTTCCTACATTTTCAACACACAATGGGCAGCCTTAGAGCAGATGCAAGCAACTGGCCTCTGGCAGGTCTTCCAAAAAAGCCAGATCTAAATGAAAGAGTTCTGGTTTTCTTCTTAAAAATGATGACTGTGTTGTAGCCCTCTCCAGAGTGGACAGTTTATGATAAGGAGAAATAAACAATCTTAGTTTCTTCTGAGACTGTCCAGAGCTTGCAAGATTATTTTGAATAATGAGCAGGCACAACACAGCTTTTCAGATGCCAAACAGAGGGTTTAATGTCCTTCTTTTAATAAAAAATAAAATTTCTCCTACCATGTAATCTTGTTTTCCCTGAATTTATTGCAAATGAGGTTTTGTTCCTGGCAGAAGGTTGTGTATGTAGTGGATGAAGGACTATTTGACACACAGGGAGCAATAACCTATAATTTTCATAGACACATAGGTATCTGTGTCACTCCATAATTTCTTTACTATGTCTAGGTCACAGGCTCAGCCTCTGTCAACAGCCACAGAAAGAGAAGGGAAGTGCAGAAGGGCAAGTGGCCCCAGCAAGGCAGGAAGGGGTCAACATGGGCACAGCCAAGCCACAACCACCTGTCAACCTCTGGAATTCTGTTCGGACTGGCAACGTGCTGAACAGGCTCCAACCACTTTAGGAGGGGGAAAAAAAGATTTGAAATGTATCAGATGTATGAAAACAGCTATTTTATCTAAAGAAACACAAAAGGTGTTTGACAGCTCTGTTCAGTAGTTTAGACTGTGGCTCAGGTCAGTAGTACATACCTGTAATGTCTAATTCAGTCATCTTAAAGGATCCCTTTACTTTTTTACATAGAAAAGCTTTACAGAGTTTTTCTCCTCATAAATTCCCCTAAAATGTTGACAGAAATGTTCAGAAAAAAAATGACCCAATGAAAAATACCTTTTTTTTTTTTTCAGATAGGTTGTTTTGATTTAAAAAGAATAAAACACATTTCTGCAAGACCGTAAAATTTGATTTCCTCCATGTCTGAATAGGTGGTTTATTCTCTTCATTTGAAAATGCAGGTTTATTCGTGTGTGGCTTGCTTTGACACCTACTAGAAATCAGCTAGCCTGTTACTATATCAGCTGTTGCTTCAGAAGTGGTTGTCTTGATTAAGAAATGACAAGATGAGTTAAATAGGCCTTTTCTGACAGGTAAAAAAATCTACCATCTTTGTGCTGCATTCACTGTAAAATTGTTGTCTAACTCCATGATGATTCATATTCCTTAAAGAAAGAGAAGACAAAGGTGGGAAGCTCCTACAGTCTCCATGCAGGTTACTCATTTCCTGACCCTCTGCCAAGGCCCAACACCCACTGCCCCATATAACTCCTGAGGACTCTGAATATGCCCTCCACATCTTCAGGAGAGAGGAGAAGGGCACAGGAACACATGGGCCTCTGAAACACTGACACAGAACACTCAGAGCAGTTAAAGTCACTGAAAACGACATCCTGAACATCAGAATAGATGAGTGTTGTTCAGTCACCGGATGTGGGACAGCCCCATGGAAAAATTTATGTTGAGGTTATGCTCGTTCAGTCCACTCAAGGAGGCCAAATTCAAATTACATGCATAAACTTTTCAATTTACAATTTCCTACCTTCCATTTACACAAGGGGTAATGCTGGTTTCCCTGTTATTCATCCTGTTACCTGGGCAACACATTTCTTTTAGGATCTCCTTTCATCTTTTTAATTCAAGGGCAGATGATGCTTCCTCAGGTCATGTCTTTTCCATTCTTCATGGTTCAAACAGTCAAGGCAGAAGAGTAATTCCCACACCTTTTTCCTGTGTTTGCTTACTGCTCATTCCTTGGGAGGATCCTTGTTGCCTATTCTCCTTAGACTTACCAAAAAAATACCCAAAATCATGATTCGTCCACTTAGAAAAAACATTGCTTTTCCTGTTGCCCTCCTTGAATTACTTTGTAAGAGCACCCTGAGGCCAGCAGACTTCCTCTTCAGCTCCCCAAACCATATTTTGGGCTTCAGAGACTGTTTTGTGGCATCACTGGACAAATTCTGGCCCAAGCAAGTCCAGGAAACTAAATAAGCTTCAGCCAAAAGTAAATGCATTTGCTTCCTACATAACCCCTAGGTTGGATATTTTGAGCCCAATTTTCAGGAAGCCCCTGCTTTCCAGGCAATTTAGCTACTCACACATTTTGGGAATACGAGTGAGTTTTGCCTTGAAAACACTGACTGCTTTAAATAGGGTACAGAAGAGGGGATCTCCTTGCTGATTTTGCTCAGCTGTAGCACTGCACCAGGTAGATGTTTTCTATATAGGGAAAGTGTTCCAGTTTCACCATAAGAGTTTTAAAGGAAAAACACTAGAAGTGTCATTGCTCTCCTGGCAGTAATTGGCTCAATGCCAAGACAAAACCCTTGATAGATCTCTTCACCTGTTCCTCAGAAATGTAGCTATTCTCTATTGGGTTGTTTGCCTGAAACCCCACCTAAATCATTCAATACTTAAGGGAGAACATGAGGCTTCTTGATGCTTTTGGGGTGTTCACGGGTCAGATACCTCTCTGGCACCTGCACATAGCTTTTATTCTTTTATTCTTTTGTTCATTTGTTTCTGTATTGTTTGCTATTTTCTGCTTTTATTAAGACCTTTGCTTTACAAAACACACCCCAGGAGCAGTCTTGCTATTATTAACCCACTCTGGGAGGCTGCAGGCCAACCCTCAGACTTGATACATCTTCACAGGGCTTATTACTCTGGCCACGTGTAAGACTGTATTCCTCAGCTTCAGACTAGGTCAGCCAATAAATACAACTCATCTAATGAGTTATTTTTGACCTCAAATTGATACCAGCTGGCAAACTAGGAGTTGGAGAGAACAAGCAGAGGTTCTGCTAAACATGTTAAAGTAAATAGAAATGAAGAATTTATCCTGGACTCTATTAATTTGGCACAGAAAAGGATATAAAAGCTTGCAGAACATTTCAGAAGGTTTTGATACATGAATTTTGTTTTGTTTTAGTGCAGCTTTTCTATTTTCTTGAAGAGCACGGTATCTCAGTTTCACATGCTTTACTGGTTATCTTTACTGGCACTTGGATGGCCTCTTATCCTGTCAGAATGGCAGGTTACACATGGGGCAGCCCAAGTATGCATTCCCATAAAAAGAATGAAATCGTTTGTGGCTCTTCAAGATAGAATATATCACCAATCTCATCTGAACAACACACAATATTTTAATAACTTAAATATCTCAGGTCAACATATTTCTAACTAATAGGCTAGAAAAATACTCCTGGGTAGCTGAGTTGAAGCAAGGGCAAAGAAATCATAGAACAGCTTGAGTTGGAAGGGACCTTATAGATAATCTTGTTCCAACCCCTCTGCCATGGGCACTGACACCTTCCACCAGACCAGGTTGCTCAGGGCCCCATCCAACTTGACTTGAGCAGTTCCAGGGATGGGGCATCCAGAACCTGTTCCAGAACTTTACTCTCCCCACAGTAAAGAATTTCTTCCTAATATCTAATCTAAACCTACCCTCTTACAGTTTGGAGCCTATATCCCTTGTGCTATCACTACCTGCCATTGTAAAAGGGCCTTCTCCATCTTTCTTGCAGGCTCACTTTCTGAAAGGCCACAATAAGCTTTTCCTGGAGCCATCTCTTCTTCAGGCTGAACAACCCCAATTCTCTCAGCCTTTCCTCATAGGAAAGGTGCTCCATCCCTTTAATTGTATTAGTGTCCCTTCTCTGGACTTGCTCCAGCAGGCACACGTTGTTCCTGTGCTGGCCCTGCAGAGCTGGATGCAGTATTCCAGCTCAGGTCTCACCAGAGTGGGGCAGAGGGCCAGAATCCCCTCCCTCCCCTGCTGGCCATGCTGCTTTGGATGCAGCTCAGGACAGGTCTGGCTTTCTGAGCTGCCAGGTGCTCATTGCCAGCTCATATCCAGCCTCTCATCCACCACCATCCCCAAGTTCTTCTCAGCTGGGCTGCTCTCCATCTGTTTATCCCCTGTTTTGATACCAGGGGTTGCCCCAACACAGATGCAGCACTTTGCACTGGGTCTTGTTAAACCTTATGAGGTTCCCATGGGCCACTTCTCAAGCTTGTCCAGCCCCCCTGGATGGCAGAGCCACATAGTTCTGTCTTACATCTTTTAATTTAAGTACAGAAGGAGCTAGCATATATGCATTGTTTTCCATGCAAAATTCTTAAAAATTTCCAGAGTTTGCAAAAAGGGCCTCTGTAAGTGTTATGTGCTGCTTGGGGCCTCCAACAAGGTGGATGTTCAATTTTAGATTCAAGATTATATTCACATCTATACTAAATATTTATTTTATATATGTATGTGTGTCTATAAATATATACTATCTATATAAGCCAAGACTATATACAAATCCCATAATGTAAAGTGAATTCACTTACCTTCATCGTATGTTAGAACTTAAGCCTCCAGGTGGAAGAACTCCTATTATAATGTTTGCTGAAAGTTGTTCTAGGTTTTGCATTATTTATTTGCTTATGAGAGATTAAATCTTCAGTTGGAGTTCTTCTAGGATTGCAGCTAAAATCCAAAGTCTTCTAAAATTATTTCTATTGAGCAAATTCATGAATACAGTAATGTAGGGTCAGATTAGTACCGTTGAAGCCTGGTGCAAACTACATTGCACCTATTCTGCAATACTACAGTATAACACCCATCATGCCTGCCACCCATCTTTGTCTGAGCTGAACAATAAGTCCAGGAAATGTAAAACCACAAAATGAAATATATGCAGCTGTTTCACATGCTAGTAATTGATGAGTATAATTCATAGGAGAAAAATTTACTCCACATCAAAGGTCTCAGAATTCTCACTGAGTCAGAAAAGGAGACTTTGTGCTCTGCAACCACAGGCTCTACATGAAACAGGCTATCAGGTAGGCTGAAACTTGAATCCTCACCCCAAGCCTTTATCCCTTGAGCTAAGATGTTAATAGGCAATACATGTTGTGCACATGCTCTTACAGGAGCTATGGATGCATCCACAGGTTGGCCTAGAGGGAAGGATAACATCTTTCAGCAAGAGAAGCAACACCCTCTGCCTCTTCTTCTATGCTGTAGCTGATAAGGAAGGGACAGTAACAAACCTGGGGTCAGTCTGAGGACCCTGGCATTCTGAAGTATATCAATATGACAATCTTTCCTGGAATGTTCATTTAATAATAGCAGTCCCATATTTATTGAGGCTGTCATTTTTCCTTTACTTCTGTTGGAGGAGAACTGAATGTAACTGCCCAAATTAGATGCTGATGTCCATTGGGAATACGGATTTAGAACAACTTCCTGGACAGAAAATAGTAGAACAGTATAGTTCAGCTGTAAGGAATCTACAACGATCATCTAGTCCAATTGCCTGACCAATTCAGGGCTCATTGAAAATAAAAGCATGGTGTTAAGGACATTTCCCCAAATGCCTCAAACACTGCCAGGTTTGGGGCATTGACCATCACTCTGGGGAATCTGTTGCAGAATTCGGCCTTCTCTTTGAAAAAGAACTTTCTAATGTCCAGTCTACCTCTCCTCTGAAGCAGCTTTCAACCACCGTCCTGTGACTGGATATAAAGGAGAGGAGATCAGCACCCCTTTCTCCCCCTCCTCCCCTCTGGGAGGTGTCAAGAGCTATGAGGTCCCCTCTCAGCCTCCTTTCCTCCAATTAATCATTGCCCAATGCTCCAATCTATCTAGATCCTCTGCAATGCCTCTTCTCCCTTGGGGGAATCAATGCCATTTTTCAGTTTTTCATCACCAGCAGAGCTGCTATTGGTTCATTCAACTCCTGCATCCAGACCATTGATAAGTACAATAAAGAATCCAGATCACTGATAAATACAATAAAGAGAACTGGGCCTAGAACTGAGCCCTGAGGAACACCCCTGTGACTGGTCACTAACCAGATGTAGTGCCATTCACTACAGCCCTTTGAACCTTGCTGAGCCAGATCTTCCCCCAACACATCACCTGCTCATCCTACAGCTGGACAGCTTGTCCAAAAGGATGCCATGAGGGGCAGTATCAAAAGCCTTATTAAAATCTTTAAAACCTACCTCCATTGCTTTTGCTTTATCCCCTAGGTGGGTAACCGCACAGAAAGATACTAGATTAGTTCAACAGGACTTTCCCTTTGTGAACCCATGTTGACTGTCTGATGATTGCATTGCTCTTTAAATAACCTTCCACAGTATGGAGTATGGTTTGCTCCATAATTTTTCCAGGTAATAACTTTTTCCAGGTCTGTACTTTCCTAAGTCTTCCCTCACATCCTTCTTTATTGGAATAACACTGTCTAGCTTCCAGTCAGAGGGGACCTCCCCAGACTCCCAAGATCTCTGGCAGATGATCTAGAGGGGTTTTGTCACACTCAGCTCCTTCAGAACTCTCGGATGACTTCCATCAAGCTCCATGGGCTAAAGAACATTCAACTTATGCAACTGATTCCTTGCAATTTCAGTGTCCACAAACAAAAAGTCACTGTTCCTACAGCCACAGTCCTCTGACTTGGGACCAGCCAACCCAAGATCTATCTTTAGGGACTGAGGCAAAAAAAACCCCCATTGAATGACTTCCCTTTTCCTTCATGCCTATTTATCAGATGATAATCTTCAATTAGCAATTGTTTAGTGTTTTCCTGAGACTTCCTTGTTCTACTAACATACTTAAAAAACCCCTATTTTGTCATCTGACCTAACACTGGCCAGTTTCAACTCTCGTTCAGGCTTGGCCTTAAATGTCTTTTCCCTGCACGTGCAAACTAGAGCTCTGTAATCTTCCTGTGAAGCCTGACCTTGCTTCCAGAGATTTTACCATTTCTTTTTCCTCCTGAGCTCCATGTTCATCTGAGCTGGTCTCCTTTTCTGCTTATTTGACTTACAACACATTGGATTTGTCTGCTTCTGAGCCTCTAAAAGGCAGTTGTTGAAAACTGACCAGCACTTATGGACCCCCAAGCCCACAAAAGCAGATTCCCAGGTGTTCTGGTTTGGGTTGAATTAGGGGAAAACCTTCAAGGAATCCCCTAATAACAAAACCTCTACCACCCCTCCCCCCAACCCTGGGTTTGGGAAGGAATCTCTTGAACACAAAGTGGAAAAAACCGGTTTATTAACAAATGAATAAACACCCCCCGACACAAGGGAAAAAAAAGAACAGAAAAAGCTCAGGTTACTGTGAGGGGGAGGGCGCGCAGCTTCTTTTACAAGCCCCGGCGATCCTCTACGGACTCCTCCAGCCAGATCAGCTCCGGGTGCCGGTCCTAAATCTTAAAGGGGGTGGGGGGGGGGGAAGGGAGAAGAGGAAAAGGGAAAAAAAAAAACAAACAGAGCACAGAGGCGGCAGAAAGAAAGGAAGAAAAAAACCAAAAGAACGAAAGGGCAAGAAACTAGCAGAAAAATTGCGAGACAGCAAAGCGCCTAGAAGCAGAGAGCCAAAGCCAAAGCCAAAGCCAAAGCAGCAGCGGGCAAGCCAGCAGGCCAGTGCCCGCCCCCCCTAAAGGGGACGGAACACCTCTTAGACATAACAAGGGAGTCCACGATATGGGATTATGGGATAGAGAGCACTGTCAACCCAGGACACCAGGGGACTCTGATAAATAGCTCCCTGAATAGCTTAAAGTTTGCTCACCTGAAGTCCAGGGTAGAAACTCGGATGTCCTTCATTCTCATTGCAATTTTAAACGCTTCCTGTGACAATTTTAAACCATTCTGTGATCCTTGTGGCCAAGAGAGTCACCGACTGCCACATCCCCCCTGAGTCCTTCTTTAGTCACAAATAACAAGTCTAGGTGTGCATCTTTCCCAGCTGACATACTGAGCACTTGTGCCAACAAGCTACGGGAATTTCCCAGACTTGCTTGTCATGTATGTTGGGTAAGACGAGACAGGAAAAGCTTACAAATATGATTGCCTGGCATGAAACACTTGAAATATAAATCTCCCATGTGGACAAAGGCTGCTGATGCAGATATTTCTCTTGCCTGTAGAATAACTCACCAGTCCTATCATTCTGCCTGGGCTATCCATAGTAGACACCCACTGCAACATTTGCTTTGCTTTCCATTCCCACTTTTCCTCACCCAGAAGCTCCCAAACATGTAATTTCTAACTACAAGGACTGTACAGCCAAACTTCTCCCTCACACACAGTGCAACTCCTCTACCTCACGTGCCCTGCCTGTCCCTCCTGAGCAGCCTGTGGGACTCATCCCACTACATCTCACTAACCCTGATGCCATCACAGGATTGGGAACAGACCAGTGCTTCAAGTTCATCCTATTTGTTTCTTATACTGTGTGCATCGGTGTACAAGCATTTCAGGTGAATAAAAATAGTGTTTTGGTGAACAGGAGCACAAAACCTAAGGACTGGTGTTGTAATCACTTTCTACAGGATGGCAGGGCAGGATTCAAACCTCACAATGTGACCTTGAATATGTATGAATTTTGTGCATGTCCATAAAACACCCCCTATTTTATACCAATGAGTAAAGGTGAGCAGTGTGCTTAGCTCAGTGCTAGCTCTTGTCAAAAACTCGTGAGGAGGGTACCACTGACTGAGGTGGATGATCATTTGGCCTTGATTGGCAGCTGAGGGTTGCTGTGACACAGTTACCACACCCCCAACTCTCCCTTCTTGCATCTCTGCCTCACTCATGGGACCTAACAAGGTGCCATCCAACTTACCCTGCAGAAGATTTTCCAAAAGTCTGAGAATAGCTCAGCTCTGTGCAGAAATTTTGTATGGGGGTAGGGAAGGGACTGGACCTAGTCAGATTCATTATCCCTGGAAAGAAGGATTTGCCATTGGTTTCTAACATACAGTCACTGGTCAGAGGCATCCCAGGGCACAGGTAAAATGAGATAATAGAGTACACATGGCATTGATGCTGCTCCAGGACTTCAGCACAGCTGCACTTACAAGAGTGAAAGTGAAAGAATGTGCTACTATATTACATCTCTGTTGATTTATAGTTAATTATTTTCCAGAATGAACCTCAATGAGTACTGGCACAAAACAGTTCCTTCTTAATTTTTACAGCTTTACAAGTGTTCTCATTTTAAAAAGAAAATAGCAAAGTATCTATGTATCAGCCAAAAAAAACCCTCCCAATATCAAACCAAAACCAAACAAGAAAAAATAACAAGAGAAGTTACAGTTTATGACATTTAATCAGAGCTTCTCAGTTCTGGAAACAAAATGCTTTAATATAAATGAAAATAATAAGTGGTGTCATGTTTTTTCCTTTGATGTGGACTGAGACATTCAGATAAAAGTCATCTGTGAAATACTAGGGTGTACAATCTGCACTAGTTTCCTTTATAAATTATCTTTTCATCCTGTTTACAGTAACAGGTTCTGGAAAAAATGGAGCTACCTCCCACTTTTTGGCCTTTTATTGTTAAATTGAATATTAAAATATTTGATATTTTAAATATTTAATATTGTACAAATATCGTAATTTTTTTTTTTATAAATCCTCATCCAAAGAGTTGATGGTACACACTGGTCTGACCACAACACCCACACAGCACTTTTGTCCACAGCTGAAAATAAATGACATGAGGTCTTCCTTTGAGCCATGTCTCCACACCCTTCTTCAGCACAAGGCAAATGTTTCCAAAACAACCACACCAGCGTGAAACCCACCAATGAAGATCTGCAGGAATCTGAGCAGCACCTCCAAAATGTACACAATCCACTGGGAGCCAAAATATGCAAGGCTGGAGTATTCTCACTGCACTGTGTGTGGCCCTAGCAGAGAACAAAAACCACAGCAAGTGAGCAGCCAAAAGAGCCAACAAATTATGAAGTTAAAAAAAAAAAAAAAAAAAAAAAAAAAAAAAAAAAGAGAGAGAGAGAGAGAGAATGTGGGTAGTGAGAAAAGTTAAAGCACAACAACAGAAAATATACAAGATGGGGAAGACAGAGAAAACCTGTCTGTTTATCTGAACCAGGAAAGTCACCATGTAAGTTCCTTTCCTACCCACATCAATGACCTGCTCTGGCTCTCACTCCCCCTTCCCTCCTAATCACTTCTCACGACCTAAAACTCACAGGTGCACATTCTGTTCCCCCTGGCAATTGTCAGATACCTGTCATGGATTCAAGTAGTGATAGGTACAAAACAAGAAAATATCTCAGTAAACAACCCACACTCACATGAACATCTGTCACTCCCCCCTTCCTCAGCACTCTGCTTGTGGGAAATTAGTGGTAGAAGACTCTAGGAAAAACAGAAGATGGGAGTTTAACATTCCACAAGTTTTTCTGCAAGGCAGAGATGTTTCAGCCCTTCCTCCAGCTCTCTGGACTGGGTCATTGTATCAACAACATTGCTCACAGGCAGCAAGCAAACCTGTGGTTGCACTCCTTCCTGCACAACTGCTTGGGAAGGGAAAAAGAAATGCTGTGAAGAAAGCAATCTAAACTTTCTCAGGATGAGGAAAAGCCAAGGCATTGCTGGAATCTCACTTTCTGGAGATTATGGATGAGAAAAAAAATACACACTCGAAATCAGAATTTGGTGAAAAATTGTAACTCCTACTCCCATGGGACAAAACAATTTTTCTTCCAAGGTAGGGCAGAAAAGTGTCATTCTTAGTACTTTTCTGCCCTACACTGTTTCATCATATGTAGAGCAGATGACATAAGAAACAAAACCTAAATCTCCACATTAATACCAAAAGATTTTTTCCAGCCGAAACTCATTGGATTTACACAACAGGGTTATGTCACATCTCTTTCTTTTACTATTGCGTTTTCTATTTTCATCTATTTTCCTCCCAGAAGACTCAGTGGTCTGAGTATTTATTTAATGCCTACTAGGATAAATTAAAATCTCTGTTATGAAGCAAAATCAGGAATTTTTCTTCTGGAGGACAAGATATCCTGGACAACCTGGACTCACTGCACCCAGAGAGCACTGCTAGGAGCAAGGACCTGCCTACAAGGACACAGCAAGTGGGAACAGGATACACACAGGCCCTTTATTTCTCTCTGTCACCTCAGTTTTCCCTTTCTAGAATGTGAAGAATCCGAGCTTAAATACTAACTAAACCCTACTATTTTTGAATTTACAAGTCATTCTGTTTATCAGTGGAAGATCTTGTCTAGGGAAAAGGGCTCCTTGAAGTCAAAGCTGGAGTCATGTCAGGATTTTATCCCAGAATTCAGAAAGCAGCACAGTAAAGTACTAGTTGCATGTATATATGTATACATGTTCATCTTAGAGGGCAAAATATGACTACATGTACCCCAAGAAGGAATCTGGAGTATTCTTTAAGGTTTTCTGCAACAATAAACCCCAAACATCTGTATTTCCACATATTTCTATTTGATTCTATTATCTAGAACTAATGACATATTTAGAACTGAAGTCATATAAACAGAGATTATCCTGTACACATGAGAATTTGTGTGGGTCTGGTTTGGGATGTTTTAGCACAGAAGCCATTAGCAAAATGACCTGGGAACAGGTGAGTTCACACAGGCAGCAAAAATCCTGTATCAGGTTTCTAGAGGCACAGACTTTCTAGAGGGGCTCTCCTTATGCACTTCAAATTACAGCAGATCTCTGACTTGCAGAGATCAAAATCTTCTCCCTGACAGAAAGAAGTGGCCTCCTTCAGTTCCTCTCCACGAAAGTAAACTCCCTCTCCCCTGTAATCCTCTGTAATTCCTGCAATTGTCTGCTACTTGCTGTAGTTCCTCTCCTGCTCCACAGCCCAGTGCTGATGGCACCTCATACCACACAGGGAGGGCTCAGAATCTCTTCTCTAGCCAGGGGACTCGGGTCCCCCATCATGTGTCTGTTAGTGCTCTGAAGGCAAGGACATGGAGTCATGTGGAGGTTGCCCTTGGCTCTTCCTTTAAGACAATTCCTCTTCAAGTCAGGTAAGAGGCAATTCCATTTCCACACAGTTACTGCTTTGAGAATGCCACTGCGAAAAGAGATTAATACTTTTATGAATTCATATTTTATTTTATATTTTAATGATCATCATTAATATTTATAAGTCTTTCATATATTTATAAATTCATTTTTTATTCCATATTTTTATCAATCTCCTTTCCTAGTGGCATTGTCAAACATCTACCCAAAGTCTCAGTGGCATTCTGAAACTTCTACCTAGTGTCTTAGAAAAGTTTATTTGGATTGTTGTACATTCTAAATATTGCTCTCTATTTTCCCGCTACTGTAGTCTCTTATCTTCAACCGGAGGAGCAATTTAGAGACTGAAGATGTAGAATTTTACATTATTTAGGGTTGTTCACAAGCTATTTATCCCTTAACATGAAAGAGTTCATAGCAATTTATAAAGGTAACTTAAACATTAAGGAACACTTTAACTGAAAGACTTATTAAACCTTGACTGACTTCTCTTGTAAAATATTTATTTATTCCGCAGAATTTACCTTCCACTATTTCAGTGGGAAAGGTAAAAACGCACAATTGCTTATACTTGCCCTATTTTTGGAAGCAAGAGTTCTGACAAGTGAACTTGGTGAAGTAATATTTTCCTTTCTTGAGTCAACATTATTTACACTGTAATAATAAATGTTGAATAAACTCTTAGTTTCAAAAATAGAATTGCACCATGTATTTGTATGCTAGCAGATAAAAATGATTTATAAACAGCTAAGTCATGCCAAATCTGAACTAAAACAGACTGTTTTGGGACAGGGTTGTAAAAACACTTCTCCAAATGTCTGTTCAGGAGAATTTTCTCAGAAACAGCTCCAAGCCATTTGCTTTCTCAAAAGGATTTAAATGCTTTTAATTCTAAAACTGCCCCAAATATTTTAGCAGGAAAGGCTAATAAATGTGTACCAATACAACCAATTAGAAATACAAAATTCTAACTATGACAAATGGAAATTATATATATATATATATATAGTATTAGAATATTCTAATTAGAATATTATCATATTCTAATATTTTGTGTTAGAAATACAAAATTCTAACTCTTGGGCAGCTGTGCCTGCCCAAGCCCGCTCCATAATGGGATGGATTGTACACACACCATCCAAACAGCCACTCTGTACACAGTGCAAGCAAACAAAGCAAACATATTAAACAGAGTCTTCTTGTGCTACCCCAAGAGTGAAGTTAAACCACGGAGCAGAGGATTTGCAGCTAATGTTAAATAATTTGTCATATTATCCACGTATTACAAATTAGGTGGATAGAAAATAAGTTCATGACTATTTTTTAGCACTTAACCCCTCAAATTTTCAGACTTTAAAAAGGTCATAATGAACAGAAGATACAATTGTGCAGTTTCCAGGAATATCTTCCCTCTTATATTAAAATACCAACCTTTCAAAAGAAAAATCTGAGAAGGGAAGACCTTGAGCAAAAAACTAATTTTAAACACAAGGGGAAATTATCCTGAGGATGGTTTCCTGAGGAAAATAGAAATCTCTTCCAGTTGATTCAGTTAGCTGCTTACACAAACCATTTGCAATTTCCACATCTGATCTTTCTCAATGGCTCTGTCTTCCCTGGTTTTAGCATAACAATTTTTCAGGGTGCCCATACAGCTTTCTGGAGTTAATTTTACTCCTAGGTTCTTTCTACTGGCTAGATTAACATGGAAAGCTCTGTCAAAAAGGAGAGGAAAAATATCTGGTTTGCTAGCAGAGACACAGTTCCTACTCCTACTGGGAATGAGATTATTCCCATAGATGAAAGTGCTGCTTACGTGACAAAAAACCCCAAAAAAACCCCAAAAAAACCCCCAAACAAACAAACAAAAAAACCCCAAAACAAACAAACAAACAAACAAAAAACCCCCGCATAATAAGCTCTTTATATGGACTGTTAGGCACAACATTCATCCCACAGTGGGGAGTTTTATCTTTCCCAAATTTGGTCTGCACAGCACAAACCGAAATGTGTCTGAAAATTCAAAGTCCAGATCTCACACGATTCTGAACAGTCCCAAAAAGCACTTCACAGGAAATGCAGCTGGGAGACTATGGCAAAAACCTCAGCCTTGATAGTTAGACAAGGCCATGCTGAGTAACCTCTATAGCCTGATGCTGTATGTCCATCACAGGACTTCATGCCACCTCTGCTCCCTTACTGACGTGTAGGGGACAGGACCACACTGGAGGGATTCTCCCTCAATGCTTCTCATTCTTGGTAGACCACCAAATGACTCCTATGTAAACCTCATGAGTTCATGTCTTTACTCCTCCTTGACATTGGGATTTCTGTTCTTCCAGGGAAAACTCAACCTTTTCCTAGGAAGCAGCCAACCTACTCAAGGAACTATATTTCTCCAATTCCAACTTTTCTGTTGCTTATGTGGCCAGTCTGTCACTGTACAAACACTGCAGTTCTGACAGGCAGCCAAACCAAAATATGGGTGGGCAGTGCAGGCAGAGTAACAAATCCTCTTTCCAGCGCCATAAATGGGAAAAACATCTTCAGCTCATAATTACCACTGCAAGTTGCAGTAAGATTTAGCTCCTCTGGTGCCCAAATCAGTTTAGAAGGTCGGACTCAACTTCAAATTAGGGAGATGGAAGTGCTGAGTGTTAAAAACGGGCAGGAGACAATGTTTTCTCCTTTGTGAATTATTAAAAAAACTATGGATATTGATCTAGTACCAATATCCAACTATGACGGACAAAGACTCTCTAACAGTTTAAAGTTAGAAAGTGTATGTTTATTACGATGCCGGGCAGCGTGCGGGATCTCCCAAATACACACCGCAATTTACAGATGGTCACAGGGTCTTTTATGTACAGGAGTATTGAATACACAAACCACAAATGCGTATTCATAACTATGGTACATCCCATTCCCCGCTTCGTAGGGTAATTAGCCAAAAAGCCATTAAACACGTGTAGTTTGTTCTTTGAAATGGGTCAGTGGTCTTTTTTTATGGGGTGGGGTCCCAAAATGATGAAGTAAGATGGGTCTTCCTCTCTTTGACTTTTTAACCTTTGACAGCTGAATCCTGTTTTCCAGGACTGTTTGATTTATGGTTGTATTGTATTCATGGAGTCTATTGATTATTCAGGACGCAAAAGCCTAGTTTGACAGGTTCCATGATTTATCAGTTCCTTCCATGATTTATCAGTTCCTTCAGTCTGGCTTCTGTTAACAAAAGGGAAGTCTAGCTACCTTACCTCAGTGATATTTATTTTAAATAAAGTCTTTAATTCTTCTAAATCAGTGCTTCATTTGAATGCCTTTATTGTGTCAGCGCTTTAGAAAGGGAGTCTCGAGGGTGGCTCTGTCTCTGCTGGCTCAGCCCAGCGGCACCGCTGCAGGGGAGGAGGCAAAGTGGGGAGCTCTCCCTCCTCACGGAGGGGAATAGTGCGAGAAAGCTCCATCCTACCCAGTCCCCGGGTGGGGTCCCCCCGTTCTAAAGTTTACCTTAAGTTATGTCGAGTCAGCAAACTGTAAAATTCAGCCGGGCTGTAGTTACTTCAGGCTGTGCCCATACCCGGTCCTCCATCGCTCTGTTGTGGCTTGGCCCATAGTCTGGGACACCAATCTGGCTGCAGTGTTTGTTTTCAGAAGCGATGCCTCTTGGGATCTCATTTCCATTTCTGGGCGGTGCTGTTGGTCTGGAGAGCAGCCTGGATGGAGAGTGGTGATCCTGGGTGGAGAGTAGTGATGCTGCGCGGAGAGTGGTGATCCTGGGCGGAGAGTGGGCGGGGTGCAGACTTTTAATGGTCGGGGATAGAGTAGAAGCAACAGAGTAAAAAAATCGGAGGGGGGGCGGGGAGGAGAAAACGTTGTATACTGAAGCCAGCAGGAAAACAACTGGAGATAAGTAGTGCTTCTAAAGCAGGAGATACAAAATAGATACAAAACAGTTTTAACTAACATGATTACAGATCTTAAGCTAACTTATACCTTAACTTTACAATTTTATAACTAACAGCTTCTAACTTTGTATCTATGAGTTGTTTGGACTCTATTTCCCGCACTGAGGGCAGTGGGAGAGGTGAACTGTTCACTGTGGAAGAGCCCTGGCCAACAGCACTCTTACCCTATTGACGATAACATTGTGACAAACCCCCTGAAAATTGTAAAATTAAAATATCAGTCCCAGGAAGTTCCACTACATACCTAAGTGCAAAAATATTCCTGAATAGTTTCATCTGAGATCTTACCATCAATTCAGGTCAGACAGAACACATTTGCCTTTGTTTAACTCAACTCCAATCCTGTTCTTTAACACAGAAGACAGCACAAGTCGCTACTTGACTCCAGGCGCATCATTTGGGGGCAGAGCAGGACACACGAGCTCTCTCTGATCTCACCAGTGCAACCACTCTGTGTTGGGACACTCAGAGCTGCCAGGGAAACAAGCCAGCTTTCTCACATCCCAAGTCTTCTTATCTCTCATTCCCGACACGATGCTTTCCATGCTGTCCAAGAAAGAATTCTCTTTTGTTTCCATCAAAGCCTAATGAGTTCTCCTAGTGCTGCTCTCATCATCACAGAGTTCTCACTCCCAGGTTAATTAGTCCAAAAGGAAACAAGACTTACTAAGTGAATGTCAAAGTTATCACAGAATATTCTGGGTTGTGGGAAGGCCCCCCACAAGGATCATCAGACCCAGCTCTCAAATGAATGGCCCATATGGGTATCGAGCCCTCAACCTTGGCTTTATTAGCACCATGCTCTAACCAACTGAGCTGTCTTATCCCAGGCTGTGACATGATAAAGGACACCAGGGAATGCCAATATTTATCATCCCTAGATAGGATCAGTTAGCTGAAATAACCAGCTGCTTAACAGAAATCAAACTTAACACATGCAACAGTGGTGAGAGTATGATTTCCTTTTACTCCATGGTGAGACACTGACCATGTTGCTCAGGCCCCCAGTTGCACTTTTTTTTCTGTATATTTTTAATGCAACAATCGTGCAGCCCAGTAAGGGAGGTGAACATATGTCAGTGGGCTCCACATGAGCTCCAGGCAGTGTGTGCCCAGGATTTGGGCTCTGTGGAGCTCCTTCAGACACACAGGAGCAGGGACATTTTCCCTAGGTCTGTCTGCTGGTGTCCATGTTGTCTTTCCTTGAGGGGCTGCCTCCTGGTTTGGAAACAAGGACAAGCTTTCACAAGAACTATTTTCACTTTGTGGTTACTCTGATCCAGGAAGATGAAAACACCTTCCAGTGACAGAGTGACTCTTGTGAACACTTGAGTACAGAGAGGGAAAAGGAGAAGTCAGATGGAAAGTGTGTCCACATAAACAAGAAAACAGCACTTTTCCAAGTGCCAAATCCTTTGCAAAGAACAAGAGTGATCAGGAAGGAACTTGTCCAGGATGAAGAGGAACAATAAGTCAGGGAAGCCTGAACAGCAAAGGGCAAAATCAGGAGGAAAAGAGTTGAAATCAGGATCACTTTAGGAGTGGATAAAATAAAATAGGAATTATTCTCTCACTGTGTGTTTCCTTATCAAATTACATTAACAAACTCCTGTCAGAACAGGCAATCTGTCTGATCCATACTTCATCAGCAAGGACCAGCCTGCTTAACTGTGAGAAAACCAACCCGAGACTTAACTTCTGTTTCAAGTGAGAAGTGGGAAACTTACTTTTGTCAACCACTACACTCAGCTACATTGTTTTCCAGAAGTAATTTATTAGACTGCAATTAGTAAGGAAATATGTCTCTTCCTTTTCCTCTCGGGGAACCTAGACAATAGGGCTGGAGCTACAATCCAATTCTTTATTTCTCAGTTCTGTCCAGGTGGCCACACTTCCTTCTTGCAGGCAGAATGACTCAAAGCACCAAATTCACTTTATTACCATTTCCCAGGATGGTAATTGAATATGGTCTTCAAGAAACAATTTAAGTACTTTCCACTTGAAGCTGAATGACTTTTAAGCCTTTCTGGGTGAAAAAATACTGGTCATCAACATGCAAGTTCTTGTTCAGTGCTGGTTCTGCCACTAACTTCAATCCATCTTATGGAAAAAAAAATCCAGACAAACCCCCACCCTCTTAGCTTCTAGCTTCGCTTCCTTCCCTGACAACTTGTTATGCAGCAGCCTTTGAGAGCCACTGGCACTGTGATTTCAAAGTGAACAGCATTTTAGTTAGCAGAGCAGCAGCTGGGAGACAGAAGTGAAGCAGGCAGGCACAAGGCATGACATGACATGGGAAAGTCACCCAGAAACAGCCCAAGTCTGCTTCTCAGACTTGGAAACTGGAAACAATGGGCAGAGGCAAAATTCATGGGTTGGTGAAGGATAAGGGAAGGATAAAGGGAAATACACAAGCATGCATTCACTACTTCAGCTGCTGGAGCAGCTGCCTCACCTGGGGCTGGGTGGTCAGTGAGGCAAGGCAATGGGAAAACACTCAAACCACCCAAGGCAAAAAGGAAAAGTCTGATTACACAGTGATCAGAAGTGATTTTCTTTTCTTTTTTCAAATTCCATCTTTCATAGGAACCCAGCCTTGCATATTGGTGATTTGAAGACCCTTCCTGCATCACGGTGGTCATGCAGGTAACTTGTTATCTCTCACAAACACTTTACCTTCCTGTTCCCTTATGTCAGCACAATTCAAGACTCAGACTAATGACATCCTTGAGCACATCAGGGACAAAACACACAAAGACAGGAGACAGCTGTAGGAATGAAACAATGTGCTGTGGCATGAAAACCAAAGCAAACATTTTGACAAGTTCCAAGGACCAGGTTGTCAGCTAAAAAGGCAACCTTTTACAGATTTTAAAGCAACCTTGAGGTTTTCCTGAGGAAACATGCTGTTCTGCACATGTTTATGCTTTGTGAAGTTAAGGGTGGCCAATCTACTCCTTCTAAGGCCACTTAGCTCTGCTAGCATACCTCAGCTCCAGCCTGAACCACTTCAGCCCACACCATTCTACTCTTGCTCTGCTCTGTCAGCACAACACCCCTTGCCACTGGTGGCTTAAGCAGCACTTGAGCCAGTTGTGCCAGGAGCTCCTGGGCCAGGCAAGCAGTCCTTCTGCTCTTGTGCATGGTAAACATTGCTCTTCTTCCTGGGAAAAGCACAGCCTGCCCTGCTCTGTGCTCAGGGCAGCAGCACTGCTGGCTTGCTGCTTTCTCTGATCCGAGAGTGTCAGATTCTTAGAATCATAGAAGAGTTTGGATTGGAAGGGGGCTTTGGAGGCCATCCAGCCCAAGCTCCCTGCAATGAGCAGGGACATCTTCCACTAGACCAGGCTGCTCAGACCCCAGCCAGCCTGACCTTGAATGTTTCCAGGGATGGGGCATCCACCATCTCTCTTGGCAACCTGCTCCAGGGTTTTACCACTCTCATTGTAAAATACTTCCTTATACATAATCTAAATTTACCCTCTTTTAGTTTAAAAGTGTTATTCCTTGTTCTATAGCAACAAATTCCCAGGAGAAGAAACAACAATCTCCCTTTGCTCAGGGTGAGTGATGTATTGCAGCAACAAGACTCAGACTTTTGGCCAGCATCCAGGAGGAGCCTCTCCAGAATCCATCACCAGCAACCATCTGTATCCTTGAGAAAATAGAAAGTTTATACTGCAGACTCTGGGAAACCTCTGCAAATCACTGCCTGTTGGATTTTACCAACAAATATAGCTCAGACAAGCAATGAACTGTTGCCTTTCAGATCTAGGACACAATCCCACGACACTCAGCTCCTCAAGGAATACAATAACATTGGCAAACCCTTTTAACTACATTCAACTTTCTTGTTGTCATACCTTTTAAGAAGAAAAGTGCAAGTTCATGTCATGAGAAACAAAAATTATTGTGGTTTCACAATTAATCTCAAAAAGCCACATGTATTAAAGAGTACACTGGGTCACTACAGTTTTTCCCAAAGGAATTATTTATATACTTAGAGTTCATGCGTAATACTTCTCTCACTGATTTCTAAAAGCTCACAAGCACTGTGCTACAAATGAAAGAAATGATGTGGCCTCGTGTACAAATTGCTTTATTTGGCTTTTCATCTAAGGAAATACCAAAAACAAGACAGACAATGTATCAGTAGAACATGTAACTTTAGATTAAAAACAATTAAGCAACAAACATGACATAAACAATAATTGTAAAAATATAGAGTACACTGTTTTGATTGACTGAAGTTATTTTCAAATCTGAACTAAACTGCAGCTGCCATTGTCAAAAATAGTTCTGTAAACTTATCCAAAAAGTTTTGTTCAAAACCTTCATTTAAAAAAGCAAAAAATACCTCAAAACACATTAAAAGCCCCATCAACTCCCGTTTTCTGTTCAGGAAAGAAGAAAAGGAAAAACCAAAACTATTAAAAAGCCCAACTTGCAATGACACATTTTTGGTATCCCAAACAAGTTTAAAAAAAACAAAAACAAAACAAAACAAAACAAAACAAAACAACAAAAAAACCAACAAAAACAAAACAAACAAAAAAACCCAAAACAAAACAAAACAAAAAACAACAACAACAAAAAAACCCCAAACCAAACAAAAAAGACCAATTGGTGTTTTGGTAAGATTTTTTTTTTTTAATTAGAAAAAGTGAAATGTACAAATAAATAATTCATATTGTGCCTACAAACACAGAGCAAACATCACCCCTCACATCCTCAATAACATAAGCTGACAGACACACAAAACCTTTTACCAGACTCTGGAGAGGCCACTGCTCTAGAACCAGCAAAACACTTCTTCTGAACACCGAGTCCTAAGTCTTAAATCTCCATTGTTGATTTTTCAGCTTGACAGTTTGTGCCCTCAGTAAACATCTGACATAAAAGGCACAATCCAAAATGCTACGCACTCTGGTAAGATGGAGTATTTCAGATGTACAAACAAACGCCCATCAAAGCCAAAAGAAAAGAGAATCCTGTTAGTGATCCTGATATGACGACAAATATTTAGAAGGAAACACTCCACACTCCCAGCATGTGTTTCCAAAGAGGGAAGGAGTTTCAGTTTAGCTTTAGACACTTCAGGAAGTTTAACTAGAAAGTTCTGTGCCCTTCTCATTGTAATTGGGTCAGTGCCAGCACAGTAGCATGGATTGGGCTCTGAGAGTGTAACTCAAAGCCTGTTGTTAATCTCATTTGGCCAAGGGCCAAATAGCCCACCTAAACTCTTAAGTACTAAAGACAAAGAACAAAAAAGTTCCAAGCTTTTCTAGGTGTTGTAGCAAGTAGGAGACTTGTCCTAATGCTGTGTTCAGCTTTGCCTTTGTTTTTGTATTATTTTCTTTCTTTATCAAAACCTTTTTGATTTTTCAAGACACACTCAAACATGCCATCTCACTCATTGATTTTTGCCACTTCTCTGCAAGGGCTGGACCCTCAGAGGTATTGGGAAAACCCATATACTATCCTGTCAGTAAAATGGGCCACTAGGAGGCAGGCTTGCTTTTAGCAATCCTTGCCCTGTGGGGCAGGCACAGAGCCCTCTGAAGGTGCTCAGAGGCTGCCATGGTTTAACCCCAGCCAGCAACTAAGCACCACACAGCAGCTTGCACAGTCCCCCAGGAGGGAAGAGGAGAGTTAGAAAGGCAGCCTCAGATTAACTTCTATCAAGAAAATTAACTCTGTTCCAACCAAAACAAGCACAGAAGCAGAGGGCACCTGGAGCCTCCAACCCCTCACAAAGATGAGGAGCTGCAGGGCAATGCCCAGGAATGCACAGTCCTCCTGGGCAGCCTGCCTCCAGCAAGAGGGGGTCAAGCACCTGGAACTTTAAGCCTGGAAATGGTTGGAGCAGCAGGCTTGGGCTGGCAGTGATGAGCAACTTGGGATGGTGTTAGGGGAGCTCCAATTCAATTTGGGACAGGAGCAGAATCCTGCTCCTAAGATCCCAGCTCCTATGAATACTGCAGTGTCTTTATCTGCTACCAAAAGCATGACAAATCAGTAAACTCAGCCTCTGTAACACTGCCAGCTGATATCACTGCAGCCACAGCAGTGACACAGGATAGTGAGTTCAGTGTGTGACATCCCACCCAGTGAGACCCAGCCATGGAACAATGACTTTTGGCCAGCTAAAGTGATTTATCTGTGTTTTAAATACACAATAAAAATGGATGAAGACAGGGAAGACTACTCTGAAATGTGCATAAGATGAGCACAAAAACTATTGACAAAACCCATGCCTTTTGCCAGCTCAGCAAGGAGTAGGATAGGGAATAAACACAAAGGAAAGATGGAGAAGACAATGCTTCCACTACTGGCCTTTGTTACCATCTCCTCCTCACTTATATATTTAACCCCACTACACACATCCCTAAAAAACTCAGGAAACACAGAAGAGAACACTTTAGGATTAGAAAGAAGTCAAATAAAGTAAATTACTTTTATATTAAAAAAATTACTTACAATTCTTCTTTCCAAACTCTGGCTGCTACTCCCTTCATTTAGTCACCTGCTGGGAGACCTGTTGCTCTTTCCCAATAATTTTGAGAAATCCTGTGTGGTTTGAGTCCTGGGATTTTGAGTCCAGCAGGTCTTTCCAGACAGAGAAAAAGGAGTTGGAACAGTTGGATAAGAGAAGAAAAACCAAATGACAGGAAGAGTGTGATGACCACTTGAGTTGCTGCAAGTGAAATTGCAGACAGTCATTGGAAAAAGTTAAATCCCTCTCTACTGCAAGAGCAATTAGGCACTGGAAGAAAATTCCCAGAGAGTCTGCAGAGTTTCTGTCCACGGACATTTTCAAAACTCACCTGGAAGACGACAAACACATTTTGGTCAGCAGCAGTACCAGGAGTGGCATGGGTAAAGAAGGTTTTGCCTGACAAAAATCTCCTCCTCCGCAGAGCAGCAGACCAAGTGGTCCCTCCAGTCCTACATTTTAAGATTAAGGGCCTAGACCAGATAACATTGTGTTAGTCACTTCAGTGATCAACTCAGCTTCCAGATAGGGCAGTGCATATGATGTCTTTTTTTTTTTGCTGCTTCTTTCTGGTCAGTCAAGTCACTGTGTAATGTTGACTTCAGGCTGCTGGCGTCTCATGATCTGATAGATGGATGGAAATCCTCAAGGGCCCTAGAAAACACAAAAACAACCCCAGGAAAGGATAAGTCATGGCCATTGTGTTGCTGTCTTAGGTTTTATTTAGCACTGTAATTGCTGTTGGGATAGAAGGAAGAGAAATGCCCAGTGGGGAACAACAGCTACAAACCCACCCTTTGGTGAACAACTTCACTGCATTATTCACTTCTGGAAATCACACACTGTGGAATTCAGAATATGACATAAACAATATACAAACCCTGAAAGGATTTGTAAACTGTGAAAATTAAACCAACTTTCCTCACTGGTGATAATACACCAATAATTAATTAATACACATATACTGAGTATCTAAGTAATTTAATATTTCAGTGTCTCTTTTGTACATTTGAGATTTAGTTTGCAACCCTATCTTTACATGGCTTTGAAGACACTAATAAAATATATGGCATCTTTACTTTTCATGTAGAGGAGTATGAAAGAGGTTCCTTATCTAATAACTCTACATTCAGACCAAGCATTTTGTCAAGTATTTTGGAATCGAGTATATAAGTAGTTTTAATCAAGGAAGTGAATGAGACATTGAAACAGTGAGGCAGCTATTCACATATTACAGGAATGCTGTTTGCTCTCCCTTTCAGCTGCCACTCATTTGCTTTTCTTGTTATATACAAAGCCCTCTTGTTGGAATTAAAAGGATAAGGAAGGATCACAAGATTACTTCATAATGAAGCATAAATATGATGCAAGGGATAGGAATTTTACTCGTCACGTATACTAAAAACCTCCCTGTTCGCAAAGAAAGGGGTTTGTGTGAAATCTGGGTAGCACAGATTTCAATGCCTTCCTTTTAGATGGGCAGGACAAACTCCAACATGTTTCCTACACCACTACCTCAGTCCTGTAGCAAAACAGGATTTATTTCCTCCTTCCAGACAAAATCTCCAGCCATGGCCCAGGAGACCAGAATTCACCCATGTGACCTTCCCCTCCTTCCTTCTCTGCCAATCCATTTTTCCTGGCTCTTCTAAATGGAAAGCAGGATAAGGAGAATTCTTTTCCCAGCAAAACATGCCAGGGAAAACAAACAAAACACCAGCCATCCCTGTCCTTCACAACGAAAACAGTGGCACTAAAGCATGGAAAGCTTGCAAAGTGTGCCCATCTTCCCTCCATGTATGATACAGACCAGAGGGTGCTGCCAGGCACATTTCTGGGAACAGAAAATCAGGCAGAATTCCTAAGGAATAGGAGATGTCTGGAAACAGTGTGTGATTAAACCCAGAAAACATCTTCACTTGAGTTGCAAAATATTTATGTCTGCGGGAAACCTGACGGGCAGCCTGACAGCAGAATTACCCCTTTGCTGACATTTTTGTATGAGGGTTGTGTGGTTTTTTAATTACTCCCCTCAGTAGATATGTTTAGGTCTGTTTGTCTACACTGTTTTTACATGTGACATTTTTAGGTTTGGGGATTTTAGTTTGGTTTATTGGATCGGGTTTGGGGTTTTATTTTGGTTTAGTATTAAGGATAAACGAATGAAGCTGTTGTATATTCACTGCATATTTTCTGCTGTTTTGCAGGAACCAAAATAGGACAAACAACCTCCTACTCCCATTAAAGCCATGTTTGAGAGGAAATCAAGGCTTCCCTAAAAGGAGCCTCTCCAGCTGGGGTGTGACTGCTGGAAAACCTTTCCTCTGCAAAGGAAGTGTGTTATATTCATCTGCCTCCTTTAAGAGGGAGTTATCTCCTGAGTTTATCATCTGAAAGTCTGTTATTCAGTGATCTTCTCTGGAAATGTTATTCTGAAAATTCTCCTAAAAGGAAGTTGCTACTATGTTTATCTCAACTACCGAGTCTCTCGCTAATAAGGAAACCAGATGTCAAAGCTAATCCACTGAAGAAACATGCCGAGACGTAAGATAAAAATTGGTGTAGTTTTGAAGCTGGAGCTTAGAAACAGAGCCTTCCTCAAATTGAATACAGACTAGAGAATACTGCTATAATGACTCTTTCAGAATTAATTATTATCTTTACTATAAACAAAGCATTGGTGAGAGTAACCAAGTATTGTTCTTATGAAGTTTCCCAAAAACTGGAATTCCTGCCTAGTACTTATTTCCCAGCCTTCCAGCACATATTTGGCCACCAAAATTTGGATTTCTCATACGTACATATTATAGCTGATCAGCCAAGCTGCTATTTTACACTTACCAGACCTGACTCTATGCTATTTGTAGCAACTATAAAATCCAAAAGATAACACTCAGGGAATCTTAAATCCCTCTTCAGGGTATTAAGTGATCTCCAGGTTGGTACAGAGAGGTACTTTGAACCTGTTTTGGAGTCCTTGTGTAACACATTAAGCACACTGAAGTTCAGCATTTCTTTGGAATACAGAGACCTGGTTGTGTTCAGACACAAACAGAATCAGAGAATCATTAAAGTTGGAAAAGACCTCCAAGATCATCAAGGCCAACCTCTGACTGAACACCACCTTGTCAAGTAAACCATAGCACTAACAGGCAAAGGCAATGCTGCTGAGTTCCATAAAATCTCCACTTGGAGGAGAACCTGAATGTTTTGATTTCCAAACAGGAAAAACACATTTCTACGCTGGTGCTTTCTGCAGAATGGAATTTTTGGTCTGGCCTAGTCTCTTATTCTATTACTCTTCAAGTTTTCTTCTTCCAGGTTAACCTATTCTGTTCAGCTTTCTTATCTATTCAGTACCATATCTCCTCAATTAGAAGCTCCATTTCTTTTCCTCTTGTTATAGTTTTTTTAAAAAACACACATGGTATTTCATTATTTCTGAAGCTTTCCACATGGCAAAACGTGCAGAAGCTACCCAAGAGCTTATGCAACATACTAATTCTTTAAAAAAAAAAACCCAAAACCCCCTGGTCTTTATATGCATTTGCAAAGTAGTCCTTCCTCACAGGTTACCACAAGCCTCCAGAAAAAATGTTTGCGTGGAATTTTATCCCCGTGCAGACTGATACATCCTGAGAATTAACTACAAAGCTTTTTAATTGGTCAGGCTGAAATACGAGTATCCTGCAAGCCGTGAAATAAGCAAGTGAGGCTGTGGAAAGCATTCAAGTGAAGACAGAAATGACAGTGAAGTCACAGGAATTTGTTCAGGATAATAGCATTTATTTTGCTTCTACCCAGGCACTTGGCTTCTTCACTGGACTGCTTTATCTCAGTGCAGACTACAGTTAAGCTCTATTTGTTGAGTAAGGAATGAAAGGATTTAACTTTTTAAAGTTAAATGATGAGCAGCATCAAGAAACTTCTGCCATGGGAGAATTTAAGCCTGGTGATTCTTTTCAGGCTGCTCATTGCACTTACATTGAGTGATAGGCACAGCTGGGTTTGCCTGCCTACTTGGTAGAGGATGAGATGTGAGTTTTCCAAAGCTTGTGTGTCAGCACTTGCCACAAAGAATGCTCAGTTTGATTCCAAACAAGTCAATTATCCACAAATATTGTAAAGACACGTCACTTGGGACATTTTCAGGGAGAACTATAACACATGTTTTAACGTATTTGCTCTGTAACTGGTGCACAAAGCAAATGCCTGAGGGATGGGACATCAATTTTCAGCCCCAGATACCTGATTTCAAAGTATCCACCATGAAGAGGAAGGGAACAACAGAAACAAAAGCAAAGCAAAACCTGACCATACTCTCAGAAGCAAAAGCACTTTGAAGAAACTTTGTCAGAGAAGGCTCCCCAGCCACCCAGATGAAAAGCTACTGTTTTACTCTAAAAACTGAGCATTTTGACAAGCCTGGACAAGGCTATGCTTGTTATGTAGTGAAGAATGAAAAGAAGTACTGAAGCCCCAGACAGACCCTGGTATTCTCGAGACAGTGCTATTGGCTCTCTACTTTTAGCTCTCTATTCTACTGTTATAAACACCATGTCAAAAAAAGTATGTGCGTAGGCACTGTTCCTCATCCCACTCAGTCTGAGGACAATGGAGGATAAAACCAGAAAAGAGTTTTCTACAAGATACTATTGTCTTTTGGGTGAACCAACTACAACCAAGGCTTTAGAAAGCACAAACAAATTTTACAGATGATCAAGGGAAAAAACAACTCACCACAAAACCAGACTAGGATCCAAAGATAAGAAGTTTAGGAGATTTCCTCATCCCAACACTTGTGGAGTGGTAACACACTATAAATAAAGTGCTAGAAGTTACTGTAGCTCCACAGATATTCTTAGTATTCTAAGGATGTCCAAGAGAGTCACACATCCATGGAATCATATACAAGATGAACCAATGAACTGTAAAGTAAGCCTCAGTCATTGACAGAAAAAAGCATCCTGGGAGACCAAAAAAAGAAAAAGATGGTGACAGAGTGATCAAACTGCACCATCACTGATTTTACAGCAAACTAATTAATGATGCCTTCAGGGAAATGGACGTAAATTAGGAAGACAGACTACACATTTCACTAAGATGGTCACTGTAGGAAGGAAGAATATGATCAGCTGGTCAAAATTACTCTGGATAAAGTAATGCTGCCTTTATTCAAAATTGATCCAGGTCAGTGCATTACATTTTTGAAACTCAAGACCAAAGAGCAACTGAAAAGATACAGACTGTGGCTGATAAAAACTAGACGACATTAAAAGAACAGAGACCTACAACCTCATTGCAGAAGTCACATCCTGGGATCAGAGTTAATCAAAACCCATGAAAAATGGGAAGGAACACAAACAATGGATGCCATTAAAATCCTGCTTTTCTTGATAACCTTTAATCCAACAAACACCCACTATGAAACACTGCTCATCTAATTTACACCCTCTGCCCCAGGAACAGGGATTTACATTAAGTCTCGACCTTGTGACACATTGGCCAGGAATACATGTGGGGCCAGGAATCCTGGCATCTTCCCAGGCAGCAGGACATGAGACCCCACTTCTCTTGGAGACACAGAAGGACTTCAATCTTTGAGCCATTAGCTAAGGAAAAAGAGGCACAGTGCTTTCAGTTGAAACTAATGGTTTTCTGTGTCTTACACTTTCCTTGCAAGGCAGGGGAGGGGGATCTGTTCAGTTTCCCAGATAACGTGTAGGCTCTGTTGCTGTGCATCAGCAGTGTCTCTGCAGCAGTAAATCATGTCTTACATGACCCATGTCATGGCACAAGGATACATGAAATGGTTTGGGGGTTCCAAGCCCAACACCTAGTGTGTGGTGTAGGGTGTAAAAAACCTGCTGTCGCTGCCTGCTGGGGATGGGCCTGTTACAAACCATTGCTGGACCCATATAAGGGCATTCCCCAGGGAATTGCTAATATCCACGGGCCAGAATCATGCTAGGACACATTAATATCCTCAGCCTACCCTAAACATGAGCAACTTGGTCTCATCCAACAGTGTTTCACTGAGTGACACTGGTCCAGCTTTGGGCTCCAGTGCAGACACAGCATCCCAGTGTGGTTCTCACCTGCCATGCAATGAAGAGGATTCAAAACACTACAAGGCAGAATCTGTGCTTTTTGGCACTCTCTTTTCCTGGTCAATATCAGATCTGCTCTAGGGGGTGATCCCAAAGCTCTATCAGATCTCTCCATCTCAAGGTCTCTCCTTCAAGGTATGCTTAGTACAAGCTTGCTTGTGTTTGGAATGTTTGTTCTAGAATAAAGATATTTCTTTCTTGTGAGCAATTCATCTTTTTCTTCTGCTCCTTTAAAAAGCAGTATTTAAGAACAAACTCCTTGCACTTTAACTTCCAGGCCGGTCTGAAAATTCAAGAAAGAATTGCATCTTCTGAATTGTTTATAGGATTAAAGGAAGTCTCACAGACATTTTACAATTATGACATTATATCTGGGGTGTAAGAACTGTTCATTTCTCTTTCTTCTCAGTGAACACTTTTGTGTCTCTGGCAGTAGCAGACTCATTAGGTCAAACCCTCTTAATAGTCGATGCTGTAGGTCTAAGTTCACAATAGACAGGTGTGATATTCCTTGAAACATTTCTTAACTTTAGATCATATTATTGCCCTGAAGCAGGTATCTAAATAGCCAGGAACTGAGTTAATATGTGCTGGTGTTTCTAAATGTATTAGTGGAATTTAAAGCCAGACATGAAATTTGGATTTAGTTGAACAACAGTGTAAGTACCAAAGGCCATCAAATTTTTGTGATTTCTGAAGCTTATGGTGTCCCCCCTCCCAGTCTTTTTCTGTTTATTATGTTACTACTAATTAAGACTAGAGAGTTGAATTGATCTATGACCAGGTTATTACACACTCAGAAACATTACACTGACTGCAACTTCTCCTTAATTCTTCATTAGGAAGCACATTCATGTGCCAATTTTGAGCACATTTCTTCATTGTATCACCCTGTTTGTCTTAAAAAATACAAAGATGGTGCCATGACCAGTAGAAAATTATGTCCTCTGAGGGGACATCACTCTGCATGAGTGGGTTTCTCTCCAATGTTCACTTCATCTGCCAAAAATTATCTGAGCATACTACACTTTGTGAGCTTCCAGGAAAATGTGAAAGATAAGTGAATTACTTCTGCTGAGACTGCTACTTCAAAGCAAACCAAGAGGAGCAGGTCCTGCTCTGCTTGGATCCTTCTCTCACAGTTTTCAGCCTTGGACTGTCCCTTGGCAGTGGGAAAACAGCTCTTAAACTTACATACAACTGGGGCATCCTGTAAAAACCTTAAACATATTACTATCATTAAGCTGTCCAGTATGACACTCTCATACCCCCAGTGGTATCCCAACAATGTCTCATTCCTCTCTGCAGATGATCAGACCTTATTATGGGCTCTAGGAAAACCACATTTCCACACATTGGTGACTTACTACTTCATCTCCTCTTGCGTTGGACCTTCCTCAAGAACAGCACAATCAGAGTCAGAACTAGGACGACTGCTAGAAGCACCACAATAATCACCACCCAAGGCGGTGATGATCTGTCATCTGTGAAAACAAGACAACAAAACACCCACAGGAAATTAATCTGTCTTACTGAGGAAAAAAAGCAAAACAAGCCAAGGGGATGTCTGATTAAGGACAGAGTTCTTCTGATATGGTTCAAGGTATTGCTAAGATAAATGAAAGCAGCAATTGCTCAAAATAGAGAATAAACCTATGTATCTTCAAAAATAAACCACTTGCCCACAGAAAATGTGAAGAAAAGATGTGCTCATGGCAAAGAACACTGCCATGCCCACACCTGATACAGTGGTTGGCAGACACAGAAAGCAGAACTTCATACAAGTCTCAGCACTTTCAAAAGAGCTTTTTGTTCACCCAGCATTTTATTTTTTTTACTTTTAAACACTTAATACTGTTGAAAAGGCAACATTAATTTTAAGAATACAGGCTACATTTTGCTGCCTGCAAATAGCTCTACCCAACAGCTGAATGTAAACGTTCCTCCCTGGTTAGACATCAGCCACTTCATTTGACTCCTGTTAATCAAAACTTTATGCAAAGGCTCATTTCACTGACATTAGCTGGAAAATTGAATGGCTTGAAATTTATTTGTCTCAAGCCAAAACTATTATGTCTTTTAACAAAGATACGTTGAAGTATTCATTTGACCTTCTTGTTCTCTAAAACATAAGATTGTTACAACAACAAGCTGTTAGCTGACTTTTTATCCACTTAGCAAAAAATAACAACAGTCTTAGTTTACTGCTTTCTGAGATATACATTTTCTTTTTAAATTACCAAAACAGAAGAATACTGGAGGACAAAAAGATTAATAAGCTTTTTCAGATTTGTAATTCAATTCAGAATTAAGAAATAAATTGCTTTTGAATGTTTAAAGAGTAGATATTAAAAATCAGATCTTGTTCTTCACTACTATTCCTTTAACAATCACTTCTTGAGCATGTAATTTCAGAATTAACCCACAGCTACAAGCTGCTTTTCCTATCTTGCTAATTTATGAGTGGTCTTCAATTTAAGGCTCTGGATATAGAGACATGTGAATTTTAATTCAGCCAAGTCAGTGATCCTGTATGAACTAAGAATGGTAGTTCAGTTTTTAATGTTTCTGTTCCTCATCTTCAGAAACAGAGTGAAAGTCTTTCCAGCAGAACAGAATGTTGGAAGAAGAAATAAATTAACTCTACAAGATACTCATATGTTGTATCTAAGATTTTTGTAGAAATCAAATGTAAGAATCTTCAACTGACCCTCTCCCTGTATGCCTGAGAGTACTATTCCTCCCTGACCATTAGTGCAGTGGACAAATGTCTTAGCAAAAAATCAGAGAAACTGAACCATAATATACCGGCTAAATACAACAAAACATGCAGGAAGTTGAACTGAAACATTTGATTCAGAGGCAGTTTGTTATGAATTTCAAAATTTCTGAGTTCATCAAGCATAGAGTTTTTACTCCTCTTTCTACTCACAGATATCAGCTGACATATTTGTATTTATTTTTAGGTTGTTAAAAATTATTAAGGTCTATGTGGGAACGTAAGTTCAACTTACAGCAAAATGCATGCTGCCTCTAAACCCCATACCTCTCTAGCTTTTTCCTCTTGGGTAGGGATCAAATTATAACCTTAAAGACAACAATGAATGCAAATAGGATTTCCTGACATATCCACATTTCATTCTCTCCTCTTCCCAGATTTCTACCCAAATATGCTACTGCAAAACATGGAGGCCAAGAGATTGCTAACAAGTTATTAGTAATTAGAGAATGCTAAAAAGTTGCTTATACTGCTCACCTACCTCCTTTTATCTTCACAGGCAATTCAACTGTTTCATTTGCATTGCTTACTCTGCAGGTCAAATCCTGTGCACTGATGCTCTGAATGTTGTAGATTTCCAGTTTACTTGTGATGGACACAATCCCATTTTTGTGCTTGACTCTCTTCTGGGTAGGAGTAGAATTGAACAGGTTGCTCCAGGTGATGGTGGGCTCTGGGAGACCATCAGCATTACAGATGGCTGTCAAGTGACCTTCAGATATGTTGTGATGGACAGATGCAATAAGACCTTCCAACACACAAATGAAACAAGTCATCACCACAGGGAGCACCTGCTCATAATCAGCAGAAGAAGTCTAACCTTACGAATCAGAGCAAAGCTTACTTGATTCACACTGAGCCCAATGGCAAGGAATGCAAGAGGAGTTCCTTGGGTCAGGTCCCCTCCATGACTCAATACTACTTCCCCCATACTGAAGTCATATACCCCAAAGATTTCACTCAATCTGAAATCTAAGTATTAAAATAATCTGTTAAGTAAAATAATTTCTTGGGCCTATCTGCTAATTCCCTGTCAATGGTAGGGTTTGGCAGAGCAGCTCACAGCACTGGGGTTGTACCTTGCACCAAAAGGAAACTGCAATGGGCAATGTTGGTTTGCCCGAGTTCCACTCCTTGCTTTTTAGCTGCTACTTCAAGGAGTAACAAACAGGAGCCAAAATGACCACAACAGGCTTGAATATGACCCACAGAGTTTTGCTCACAGCAGCAATGCTCTGTTTCTGTGCCATGTTCCACCAAGGGATGCTGCTATCACTGCAGTTCTTCAATCTGCTCAAGGAAATACTTCAGAAAACACCTGGGTGAGAAAACACCTCTTATTTCATTACAGACATATCCCTGCAGAGAACCTCACCAAAAACACTCAGGCAGATATTTCCTGCGAAGGAGCCCAAAGGGAAAACATTGAAAAGACACTTGTAACATCCTGAGTCATCCATTCTAGCATCCCAAAAAGTTATGCTTGTCTTGTTGAGTTCCAAACTTGTGAAATTCATTCTGTCTTCATAGGGCTTGTGAATCTTTAATCCGTTTGCTATACTGTATGTAGCTATATTTTCATTTAATTCTTTTGAGTTCTTTTGCCATGTCACCTGCAGAACATCATGGGGTTTTGTCAGGGCACAGCTCAGAGTCACACTGTCACCCATCCTCACTTTTATGCGTCCAGCCTGTGGCACCACTGCAATGACAGTAAACAGTTCATGAAATGGGCAGATATCACACATATTCAGAAGCCTAATGTTGATTCTAAGGCCTGGGTTACCCACAGACACAACTCCTTCAGTTACATACTATTTCTGTGGCTTTTCTCTACAAAAAAGTCCATCTCCTGCATACTCCTAGAAATCAATGAAGTTACGCTGAGGCTTTATCTTTCTTCTAAACTACTTAAAAGACAAAAAGACTTACCTATTTCTGTACCCATATCTGCAGACTTCCCTCTAAAGTTTTACTAAAGCACCTCATGGCTTCCTATTCTCAGCAAATACTCATTTTTTGTTTCCCAAGAGCTAGAGGAAGATTGAATTAGTAAGAGAAGTACACCCCAAGCCATTATCAGAGAAGTAAACAGCAAAATGCCTTTAAAAGGCTTTTTGAACTGTAGTTTCAGAGTTCATGGTGCATTTGAGATGGAAGGAAGGAAGTTCTTTAGGGATGCTCCACTCTTGGAAGCTGTCAGCTCAGGTTAACAATGCTGTCCAATGTCACTGTAGATTTGGGATGCTTCTTGTCCCTCACATCTCTAAATGCTGCTCTGGGAGGTTTTGTGTCACAACTACCACCAGCTCTGTCTCAGCTATGTAAGTATCTAAGTCAAACAGCACTAGCAATCTGTACTTCACCTTTTTTGTCTCTTACCCTGATGAAGCCTCAGAAATCTGAAAGCAGTTCCCCAAACAATTTCAAGTAGCTTTCAGGAAATTCAACTTACCATCTGCATTTCCAAGCCCAGAATACGCCAAACACAAAACCAGAACTTGTAAAGTCATTTTGGAAGAGAAAATCTGCTTCACCTAAAGAGAGACAACGAGAGATGACAGGTCATCTTCTGGTGATATTGTACCTTCAGGGTGCAAAAATAAACTGTAGATTTCTCATACGAAAAAGAATGTAGTTCTGGGGTCAGACAGCAAGACTTGACAAATCTTATCGCCCTTTTTCCTGTAACTGAATTACAGACCTGCCTGGAACTGAAGTTGGAGTATATTCAAGTATATTTGAGTATTTTCAAGTGGAAACATTATTTTCCAAAAAAAATCTCTGTAACATGTTCCACCCACTGCTGAGTTTTTTGCCAATGCCTGCAAAACTGGCCGACACATCTTGGGATCATCTTCTGTCAAGAATGTAAGCAAAGCCCAACCTTGTAAAGATTTTCATAACACGCAAAAAATAAGAGACAATCAACTGAAAATAATTTTCTATACTATACAGGTTAGAAAAGGAGGGCTGGTAAACAAACAAACAAACAAACAAACAAATAAAAGTATTTAAAAACAAATTCCCAGCAAACTTGGGTTTTGTTGTTTGTAAACACACTGGATACACCCACAACCAGCAGCCTGCCCTTAAATTTTAAACACACTGTGCTAAAACTACTTCTGATGTAACTCTCCAGTTACCAAGAACAAACAGAGACCAAGCTGTTATGAGTAGAATAAGGAAACGAGAACCCATCAGAAGGGAAAAAGGTTTGTGTAGTCAGATATTTGAGCATGGCTATAAGAAATTCAGATAGATATTCCTACAAGCATGCAGAAATCAAGGGCCAGCATGGCAAGCAGGAACCATCGAGTCACAGAACTGTTTATAAAGCAGTGGAAGATGTACCACACCTGCAGGCAAGCAGGGTTTTTAATAACAAGCACTGCTTTAACACCATTAAAGCCCTTAATGCACCATTGCACAGACCCGGGGTAGCTACAAGAATTCACAAAATGAGGAACGAGGCCGTACCGTGCAGCTGTAACACAGTATAAGCGATACCGAGCTGCTCTGAGAAGGCAGAAAGAAAATAAAATCCCTTTAGGTGACAACCCCAATCACGGGTGCTGCAGGGGATGGGGAAACACAGCCCGAAACACAGCCCGAAAGAAGAAGAAGACAGAAGAAAGGGAGTTGGAAAAGGCTCTAAAGAGCGGCACAAGCAATGCGCAGACCCTTTACCGCGCTTTGGCGAACGCACCCCGGAGCGCTCCCGGGGCTGAGCCTTTCCCCGGACAGACCCGCTCCGCTCCCCCGCCGCTTGTGGGACCCTCCTTTAACTTCGGGAACGTTCACCCCCCTGGAGTCACGGAGGTTCCGAAGGAGCTGCCGCCTGAGCCCGGCACTGGGGGAAGCTCCCCGCTGGAAAGACGAAGGAAGGAAGGAGACGCGAGGGGCAGCTCCAGCCCCGCTCCGACAGCGCTCTTTGGCTGACCCTCCCCCGAGAGCATCTGCTGCCCCTCCCCGGGAGAGGCGGAGAGAGGCGTGGTGCCTCATTGCCGCGTACATGGTACCGGGAAAAAGATGAAATGAGACCCCTGGAGAGGGGAGGCTCCCCCACCGCGTCCGTCCTTGCCCCAGAACCGGAGCCGGGAATGTCCCGAATGGCACCTGAGCATCCAGCGCCAGCCTTTCCCTCAAGAGGATTGGTGAAAAACAGAGTTCGCTTTCCTGGTAAATTTTAAGGATTTGGCTTAATAATAATAAATAATAAATAAGACAATTAGGAAACAGATTAAGCAAAAGGAATTTCAGTGACTTTGTATTCAGCCAAGTCCACAACCTGCTGTTTCAGAGGCTTTCTTTAAATACCCTTTCTATTGCACCAGTCTTGTTGAATAGTCATATTTTTCCATAAACTATTTTCCATATTCAGGAACTGTTTTGCATGGTCCCTCCTTGGGTCCGGCTTTTTAGTCCATGCGTGTTTCTTGGCTGTGTCTTCATTATCACCTCCAGCTCAGGCCTTGGTCTGTACTTTCTTCAGACAGTAGATGCTGATGGTTGGTATTTCAATAGCAGGATCATCTTTACATGTTCACTGGATGTTATCCCAACCAAACAGACAGTTTAAGCATAATATATCAACTACTACCACTATGCCTAATTTTCTTTATTAACAGCAGAAATAAAAACTTATATTCTTACCACAAAGTTATTAATCATATAGCACGTCTTGCAAAAAGACAACTTTATAATATGCACTTATAACAGAATTCATAACAACCCTGCAACAAATTATTTTGGGCTCTATCTCTTATAAAGTTGGGAGTAGTCTTTTGCTTTTATCACTACCGTCCTGTTGGGTGGGGAGGAAAGAGGCAGCGGGGGTGATCTGGGCAATCTCTCTGCCATTTTCCTGTTCAGTTAGGATTTCCACTGATAAAATTACAACAGGGATAATTTATCAGGCCTTGTTGCAGGCTTGACAGAAACAACACATTTCCCAGTCTGATTAATTAGAAACAGCTTCTTAATGATCAATACAGGACATTCAGTGTCTGCTCTTTCTTCAAATGCTTTCATACACATGCACACATTCATACACTCTTTATATCAGTTACAGTATTTCTCTTGCCAGGCTCTAGAGGGTCTCCTGTTTTAAGCCATGATTGTTCACAGGAAAAAACAAACACCACAATTTCACCCTCCTGCCAAAATTAATTGACAAAGATGCCCACATAAACCCAGAAACTCATTCAAGACACAGATGTGTGGGGATATCTGGAGCAATGCTACTAAACTGTCTTAAGAAAGAAGGTGATGTTTGCAGCTTTCCCGGGTCATCCCGGGCTCACCATGTGTTGACCTTACCTGTCCTGCTGCTCTCAGTCCCTGGGTGCACAAACAAGTGCCTTTTGACCTGTAGAAATAAAAAGCTCCTGCTGCCCCCAACAGATCTGGCCTAACTTGTAGCTGGGTCTGGAGGTCAGGGCAGTGTCTCTTCCAGATACAGAGCTGTATGTGGAGACACCTTCCCACCACTGTGATTGATTTAGTGCAGCCTTTTCCCCCTCTCAACTATCCAAAGCCCCTTGGCTTTTCAACAAAATTTCAACTCTACCACTACCTTTATTTCTACCTTTCTTTCTATCTCCTAGGATCAATCACTACGTCTTAAATCACTTAAATTTCCCTCTGCCAGCCTTCCTTTTTGTTCTCTCTGAAACAGGCCAGCAACTAACCCACCCATTGCCTGGGGCTGATGTACCTACACGCTTCACACCCTTTTTGTTTTAATGGGAAAAATGTATTAGCAAGTTTCTTGTGCTCACCTCCTTCACTATAGCTGAGGGGATTTTAGAGGGAAGTCCAGAGAACTGCCCACTGCACAGCTGAAAATACATTTATCCAGAAGTGCCCCATGCCATCAAAGCAACAAAAGGAGGGAAATCCCAGAGAAATCTTTCTGATTGTATTTCATGAAAATAAAGGAACTTTTGGGGGATATGAGTAATATATTATAGTAACTCACATTTTCTGAGGTGGAAAATGTCTGCAAATGTTATCACTTCTTCAGTGGGATGGAGAAATGTAGAGAAGAAAGAAGAAAATGATGAAAGGGTCTGGAAAATGAGGGCTGCTTCCTTGGAAGAGAGGGAATTAGAGCTGAGCAGGGAGAGGATGGTACTGAAGGAGTAGGCAAAGACCAGAGGTAACCTCAGTGCAGACAGAGGCAAATGAAAAATACTCCAGACAAACCAGCAATTGTGGAAGATTCAAAATACTTTTATATTTAGAGTAGAACAAGGTACAAAAATCCCTTTCTGCCTTATTCTGTGTTCTTATGCCAACTGTTTCTTTTTACAGGAACCTGGCTCAGCTCAGCAATCTTTGCAAGTTTGACACGGTTCTCTGTATGTTACCTTCTCTGGAGCTGGTGGTGGCCGAGGTGACATGGACTCTCTGGTATGGTAAATCCTTTGAAGTTAGTGAGAAAGAGAGTAAGTAGAGAGCCCTTGTCCTAAAATTCAGAGAGGTCTTTGTTCATCTTTTTTTATTTATTTAGCTGTAATGCACTCTGCATGCTGGTGGAAGAAGCAATTTGAATTCCCTTCTGTCACAAATGAGGTCTATTCTTTATTCTTTCCTCTGCCGTCTGGGTGGACACATTCTGCTATTAATATATTCCTTCATTCCTCTCTTGATTTCTGGACTACTGACCTCTTACAAGCAGAGCAATTTGAGCCACTAGCCAGTGAAACTATGCACAGGCTTAAGGCAAATACATGATCCACCTGATCCAAGTTGCCATTATTTAACAGCGGAAAGGAAAAAAAAAAAAAAAAAGGGTGTATGGAGTCAGATTCCAGTAAAACCAAACACAGTAAATTTTACAGGATGTCCTGCCTGCTGGAGGTTTATATCAGAACATCCGCTCTGCTGATTGAAATCCCTTCTGTCTCTGCTCACATCAATTACCAAATCCCCCTTAATCATCACACTCAGGCAGTGCATCTTCAAGTTGTAAATGCTCCAATGGGTCTACTAGAAGGTCTGACTTGGTCCAGAGGATCTGCCACCACCTGTCATTTTGCTGGTGATTCAACCACCTGATCACAGTCAAACCACATCTCTCTCTCTCTCTAGCTTACTTCTATAAAACAAGCAAAGGTTAAATTGTTTAAAGTTTGAGATCCTGCCAATTTCTCCAGCACAAACTGCACAAGATTTCCCAGCAGAGAAAGTTAGCCATGTAGGTGGGGATAAAAGCACAAAAAATTTCTGGTGTCCATTTCAGTTTCAAATTATCAGTGTATAAATGGGAGACTGGATTGAGGAAGAGGAGCACAAACGGGAGAACAACAGCATGGAGTGGGTGAGCAGTTGGAAGAAGAAGAAGAAGAAGAAGGAGAAGGAGAAGGAGAAGGAGAAGGAGAGGAGGAGAAGGAGAAGAAGCAGCTGAAGCAGAAGCAGAAGCAGAAGAAGAAGAAAGTGAAAGTGAAAGTTAAGAAAGTGAAAGTGAAAGTTAAGAAAGTGAAAATGAAAATGAAAATGAAAATGAAAATGAAAATGAAAGAGGCAGGCAAAGAGGTATAAATGAGCAAGTTGATGGAGGAGTAAAAGAAAGGATTTTGAGTTTGGAAACCACCGAAGTGTTTAGTCCTGTAGCACAAACTTGGAGGGAAGACCCAGAGAAAGTTGTGAGGGTATGTGATGATTTGATATGTCATTCCTAGGGATTTGAGTAAGTTGTTAGAAGCAGCATGGAACACATACAATAATTAGGAGTGAAAGTTGTGTTAGCAGAACAAAGCCCAATAAAGGGGGGTGGGTATCATGGGAGAGAGGCAGAGGAGGAATTACAGGCTGTTGTGCAGAGGTCTGTGAGCTATTTGTTAAGAGAAGGGCCATTGGAAATGGGAATATGCGTGGGGAAAGGGACAAACACGAGCTGCTGGACCCTGGACTTCACCCAAGGCTCCTGATCAGGCAGGAAGGCTCCCAGTGTTAGAAGATGTGTGATGGGGACTGGAGGTGTCACACCCAGCTGAACCTCTGGCTACATTAAGGCTGGGAATGACAAATAGAGTTTCTTAGTGGATACTGGAGTGGGGTATTCAATATTAAATATGCCTAAAGGAAAATTTAGTCAGGAAACAATTCATGTTGGTGTGAGAGAGCAAAAGGAAAGTTGGCCTTTCTTTCAGCATTAAAATTTGGAATTGGTAAATAGGTGTTAGCCCATCAATTTCCTTATATACCTGAATGTCCCATACCAATACTAGGAAGAGATGTATTGAGTAAATTAAATGCACAGATTACATTTGAAAAAGAAAACAATCCAAGTTTCTGGCTGCAGGCCCCTCTGTTGCAATGAGCTGGTTGGATTTGTCCTGAGGCTGAGGGATTGCTGCAGCACAACAGAGGCATGTGCCTGCTCAAGTGAACTGCTCTGTGGAAAGGCTTCACCTTGTAACTGGAAGGGTACTTGCAGTTTAGGAGATTTGCTGTTTCCCATGGGCAAAGGAGTCTGCACCAGGAAAGAAAGGAGGCTATCTGTCAAACTCTGAGCCTCTTTCTAAAAAAGAACTGATCCTGAATGCAGGAAAACCTTTCAGGTATGGAAACATGCTCCATTGACTGCTCCTGCACTGGGACTACTGGACTTTGGAAAACCTTTCAAACTATTTGTGCTTGAAAAATCCCATTTGGCACTGGGGTTATTGCCACAACAACAAGCATTGTAGAAGAGCAAAGGATGGTCAGCCTGCCTCAGGACAATAGTGGCAGCAGTCCTCCAAATCCAGGAAGGCAAAACAAAATTAACCCTGGAGCAACAACTCCAGACTGTTTTTGTGCCCTGTAGAGTTGTAGTGGCGTTGGAACAAAAAGAAAAAAAACTGGTCATCACCAAGCAGAATGTTAACATACCAGACAGTACTGATAGAACAAGATGATGCGGAGTTAAAAGTAACTAACCTGAATCCAGCACTGTTCTTAACAGCTGACCCATAATGAAAGGAATTGGCCCATGATTGCTTGCAGACCACTGGACAGGTGCACTGTAGCTGAGATGATGTACAGAACTTGGAAGACATGGATTGGGAACTCTTCATGGATGGGAGCAGCTTTGTGAAAAATGGAATGTGAAAAGCCAAGTAACTCAGTGGTAACTCAGCATGAGGTAATAGAAGCCAAAGCAATACCCCCAACACATTGGCTCAGAAAGCAGAACTGATTGCATTGACAAGACCATCGGAGCTCTCACAGAATAAGATTGTAAATGAAACTACGTGGAAAGAACTCCACAACATATACTAGTTGTTAGAGCAGTACGTATTTATCGATGTTGAGATGCGTGGGGAATAATTTCACCAAAGACACACATACCCCTCAGGGGATTTGTCCCCCTTTCTTATTTCCTGAGGTCTTACATATGCATGACATCCCACAGACCCTCTTCATACATATTCATTTCCTGATCCCACCCATCCTCGCTTGATATGGTAATTACTCCACACCCTTCTGGGCATGCTCAGTCCTTAGTGGTGGTGGTCTCCAGGCCGTGGTGGTGGTCCTCTTTCATTCACCTCTTCACCTTTATCTCTCCCATGTGGGCTTTGGCCCTCTTGGCACAATTTCAAGAGAACATATCATCTTAGAGTCCATGTTCTTCTCTTTATCTGTGCCCTTAACCCTGTTATTCTGTTGTTTAGACTAGTTCTTCTAGTTCATCTTCTGATTATGCTGAAGGTTTCATACTTGTAATGTTTAAATATATGCAAACGAGTAATAGACACAGTGTTACTAAATACAGTGTTAGTCAGTTTGTCACTTCTAAAAATATTTTTTTTCAGTTCACTTAGGGAGAGGAGTCTCTTCTGCTATGCTGTGGGATCTTTCCCATAGGAGACAGATCTCTGTGGACTTCTCCAGTGTGGTTCTAATTTTCACAAGTAGCAGTTCTGCCCAATCTGATGCAGTTTGAGTCCCTCCTGTGGGAAAAGTAGTCTTCCCACAACTGTTTGTGTGGGTCATTTCGTTCATGGATTGCAGTCTTTTAAGGATGAGCTATTCTAGTATGGAAGCAAGGGCTCTCTCGCTCGATCCTTGGAAGCAAGGGTCTCCTCTCTCTGTGCAAGTTTCTCACCAGATCACAGCTTCTTAACATCCACTCACTCCAGTGTGAGCACCTTATTCTCACAGGCTGCAGGTGAATTCTACATCTCCCCATGCACTCCACAAATTACACGGAAAACAGTTTGTTGTATTACAGTTCTCACCAAGGCTTGCAGAAGAATCTCAGCCCTGATGACCAGAGCACCTCCTCCTCCCGCTCCCTCCTTTTCATTGCCCTTAGTGTCCCCATGTTTTTCTTTTCATGTGTCTTCACCTTTTCCTTTTCTCTGACCTGGGAGAGAATTGGTGGCTTTAGGTTCATTTGTTCTCAAGTTCTACCAATTGAAAAGTGTTTAGAGAGTTCTGCACTGTTGGAAGTTTGATCCCATCCAGGCCCTGCATCGGGGAATTGCTCTCCATGCCCGTCACTGCCAATCGTGCTCCCTGCCGGCGCCGCGCTGGCTGCACGGCTGCCCTTGCCCTTCCATCCTCAGCACAGCTGGTTAAAAGCAGCTAAATAAAGTTCATTACAAGTGATGCCAAGAAGGCAGTGGCCACACAATCTTGGCCACACCACCCCAGACATGCAATCCTGGCCAAACTGCCCTGGCTGTGCAGCCCCGGCCACGGGACCACTCTCAGCACTGGGATGGGCTCCCTGCCAGCTGTGCTGGAAGGCCTCCAGGCTGCCTCCCTGTTACAGTCTCTGCCTGCTTTATCTCAGCTAAGGTCAGCCGAGGATGAAAGACAGGGGAAACGTAGAGTCGAGTTCGGTCTTGGTTGTTTATAATATCTTATCTATTTACACTATTTACAGCTTGCGCTCCAACCTGCTAGTTAGAGAAATAAGGCAAAATGGAGAGCTTCTTATTTTTACCAAGGCTATTTAAGAGATAGTTACCCAATACTAAAGTGACACCTATATTATTTATGGTTTTGACCCAAGAGTGACTCTTTCAGGTTCGCAATCCAGACATTTTTCACCCAATTAGAGAAAGCCACCCAAATACCTGAAAAAGACGGAAGAAGAGGAAGATAAACAACTCAAACAACACTCTGAATCCTCCATCTTGGCCCACACACATTACTATATACCAAAAACCCCAAACCTAATTTTTCACCCTGTGAGATCACACAGCACTTTAACGACACACCCACAACCCCTGTGCTATCACACAATTTTGGAAGCCTGTTTAAAAGTGCCAAATACTTAAAAAACAATGCACATCAAATAAGATAGCCTACACCTGTGGCTGTTAAGAAAGGAATTAGTCCAGGAGACTATTGACAAATAGATTTTGCTGAGCTGCCATGGCAAAAGGGCCACAAGTATTTATTGATACCAGTAGATAGTTTTTCAGGATGGCCAGAAGCTTCTTCTTGTTGCGCTAACAAAGCCGGTAAAGATTTTGGTGAAGAAAATTATCCTGAGGTTTGGAATGTGAGTGGGAATGTCACCAGGCAGAGGTTCACATCATTGCTGGAATAGCACAAAGCCCAGCTAAAATGTTAGGAGTAAAGTGGGGCTTGTGCACTCCATGGAGTCCTCGGTCGAGTGAGAAAGCAGGAAGAATGAACCAGAGTCTAAGAGAATATATTAAATCCCATGGGAAAGTGTTGTCTTCTCTCCACAGATACATTGTGCTGGCAGCACCCATGACACTGGATATCACAGCCCATCCCTACCAACCTGGAGACGACCTCAAAACCTGGACTGAAGAGCCACTCCTAGAAAAGTGGAAGGGACCATATCAAGTGGTGCTAACCATCAATACTGGTGTGAAGGTGCAAGAAGTGGATTTGTGGCTTCTCATCTTAGGATGGCTGAAACAATTGTTTATACTTATTGTGCTGCTCTTACTCATGATCTTGATCACTTGTTGCAATACATACTGCTGTATCAACTAGGTCAATATAATAAGTGCATCTGAGACTTTGAAGAACTTATATTAAAGTCTCAAAGAGGCAATTTGTCACCAAACAAGTTATATTATTATGAATAAGCTGGAGTTACATTATCAACTGAATAAACTGGTGGTTATAATGATATTATGATTTATCATTATTATTATTACTAATAATAAATTATTTTTGGCTTTCTAACCTAGCATACTCTTGTAGAATTTATTTCCCAGTTTTTGGTGATACAATGTCTTTCTTTAAAAGATAAATGTCTGCCAAGGAAGGGAGGAACCTTCCTGGAATGGAAAGATGACCCCTCCCTTGAAATTACTGTAATTTTGAAATGACAAGGCTTTGAGGGAAAAATACAGAAAAAGGAGTAACAGTTCTTTGAAAAACTGTACATAATAATCATCTTGTGTTACGTTTATACACATACACTGATGGCTTCCAATCAACCACAATGGACAATGGAAGAGCATACATATATTGATGACAACAGTGAAAAAAATACGCAGATAAATTCTCCAAAAAAAAAAAAAAAAAAAAAAAAAAAAAAAAAAAAAAAAAAAAAAAAAAAAGAGAGAGAACAAAAGATAACGAGCACTTAATCTCAGGAAACTCTCATTTGAGGAATACCAAGTTGCAGCCCTCATTGTAACCCACATGCAATGCAACATGACAGATTTCAAGGCAAACTGAATTAGCATGGGATTTTCAGAATTCGAGGAATGATTGTCTTTTAATGCTGAGCAGCTCTTGCTTAGAACATCACTTGAGATTGACTTCTAAAGGTACCTTGGCCAAGAAGCCTGAGATTACTTTTTAAAGGTCCATTCACAAAGAAGCTCAGCTGCATCAAATCCTGCTGTGAGAGGAGGCAATCCAGGGCAGAATTTGTCAGAGCAATGTGGGTATTCTGGCTGCTTTCCAGGGTACTCCCAACTGGCTGCCATTCCCATTTCTCATAAGAGATAAGGCCAGGGACAGAGATAGTAATAGGAGGAACTGTTCAGAAAATGTTACTAATTGACACAGGATGTTGCTCAGCCAAGGCCTTGTTAAATTCTGCACCTAGAAAAAACAATGACACAAAGGGGGTTGTGTGTATCATGAAGTCTGTACCTTCCAAGTACCTCAGCCAGTGGAGAGAGGGAGAGGGTGATGCGGCCAGAAAATTAGGATAAAAAGGAGGCTGTGCTCTCCAACAATTTGAGAGACCCCATGGCCTGTCCCTTCATTTGAAAAGCGTTACAGGACTCCCATGTCTCCTTTTGGACAGAAACTTCTGGCATCATGAATTTATCCGGACATCCTCTAGCTTTTACTCATTGCTGGCCAGCCTGGAATTGTGGAGAACAGACTTGGGAATATTTCCATACTCCTTTCCCTGGCCCTTTGAAAGACCTCTTTCTCCAGGAGAGGAAAGAAGAACTGTTATCCAGTGCCCAGTTCCTTCATCAGTCCCTTTCAACATCTTCTATTCCAGAAACCACAGTCAGGGTCCACTGCTGAACAATCCTCATAAAGTCATTTCATCAGGGAATGACTTTGGATATGGTGGTTGTAATTTCTTGATACCAGAGATGGGGTTGTTGGGTACTGAAAGACTATTTGAAAGTCCAAAGAGGAAAAGCACAGTGCTCATGAGTTGATATTTTAATGGAAGACTCACTGAAGGTGTTTTCCCTTCACTGAGTGGATTGGGGATCTCTCCAACTGGTGAATTAAAGAACTTAAATCAAACAGCAAAATTCTCCTAAATAGGGCATTCCTTTATTATGTGCTGGAGACATGTTGGGAATTTTTTGCTCTGAACAGGTCCCAGGAGATGCAGGTCCCTGGGATTTAAATACATTGTCACATTTTGGATTTCTTTACAGCCCCATCCAGAGTCTTCCAGCCATTACATCCAAGGTGTCTTCTCCAATGCTGTCTTGTCGTGGAGCAGGGCTGCCAAAAAATCTTTTACCTGTTATTATTTTGATTAAGGGAGCTTTGTTACTTCATGAGACAGTCTTAAATATTGTCTTTATCACCTGCTCTCTGGATGACCCTTCCATGCTGGCAGCTCCCAGCACATTCCCTTCTGCTGACTCCTAGCTTTTATCTTACTGTACTAAGTCACTACTAAGACACTACATTTACCTTTAGTTAAAGATAACCCAGAAATCCTCTAGTCTAAACAATTCTCTATTGAATTTGCTTTTGTAGCTAAACAAACCTCTATTCATTAAGTTTTCAGAGGTGTATAGGTCTCTGGAGCTATTTCCTGCAGGCTCAAGTTCAGCTATTTCTTAATTTTCCCAGGCTTTTGATCTTGTTCTACTGACACTAAGTTAAACATAAATTTAAATCAAAACAAAGTACAAAACTCCCCACATACATTCTGTAGCTAACTGGAGCATGACGCCTTACAAAGTTCAGGTGACTGAGATTCTTGGCTAAATGAGATATAATCCCTTTTCACTGGGTGCTCATCTCAGGTAGTGCTCTGCTTTGGGGCTGCACTGCCACAGAAGCTCTCAGAGGAGCCTCTGCAAATCCTTTGGAATCACATCTCTGAAACACCTCATGTAATGACACACAGAGCTGGATGGGAGCCTTCCCAGATCAATGCCTTGAAAAAAACAACTTTCTTTTCTTTTTTCTCCCAAATACCAATCCTGGCTTGGTTCTGTTGGTCTTGGCCCATCCACAGCACAGATCCTTCTGCCTGATTGCTTGTGAGACATCAAAGAGCATCCTGGGACATGTCCTCTACTCACTGGCTGGTCTGGCTTGACCTCTGCTGGCCCTCAGAGGCTCAGCTGTGCTCAGCCCAGGTGCCCAGCAGGGACACACAGGCTCTGACCCTGGTCCAGGCTGGTGGCTGGCATTGGCCTCTCTCACTCAGGTCTCCCCAGCTGCTGGCACCCAGGTACATGGGGCCTGTGGTTCTGGCCCAGCTGCTGACATCAGGGCCCCCCCACACATGCACACCAGTTGGGGTGTCCCTCAGCCAGGAGAAGAATTAGAAATGGAGTTTAATGAAAGACAGGACAGACTTTGGTGACAGAGCTCTGGGCCAGCCCAGACAAGTGTACTGATCAGCCTCCTGCATAAATGAAATCAGACCCTTTTATTCCTTCATCCATCCATTTTCCCAGGCTTTTTATTCCCAGATGCCCTTCATTCCTCCCTTTCTCACCTTTGTCTCCTGCCCTAAGAGTCCCATAACAATCTGCTGCAATCCCCAAATGCACTTCATGTGCTTGGCATCATTTATCCATAGCCTTAAGGCAGTTCCTTAAGTAGAGCCCTTAAGGGACTCTACTGATGAACTCATCTGGATGGGTTTCCCACACAGACCCTCGGGCTTAGGATCTTCTGGGACACCCCTGGGAGGGGCCTGGGCAAGCTGCCCCTTCCTGAGACACTGCTGTGGGCTCCTGACCAGCCCATGGGCCCCTGTGCTCCTCTGGGCTTGTGGAGATGGCTGGTGTCCCTCCTTCCTCTGCTGGGGTGGGGAGCAGCTGGGCTGGGGTGTCACTTGGACTCCTTCCCCTGCCATTGCCTCCCTGTTCTCCTTCATGGGAGAGCAGCCAAGCTCCTGGATGGATAACCCAGCAGGTCAACTCTTCAACTCACTCCTTGGAAGCTGCTCTTTAGAGTCTCTCCTTCCTCCAAAGACAAGTGCCTGCAGCTTTTTCTTGATCCCAGTTTTCTCTTTGGCCTTTTGTGAAGCATGGAGCCTGGTGTCTGCAAGAGACCCAGCAGAGAGGTGTGGTAGTCACTACAGAGCTCTAGACAACCTGGCAGAGAGAAGTGATGAGTAGACAAGAGTTGTGTGTTGTTTTGGCACAGCCTGGTTTTTGAGGAAGGGCCACAGAAGTGGCTTCTGTGAGGAGCTGCTGGAAGCTTCCACCATGTCCAACAGAGCCAGTCTGTGATGGCTCTGAGGATGGACATGCTGCTGGCCCAGTTAGAGGAGTTGGTAACCCTTCTGTGATGACATATTTAAGAAGAAAATCAGAACAATTCAGGTGCAATTTTTTTCCAGGAGTGGTGAGGTGCCACCACTGTGGCCATCCCGGCAGGTGTGGCCTGTGGAAAGCCACGCCTGCCTGGCCACCCCTTGCCTGCCTGGCCATCCCTTGCCTGCCTGGCCACCCCTTGTCTGCCTGGCCACCTCTTGCCTGCCTGGCCACCCCTTGTCTGCCTGGCCACCCCTTGCCTGCCTGGCCACCCCTTGCCTGCATGGCCACCCCTTGCCTGCATAGCCATCCCTTGCCTGTCTGGCCACTCCTTTGCCTGCATGGCCACCCCTTTGCCTGCCTGGACACTCCTTTGCCTGCCTGGAACCCCTTGCCTGCCTGGCACCCCTTGCCCATGGCACTGCAGGCAGAAGTGCAGAGGTGGTGGCAGTGGCTTCTCCTTCCCGATGCCCTGCATGAGGAGAGGAGTTAAACAGTGCCAGTGCCACGGCAGCTGCCACTGCCCATGTGATGGTGGCAGGGCTGCCTGGCTGGTGGTGAAAACATGGCAAACGAGTCCCCAGTGTGGAACTTAGACAAAATCGGCCTCTCAGCACTTGGGATCCTGTAGGAATCTTTGAATTGGTAGAACTTGTTGGCAGTGGTAGCTTTGGGCAGCACGTTTTCTTCTAGTCAGAGAAGAGGAGGAAGTGAGGAAATGTGAGGGAAAACAACATGGCAGCACCAAGGTCAGTGGAAAACAAAGAGGGGGAGGAGGTGCTCCAAGTGTCAGAGCTGAAATGCCTCTGCAAATTGTGGCAGTGAAACAAATTGTCCCCCTGCAGCCCATGAGGTCCATTGAGGATGAAGAGATCCACTCGCAGCCCATAGGAAAAATGCTCAAGCTGGAGCAAGTGGATGTCAAGGAAAGCTGTGATCCATGGGAGACCCAAACAGAGAGAGAGGGCTCCTGCTTCCAGAAATAGAGAGAGCCCTTGCCTCCAAACTAGAGCAGCCTATCCTTGGAGAACTGCACCCCATGGATGAGTGATCCACACCACAGCAGTTTTGGGAGGACTGTTTGTTTGTGGGAAGGGCTCACATTGCAGCAGTTCTGTCAGAACTTCTGCTTGTGAGATTAGAACCATGATGGAGAAATTCACGGAGAACTGTCTCCTGTGGGAGGGACCCATGGCACAGCTCTCCCTGAGCAAACAGGAAAAGATCTCAGGTGATGAACTGACCAAATCCCCCCTGCTGTTTCCCCGTGCGTTCAGTGGGAAAAAGAGGGGGGGGGGGAAGGTTCTTTAAAGGCTTATTTTACCTCTCATTATCCTCCTCTAACTCTGTTAATAATAAATTTACTTTCTACCTTTTAACTTGAACCTGATTTGTCCTGTTTTCTCCCAGTCCTTATCTCAACTCATGAGATCATTAATTTTTTTCCCTCTCCTCTGCCCAACTGTTGCAGGAGAGGGTGAGCAAATGACTTTAGTGGGTGCCTGGCATTTGGCCAGTGTCAAACCACAGCAGGTGCCCAGCTACAGCACAGGAGCACCAGGAATTTTCTGGGAAAACAGGGAGCACATGGGAGGTCAGAGAGAAGTGTGGAGCAGGAGGGATTCCCAGCTGTGACCAGTTACTGGTTTTGTCTGTGGATGCCAGCAGCCCTCCAAAACACCTTTGAGTCTGCAGCAGGAGGAGGGCAGGGCAGGGCAGGGCAGGGCAGACCCTTGTGGAGAAACTTCTGTGTGAGGCTGCTCTTTACAGCCCCCAAGCTCTGCAGGGCTCCCTGGCCTGTCCAGCAGGGACATCTCATCTGCCATCCTGGACATTTCCAGTGCCTCTTCCATGCCTTTGCAGCTAAATAACTTTGACTAATTTTTCTGCTGCACCCTCCAGGGCAGCAGCGCAAAACATTAAGCGGTTTTTCCTGATTGCCGCTAGAGGGGCACACGTTGTGTCCTCTCCCCAGCGTGGCTGTCCCATGCAGCAAAGACATGGCAGGACAAACAGAGACCCCTAATGGAGGATGTGGATAATCGCTAGAAGCCTTGGGTGTTTGTGCTACCTCGTTTTGAAGAGTGAAGTGCTGGTCTTTCAGTGTGTGCAGGCTCAGAGAGGCTCTCTTACCCAGGTCTTGCTGTAAGTCTGTCTCCTTTGCAGGAGTTCTGGGTTCACCGTGTGTCTTTTGCCTGGGGAAAAAAACACACCATCAATTAGTCACGGGATGCTCAGTGTAGCCCTTGTCATTTCAAGTGAATTGTGCTATTTTAATGATGCTGTTACTTGCTGGATTTCCAGAACAGTATAAAAATACCAAGAAGAAAGAGAAAAGCAAGTTGCAAGATGAGCAGAGGTAAGGCACCTTCATTTGCAAGAAAAGGGAAACTATTCTTGTTCTTTCTGCTGTTATTTAGTCTCATGACCCAATATATCAAGTTGTTATCAAGATAAGAGCAACACAGCTGTTAATATTGATGTGATGGTGACTGTGCTCTTCTGAACATCTACAAAAAGAAAGCAGTAAGTTCACCCAGAACATGAAGTGATGCCAACATGTTTCTGCTGTCCTCTTCCAGGGGCTGGGACTGAGAGTGCAACATTCAGCATTTTGTGTTCATTTATTCTTTGAAGGCGAGAAAGGAACAATGTAACAATATAACTCTACCAAAGATAAAGGTTTATTTTATGTTTTTAAATAAATACTGATAATGTCTCACACTTCCCTGGTATCAGGTTGTATCAAACCCCAGAACTTTTACTCTTGATCCGTTTGTGTTTCTTTTTCTGAACAATGGTTCATCACAAGAGAAGTGTGCCATCCTTCCTGACACATATCCTCCAGCAAGATCAGCTGTGTGAAATGTTTTTCCCCTGCACTTGTCTGCCAGGAGCCTGCTCTGCTGGCATCCCCCAGCTGTGTGTACTGCTCCTCTACATAAATCATTATGTGGAAATGTAGACATCCTGTGTATGCACAAATGTACATATTTATTTAATCTATATATACACAAATCCACCACACACACACAAAGGTACCACAGGGAGGAGTCTTCTGGAGGGTTTCAAATCCTGAAATCTTCATCTAGCATGAGATTTGGCCTTGCAGAAAGTCGTCTAACAAGACCTACAAGCTGCCGTCCCACAACTGTACATCCTTCCCCAAGTGCTCCCCACTGCATGTTACACATCTCTACACAACTGCAGCCTCCCTTCTCTGCCTCTTTTCAGGTGAAGTGCCTTCATTTTCCTTCTTTGTGGGTGCTTGAGGAGGCAGCACAAGGCATGGAGGTGGTTGGCAGAGAAGGTAAGTCTGCTTGCTGCTGTTACTGTTCTGTTGGTGTTTTGGACGTGGTGTCTCCTCCAGGCCTCTGTCAGTGTGATGTTGGGGGTGGGTTTTCCTGTTGCTGAGCACACTGCAGTGAGGAGACCCTCAGTGGGCAGGAGGGAATGGAATTCCAGTGTGAGCTCAGAAATTGCTGGCAGCAAAAAGAGAAGGTGCTTTTTACACTCTGTGGTGAGTTTACAGTAAAGCTGGGTGGGTTTCTCTCTGTGTACAAGGTTTTTACCCAAAAGGATCTGCTGGCTTATTTGCCTTCACTTCCCCTGAGGAAAGTGTTGCCTTGGAAATAGAACAGATCTTCCCAAACAATGTTAGAGTGAATGTAAAAGCAAATTCTTACTTGAAAGCTTTCAGGTACACAATATGGCAAAACCCACACGTGGTACAGTAATTCTTCAATTTTTCTAAGGCCAATGTCACATGTTGTCCAATTAAAAGGACAGTTGGTTAGGTAGTAATTCTAGTCTGGTAATCTGGACACTGTCCACCAAGGAGATGCTGCTGCATGGAAAATCTGCATGTGGTGGATAGTATAATGACATCCCCACCTCCTGATTACATCAGACCCAAACTGAGTGCCAGAAAGAGAGAAGATGTTAGTGGAAAACAAACTTTGGGTGTTGAGGCATATCTCTTTGCTGAAGGAGCCATGAGGGAACACACTGAAAATGCATCTGTAATAAGAGTCATCCTTAAGTGGATTTTGGAGGGTGATGCTGAGGCCTTTGGGGTTGCTCTAGTGAAGCACACCTTCTTCTGAAAGGATCCTATTAGCCTCAGCCCGTGTATTGGGATGCAGGTTCTGGAGGGAAATCCCATTTCTCTTTTGCCAGGTGACTTGCAAAACATCCATTGAGAGTGAGAAGTTGCAGTAGATATTTTCCTCTCCCCCAGGGGCTGCTATGGTGATGGCATCAGGTTGGATGGTTTCCTTCAAAGCCAGGAACAGAGCAAATCCCCAAATCAGGGCAGGGGGAAAAGCAATTGGCTCAGGGAAGGCCACAGTGCCTTGAAACATGCAGTCACATCGCTCCCGTCTCGTTGAGCACTGGAGTAAGGAATTCCACCACCAGATGTCCTCAGACACCCTGTTGTCGCAGGTGGCCATCACATCATTATCCTCTGCTGTCCAATTCCATGGAGAGGAGGAAAGCAGCCTGGGAATGGAGGGCAGTCAGGCTCTTTAGCAAGCACAGCAACCACCCAGCAAAAGCAGCTCTCGCTCCCCAGAGCCCCCTGCTCCCCTCTTGGGGCACCTGCAGAGCTGTGGGGAGGCAGAGCAGCCCAGGGCACCCCGCAGGCAGGAGGCAGCAGGAAGGGCTGCAGAGGGGTGTGCTCTGCTCCAGCCTCTCCCCAGAGAAGTGTGCACCACCCAGACATGTGCGCTGGAAATGCAGACCTGCTCCATCCCCTGCCCTGAGTTCAGCAACACCGACAAAGGGAATGTACAGGCAGAGCATCAGCTTGTGAGCAAAGTGCCCTGTGCTCTCTGTGACCAAGCCTTACCCAATCTGGCTGCTGCTGACTCATGCCCAGTTTACTGGCTACTGTCCCCAGGTTGTGTACTTTAGTCAGCGTGGTGTCTGTGTCTCTCTGCCTGCTGGGGAAGGTGCTGGTGCTCCAGGGTTAAGCTGGTGTGGAGAAAGAGTGCTCCACTCACCCATTGCTGGTTCCACTTGCTGCAGCCTCCACAGAGCAGCAGGTGGCAGATTTCAGCCTAGAAGGGCAGGGGGAAAATTATTGTGGGACAAAGCAATTGCCCAGGAAAGCTCATCCCTCTCCTCACTTCCCTCGGTGGGCAGCTGGGATGCCTAAGGGAACTACAGAAGATTTTGTCTTCTTTTTTCAGAGCACTCTTTGGTGGCCAGTCAGCAGCACCATTGTCAATCATTGGTCACCACTGGCTGCCCAGAGATGAAACAGAACAGGAGCCACTTTGTTCTTTCTTTGGTTTTCTTTCTCTCCATCAGCAAAGCCTGATGATGTCCCTTGTTCACCCCATCCGGCCCAGCTCGGCTATGAGCTATCAAAAGTATTTGCAACTCTCAAGGTGTAAATTTGCAGTTTTCCTGGTATGTGTGGGAGGTGTGTGATGGAGAGGGGAGAAGGAAGAGGCCACAGGCCCTGACAGACCCTGCTCCCTTTCTCTTTGGCAGGAAAGGGATGGTGGGCAGGGAGATGCTGCCTGTGGGTCACTGCCACTGTGGCTTGCCAGACATTATCCTGTGTGCCAACACTGGAGTCCTCAGGGAAACCATTTTCCTCCCTTGCACTTGGCATGAAGGAGTCACAAACAAGAGCAGGAGATGATTCCCCATCAGGAGGGCAGTGTGGAGACACCTGCAGGTGCCAGTGCTTTGCCACAACCCACAAGCAAACCAGACCCACCAACCGGATTGTGCAATGAGTCAGTGGAGCGACAGGTTTGGCTGAAGTTGCCTCACCCCAGATGTGTGATATAATTCCAGCAGGGGAAAGCCAGGGGTGTGATGGTGCTCCTAGACACAGAGGTGATGCTCTTTGCCCAAGGGGTTCACTATAAAACTGCACAGTGCCGCTCCTGCCCCACAGTAACCCAGCACTGAGATCAAGCACCACGTGAGGTTCCAAGTTTTACTCACAGCAGGACACCCACTGCACTCTGCACAGAGTGTCTGCCAGAAAGCAAGAAGGCTGTTTTACAGGAGAACATGGGGAGCAAATACCAGTCTGTGTTCATCTCTGCTGTTTATGAATTTGACTCTTTTCTCCATTAGGGGCAGCAGCATCAAGTTCCCTTGTTCTCATAAGCTCTATGATTTCTTACAGTTCCACCCGGTCCCTTCTCCCCATTTTGTAGATGAGTTCCATACAAGGTGAGATGGACTGCAGAACATCTCCCCTGGCACCTCCATTAGGGGAAGAACGTCCATCCAGGCTCTCATTTCTAGCTACAGCAGCAGTTTGCACTGCAGGCAAAGAGCAGGACAGTGAAACCAGTGCACACCACCAGGTCAGAGCCTTTCCACAGGGTCCCTCAGGGCTTTTCCACTTCTCTCCCCTGATGCCTGGTGCCATCTCAGTCTCCTCTGTCCCAGACTTGTGCTTTGGGCAGCAGCGGTGTCCCTACTGCCAGCAAGGCAGAGGCATTTTGGGCTAGGAGTGAGCTCCCAGGGGCTGGCTGAGAGATGCTCCAGAGCAAACTCTATGAGATGGAGCAGAGAAAGTAATGACAACTCACTTATGTCCCCTTTGCCAGGGTCCAAATTGCCAAAGAAATTCAGGCTCTTTAGTAACAAACTCAGAAATCTTAAAAACAAAACAAAACAAAAAACCAAAACAATTTATCTATCTATCTATCTGTCTATCTCAAAGATTTTGGCAGATGGATCTCAGGATGAGAAAGGACAGGTGTGGAGAAGAGAGGATGCAGCTCATGCTGCTGAGCTCATACAGGAAACTTTCCTGGCTTAGAAAGGCCAAAGAGCCCATGGAGGTGAATATGCTCAATGCACATGTGCAGCTGCATGGGGGCAGCACATCACCACCCCAAGCAAACAGACAGTGCTGCTAACACTAATCAACCAGCACAAACACCAAGCACTACAATGTGTATCTTCCACCCAAGGTGCTGTAGACTTACCAGAACAGATCTGCTCTTTTCCATCAATCCCCAGAGCCTGTTTGGAGATGGGAAAGCAGACCCAGGTGCAGGCATCAGTGGAAGGTTACACATGTAAAAGGTTTTGTGACATCTTCAATTTCTTTCATATATAAGAGGGGAGATTGGTGCAGTCATCTTAAATAATGACCAGTCCTTCCCTTCTAGAAGTTCTTCATTGTCCAGGCAACAAAATGGGCTCAGATATTTCGATTACAGCAAGAACCTTTGTCCTCTGAACCTCACTGCATCTTTTACCTGGGCAAGGATCCTACTGGCCAGCTGAGTGTTGTGGAGCAAAAGTTACATACCAAATAACAAAGGACAGAAATGGCACGAGCATCTCTAGAAGGTCCTGGCAACAGGTCAGATTACAGAAACAGAATCTGTCCAACTTGCTTCCCTCAGCCAAGGCCTAAGCTCATGTTTTCTAACAAATTACCAACTTGGGAATTTTCCTGGGAATATTTCCCCATATGGCTCCACTTTGAGATCCTTCCCCTGCCTTCAGTCTCTGTGTGCCCTTCTGCCCTTTTCTCTCCTTCCCTCCTTCCTCCCTAGCTCCCACTTCCCAGCTCAGCCCTAGGACAATCCTAGATGGAGAACAAGAAGATGTGCCCAGCAGAAGAGAGGTGATCCAGGAAGGTGGACAGCAACTTCAAAGATGTGGTAAGACAGAACAATATCAGGGAGACAAAACTACCTTGAAACAACCAGGAGAGGTAAAATAGGTGGCTGAGTCAAGTGACAGGAATACAAAGGATAAACTTGTTTGAGACAGAGATTTTGCACTGTGTGATAGTTCAGCATCAGATCTGGATCCCATGGACAAGAAAAAGGGCAAAGAAAGAATAAATATGCTAAGGGGATGAAGGAACCTTTAAAGAATCAAGTAGGGGGTCCCCAAGCCTTCTTGCTCACCTTTCAGGAAAAATCTGTCTCACTGTTGATGATTGATGCTGTTTCTTGGCAGTTTCTGGCTTCAGTTTTTCCAGGCCTCCCAACCCATGTCTGTCAAATCCACAGCAGAGTGATACAGAGTCACAAAGCTGAGACTAGAGGAATTAAACCTGCACAATGACCACAAAGTCCTTCTGCTGGTCCAGAGCTCACTGGAGAGCCTGGTGCATCACCTCCTTTTAGCCTGGGACGTTATTACCTGTGACCCAGGTTGTGGCCCCATTCTGTTTTGCATCCTAGTCAGAAAGTTTTCACCCCAATGGAGCCTGCAGAGAGCTCAGCACTTTCTCTTAGTGATGCAGCAAAGTCTTGGTTTCCCTGTGCAGCCTGAGCCAGATTCCAAGGAATATCTTCCAAACGTCTTGATGTGGTTGGAAATTGTTACAATACAGACTTTCAGAAAGAAATATTGAAGTTATATATATAAATACTGAAGTATTGAGTAGACAACTGACACCTAATTTCTGTTAATTAATCTTAGAAAGTATGCACCCTACACCTAATATGCTTAAAACAAAACCATTTTAAAGTAGGTATGCAAAGATTCTCAGAAAACTACACTTGGACATTACCCCTTTTTCCTCTTTGTGTATAAGTTCTAGTATTTAGGGAGAAACCTGCAGCAAACAATGATATTTCTTGTTACTCAGATGATGGGCAGCTAAATTCCACCACAATCTCATTTATGAAAATAGCTACATTCCTGTAAACAAGGAAGGCTCAAGACAAATTGATTTTGTTAAAATTGAAATGTAAGCCTGGGCGTTTATGATGCGACCTGGGCTTTCTGTAATTTACGTAAAGGGTAATATAAAATAAAATATTCTGATTGAAAAAAAATTTTTTTTTCTTTTTACTAGGAAGTGCAGAGTTTTTTTCTGCAAAGCTTTCATTCCATCTTAGCCTTTCATGTACAACTTCAAGTGCTCTTTTACTAGACAAAGCTGCCTTTTCCTCAGGGTGGTTAAAGGACCACAGCTTCTGACACGTTAGGGAATTTAAAACTGTGTATTGTGCAGGGATCTTAGACTGAGGATTCTCTCAGGCTTCCCAGAAATTTCAGGTAGCTTTTCTCAAAGTTGAGCAGATTACAAGGGAGTCCACCCACAAAGAGTTGGACAAGTATTCAGTGCTCCTTTCACACGTAGCTTTCTGTGTCCAAAGATGAAAGCAGCAGAGATATGAGAAGGCCCTTTGTATGGCTTCCAAAACCACGAGCAATTTCTGGTGTACTGAGAGTGAAAACAAAACCACACTTGATTTGTATCTGCCTGGCTTGATAGCCTCATTTATAAAAGAGAAAAATGCAATCAATTAGTGCAATTCTCTTGTTTCAGCTGATTTCCAGGGGCTCAATGTTGAAAATTGAATGAAAAACAATAGGTTATATTTTCTTCCATGTCTGATTTCATAAGAAAATTAACTGGTGTGGTATTCAGATGAATCATTCCCCACGTCACGCAACAGAGAATTGATGATTGATGCTTTCAAAGGTCTATCACCAAAACAAAGGTCCCTTTCACTGTACAAATTTAGTCCCATGCCTCTGCCAGCACTGGTTTCAGAAGAAAAACATTCTTTCCTATTTCAGCCAGTGCCTGTAAAATATCTAAGACAAACATTTCAGCTACCTTTCAAAGTCGTATCTTCAGCCAGATGTGTTGGGGCCAATTTGCTTGCATCTTACTGCTCTCTTAGAACCAGGAACCCAGTATCTAGGCAGAGAAAACACCATCACAATACACTTCTGAAACAGTCTGGCATGCCAAAAGAGAAGCATGGGCATTTTATGCAGCCTGAAGAACCATAATTTTATTTATCTGTGTATCTATCTCAACTATTTTAATGGACACTTCTTACATGAGTTAAAATCTTCACCCAAACCAGCTAATGTCAGGGTCAAAGGATCCCAAAGCTGAGAGGTGCAGGCTACATTTGCTTTATAAAGAGAGACACATTGCCCAGGACCAGTTTTATCTAAGTGAGAGGCAAGCAGGAATGTGAAATTCCCACTTACCCTTTTCCCATCAGTTAGGAGAAATTATACCTTGCATCAACACCACTTGTCCCTAGGCTGAACAAAATGCAGTGACACAAAGTAGCCAAAGGCAGAGTTGGGTGAGACTGGAAACTGCCCAGCCTCAAAACAAGCAAAAATCCTGGAGTTTTTATTTTTTTTTTTTTTTTTCCTTTTTTTTTGTGGTGGTAGTAGTAACTCAGAACATTCCTGTAGAATTTATTTTGAAAATGTGGTCTGCTTCCAATTACTTACAAAGTTAATCTGCTATAAAGTTAATTCATATCACTTGCATTGGAGCAGAAAAATAGAGCAGTCTATTTCATTTAAATATCCTACCAGTTTTATTTCTATTTCTCATTCTCAACCTCACCTACTGCCTCTACCTACAGCCATGCAAGGTGACAGTAGATAAAAGATGTTGGGGATCAAACTCACTAATTTATTAAAAATCACACATTTATTAAATACTAGATATCTGTATAAACCCATTGGAAATATAACTTCCAAGGAATTCTTACAAATTGTTAACAGAAGCAACTGGACAGACAAACACAAACTAATCACAAAGAAATCTCATAACAGCCATTAGGATGTTCATCATTCATAGTCAAAACTTCTCAGTCATGCTTTTGTTTATTCCACAAAAGATGGTTTGTATCTGTTTCATATGCTTTTCCCCCCCATAGCTGTCAGTCAGTTAATTATCCATAGTCTGTATTCTTGCCTTCATTTCATTGGTACGTGAAGCCAAACACCACAGTAGTAGCACACAGCTTTTTATGGCACTGCACCTTAGTAGATGGCTTTGTACAGCATGAAGGTAAGTGCATGTACTGGTTTTAAGTGTTCCATGACTGGATGTCATGTTCTCATTCTGATATCATGAATAAAAAAATATATCTTGTACAGAATTTTACCGGTCAGCCATTGCATCCATCACCCAGCTGCTGGACTTATCATGCTCATAAGCATAAACCTCAAAAAGCTTTAAAAAATTGTACATTCAGCTAAAAAGTAAAAGAAATTACAGACCCCCACACAAACAGATACTTTTGTGACTAAAAGCCCTGCTTTCCCACACTCCAGGTGATCCACTTGTAGAAAATAATAATAGACAATCATTGCCATTTTCCTGGGTTTGAATGGATTTCTCACTGGCATTGTGCCTTTCTCTCTACCCTCAGGAAATCCTTTTCTTCACCCATGTCCAAACTCCCTGTTTCTTCAAGAGATTTGGTTTTATATTTTTTAAATTAAAAAAAAACCCCCAACAAACCAAACAACAAAAACAACAAAACCTTAGTCTAAACACAAGCAAAAACCTTATGTTAAAACTCAAATAAACTGCTCTGAGTTGCAAGTGCAGACTCTGCAGAATGGCAAGGGCTGAGGCCACACAGCCTGTTCAAGCTGCCCCATTCCTGCCCTCCACAAACCCAGGGAAAAACCTTCTTCTCCCCTGGCCTCTTCCCTCATAAAGGAAGATATGAAACAGCAATGGTGGAAAAGTTTGGACAAATCATTACTTCCTCCTTTGACAATTAGGGGGCTACAGAGAAAAAACCCCAAATCCTAACAGCTGCAGCCAGTTCCCCTTTCCTCTACTAACCAATTATGCTATTTCTAGGTGTTAGGGGGGGCTAAAGAAGTGTTTTATAGCGAAGACCAAGTTTACTCATTCTCAACTCACCCACTTGCTTTCATTTTAGTTCACTTAGCTTTTTGACTACAACTTAGTGATTCATGTGGGAAATCTATGGATGAGAAAAAACCAGATTACATGCATTTACTCCGGGAATCCAGAGGGAGAGGAAGCAGCCTGCACTGGTGGCTTCCCACAAGACCAGCATGAGCCAGGTGGGCTCATTTCTCCTTCCCTAAGTCTACAAAACTTCATGAGTGTATGATACAATTCAGGGAATTACAGGAGATTGCAGCTCAGCTCTGGCCCATTGCTTAGAAGCAAAGCATTGTCAGAATAAGGAACACTCCTTGCCCTGCACTGGTACTTATCTGCCCATAAGGAAATAAATGAAGCACCCACCTCCTCAGACCCACCAGCCTCTTGCTTCCCACTGCGCTCACCTGCCACTACACCAGGACACAAACAATGTGCAGTGGACAACCTACTAACCCTGCAACTGCCCTTTTATTGCCCAGCTTCCTCCTGCAGATGGGTGGCATGCCAGGAAGCACAAGGCAGCTCTGATCCATCAGGGACATTAAGAAGGGGGCTATGCCTTTTACATTGCTTTCCAGGAGAGGTTGCTGGAAATTGGACTTGGCACTTCCTCATGGCTCCTGGCTTGAAGCCTGTTGCTCCTGGCACCTGGGTTATAAGTTCAGGCTGGTTGCAGTCTTGGCCTGATCTCTTGTGCCCTTTGGGGAACAAGTTCAAACGCCTGAAGTTGAAAGCCTCAAACCCTGAGCAGTGTGCTGGGCTGTTCCACAGGTTTTCTGCAGCCCAGCTCCTGGTGGGGGACTCCTTTGGTCCATCAGCAGCACTTTCCAAGCCAGTAGCCTTACAAAATTCTGCCTTGTTTCAGACAATCTCCCCATCCACTTTTGAGTTTACAATGTTAAAATATCAAAGAGTAATAAACAATGTTAAACCCCCCTCAAAAAAAAAAAAATACAAAGCATGAGTTCCACTAAATGGATCCACATAGCCAGCCCGAGTTTCAAATAAATACTTTACACTTTTTCTTACAAAACAAAATATTATATTGTAATAAAATAAATAAATAACTATTGTAAATGGTCCCTTTTTATATTTCTCTTGGAGAAATCACATGAGGTTTGCTTGGAAGCTTGAGGTGCCATTTTAAGAGTTTCTCTCTTGCATGTGTAGGTTGGGCTGTTCCTCAGGTCTTCAGTGAGGCACCAAGGCTGGGGGACACCACAGGAGCCCACCTGCCTCCAGCTCCATACTGCCTGCAGTTCTTGGCTTTGGTGCAGGCAGGAAGTACCTGATGAAAGAGAGGTTGTTGTCTTTACTTCTTCAAAATATATGGATGTTTTAAGTGTGAGGGTAAAGATCCTGGGTATTTGTATTCCCAAGTGAGTCCTTGCATCTCTCTGTGAGGAGAAATTAAAGTTTTCCCCTTGCAATCCCACCAGCAGTCTTCAGCTTGGACCTAGAGGTATAACACCCATGGAAGATGTGTTACATTTCCTCCACTGCTTCCTTTTCTCCAAAATTTTCACCAAAATCCAGGGTGCACATGCTAGGCATATACTGCAAGGAGGATGAGGAGCCTTCACAAAACTGGACTGTGATTTTCAGAAATGATGCCACTTCATTCAGTTTACCCCCATGTCAAGCTTGTATCCTGCACCCCTTGCACTAGGATAGCCTTGGTGGACAACCAGCAGTGCCTCAGCATGGCACCCTGGGCTTCCCTCACAGAGGCATGGTTTTCCTCTAAGACCACATTTTGTTTGAGACCCATCCTCAAAGCTGCTGCCTTCGTGAGCTGCATTGGCTGTGCTGAGGGAGGTTATTTTAGGAGCTGCAGAAGACCAGTGCAAAGTTCTGGCCACTGCTTACACAACTAATATGCTTCCAGTGCAGCATGCCTTGTCATTGGCACAATGAATGTTTTCTAACTGTCAGGACTCTTGGGCACCTGTAGGCTGACTATGCAGAATCAGGTTTCTCCTTCCCAGCTGTCTGGCTGGGGGCTCATTCCTGTGTCCCTCTCCAGCCCAGGTTCAGCCTGGCTTGGGCAGTGTGCAGGCAGCCCTGGTGTGGCTGGGCAGAGCCAGGGTGTGGTGTTGAGCCCCAAGACCTGTGGGGGGGAATTTTGTGGCCCCCTGAGGAAAGGCAGACCTACCCAGCATGGCCAGGTTGGGTTTCTCTCTGGGTCACGTAGGTGCCTGAGGCGGTGGTAGAGGAGGCAGATGAGGAGGAGGAGGAGGGAGATCAGGGGCACCAGGATCCCCACTGCAATGGCAGTAGCTGGTGCCACGCTTCTCTCTGGACCTGTGGGGAAAGCAGCAGGTACTCAGTTTGTGAATGAAGTAAAACAACAACCCAAACCCCGTTTCAAGCACCCCTTGGCCATTCACTGTGGTGAAATTGGGTGGATAGGGGAACTGGGAGCACGTTCCAGCATGAGGCACACAGGTGGCACTGCCAGCAGACCTGTGCTTGGAGTCTGATATTAAGGTCAGGCCTGCAGAACCCAGCCCCTCTGAGCTACCCAACACTGGCATGTCTTGATTTGTCATGTCCTGTGACAGGGAACCCTGTCACAAATAGTCCTTCTCAGAGACTGGGGCACATCACGGTGGGTAAGGGGACCTGAGGAGCACTAACACATTAGTGCCATTGGCCAGGGCATCTGGATGTTCCACAGCACCTCCTCCATCCCTCCCAAGCCCAGCCACAGCTGCTCTTCCAGGTGCCTTCCCCACCTGCTCCCAACCCTCTGAGGAGTTGTCTGATCTGCCCCAGAAGGTGCTTCCCATTTTCTGCCCCACTCCAGAGCAGGAGCAGAGTTACATACTGACCCTGCTCCAGGCTGTCTGTGGGCGGGACCAGGGTCACATTTAGAGAAGGGTGTTGGATCACGCAGGTGATGGGGTATTCCTGAAGGATTTTGGAGTGGGTGTGGGTGAAATTGCTGATGACAGTCACGGTCTCGTTGCTGAACTTTATGTGGTACTCCCTTGGTTTCTGCTGCAGGATGCTGGGAAGGTGCCAGGTTATTTTTGGAGCTGGTTTCCCTGTTGCTGAGCAGCTCATCTCCACCATTTTCTTAGAGTCCTGAGCTTTGTCTGGACTGGGTATAAGCTTAGTTTCCACTTTGGGGTCTGAAATGGCTGAAAACAACAAAGTGACAACAAAGTCCATTAGTTTCTGTTTGTGTTTGGGAAAAGAGCATCTGTATTTAGCATTATCTTGGAGGAAAAGCTTGCTATCTAATCTTAGCTCCCCTTTTCCAAAGACCCAGCAGTGACAAATAAACATGAAAGTGATCAGACAGCAGTTTGGAAATGGAGAGCTAGGAAAAAGAAAGGACAAGAGGGTAGAAGCATTTGTTTCAGTTCTGTTACTAGCAGCAGCACCCCAAGTGAGAAGTGGTGATTATGGCTGAGTTAAAAGCAGAGGGTAGTGAAACTGTGAAGTCATATGTCCTTTTCTCTCTGAAAGAGCTGAACTGCTTATTTGAGTTAGAATTATTTTCCTTTAAAATTACCTGCAGGATTAGCTTTACTGCTGTTTGAAGTGTGTAGAGTTGCAAATAAAAGACTACATGCATCTATTAATGCAAGACAGTAAAAGTGAATTTGCATGAGGTTACACCATTGGATTTCACCTGTGGAGGGTTTGTGTTTATATAACTTTGTTTTCCTCTCATAAATGGGTTTTGGGTGCATCATAGTATCAAAACCATCATGCAAAAAACCTCAAAACCATCATGAAAGATCACTTCTTCTGAACACTCACTCCAGAAGATTTGCAGATGCTGTCACATTTAGTTTTTCTCTGAAAGAAGGATGAACTACAGGCATCATTCATCTTTACTCACATGAAGCCTACTTATGGATTCCTATTTGTACAAACTGTATTTGCAAGGAATAGATAAAGGGGAGAAGTTCAGGAAGTTGGTTTCAACCTGGATAGAACTCCAGGTGAGATCTGTGCACATAAGGCATATCCCATGAGAAAAATCGCCTATTTTTATTTTGGCATAAAATCATACCATAATTTAGGTCAGAAGGGACTTCAGGAGATGGTCTAGTTCAAGCTTCTGCTCAGTTTGATAAGGTCAGTTTGCACAGACCAGGATCTCCAAAGGCATGTAGTTCCATTTGGGTGTGCACTCCATGGGTTTCTGCATGGCAGCTCACCACCCTGTCTTCTACTTCAGTGCATGTGCTGATGGAATAGGGGTCTAAACCACACTCTACTCTAGGTCTCTGATTCTGAGAATATTGCTTTGTTTAAGCATTTAAGTGCAGTGGCAATTCTAGTTTCAATCAAGTCTGAATTAACATGAATGCCCTCTGATTAAAAAAGTATCCATTGCTATAATTAGTAGAACTCCATGTATATATTACTACTTACATAAGAAAAATAACAGCTGTAAATGCAATATTTATGCTGAAATTAATTTTTATCCCAACACTAGAACCTACCACTATTATTTAGCAATCCTGCTTTTAAACAAGCAAACAAAACTTCTTTTCATTCTTAGGAAAACCAATAATTTTTCCTTTTGTGAAGTAAACAAAGACTTGCCTGTGAGGTGTAGCAGGCTGCAAAAAGGGGGAAAGGTGTGTGCCAGGTGCATAATGGCACCTATAACCTCCTGGCACAATTCCAGATGCACCTCAAAAGGTTGTCTGTGTCTTTCAATAACTGCCAACTGCCAATTTCCAATAACTTCTGTGTCTGGCCATAACTGCCAGAGGGTGGAAGCAAGACTTTTTATACCAATAATTTTGCTGTTGTTTGATTTTTTAGAAGCCTGACCTCATTTACTTAATATGGTCGTGCAAGCCTAGAAAAAATAAACTTGTATTTCTCACTTTTTGCATCAACCATAGACAAAACTCAACCCTCACAGAGCTGCTGAAACCACTGAGAAAAACAAGGAAAGTGTGTAGGGGGATTTCAGTCGGAACTTCTCAAAATCTCCCAGGTATGAAAAAGCTAGTACCACAAACAATTTATGTTTCGATTAATAAGTGGTCTATGAACTTCTTCTTTCACTCACATGATGCACAAAATAACATATCCACCCACAGCATTAGCTTCAAATATTTGGATACAAAATTCAAAATAAATCAAAGAGAGAAGTCACAGATGTTACCACGAGGATGGTGGTAATTTCTCAGTGTCTTGCCAGAAACACATGCACTCTGCACCTGCACTTCTTCTGACTAAGCAGTTCTCTCTCTTCTCACAATGGACCCCAAGGAATGATCCTGTAGGGCTGAGCTTCTCTCTAGCAAATGTCTGTAATAGATGCACTGTCAAAATCTGTAAGTGCTTGCTTTTGCAATAAAATCCTGCTATACTGTTTGCCAGTAAGTGCTGGCTGTTCATGTTTGATGCATACACTTAACTGCTTCTTTTGCCTTTCATTAAAATATTGTTTCCAGTGAAAAAGTCTTTGCCTCAGATGTTGTGAGTCAGTACTTGCTTTAGTCTGTCTTGCAGATCAGTATTGCAGATGTTCCCAAATTTGAGCTCTGTCAGCACTCTCACACATATCAAGAAGGGACCTTCTGTAATGACTTTCTGTAATTAGAGGGAGACCATCAGGTCATGATATGCTTTTTATGTTTAAAGAATGATAAAAGATTGTAGGAATCACAGTATGCCTCATGACAGAAAAAGTTTCAAACCATATGGGTGTTCACCAGCAGTACTCTGCCTTGGTCTCCCTGTCTAAGAAATTGTGATAGCATTTTTCCAACTGTGCTCAAGACTTCCAGGCAAATGGTGCCATCTACAGTGAAGGCAGGCAGTCTCCAAAGAGACTGGGCACAGCAAATGCCCAGGGAATTTTTGACTTCAGCAAGTCTTGCCTATCTTCATTGTGGCTCATCCTCCTCTCTCCATACCTCTCCCTCAATCGTCATCCTGGATTTCATTCTCATCCTCATCCTCTTTGACAAAGAAGGTTGCCAAAATATTTCCAAAGTAAAATGAAGGGGGAAAGGCAGCAGACTGTTCAAAAGAGTCCCACCGAGCTTGCTTGAAACTATTCTGTTCCAAAATGGATTTTGCTATAGGGTAGGACGTTTCTGCTTCTTCCTGGGTTTGCTGTTCTCAGCCGGGCAGGTCTCATACCCCTCCAGTCATACCTCTTTCTTTTTCACAGTGCTGGATCCAGTTCTTACATGGTTTCACTTCCCCTCATCACGTGGGGATGGTGTCTGTCCCGGAACAGCCGCGCTCTCAGGGCTGCTGTAATCGGGCAATCACCAGCTCGTACATTCCCTGGCTGTCCCCTCTTGAGGGCAAAGACATGGCAGTGTTTCATTTTCAACTAGTGACCCTGATTCACCTTGCCCTGAACCTCTGAGCCTCGGGAGATTCCTGCTGGCTTCACTCTCCCTCATGGGGCACCCTCATGGGGCTTGCTCGGACAAGTTGTTCCCATCATTAGGAGTTGGGGAATAATGAGCAAGGCTGTGGCTTTTAAGTAGCAATGTATAAATTAGCTTCAATGAACTAACCATATATGAACTAAAACCCTCTGTCAGAGTTCCAAATACTCCATTTGTTCATGGTGACCCTCCAGGGCTGGTTTAATACAGCACATGACAGGACAGCCACCATGACCTTGGTGAGGCATCCTCTGGCAGTGGCCTATGAGCCTACAAATGAACTTGAACCCTTCTCAGTTGATGTATTTTCATCTGAGATGCAGGAAGAGATGCTTGCATGAGTGTGTGTCTCAGCAGAAAAACATCCCTCTTTTTTAGAAGTAGTACTCTGGTGAAGGATGAACTATAGCCAAAAGGTTGTTGAGTTTGGGAAGGGGTTTCCCCAAAACCAAAAACCAAAAGAAATATCTGTGTTCAGTTTTACATGATTAAAAAGAATCAGGGAGGGGATCCCTCAGAAGGGATCCCTCTGCAAGGCACTTCCAAGTTTTTCCTGTAATGTATAATCAGTGTTTACCCTCTGAATGACTCGGAAGTGGATTTTTTAGGAATTTTCCTCTTCATATATGAAATACTGTATGAATTTCTCCTAATTTCTCTTTTCCACCCTAATTTTCCCAAAAGAGGGGAAAAAGAACTTTTGTTCCAGACTTGGTTTTCCCTTGTATTTTCAACCACCACCTCCTTTCCCCCATAGGGTAGGAACTTCCTTTCTCCACACAGAGGACTCCAGAGACATGTGTATGGACATATGTGTCTGTGTCTTTGTCAGCAGAAGGTACTAAGGATAAACAAAATACTCTGCAGGGGTCATATCACCTGTGACAGGGCACAGACACTGATACTCTCCACATGAGATATAATCCTTGGCCAGTTTCCCCACAGCAGTCTCATCCATGAGAAAGCCAGGAGCCAACAGGGTGTCCTCAGAGCACATTTAATGTCTCAGCTTTCTCAGCAGGACAAAACCCAGCAGCTTTCCTCAAAAGATAAGCAGCTTGTCACTATTAGTTCTTTTGAGTTCTTCTATTTGTCTTTATTTCAGATTGCACTTGCTAGTTGATGATTTTATATGGAGGTGACAAATATTGCCATCTTGACTCGTGATTTGTTTCAACTCTCTTCTTTAAGCTAGTTGATGCTGACTTGCTCAAGATATTCATGTGTCAAATCCCACAAGCTGTACAGTGTTTCAGCCTTTTTTTTTCTTGCATCCTTTTCCTGACCCCAGCCCAACTACTGTTATTTTTACTCTAGCTTCAAAATGAGCTTCCAGCTATTCTGGTCATGCATGTGCCTCTTTGCCTTTTGAATACTTTGCATGTAATTTTTACAACCAAATGAGAGTAAGTTAAAAATTGCCTGATTTCCAGGATTAGGAGGTGAGAGAAGCAGTTAGAGGAAGCAGAGGAACACAGGGTTCATGGCCGGGCAGCTGTCAGCAAGGCACAGGACCAGGGAAACTTGGAGGAAGTTATGAGTTACCCATCAGATTTGAATCTTGCTATTGCTGACTTTAAGGGAAGAAAATTAAAGAACTGTGGAAGGCTGGTTTCCCATCAGAGATAAAACCAGAGAGAGAAAGAGCCAGGAATAAGCATTTTCCCCACATCAATGTAGCAATGTTAGGGAAGGTTTTTCACAGGAAAATGACTTGGTCCTCAGCTGAGCACCTGTACACAGTCACAGTGCCTTACCATAAACCTTGAGACACATCCTGCCGGTGACAGCCCCCGAGGGAAATGTGTTGAAGATGCATTTGTAGCATCCTTCATCTTGGAGGGTGACTCCATGAAGGGAGATGGCCGAGGTTCGTAACTCACTGTGGGCAAAGCTCACGTGGCTGACGTAGCCCTTGGCTATCTTTTGGCCATTCATCACACTGTAGGTTGCTATGTTGTCTTCAGTCCCATCTGTTTCCTTCTGCCAGGTCACCTGGATCACATCTTCTTTCGTGGCTGACTGGCATGAAAAAGTGACGTTTCCTCCTGCCTGGACTGACTGGACCTTTTTGTTCACCTGCACAGAGGCTGGGGGGAAAAGCAGATACCACACTCAGTATTTCTCACACTCTTCTGCAGCCCAACCCCAGCAGAGCTCCCTGCAGCCCCTCACCCTCATTTCCAAGCAGAGCAACTCTGGAGGATTTCTCTATCCATCCAGGGAAAAATTGAAAACGCAGCTTGAAAGAGCTACCCAGAGTTTCACTGGACCTGCTACCTCTCACACACCAAGCATCTTGCCAGCCTGATACCTGTGCTGCAGAGAGCACCAATTAGAAAGGCAGTTCTGGTGTTGGGAGTCACTGATTTGTCTGCTAGGACTGCTATCCCATGGGCACCCATGGAGAGATTCCCTAAACTTTCAGCCACGCTGACAACTAAGCAGTTGTTGGCCCAATACCACCCTCATAGCCCTCTTGGGGCATGAGGTGAAATAAATCAGTAAAACTGATAAAAATTATTATGTGTCTCACTATACGTCGTGTGTTCACACTTGCCAGAGACTGGCAAAGATCAGAAAACCAGAAGAAAAAAGCAAGGTAGGAGGCAAACTACATCTGTCCTCTTATCTCAGCGTTGAAGTCATGCTGCTGGAGGGACCCTGCTGAAGACCCAGAGGCAGAAAACTTTCACAGCATAAATGGTATTAAAAGGCTCCAGAGAAAGAAAGAAAACAATCAGTCTCCTCTTCCAATTCATAGACATGAAAAAATTGTTAAGGGTACAGGCAAGGTGAAGCTGACAGCTCAGCTCCACAGTTCTCTTGGCATAATAGTTATCAAAGTTTATTTGTGCATGTTGGCATGGGAAGGGAGATACCAGCAGTAACAGCTGCAGCACTGAAAACATAATTCAATTTATAAGAAAGGGAAATATCTTCACAGAGAAGGGTGAGGCTGTCTGCAGAGGTACACTAGGCTAACCCACTCAACAAAGTGCTCTGGGATTCTGGCTGTGACCATGGCCAGGGGGATTTCCATCAAAGACCAAGAAGCCAGTTGTCAAGCTGTGCCAGTCACTTTGCTTTTCATATCTCAGCAGTGCCATAGGCAGACTACAAACCATGATCATGGAAGCTAGTTTGAAACTAATTCAGCCTTTTCTACATGATTTTTAACTACAAAACCAGAGTAACACACCCATGCCTCTGATGGCCTGCGGGGGTACCTACAAGCATGGTTTGCTTGCTTTATAATTTGCCATTGCAATAAATTGATACATCTCTCTGGAATTTTTAAATGCACTGGTGGTAAATTAAGAAGTGGATGCTGTCAATGCAACCAGCAGTGACACTCCTGAGCCTCAGGTAAGTGCCACAAATGCCCTGTCACCACTGGGCTTGCCCCAGGAGGGTGCAAGCTGGGGACTGCAGCACCCAGCAGCACAGAAGGAGGCTGGCTCGGCCACTGAGGTCCCTAACACAGTTAGGATAATGACACAGACACCCAGACAGAAAAGGGAGTTACCTGGAGCAGCGGTCCAGATGCTGGAGAGGAGCAGACAAGTGACCATCATCATCTTAGCTGTGTGTGTGCTCAGTGAGACAAGTGAGTGATCCACTGAGTGCCACTTCCCCTTTTATACACTTTGCTTTTGCTCTTGGGACATTCCCCAGCTACAGTAAATAGTATTAAGCCCTGTCAAAACCTCCTGCCTATATGACACAACTGAATTTTAGGGGACATGACAACCAATATCAGAGCCAGAAACTCACAGCTTTTCCCAGCTGTACTGCTAAGCAGTCAGGGTCACTGGGTTTTTCACAGGTCCGTAAGGTTGGGTTTTCATAAACACCCAAATACAAGCACAGATTTCAAAACTGGCTCAGCCCCCTGTGTCTGTGGGTTGCAGGAGGAAAGGCCACCCTGGACTTGACCTGAGCTCCAGGAAAAGCCATGCTGCAATGAGTACTGCAAATGTCCCTACCTGTAACTCAGATGACACAGTCAGCAGTCTGTACCCATCATGTAAATCAATGAAGACCCAGGAGCAGCTGATGTTTCTGTGTAGCCCTGGTTCATGCCTGATATGATTTTGTTTTGTAAAATTCTTATCCCAGGGAATTTTCTGTAAATGAGAAAAGTGTTTTTGTAATTGTACCTATGTTTACATTCTTTCCCTAGGAGGGACTTCTTTTTGATGTCCCTCTGGTCTGACCAATGTGATTGAAGAAGTTTGTCTTCTTGTCACCAACCAAATTGGTCTGTGTAAAAAAAAAGTATATGAGAGACATATCCCAAAAAAAGAAGAAATTTTCAGCCTTCTGAAGTCAGAGTCTTATGTTGTGGTGTACAACAGAGTCACTTCTGTAACATAACACTTTTTTCTAGGTTGAGGACACCAAAGCAAGCCAAGAGGCAGACTCAGGGTCTAGGATATGTGTTGCCCTCAGGGAAAGAGCAGAGCTTTGGTCTCAACTCTCCTCCACTGCCCTCATCTCCACAGGTCCATGATCCTTCCCCAGCTCTGTCCCTTGGAGATTGTGCCCTTCCACAAGCACACCCTTTCCCCTTCACCATCACCTGAGATGACATAAAAATAGGTCACACAACTTGTTTGAGTCATTGGTTTTGGGCCTTTTTGCTTTGTAATTGTTATGCCTGTCTTCCCCTTTCTGTGTGGGTTGTGATCACTGCTGAAACCAGCCAAGCCCCCAGCCCACAGGAGCCTCTCCTATGACACAGTGGGGTAGCCAGACTGTGAGACCTCATTTGCTAATCAAACTTCTACTAGTAAATTGAGTTTCACATTTCTGATTTCTGATGAGGTGGCTTACATTTTTTGCAAGTTCTTACTACTCCAAATGACTATGATTGCAAATAAAATGTTTTCTCTCTGTTGAATGGCTGCACAGATGAGCCTCAAATGATGCAAATCAGTTGCAAGCCAGCAGGCCCATACCATAAAGTGACACAAAAAAAATCTCAAATATGCTTTCACAATTATGATTCCTTCTCTCTTTAGTGGCAACTAATCTTAAAACAGAAACAGGTCAAGTCTCAGTGTTCCTCTAATGAAATATTTTGGATGTGCTTTTGAGTCAGTTCAAGAATTCATTCCCATAAATCTGAAAAATGCAGTTGATTCATACTATTTTCTTTTTCCTTTGAGATCTCTTATTTTCCTTTCCTTGAGTTATTTGCATAGTTGCACTTTCCTATAAAATTTCTGGAAAGGCATTCTGTCCTGGTCAAAATGTAAGATCACCACTTAGCCATCACAAAAGGAACTGCACTTGATTTTTAAAAGACTTGCAAGCCCAACTGGTATGTAGAAAATATTCTTGTCAGCTTTAACCAACTTATTTTCCCCCAGAAACACTCTGATCCTCCAGAACCCTTAAAAACTGTGTGCTGCTACAGGAAACACTTTTCAATGAAGAGCAAACTTTCAGTCTTAACAAAAGACAGAGATGGCTCTGCTGGTGGGAAAGGTTTGTTGGCTTTAATTTGTTACAGCATCCCTGGTGAGAAAGGGTTGTGTATGCTGGCTGCTCCTCCCAAGCTCAGCCCTGACAGCTCCCGGTGCCACAGGAAACCTGAGCCGGCAGGGACCTCCCTAACAGCCTTCATGAGCTGGTGTTTGCATGCACATCCAACTGCTGCAAGCATCTCTCTTGGACCCCTCCCATTTCTCCAGGAACCAGACAACATCAGCAGTTGATTAATTGCTTTAAACAACATTTTACTCATAATGTAAGATCCATTAACCCATCCACTCATTTGAAATTTGTGAATGTTTCTTTAAGTGCATGTATTGCTGCTCTGTTCAACTTTGCATAGACTTTTGGTGGATTACAGATGTTCTCCTTCCTTGCCAGGCAGATGCCATGCTCTTCAGCTTCAGTTGCACAAAATCCTTATTTCTGAGAGCTGCACGCCATGCCTGAGCTTCAGCCACATTCCAAAGACAGTGAAAGCTTGGGGATAAAATAGGCAATAATAGTTCTGAAACAACTGCTTGAAAAGCACAGCAATTTGTATTATTTTCTTTCCTTTCTGTTTCACCAGGATGCTCTCATTAGTTCTGAGTAAATTAAAAAAGGATATACAAGAATTGCACAGTCACGAAATGCCAGCATTTCCCCACAGACCAAGTGACTAATGCAATTAACAATTCACATAGTTGAACTTCCAGAAAACATCGCCAAGAGAAGTCACTCAGGCACAATCATAGTCTGAAACATTGGTTTGTCAACCAACAGGCTAAACCACTGTTTTTTCAGTGCCACCTCTCAAGACATTGCCTGTAAAGAGAACAAAACAGGTGGAGAGGGTTTCATTCACTTCTGAATTGCAGTGACTTTTGGAGGTTGGTTTCTCAGCTCTAACTGCAGGTAGCACTGTTGGGAAGCAGTTTGTCAAATGCAATTGAACAGGTCTAGAACTTTATAACATGTTTAAGTAGTGCCTGCATATGGCAAATCTCAGTTGAGTTCGGAGAGCTGCAGTACAGTGAGGTAAGGACAGCAGCTGCATCTACCAACATTTGCTCCAGCCCCTGGCATTTCATCAGGGCAGGCTGTGGCAGTTCAAAGCCAAGGGATGCTGCAGGACCAGGTGGTGCTCATTTAAGCAGGGTTACAGACAAATTGTTGTGTTTGTGCACAGGTTTCAGATCAGAACACACAAGTGTAGTTTGTACACAGACACAGCTGTTTATCCTTGTCGTGTGTGAATTGGAGGTATGTGGTCTCTTCCCAAACTGGACTCCTTCCCTTTGCTAACACTCTGCTGTCAGCTGCAAGTTACAGCTTCTGCAATCTGGTGTTGGACTGCCTAGCAAAGTGCAAAACAGAAACAAAGCAGGGGCTACGTAGTGGAGATCTAGCTCATGATGGTGTACCTTTATCTGCAAAACCACACGTTCCAGGGGACAGCACGTGTTCTTAGAGTGCCCTGTTAACTGCCTGACACTTCTGAGGTTCGATAAATTGGCTGCAGACACCTGAAGTCTTACAGAGATTGTTTTTCTCTTCTGGCAGTGTATGGCAATTTCTATGTGTCAAGTAAAATTTGCTTCCTCCCCAGTCAACAAGCCCTGCAAATTATAATTTATGGTTCTTCTCTTTTTCTTCTTCCCTGTAGCTTGGGAGAAAGAAAAAGTAATAAAAGCATAATTTTTCTTTTTTTTTTCAAAAAGGACAAAAAGGAGACAAAGCACAAAAAGACTGGAAAGCCTCAGTAGCAATGTCTATGCTTCATTGTGGTTTGAAGTGTTTGGTTTTTACCATTCAGTTTGTCACAGCATTTCTCAGAAGAGCAAGATGGCTAGGCATGTGGTTTCCTCTTGCCAAAAGCAACCAAACTTGCTGTTTCAGACTACAGAACCTAGAGGGAGTCCATTCTGCAACTGCAACACATTAGTCACTTTGTGGAGGCCACCAGCTCATCCCAGCAGCACAGGAAGCTGCATCACTCATCCATTCCACCTCTCTTCCTCTCCCACCCCCACTTGTTAATGTTTGCCTGCAGTGGAAGCTTTGGGGTGGTTTCTGGTTTTCTTAGGTGCACAACATCTGAGTGCTGCATCCACTTACAGTGAGAAAACGAACTCCTTCGGTCACTGAGTTTCAGTCTGTAAAACACCAGCACAGAAAACAATTCATCCAGCAAGGAAACCACACCAAAACTGGCTACCAAAGGGTACAGAGACCCAGTGGAAGGATGGGAAACTGCCTACCAAAAATAAGGTAGGTTCAATACCATTTTATATTTAATTACTAAACAATAGTACTAAGAGCGTGATTCCAAAAGAAATGATACCGGCAACGAACCAGCCTCAAGGGATCATGCAAGGCACCATGAGCAGCTTCTTGATTAACAAAACACAATTTAGCAAGCAAATTAGGAGGAACAATATAGTTCTTAGTATGTCAAAGGGTGTTGCCTCAGGATGGTGTTTATAGACATGACATTGTCTGTAAGCTCCCAGCACAGAGAGTCTGCTGAAGGGAGGAAGGGAGTCCATTCTGGAGAGGAACAAAAGGAACAGAGAATACTTGTCGTCTGCTCCAAGTTTCCAGGCAGGAAAATTACACTCAGAGGAGATTCACCTTGCTATCTCTTATCTGTTGGTACCATGTCTCATAAAGAGAAGCTTGTAGACTAAATTGTACAATATATTTAAATGCTGTACATGAGATATGTGAATATCCTATAGTTATGTACAACAGTGGTTAGGAATAGATTGTCTCCTAAGGATCTATAAGGACAGAGGAGGATGGTCAACAGGAACCACCTAGGACAGGTGGAAAATTCCCTTTCTTTCCATTGTCTTCTTGATAGGTCAAAGAAAAGGTCATGTAATTTCTGAGTACTGCATCCTGACTGCTTACTTGGTCTTAAGGAGCTCAGATGAGGCATTCCATTGCCAAAATTCAATGTTCCTCTAGTTTGCAAAGAGAACGCATCTCTCACATCTCTGCAGGTCTGTGGCCCGATGTCTAAGTTGTGACCACATTACCTGGCCTTGAGGAAAAGGGCAGAAGTCCCCAAAGCATGAAGCCTTGCTCCTCAGAAGCAGTTTGAGTCAAGGCAAACAAAATCCATGTGAAACTGGTGGGTCCTCACCTGTGGCAGGAAGGAGCAGTGATGAGATTTTGTGCCTTGTGGGTCTCAGGTCCAGGCTTGCTGAATCCCCACTGCTTTAAGTGGTCTTGTCACCCTTACATGTGGACTTGTGTTGTTTTTGAAATAATTCCTGACTACTTTTTAGGAGTGGGAATAAGAACAGAATTCTTTATAAGAATCTTGCAAACCAGGTTTTTGTAAGGCAGATGTTTTTCTGCTAGCTTGATGGGGCTGTGAAACCCATATCCCTCATCAGAAGGGAGGGGCCACTGCCATAAAAGACATCACTGGCATGGTGCTATGCCCCAGTCTGTGCTCATGCAGCTCCACACCCTGTTTCCATCACTTTCAAAAACTCCAATAAAACTGCCAGGAGAAGTCACTCAGGGAGAGCATTGACCAGCTGCCTTTGCATGGCAGGGAGCAACTGCCAATCATCTCACTCCAGCTGCTGTCGATGAGCTGTGCCAGCTTGGGGTGATTTTTGTGTAGCACATCTCTCCTCAGTCATAGCTGCCCCATTGCTGACAAAGCCATGTCTTTCAGAAAAATCACAGACTTCAGAAAAGTTCAGAGGGATGGAGAAATGACAAGGGTGGGGTTTTTTGGTTTGGTTTTGGGGTTTTTTTCCAGAGAAGCAGTAATTCCTATGCAGTGACTCAGCATCCTTGCAGAACTCTGGTGCTGCAGAGGTCCAGACCTGGCCACTGCTGCTCTCCAGAAAGTGTGAAAGGCAGGGACTGAGGGTCAGCTGGTAAAGGCTCCTTTGTTCCACAGCACAAGGCAAGCTCAGAGTCAGGCTAAAGGGAAAGCTCAGGTTACAACACAAACTTTATAGGCATCTCATAACAGGTACCCCATCCACATAAAATTCCTAAGGAATGAAGCTATGCATTTACATCATCCAGCTGTCAGCATCTCTCCTGAGTAACTTTAACTAGATGTGGAAAATAACCAAGTAGATGGGCACCTACCTACAGGCGAGGGAGTGTCTGTCTATGAGTCTTGGGAAAATTCCTGGCAGTTGATAGGAAGAAATATTCCAAAATTATCACTCCAGTGAGACAGGCAGGGAAAGTTCATCAGATGAATTAGCCCACATGTAGGTGAGGACCAGCCATGTCTGGTGGAGTCCAAGTGAGGAGGCCCCAGAGTCAGTTACAGGCGTGGCAGGAATTAAAATGTATTGATGTGATGAGGCACTGGGCTTTCTTTGCCAAGCAGCCACCAACCAAGCAAGAATGGTGCTTTTTATTTGGTTGGATATGAGGAGTTTTGAGAGTTTGGCCGTTTCGTGTCTGAGGCGCTGAGTTTAAGGAGTCAGGTAAGAATTGGATATTTTAGGAGGAAGGTCCAGCTCTTTCTGGACCAGCAATCTCTTGCTGTGGGACACCAAGTTAGACCAAGACAACAGCTGCAGCAGGTCCTCCCTGAAGGCTGATGAGGTCATGGCTCACAGCAGTCAGAGGAGCTTCATGTCTCTGGAAGCAGGTGAGGCTGGAATCAGCCCTTATTAAGGCAGCTCCATGGGTGTCTCTATGACCTTACCAGCAGCATCCCACCACCTCTGCCCAGGAAGTTCCCCTTCAGGGACAGAAAGGAGGATCCACTGCCCTGTATCTTGGCCTGTTGCCAGCTGGGCTGAAGTAAATTCAGACTGAATGCAACCTTAGTTTCAGGTGTGCAAAGCAGGCAACACAAACTTGAGTTCTTAACAGCAATCTGTAAACTCTCCTGCTCTTCTGTAATTAATTTCTTGACTCTCCTTCTTCCTATGCATCCTCATGTCTGCCATTTCATCCCTTCTGTTTGGAGTGTTTGCTTTTAGAGGCACTTCTGTAGTGGGTTTGACCACTTCCTGAGCACGACAGCCCTGTAACATAGTTCATGCAGCTTGTCTGCAAAGAGCTCAGTGAAACTATGGAAAGAAAGAGAAGGAAATCTGCCCTTGTTCTCATTTTAATGAGAGTCACATTTGTCCTCCTTCATGGCTGCTGGCCAGAACTATTTTCCAGAATTTTTACTAATTAAACAATATTTATAATTGCCTCAAAAAACCTCAGCCCTACAAGAGCTGACCCTTCAGAACCCCTCTACCCACAGGCAAGCTGGGCTCCCTTTCTCTAACTGCTGGGGACCTGCTTCAAAGGGTCAGCATGTCTGTAAGCATGAATGCAGGTGCTGAGAAAGGCTTTCAATTCTCAGACCATACAGTGTATATTCCCAGCAAGATTACACATGATTGACTAAATAAGGATTTATCTAAGAATTATGCATCAGTTTACAGATATAATTTGCTATAGGAACATATGCTATTTATCGTTTAAGAGTCCAGGGGAAGAGTTGCCCAAACCCAACAGCCTTTTCATCTGAGCAAGGGACTGAAAAACCAGAATCCAACTGAATATAAACAAGAAAAAATGGAATAAATAGACATCAGGAAACAAAAGTACTTATATCAAACTCACAATATCTGACAACTACAGCAGGCTCCTAATGTGAGTTATGTGTTTTAGAAACACATATACATATTTTATTTTAAATGTAGCTCATAGGACTTCTATTGAATTGTATGAAATGGTCACAGTGGCATCTCCAACTTAGCTAGAGAATTTTATATCCAGTATAGGCAAAACTATATATATAATTCAAAGAAAACCAGGTAGGCAACGCGGAATGAGGTAGTATTATAGCTTTATTTTTATACCCAGCTGTAATAAAAGCTATCTAAGTTCTCCCACTAAACAGAAAATTGGGAAGTTCACTAATATTTGCAAAACTTTCTGCTACTCTTATAAGAGGGACATCTGCAGAAAGAAATTATTTCAGGTGAGTTGCAGAACTTAGGTAGTTTGTAAAAGAAATGAGACCTAAGAGTGCACACTTAGCAAGGAAAGTATCAACAGCAAAAAAGAATTGCAACATTACCTGTTTTCCTCAGTCCTGGGAAAGGAAAAAATGCAAATAAGCAATTAGAGACTGATTCATAATGTACCTCCAGCAGCACGCTGTGTGTAATCCCTAAATTCATATGACCTGGCAGCTTTATAGCCTAGCACATTTTTATCTTATATACAAATCTAGCATGTAAATATTAACACTACATTGCAAAATGGTAGTTAATTACTGGCTTTTACAAGCCCAAAATCATAACCTTTAAGCAACAGTGCACACCCTAGCTGTTATTACCAAGAAACTTGCTAAGAGCAACCTGAACACAATGTAAAGGCTCCTAATTTTGCCAAATAATTTCAGTACTTAAACCTGCAAGTAAAGTTTTATGCTTGAACCATCAAGGATTATTTCAACTGCTAGAGATCAGATCTGCTACCCTGCACTCACCCTCATGTGTTTGCCCTTTCTGTCACATTATTGCTATGTTTATTCTTCCTTTTGCTTTTTCCCAAGACATGCTAGAGGTCAGATCCATGTAACCGTTTGTGGGAGGAGGAGACTGGTTCTTTCCTATCTCTTCCCAGTATTTACTGCTGACTCACCCACCTAGAGCTATTTAACATGGACAAGCCCAGAAAGGCTGGTTGCTCCTCCAGTCCACAGACTTTGCTGCTGTACTGCCAGGATTTCCAGGGAACAAAGGCTGTACTTCCCCAGGAACAGCTCAATGCTGTAACACCTCCCAACAGCTGCCACCCTCCACCCCTGGTCCTATGATTTGTGCCTCTCCTACCCCATGGCAGCCCCTGCTTCTGCAACTGCCCCAGGGCAGGGCTGGGTGCCTGCCAGGGGCTGCCTCCTGGAGAGAACAGCAGCAGAGAAGCTACATAAAGTGCCTTGTCCAAACAGCTGGAGAAGGTGTCTCCCTGAGGGTTTATGTGTGCCCCTGGCTGGCAGTGGGAAGTGAGGACCACGAAGCCCCAGATCTGCCTGCTCACCCTTGTTTCCATGCCCTAGGTGGAAAGTGCCTGTCTCCATCCAGAGAAAAAGATACTCCCACAAGGAAAGTAAGTAAAGAAGCTTGAGCCCTCGGGGGTGGTGTGGTGTGGCATGAATGGGGACATGGGGGAGCTCCCTGCATCCCTGCAGAGGCAGCTGACAGGCACAGCCATGGGCAGCAGCCATGGCAAGGCATTTTGTATCCCAGCAGAGGGCAACCTCCTTGCATCCCAGTGAGGAATGTACCTGCCCTCTGCTGTCCCACTGTGCTGGACAGCCATCCCCTCCAGGTGCCTCAGGCAGCTGCCTCCTGCAATGGGACACTCGTCCCTTGTATGGCACTGCCAGACCCGCAGGGTTGCAAGCACAGTGGGGGAACCTCTGCTGTGGCTCTGCTTCCCCCAGGGGCACAGCCAAGGAGGTGGAGGGCTGCTGAACCCGTGAGCTGCCAGCACAGCACAGCCCACATCTGCTCACACACCAGACTCCGTTCCCCACGCACAAGCACTGCTTAGGACTTTCTCTGAATAGATGTCAGAATGAGGTGTTCTCCTAAACAAAATAGTTTCTTCGTATTGAATATGCAAATAGGGAAGACTCTATCATAGTCAGGATCACATGTACTCATGTGAATCAGGAGGTCTTGGTTTAGATTCAGCCTGCTGCCTTTTCACTTTTGTGGGTAAAGCCATTTATGTGCAAAGGTGTAATACTTTTACCACATTCACAAGTTGCAGCATTACCAAAAACCCTCTTCTTAGTCATCTACATTGGGAATTTCAAGGCAGCATTAAGGCAGCACAATAATGTTTGAAAACACCATAAATCTCCTAAGATGGCAGTTTCAATGCAATATTGAGAGACTGATGTCTCTCCTGTCAGGCTGCCAAGCAAGTAGGCTTAAAAAGCCCTGTTATCTTAACCAAAAGTGAAAGCTCAGGTCTGGAATTTTACAGGAGCAACATGTTCAATCCACCTGAGGTTAAGAACCAGCCAGACTGATAAAGACAAGGCCAGGAGAAAGCAGCTTGTAAAATGAGAGACCTCTGCCACTGAGATGTTTATGAGGCAGAGAGATAAATTTCCAGAGAAGCTCCAGACTGCCAAGCCTGTGCACACAGACACCCAGTGCATGTGGCACATCAGGCAGTGCCTTTGTCAGCACTCAGCCAGAGATCCCAGGCAGAATTGTTGCTGCATGGGTCACAAAGCTAAAACACAGTCACAAAGCAAGCAAGAACCTTCATTTCTAAGACACATATGTAAAACTGATTTCAGTTAACTAAATGAAACAAAACCAAAACAAAAACCGAAGAAGATTGCACATCTAGGTTTATTTTGGGTCAGTGAGCAGTGCTGTGTGACACAAGTCTGTATAGAGACAAGATAAATCTCAAAAAGTCATCAGATTTATTTAGCTCTCAAAGGTTCAACTCTTTTCCCTACCATTGTCACACAAGTTCATGCTTTTGAACAACTTATGTTCAGTCTGTGACTGAGTAAATCCTGTGCTGATGAAAATCTTTGTCTAGTGTTGCTACACCAGAAAATGATAACTACATGTGTTTTCTTCCTCTTTCCTCAGCACAGACCTGCAGCAATCCACCAGACACCATCAAGGTAAAGACTAAAACTGATCTTCCCTCCCCTCACCCCCAATCTCTGAGGCAACAGGGTCCAAAGCATCCACATATTAGAAAGACAAAGTGTCCATCATGTTCCTGCAGAGGAAAGGAAAGCTCATAATCAGACAATTTGTTTAGGATGCAGAAAAACACCAATTTAAGCTTACATACAAAATAATTGTATGCACATGAAACTGTAACACCGACATGCAGCCCCACTCTTGGGCAGCCAGTGGCCAAACAGGCTGCAGTACACACTCAATTTCTGAGGCTGAGTGTAATTTTGTCGGGCCAAGGCAGACAATTCAGGAGGCTGAACATTGTGATGATGTCTCAGCGAATTTCCTCAGCCACTGCACAACTTATGGCTGTGGAGGTGCTTATCTCTCCTCCTCCTTCCCTTCTCCACTCAGCTTTTTGGTAGCCAGGCTCTTGACTACTGGCGAGTTTCCTGAAAGAGTTTCAGTTTCAGCATGACGTTTTCTAAAAGCCATTTAAATGGACTACTGACAACCAGGTTTAGTAATAAAGAAATCTTCAGTTGAAAACAAAGAGAGATGTAATACTTTGAGGCTTAAAGGGTTTTGGTTAATCTTTGTACTGTAAAAAAATAGCAGATGTATCAACAAATGGCTAAGTCTCTGTTGGAAAAGAATAATGTTTCCCCTTCCAGCATCTCACTGCCTCTAGAAGGAAGAAAAGAAAGAAAAAAAAACCCCTCCACAAAACCACACATGCCCTTTTAGGCTGCACATTTAGCTTCTGATAAATCAGAACAGAGCAAATGGTTGCATTGCAATGCAGGAAAGACTGGTAAGATAAACACACTTCCTGTTCATCTTACCCTCTGCTTTGGGGTTAGCTTTAGGAGTTCTGGCAATGCACCCCAGAGTAATTTAAGACATAACTATAACTTCCTGTGTGCCTTGCTTTTCTGCCCAAATTTATCATCCTGGAAGGCAAGGGTGGGGGAACAGCCATCTCTCAACTGTTGCACTCCACAGTCTCGAGTGGTTGTTTGTTTGTGGTTGTGTGTATTAACATGCTGAGCTCCAAGAGGCAGGAGCTGAGTACCTGTGGTTTGCTGCCTCTACTTTGTAAATAGTTCATTTTAGCAGAGGGGAAATGAAGTTGCCTCTTGAGTCCCTGATGAAAAGAAATCACCAGAACACCTATGTACTGCAGAACGAAGCACTGCCATTTAGCAGCCTAACTGGGTTGGTTTGGTTTGGGTTTTTTTAACAAAGATGACATCAGTAAAGCAAAAGTTGGTGCCCAGCAGCTAAGTGGGTGTTTCACAGAAAATTCTGAAGAAAGTGGGCAAGATGACAGAAAAGGGTGTGATGAAATGAGCTCATAATTTGTACCTGTGAGTGTGGGATGGACTGCGGGGGAAGAGGAGGGGGTGGAATTGTAATGGGGAACCTGTCAAGTATCTGTCTGGTTTTGAGAATTTTTGGTGTCCCAAGGAGAAGCCCCAGAGTGTGGTTTGAAAACAGTCCTTGTAGGGCCATTAGTGCAATAGGAGAGGTGCCCCTTCTGAGTGTTAAACTTGGCCTGTGAGTAATGGAACTTTTCGCACTTGCTCCATTGGCGTGTGGGATAAGTCACTCCACCTCTGCACTTCAGTCTCCCTACTGATTAGAGAAGGTTGATGATAAGAGCCTTTCAAAACATGATGACCAGAAGGATTCTAGAAAATGTGACTCAGAGCAAGTCTTGCTTAGACCTATGGGTTTGAAAGGACAAGAGATGCTCCAGACTTCACTCAGTGGATTGAGAGCCACTCACTCAAAATTAAGAGCCTACCTGTTCTCATTTCACAGGTACATTAAGAGAAATACTTCTGTCCTTCCATCTTTGCAATCATGACCAGGACATGAAAGAGCCATGCACTTGATGATAAGCAAATCTACCCTGATTGTTCTGCTCCTTAAAGTTTCTGGTATTTCTACATCTCGAAACTTTATAAAACCTCAAATCAAAAATCAGAATTTATTTTCACTGAACTGTTCTCAAGGTCAAGAGATTGTCCACACAAAGCAGAATCTAAACAAGACAATATGTCTTGCATAAACTCAGAAAATACAAGGCAAATTCTTGCAGGAATTTTGTTCTAACATTGTTCTTCTAGCCTTGAACAATAAAAGCTAATGCTTTGGAGTTTTTAACCCATGAAACAGAGACCTCTGTTCCACTAAAAAATGTGTGGAAGGTCCCTACAAATGTCACCACAAACCCAGCAACGCTCACTCAAAGTACTGCCACTGCTGCAGACAGCAGAGGATTCCACTATAAAGGTGGTAATTACTCCCTGGCTTCAGTGCATTCAAATCAAGAACATAAGGGCAAACAAATTTTTAACTCCTGGCTCCAAGTACTTAATCAGTGCACATTGGCCCTTTAGATTTAATGAGTCATCCTGCCAACTATTTCATGCACAATCACCCACAACCCATTAGCAAACACCCTCAGGAAGCAAAAGGAGGGACAAGTCTAAACAGAGTTGGGAAGGCATTTGCCCACATAATCTTACCTCCTTCTTTGCTAATGGCTCTGCTTTCTTTTCCCTCTGTTCTCAAGGCCAGCATCAGATGAGGGATGCTGGGGAAAGGATTATTCCTTATTTCATCTCTGGAGAGGCCAGGGCCCTTTCCAGTACAGTGCATCTCCTGGACTGCCACACACACATGCACTTTGGGTCTAAATTGCCTCTCAGACCCTACAGTCTCTCTGGCAGCTTGCAGTGACTCCTGTCCCTCCCTTTCTTCCTCTGTTTTCTTATGCTTTTTATTCTGCAAGTCACCCTGACCCCTTTCCTTCAGTTCCTTCCCTAAGGAAAGGAACTTGCTTTTTATTCTGCAAGTCACCCTGACCCCTTTCATTCAGTTCCTTCCCGTATTATGTCTTGTTCAAATCCCAGACGCTCTCCTTTCACATGCATCGATAAAACGTCCTCGGTAACTTTCCTTTCTTGCCCATCAGCTCCCATTCCCTGCCCGGGTGGATGTGCCGGGGATGATCTCTGGGGAAGCCCTGCGGGGAATCACCGGGGCTGCCGGGCTCCCTTGTGCGGTGCGCTCCCTCCTGTGGTGATGGTGATGGTGATGAGCTCTCACCGCCCAGCGGGACCGTGGGGCTCTCCAGGGGAGCAGCCACAGCCTGCACAGCTGGGAAATGACTGGAGAATTACAAACCTAACCCCGCGTGTATTAGTCAACAGCACTGTGTGATTGTACAGGCTATACCCGGTCTGCTAATGGCTCCAAACTTCTGCAGGGTATAGTACTGAAGCTTCAATCTTTTACTCTTCCCATTTTTGCCCCCCTCAGGAACAGGTTGCCAAAAAAGATTCCATGAATTCCAGTGAACTGTGGTACACGACTGTCAGCCACGAGGTAAAACGTGAAGTCACCGTGATCGACAGCAATAATCAGACAGAATATGCACTTATCAGTGTGCCCAAGAGGAAGGCAAATGTCACCAGCGCTGAGGAGCACAGTGAATATGATGATGTCCTGGTAACTTAGGAGGCACTCTTTGGCCTCAGTGCGTGCAGCCACGACAACCATCCTACCTCTGCTGTTGGGTCTTCAAACAAGTATCTCTCTCCTGTGACCAAATTATTCATTAGGCTACAACTACCAGTCATTTACTATGAGACAAACCTGTGCATGGACAGCTGATCAGAGAAAGAAACATGGACTGGGTACAGGACTTGACAATTAAACCAGCAGGAACCACTAGCAATTGCCATGATAAGAAAATGTTCATCTATAGAAAAATAGGAGCCACAATGTGTTAAGCAACCAAGGCTGTACATTTTTCTGGACTTTTAGAATACTTTTTTTTAAAAACGGGCTTTAAAGAACTACTGCTATAAATCTCAAAAATGCAATAATGTCAGGGTCTTTCTGTTTGTTTGGGGAATGTTTCATGTTGTAAATGAAAGGATAAACCTTGTGTTAGATGCATTTACTCTTGCCCAAAATTTCTCTGACATGCTTGATTTGTACCATTATACAATACACAATTTTTATAAAGAACAGATTTCTCAAATTTTCCCCTCCCCCTTCTAATGTAATACTACTTAATGTGAAGTCTTAAAGTTGGAATGAAATAAAAAGCCCCAAAACAATAAGCTGCATGCAAAACAAATACTATGCCCACGAGAAAACATTCAATACTGATGCTGCCCAGGCGATAACATATCTTATATAACATATATAACATATCTGCTACTTATCAGTAGCAGAAGTCGAGGTGCTGCTTCCATGACACCATGTGTCCACAGCTCATTCCTGCTGGAGTCTCCAGTTTGGCTTTCTGCAATGCTAGAGTATCACATCCTCATAGCCCAGCACCCCTCTGCAAGCAGCATTTCTGGACATGTGCAAAGGACTGAAATCAGGTATTCAATTGTCTATCAGAACTCATAAAGTGATTATGTGCCTGTGTTCTTGCTTAAGCATGTTTTTTTTGCTCTCTCCATTTTTGTAACAAAGCAGTCCAAAGAAAATGTTGAGCAGTTTTTCTGATTAGTCTTCTCTAGTATGTAATTGCTGGCTGTGCCCTGGCAGTGCCTTTGTAACTCCCGCTTGGCATTTCCATGCTGAGGACTTCCCATGGGCAAGTCCATGGAGCAGTGGATGGACACACTGCCAGCATGTGCAGGTATCACTGTGGCAGGCAGCTGAGTCTGCCCAAAGCTCACACTGGCTGCTGTGGCTACACAGATGACACCTGCCATAGGATTTTGAAGGGATGACTGTACACTTTGCAAGCTGCTTTTTAACAGTATCTCAGTCATTATTTCCCTCCTTTCTTCTATTAAAATTAATATTGATCATTCACACAAAAATATCCAACTTGATGTAATAATGTGTTTTCACACTGCTGTGTCCCTAATGGATTGAGTCATAATTATTTCACTTTTAAATTTTCTTTTACATGATCAATTTACCTCACATATATATATATATATAACCAGAAACCACCTTTTTTGACATTTTCTTCAATGAGAGTTCTGTTGGAGTCCAGGGCATCCCTCTGGACACCCTGGGAAGTCACAGACCTCGGTAGAGAGGCCTGGGACCCAAGAAAGAGGGTCTGGGGTCTGTGCAGGGGGGGTTTGCCTGGCACAGAGCCCAGAAAGACACAGTCTTTGATTTTGGTCCATGAGAAAAACATCCAACACAGAGAGAAGAATTGCAAGTCACAAAGGTGTGACAGAGAGTAGTGTAGTTATCGCCATGCAGAAGATTTTGTAGTTTGGATTTTTAGAATGTAGATGCAAAGGGACAAGATGGTGATTTTAGGGTGGTGCCCTGGGTTCTTCTTCTTCTCCCTTGGCATCCATCTTCTGTAGTGACGTGGGCACAAAGTAGTTCCAGTGGATTGGATCAGAGTAGACATGACCCTGTTAGTATAGGTGATAGACATTGGCACAGAATTGTAAACAATGGGTACATAGTTATCTGTATAAGAGGTAGCGACCTCCCATCACGGGGGGGAGTCATCCCCTTGTCCGGGCTGCTGAGAACATCTTGGCTGGACACAGAGAATTGTAAGATAAGAATTAACAAACAACGTGAAAAACCAAGAAAACCAAGACCTTGAGACTCCTCATCATTCTCGCGCCGACCACAGAACCAGAGACAGAGTCAGATTTAAACCCTTCAGAGGTCGAGAAGGGAAAAACACTCCCTCGGACCCATACGAACCACCAGCCTTGAAATCTCGGGTGAGAGAAACCAATTAAACCTGAGAAGTTCAAAACCTGGCTGGATGCAGTCTGTAAAGTCAGACATTTTCTGTTGAATATCACATCTTACTACAGCTCCACCTTGTTTTTCTTGTGAGGTTCTGGGGTAGTGCTACAGACATAGAGGAGGATGGCTGGGGAAAAAATGAATGCTTGACTCCTTTCTCAACTCTTAATGCCCATGTGGGTATCACCATAAAGAAATCTAATCATTACATTATTTTTCAGTTCCTAGAATCAAGATAAAGAAGTGTTCAAGGAAAGGATCTGAAGTCTAAGTGAGAGCAGTAAGATTGAGCAGCATCTCAAAAACCATATATTTCCTTACTGCTGGTACTTTCATAGTCTGCTGCTTTTGGGACAAGCCATATAAGCCATGAAGTTTATCCCTCCTGAGCATAAGAATGAAAAGGAATCTCTCTTCTAGCTGTATGCTGCATAGAGTATTATAGCAAGAGAAATTATAGTTCTTACAGTCAATGCTATATCTTATAAACCAAGAGAGAATTAGAATAAACTAAATATGAGAGTCATGCAAATTTGGTCCAGAATGTTTTCTAAGCTCAGTTTAAACACATGCAACAACTATGGGTTTGAGTGTATATCTGTCAGACATGCTTCATACAGCTCAGCATTTAGAATTCCAATGGCTATTTTCCAACTGACACAGCTGAAAGGCTAGAGCTGCTAAAGAATGAAAACAGTCACTTTAAGGGTAAAAATAAATAATTTAATGCACAACAAGTCAGATTACTCCTTAAATAAACTAATAATATTAGAAAGAGAAAAATAATTTTCTATGACATATTTCTTACAATACAAAACAGCTTTTTAAAATAAAAATGTCTATCCAACAGTATTAACATTTATAAGGCTATAAATAAATTACAAGATATAATTCACTCACATGGTAGTGAATATGTTCCATTCTGCATAAAGTTAATGCTTAATCTTCATGTTACAGCCAGTCACTGTCTGTAACTTTCATGCCATGCTGGCCCACATCATCTGCTTCACCTTCCTCTTGGCACTGATTCATCTCATCCAGCCTCACATCAACAAGAACAACCATTTCCTGCCTTATAAGGCAAATACCTTACACCTGTTCATTTTTATCCTCAGAGCTGGGCAGGAACTATAATTAAGGTTACAGACTAGTCTTCAGATTTACAAAACCAGGTCAAGTATCTGTCTATTCACTCTTAGCAGTAGCTAACTGTAAAAGCACACTGCTAATTTGACCTTTCATCGATTCCTGTGACATTCAGGTGTGTTAGTGAACAAGACAAGTCTCTTCATGCTGTTGCTTTCTTCTTTCCCATTTCACATTGAAGGAGAGTAAAATAGAGCAAAGAGCACCTTATCCAAGGAGACTGTAGAAAGAATAAGGAAATTATGAGAGTTAAAGCATTCTTAAGAAGTTAGTGCAAAGGTCTTGCATGTAATTAAAGAATACAAAGATATATACACACGCTATATATAAAAATAGGTTTTCAGGCTGTTTTACAAGAAAAGAGCAACCAGGAAACATGGCATATGAAGTTTGGAGAGAAAAAATAACAGATATGAGTTTGAGTGGAAGTGAGCATTGAGGATGAAGCTGTGCAGATAATTTTGCATAAGCCAAGAGAAAAAGGAGCCATGTGCAAGACTGTTTTTAAAGCTCATGCAGAGCATTCAGATTTTATCATAAGGCAATACAAAGCAGAGCTTTCAAGGTTAACAGAGCATGCATCAAATACATGATTATCTCAAGGGTGAAATAGATTATTGAGATATAGAAGAAGGAGGTAGTGGTGCTATAGCAATACAACACTGTCATAAATATACCACATTTTCCATTTGCAATACTGCATCACAGGTAGTATTTATAAGACAATTTTAGAAGTGTTTCTACCTAATGAATAGTTCCCTGCTCTGGGATTACTTATAGATAGGGAATCCCATCTCTTCTAGGATGTGATGAAGATGAGGAATCTTTCCATAATTTCTCTGAAAGTTAAAACAGTACAATATTAATATTAAAATGAAACTTTAAATAGATATTTCAATATATTCTTTCCTGTCTCTTTTTACACTACTTTTTCTAAGAGTCCTGTCAATATAAAGAAATAAAATGCTTCTAAAAATTGAAATGACTTGTTGATCTGTTGTCCCTTAGTAAGAGTCCTAAGAAAAAAACAATATGAGTTAATTGCAAACCTTACCTATACTGCAATGTTGAATTGTTAGCCTAGGATTATTCTAAAAGCACACAGGTGTGACTTAGTAAATTGGGACTGGGGGGAGACAGCTCCATGCATTGTTTTCAGTATAAATTCAAACCTCACAGGACTTTTATATGGGCATTTCTATCAGGATAAATATAAATGCATTGGAATCACTACCTAGTCACTGGTAGCCAGTGGATTCACTGCCTAGAAAACCTGGAAGAATGACCATTTGTTTCCTTTAAAGGTATTTCTGTGCATAATAAATTTTACAAAAAATCAGGAGTCTTTTTCATCCCCTGGATTAAAATTTGTTTTGTTAGCATTCAAACCCAAATGTACAATAAGGAGATATATTTTAAATTATTTCTCTCCCCATTATGGTACACACACATATGAGGAAAACTTTTTTGTAAAGATAAAATGCAATATTAGATCAGAAAAGTTTCATTGGAGTCCATAGCTAATCAGTCTCATCACTATTCCCTTTCTCATCTGAGGACAAAAGGTTTTAAGTTAAGCATATCAAGACCTTCCGAAAGCTAATTTAAAATGTTCTTAATACTGTTATACAAATCATATATACTGATGACTCTCAATATCTTTCTAGAAATATTTCCCCCTTTTCCCATAAATACTTCTGCTCTTTGTAAAGAAACAGTTTCTCTGAAGTACAGCACTTACATGTGAGAGAAGTCGGGTCGAGCCTTAATGTATCACATTCAGATGTCTCAGGGTTAAGACTATCTTCATCATAAATATTTTGACGTAAAATGTTCCTGATAAAATCTGGGTTCATATTGTTTTCCATAAATCCCTCTGTTGATGGTGGTACAGAAAACACTAGCTGATAAATTACAGTGGAGCTTTCATTACTGAAAAACAAAGTCAAGGATCAATGTCTTCAAGTTTCAACAGGATCTTTCTCTTTTTTTTTTTTTTTTTTTTTTTTTTTTTTTTTTGAGAAGACTGACTCTTTGCATATCAATGTTGGAATGTATTTAAAAACAAAAAAATCCCCAAGAAAACCATTATGAAAGAAAACTGGCAAAGATGCCAGTTGCTACCTCCCCCTCCCTTCTCAGAACAGCACTTCAAACTGGGTACACACTTGAAGCCAGCCAGAGAAATGTTTTCAAATGCAGGAGGGGCCATTAGACACTTGTATTGATGGGATGTGGTTTTCAACACTGGTGCTTCACAAGAAACTACTAATAAGAGGTGTTGCAATATCCTGTGCATAGTTAGTTTAGCTAGGAACCTGTAGGAAGGTTTGTTTTCCTGGTAGCAGTACCTGGGACAACCCAGCTGTGTTCCTGACTCGGCTCTGGAATGGATTACACAAACCAGTGAACTGGAAACCTCACTGGAGATTTCATTTTTTGTGGTCTACCAAAACTGACTAGGATTCAACAGATACCTTTTGTACTCACAGAATTCAAAACATTTTCAAAAAACACTCAAATGGGGGAAAATAAAAGGAAAGAAAGAGAGACACCAAGAGAGAGAGATCAAAGAGGCAGAGAGAGAGAGTTATTAGCTAATCAATATATGTGCAAAACTACACATAGTTTAGTATTTGATGGTCTGAATCCTAATGAGTACCCATAAAGCTAAGGAGCTACAGTTCACTGTTGAACAAAGCTGGCATGCCCAAAGGAGCTCATTCCTCAAGGGAGCAAAGTGCCCTTGTGACTGCCCCTTGCCACATTCCAGCGTGGCTATTCCTCTGTCCTTGCTATCTCAAAGGACCTGGGACTTTGCAAAACTACTTCCCTTGATTTTTTCCTGTCTTTCTAATTTCTTTTGTAAGAGTTCTTTTTCAGAAGTCCTTGGGGAAGCTCTCTGTCTTCCCTTACTTATCAGCTATTTCTCCATGACATGAAACATGTATATTCCTCTTGCCTTTATCTCTTTTGGGAACAAAATGATTCTCTCCTCCCCATGAACCTTGTCGTATTTATTTAAGATTATATAAACTACGTCAATTTTAAGTGTCTCCAGCAATTAATTCTCTTTTTAATAAATAACCTTGAATATATTTACTAAGGGCTGCAATTGGAACCAAAGATAACAGAGGTGATACTTCACAGCAACAATATGTTCCTGTCATTATGTAACTTTAGCAGCATTTACCATTTACACCAGAGGATCCTTTGACTAGTTTTCAGTGCCTATACACATAATTTTCCTCAAACAATCTATTTTTTACAGATTTAAATATTGTACGTATTTACATAAGTATCTGTATGCCTCACCAAAAGTCTGTAATTTTCAGATAACTTTGGTGACAGAAATTGCTTACCTGAAAGAAATCACCTCAGCTGATCTAAAGTAACGTCCTAAAGCTGGAGATGAACTGTAGACCTCTGTTAGCTGAGAGAGAGAGAGGAAAAAAATATGTTTCTTTTATTCAATCTCTTTTTTCCCCTCACCAAAAAAAAAACCCAAAGCAAAACAAAAACCCCAGCAAATCATTATTACAAAGTGCTTTACGGAGCATAAAAATGGGTGCCGAAGGTCAAATAACAGCAAATATCTGCCCTGGAAAAGGTACAGAGTCCTTTAAATTTGACAGACAAGTTAATTGTGCATTTGAGTGATTGCTATGCAACCTTAACACAATGGAGGCACTCAAGGTGAACTAAAAGTATGTGCTCGTGTTGCCATGTGCAACTGATGTTGTTCGGTTTGGGATTTATTTAGTACCAAAAGGCTCTTTTAATTCTTTTCTTGTGGAGGGGAAGGTTTCTGTCCTGGGACTGTCTTTCCACCATGTCCAAATGATCACTGCCAAGTATGCTGAGTTTATTTCAGCTGTAACTTGGAGTTGTGCTGGCTCAGCAGAAATCACAGCTATAAACCCAGGCTATAATCATGTACTCATAAAAAAATGCAGCACACAAGATGTTCAGTCCATATTATGCTCAGATGACTTTCAAAGGCCTCTCCTAAATTATTCAATGATTCTGTGAAAAAGGTGAAGACTATGTCTTAACTGATGGTCAAATTTAAGGGGGAAAACTCAATACTTTTTTGTGCTTAAAGCAGACAATTCTTTTTTTTCTAGATCGCGACTTTAAAAAGTACAACACACTTTATTTGTGGACTTGCAAATGACTGAGTTGCTACACAGAGAAAGAGAAACTTCTTAAAAGGCAAAACACCGAAACTATGTCCTAAGCAGAATCAGCTTTGCCAAGAATCACACAAACACTTACCCTCTTAGTAATGTCCTCAGAGGAGAAATGTGGGAGACCACACATTAACTCAAATGTTCCTGAAAAATTGTGAACACTTCCACTGCTTAGTAGTTCATCAGGATCCCAGTAGTCATCCTCATCTGTGTTAATACCTAATAATGAAAAGGAGATAGAAATGGGAGAAAAAAAAGTTTCAGTTAGCTAAAGCATTGGAAAAAACCCTCTTGGCTTTCTCCAGAGTGGCTTTCTCACAAATTTCCTCGGTAAAGACAGAAAGAAAGTGCAAGTCACCTGAAAAAAGTGACAGCACGTGGAGGTCAATCACCCGCCTCCATTAGCAAAAGTTATCTGCTCTGGGAGCCTGACAGGCAATGACACCTACGGATCTAAGTCACCCGTGGCACTTATTCCAACATTACAAACATGATTTCCATCCTCATACCCAAATCTCTTGTTATATTTTCTGACTTAGCTACAAACTTGAATTGCCACCTGATGGGGATACAAATTTCTTGCTGCCTGCTAAGATAAAGGCATTCACAGCAGCTATGGAACTACAACACCACCATCTGCAGTCAGTATCCCAGTTCCTTCAGTGGTTTACTGAAAGAGATTAAAGACTGTTCTTGCATTTGGGTTCTATTAGGGTGTACATATTGCATGTTTGTATTAGTGTAACCAAGAGTGAGATACTCACTAGAATAAAGAATTAGACAGATGAGAATGAGCAGGAGGCTCACTAGAAATATTGCAGTTATAACCATCCATCGTTTACACTTCCAGAAAACTACATTGTTGCATGATCTCCAGGGATCTATCTCCTAGGTATAAAAGAGAAGGGCATATTGATTAATCAAATAAGGCAGGAAAAAAAAAAATTGAAACATGTCTCTACTGTCACATTTAGAAACCAAACCCCCACATAGATAAAGAGCCTCATTGGTAATCAATGCCCTACCATCAGGGGTTCCCAGCCTTGACTACTGCAGGAAAAAATGTAGACCTAGAAAAGGTAAAGGACATTCACTTGAGAGAGATCCTTTCCTTTTGTGCAGAATTTCCAACTCCTGAATGGCCCATAAAGCTAATGTACTGCAAAGGTGATTTCTTGGCTCCCTATTTTTTTTTTTTTTAACTATGAGAATTAAATTTGCGTATTCCACAATCTCTCCTTTTAATGTCTGTCATTTCTCCCAACTAAAAAGGTGTCTCTGGAGGTATTTCCAAAATCATCCACCTCTGCAGCATTGATGATGCCCACCTGCATATCTTCTGGTTGTCAGCACTCAAAGCAAAGGGAATGCTATTCTATAGATACTATTGCGTTAAACCCTCCATAAAATAATTGAGACATTTATAGCTGACTAACTTTTTCTTTGGAAGATTGGAAACTTGAAGGCTATTGAGTGTGTTTAACAGGGAGTTTAATGCAAATCTCACCTGTTCTATGAGGTCAAAAGAAAACCTCGCTCAACGCTATTGTGCATGTATGTACATTCATATGGGAGAGAAAGGACAGCACCTTGCCTGTTATTTAATTTTTAATAAGGTTGAAAACCATGACAAAAATTAGTCTTTTAACGAGTTAATCCAGCAGGAGGAATAGCAAAAACAAACAAACAAACAAACAAACAAACAAAAAACCCCCCAAAAACCAACAAAAAAACCCAACAAACAAACAACAAAAAAAGAGCAAGCTTAGGTGATGGCAAAAGAGATAACTTCATCTGTATTGTTCCACAGCCAGAATAATCAGAAGACTGAAGCAAGGGTTTGAGTTCATAAGCAGACCATGCTGTCTTTTTAATTCCTCCTCTCTCTCCCTCCCTCTCCATCTGCCATAAAGGTAGTAGGAAGCTCCATGTCTTTTTTGGCATCAGCACCAGGTAAGGAAAAGCACAAAAGCACATGCTGTAGGTTGTCTGGGCCACACACATGTAGACTGGGAGGAACCAGCTGCTGCTGGAGGTACTAATCCAAGTTTCCTTCCTCTACTTTTCTAACTTTCTAAGAACACAGAAATCCAGAGAAGCTTTCACTGAATTTAACTGAATTGAGCAGCTGGCTAAAAGCTTTTGTGGGTGGCAAGAGAACAGGGAGAGAAAACACCCACAAAGAGAAAGATCTTACAAGAGAAATTCCTCCAGGAGCAGAGGCAGAAAAAGGGAGACACTCTCTGTAGGCACCTTTGCACACAGAAGTTTACTCTGCCAGAGAATGAAAGGCAAACACTGAGTATGGTTTTGTTTACAGCACGCTTTCAGCTGTAATCACATTTACTTTTTTTAAAATTTGATTTAAAAAATATAATAGAAGTATGAAGTTCAGTTTAATACTTAACACTAACATATAGTTTTGTATTTTAAACATTTTTAAAAGCCAGTAACTACTGCCTAGACTGCAACTACGAAATCAACCACAGCCCCATCAGTTGAGACAGGCAGCTGGCAAGCCCAAGTTTTGATTGAGCCACCACGTTTAGACCATCACAAAACTCAATTCTTAATCACACACAGCAAAGTGGCTCGATACCAAGAGAACATTCAGCTCCACGGGTAGTCCAACACCTTCTGAGCTTTGCCCATATTTCCTGGGGAAGCAACAGCAGCCAAGAAAGTCCCCAGTGGGCAGGGCAGCTCTGACTCACCTGAGCAGAAAGCAGAGCATGGGAACTTTCCCGCAGTCTCTATAGGACGGGAAGCCAGTTACTATAATCAGCATAAAGAGGCTTCAAGTGAAAACCCAGTTCTGGAAAGGGGAAGGATAAACCTAAGGGTGAAGTTTCCCAAGATAGTCAAGCTGACCCCTGCCTCTCCCCCCTCCACTCTCCTGTTCCTCTTTACACCTCCCGGAATGTGTCTGACCCTGCAGCGAGCTGATTCGGCTTAGGAGACCACAAGAGAGGTAACTGAGCCCTGATTCAGCAGAACAAAGCGGGGTTTGCCTGCCCAGGGGGATGGATGAGCCCCAGGGGCGATCAGAGGGGCGCACAATGCTATTCCTCTGCCAGAACGAGTCTGTCCCGTAGCTTTAAACCAGGGACTGGGAGCTACCTCCCTTAGGATTCACTGCTGATCTTAACTGAGGTTTTGCAGCATTCTATTAATATAAATTCATAATGGTTAGAAACTGAAAATTACTTAGAGATAAAGAGAATCCAGCAGGCTCTGTTCGAGGACGTTTTGTTTTTGTTTGGCGGCACTGTTTCCTGGTTAACTTCTACTGAAGGAAAGCCTGGCTTTAAAACTTATTTCAACTTTCCTGCTTTTGAGGCCAATCCCACTGATAGCACATTAAAAGAGAAAGCAAAACTCAGAGAACCACTTCCAGTTTGAATTCCTAAATGAAAGCTTAAAATCCCACTCTCAAATTAGAACACTTCATTGATTAAAAAAAAAAAAAATACATTTAATGGGTTTTTAGCCTCTTTCCCTCTACCTCAAACAACAAATTAAATCACCCCTGCAAAATATTCCTTCAAGTATCATTTCTCCTGCTGTGTAGTATTTCCCCCATCAGAAGGATCAAATGAGCAAGTGAAATTCCTACCTGTCTTGTTTGAGCATTTACAGGCATGTCATTATCAGTCTCGCTTTCCTCCCCATTCTGTTGCTGTAGTTGAACAATCTCATGCTCCTGGGCAGAGCTCCGGCTTTTCATTGCTTCTGTCTCTGGAGAAGGTCTGCTGTGAGAACCTCTGTCTCTGAAGTGAGCGCGGAGTGATCTTATTTTCTTCTCGTTTCAGTTGCAATTACGGTCAGTAATAGCTCTGACACATGAGGCTTGGAACAGGAAGAGCGGGGATGGTTTCCACAGGAGAGGTCTCAAAATACTGTAAAATTAGGAGAATAAATTAGGGAGCAGATAAAGTCAGCTGTTCTAGCTGCAGAGAAAAGGAAGGCGAAGTATCGATTTGCGTAGCCGTGAGAACTCTGGCTCTCGGCTAAGCAATACCAGGTTTTCCAGTTTGCCTACCTTCCTGTTCCAGCCCTTGACAAGCAGATGACTAAACCTTCAGAAACGCTGTCATTTGCTGGGACGACTTTGAAAGGAGCGCTTTCTCTGCTGCTGTCAGCCAAAACGATAAAATGTTATTACTGTTATCCATGCAGCTAAACAGATGTGGTACTGAACAGCATGAACTGAGTAAAAGTTCACAGAGAATGCTGTTGCTTAGGCTACAACTCTGTCAACACTTGTATTTCTAGTCTCTCTCTCTAGTCAATAAAAAAATGAATACTACTGACCTTTGTGCTGTACATTGTTCTCCCTCTAGCTATTATATTAACTAAAATCATATCTGGTGTTAAAGAACCATTTATGTCCTTTAACATACTATCCAACCTAAACCTGAGAAGCTGCTTTCAGGTAAAAAAACCCCAAAGGACACAGCTAAAGAGAAGAGAAACATGGCTTTTAATTTCAACCTGTGCTCTACAGGACACGCTTTTATGAAACAAGTGTGGTGATATGATCTGCACTAGCTTCCCACACAAACACTCGTGTGCACTTGGAGTCACTCACAACAGCTTATTGTAGCTGGGGCTGATTACAAATCCAGCCTTCCCAATATCCTTGATCCTACCTCCTCTTATTTCTCCTGTTCACACTCATCCCCATGTTCTCTTTCCTCCCCAAAGAGCATCTCTCTCCCCTCTGAATCAAAAGGTCTGGGCAGACAGCTGGTAACCACACCTTTGCTCACTCTTTTGTCCCAGCACAGGGGATATCATGCATTAAGAACCAAACACAGACTCCCTCCCCAACCCCCTTTCCTGCTGCCTGGGTATCCACTCACAACACCACTCCTTTTTCCTGTCAACAGCTCAGGGTGCTCTCTTCTCACCCCACCAACTTCAGTTTTTTCTTTGTGCAACTCACCTTGGTTCTGCCACCTGAAGCACACCCAGGGTTTGCATTCCTGATGTCATGTCACACCCATCCAGGCAAAAGCACTCCACGAAAGTGAGCATGTGTTAGGTTTATTCCACAAGTGAAAAGAAATACAAATTTTATACCCCGCACCTTTTGGTTCTGAGAATCCTTAAAGCTCTGGAGGACTGAAGGTGAAGCTGAGCAGTCATCAAGATCAGAAGATCTATCCAGATCTACAAAATCTTACTCGGGACATGTTACACTAGAAAAGTCTTTATCTCGTTCTCACTTCTCTTGCTGGATATCAGGTTCATGTGTTTAATTTCCACTCACAGTAGACCTTCCTACTGGATTGTCTGAGACCAAAACTGTTCCTCTAAGAAAAAGAGTTAATGATTATACAGATCTCACCATGCAAAGGCCAAAGTCCTTATTTTATATGTTTGTCAAGAAGTTCCTTAAAGTCTTTCATCCATCTTGGAGATTTAACTTCCACACTTGGTGGATTTCTTCCATGTGAAATATTGACTCTTCTGACAGTTTTCTGAGAAAACCTCAGAGAAAATGGGAAGTCAAGAAGTGAGCTGAACTTTCTAGGCTTGGTGTTTATCTAAAACAGAACAGCAGGAAAGCTATCTTCTTCCCTAGACAGGATATTTCTGGTTTCAGCAAAAGGAAAAGAAACTTGCACTCGTAAATGTACACTTTAGTAACAGGGGCACATTAGGCTTGGCTTTACAAAAACAGCAAAGTCCAAGGCATCAGTGCAGTTCTGATTGCACCTAGGGTTTACAGTTTCAGAGGCACATCCAAACAAATAAAACATAGCCCCTTGCAGTTTTAGCAGGTGTTTATTAAAAAGGAAGAAGTGGATAATTGAGTAGCCACTAAAGAAACAAACCTCCTAAACATACAGGATTTGAATACAGCTCATACTGTAAGTTTGACAGGAACCTGGGCAAGATGCCCAATAGGAGAAAGGAAGGAAAAGCAACAGCAGTGTTACAAAGAGGAATCTCACTGTGTGCAGATACAGTGCTAGTTCTTTTCAACATGTCCCCACACACTGCCAGGGTGGGTCTAACATTAAACAAAGATCACATATTTATGCACTGCAGAGTAAGTGTGCTGTGTGGACAGCAATAAAAGATGTTCAAACTGCCAGCTTTGTTTTTAATATATATATATATATATTAAAGGTGAAAGCTAAACAATTCCAAATATTGAACACAACTTAAAGACCATCTAAATGGTCTTAAGGCCATCTAAACAATTTTTTTTTTTTTTATTAAGCTAAGTACTGATATGCTGAAGTCCCATAAACAGCTTTGGAAACCTTAAATTGGCAAGATTTGGAGTGATAAGATCATCAGGAGATTAAAATTATAAAACCTAGATTTACAACGAGGGTTAAAGGAATTTTGCTGTCATTTCTTCTTTTACTTTCTTTGAGCCTAAGGATGCATCCAACCACATAAATTAATTTTCCTTCTACATCCCTTTCAATTTAGTGTGGCTTTGTGGGCACAGTCCAGAAGGATACACAAAAAAAATTGTTCTGAGCCTGAAACTCTGCTTACTGTGGACCAAGGACAGCAGGAAAAACAATCCTAACCTACCAGGAACATGCTAAAAAAATCTCAATGCATGCCAGAGTCGGAGCTGGAGAAATACACCTGTGACATATTGCAAACATTAAACCCTACAGTTAGTTCAAATTCTAAAGAGAATCTAAGATAGCATTATAGTTTCCTTTTGTTTAATGAGTTACAACTCATTAATTCCCTCCTTATATTTAGACACCATCCCAAAGAACCCAAATTATGCTCTTCCAGTTCTTTAATGAAAATTTCTTGCATCCTAACATTTTTGAGCTATATATCTGGTATTTTTAAGAAAACACAGTGGATACCCCAAAAACTACAGCCCAGAAAGCAAAAGTCAAGCAGTCACACATAACTAGAAATAATTAATCTCAGCTTTCATATTTTAAGAACTATAAAATAATTATTTATGTTTAGAAACCTGTAACATCCCTAAAGAGTTGAATATATATGACATGTGGCCATTTTTATCCAGCTATACATATGTGGAAACAAATACAGATAACAAGGGACAAGGAAAGAGAGGAGAAAGGTTATGAATGAGGTATGGCTGGATTTTTGTTACAGGTTCTAATTAAATTTATTTTGTTTTTAAGGCAGTGCTGTTTCTGCAAATAGGCACAAGGAAGATGAATCCATAAGGAATCTGAAGTTCCTCTGAGGCTGAACAGTTATTGCTAGGTGAACAAATGATAGTTTCTTCATTAAAAAAGCGTATTATTTCATGAAGGAACAGTCAATGGCATTTTCATGTTGTATCATCAAATTGACTACAGTAGGAAGCAGCTTTCCCACAGAGGTGATCTGCATTTTCTCCTTGGCTCATCAGTTTGCATTCCGACGGATCCAGTCATGAAGTGCTGCCACCTTGGTGTACACACCGGGACGATTGCGCCGAGCACACCCTTCGCCCCAGCTCACAATGCCAGCAAGGTACCACCTATTGCCCTTCCCTGTGCACGCCAAGGGACCTCCAGAATCTCCCTGAAATGAAGGAAGTCCAGCCATCAGTGCACACACAGAGAGCATTGTAACAAAAAGTGGGTTATTTAAGAACGGTAAATGCCTGCCCCTCTTTTTCTCACATTAAAACTTAATATTAATTAAAACTTACTTTTGGATAAAAGTACCCATCTTGTATCCAGCCAGATGTCATATTTATTCAATTATTTTAAATTATGGATGTAGCACACTAATCAATGTAAAGCTAATGGCAAGAAGCAGTTTACAAAATTACTCCTTGATAATGTTCCATTACAGGATTCATATAATAACTCACCACAGCCCAAACAGGGAGAGAAGAAGACAGGGATGGAAATAGGGAATTTTATTACAGTTTGAACATAAATTGTTCACAGGTTGAAGGCAGATCTCTTATACTGTGTGTTAAATAGGAACAGAAAGATACAACACACGCCCAATCAAAAAATGTCAACAAACCGAAACAAACCCAAACCCAACAAACAAACTAGGCACAATTATGTATTATCAGCGTTTTGTAATCAAGACTGAGTCTACAGTAGACTATTTTGTAGAGGCAAAAGAAGGAACAAAGACTAGGGAATGTGCAAATATGAACTGGCTTCTCAAATGGAATGTGCAGGTTTGCATGACAATGTAGAAAAATAAAAATTCCCATTCAATTCAGTTCACAGGCTCAAAATGCATTTGGGCTCATCAATGCTTTTTTGCCTTTCATTGCTTTAAACTCGTAGGTCTTCTGTGAACTGGTCTGTTCACAGAACTCTGGTCTGTTCACAGAACTCTGGGCAACTACAGTGCAGCTCCTCTCTGCAGCTGTTCCTAATGGACACAAGGCAGTCAGCAGCCTCCAAATTGACCCTGGGGTTTGTTTGAGCCCCCAGTTGGATCCAAAACATGTAAGAGGCCAGGAGAAAGCCACACACTGAGAAAAGAGTAATAACAGAAAGCTTTCATCACCCAAAAAACCAAAATTATCTAGTATGGTGATGTAAAATTATCTAGAGATAAAAGAAGCTGCCAGAGTTCTTCTCTTTCTCAGGCTGCTAGAAATGTTGATAATCCAAGAGACTGATGTCAAAGTGACTTGAGAAATGAGGTTGCATAGTCCAGCCAATTACTCAGCCAGTTCTGAAAGACCAAAGAGGCTGTATGCCAGCGGGGAGAAGAAAGATCCTAAGCAGAGGAACCAAGATCAAAGAATATCCTAGAGTGATAATAAAACAGTCTGAAAGGGTAAATTTTTTATTTCTCATGTATCAGATCCTCTAAAGATGAAAGACATTTGGAAGCTTCACATAACTTGTGCAACATATGCACCGCTTACATGTCCAGGAAGAAGTAAAACCAAACAGGACACTCACAAATCTGAAAGCAGAGTAAAGGAGGTTTAGGGTGCTCTGGGGTTTTCCTGAACTCCCGGTGTCATTCCTCTCTAGCATTGTACAGGAAACATGTATATATATTTCATAATATATATACGGAAGGAAGGAAGCAAGGAAGCGAGGAAGGGAGGAAGATAAACAAAAAAACCCCAACCAAAAACCAAAGATGCTACCCAAACTAAGAACTTAAAGATCCAGAGGGCCAAAACTGGCCAGTATGGTATACAGCTGAATTGGTTGAAAATGCCCATCTGAAAATTCAAGGGCATTTCTTAAGCAGCACATTTTTTGGAGGAACATCACTTCTTCAAATTAACATATTTTAGCAAAACAATTCTAAGGTCAAAATTTGCAGACAAACTCTACATAATGTTAATAAAAATAATTAATTTAACTAGATTTTAGACAATGCAAGAAAATTCTACAAATAGTCTATTGTGTTAAAGAAGTTTGACCCATCATAAGTTGCAATCTTGCAAAAGTTATCCTATTGCATTAAAATAATAAAATTTATATATGACACAAAAATGGTACCGAATTGCCTCAGTCTAATAATCAGTAGGAAATTTCTATCCCCTTCATATGGTAACTGCTATAGAAAACATGTTTGTAAAGTTGATATTAATCGTCGTGAAGTTTGAACACCAATGAAGGACACAACTAGTGTACAAGGAGAAAGGAGGCAGAGTCAGGACAGGTGAAGTACGACCAAAAAGCACTTTCTGACTGTGTGTGTAAACAAGCTGGGTTTTATAACTTACACTATTGTGATGCAGTCGCAACTTGTAATTATACACATGAATGAATGTTGGAAATTAAACAGCACCATTGCAGCTGCAGTTCCAAAATTTAACTTAGCTTTTCCTTTTGTATTTCTTTGCAACTATAACAATACATCACTCATCATACTTTTACAGTATTTTAACAATTAAATACCCAGATATTAAAAAAGATAAAAAGAAATTAATACATATAGCATAATTCACAGATGGACCTTTATCACAGATGATTCCTTTTATCTTTATGTTTTTGTTCTCTTGTATGAAATATAACTGTTGAAGATGAAAAAGAATTCTTCCTGACACATTTTACCCCCTGTCTTTGCGAAATGATATTTCTCAGGAGAGTCAGAAATTATCTATGATGAATTTTCTTCCTTATTTTGGTGGGCTTTTAGTTGCCATGTATGATTAACCATAAACTCACACTCATGACATCTCAATTAAAAAAACCAACCAACCAACTAACTAACCAACCAACTGGACCACACAAACAACCTAAAACTCTGAAGAGCTTTCCAATGAAAGCAAACATTCCTTTGTAATTTTCCTACTAGTTCCAGATTACCTGGCACGCATCGACACCACCATTAAGATTCCCAGCACACAGCATACGTGAAGTAATAAGATCATCATATAGCTTGTTGCAAACACTTTGGTTAATCATTCTCACTCGGGCTTCCTGCAGTGTTTTGGCAAGATGACCTAGAAAAAAATACAAATGGTATTGCAGAGGTTAAGGTGGCACAAAGTTCTAATACAGATACCAATTATCAAGACAAAAGAGAATTGTTTCAAACTCAAAATCTACCCAGCTAATGACAGCAGAGTAATTCCCATCCCTTCAAATGGTGCCTGCCCTAGTTCTTGAAAGCTGTTGTCCACACTACCCTGTAGCCATAGAGGTTCCAATGCACCACCTTTCCATTTCCCTAGACTTTATCCTTATGACCTTATTCTGCCAGAAAGAAGTACAAGTGTCATGCAAATTGTAAGGTAAGACTGCACACAGGGTGACTAAATTTGAATGCCATTTCAAATTATGCCTGAAGCTTTTTGTTATTATTTATGCTCCAAACAGCATCCAAGTCCTACAAAATGCAATTTCTATATTGTTTTTCATCCTCTCAGTTCTAGGGAAGAAACTGAGGAATAAGGCTGGGTGTGGAAAGACAAATAATTGAAAAAAAACCCCCAAAGAACACTCTGTAACTCACAAATGATGCTAAGAGCCTAATTCTGTACTGTGGTATTGACATAAAGTGCCCTTGTGAGCCAAATATCCTGACACCTCTGATGTGCTGAGATGCTGCCCAAGCCCAGGTTTCAAGCTGTTTAATGCTGAGACAGGGCAAGGATCCCACAGGCTCCCCTTCCAGCCTGCCTCTAACTCAGTGTACTTTTTCCTTACTCCCCATTGCAGGGAAGCAATGCTTCAAGCTACACAGAGGCAGAACTCTTCATGAGGCATACTTTAAAGTGCCTTTGGTTAAGAGAAAATAAAGCAGGCAGAACTGTAACAGTCCTCTACATTTTTTTTTTGCATTTAGTGCTGCTTATGGCTCTATATTGTCAATGAGAAACAAATTCTTTCTCTGCAATATTGCAAGCTACTGATCTCTTTACCTGCAAGGTTCTATTCACCAGATAAAGAGTAATGAGTATGAAAATGGGCACCTGTTTGTAAACCTATAATAATTTGCTTTTCAATGATCTGTGGCACCAGAGTATGCATTTTGTCACTTATCACCTGCCATCCAAGCAACCATTCAGAATTTACAGACTGTAGCTACGGAGGTCTTTTTCTGGCTTTTTATAGACACACTAAATAAAGTACATGGGTTTTTATTTTTTGCTTACAAGTATAGATATTTCATTGTTAGAGTTTAAAACTAAGCCAAACTTAAAAAAGGTATATCCAGGAAATGAACATACTATTTTCTTTTATGGCTCCCCAGCCAGTTACATAGCAGACAGTTCCATAAAGAAATACTCTAGAGGTGCTGGGTAAACAAATGGGCTGTACCAGCTCACTGAAGAGTACAGGTTTCTCCATTTCCAACAGGGCAATGTCATAGTCTGAGATAGATTGGTCATACTGTGGGTGGACAATAATCCTTATGATTGATCTCATAGCTACACGATTGCTCTTTTCATTAATAGTATGTGAGCCCATATACGCTCTCCATCCTGTTGGAACGGAATATCTGTAAAAAAAATGGTTTCAGAACGTCCCATTGGAAAGCAATGCACTGTTAGTTCACTCCATTTTAACTGTTTTTCAGTATTTAAGGACATTCATCAAAACCAAAGTGCATGGAGTAGAACATGACTTCAGAAGATAGATGCACTCTAGTCTCTGTCTGCTAAAGCATTAAGCAATGTTTTTACTTGCTATTATGAAAATAATTAATTTTCTGGAGCTATAAGACCAACTCCTTGCAATGCATCATGCTTTGAAACTCCTAAAAGCATATTATTAAACTCTATCTCCTCCTTACCACATGTAGGAGATATGCATTTTCAATATACACTACCTGAACTGAGCATCAATGAGGTTTTCACTCACTGATAAATAAATAGGATATATCTTGGGATAAAAGGCCATAGTTATACTCAGAAAACCCCTGCCTTTTGAAAAGAAGGGGAAAAAAACCAAAGGTGTTTACCCTAAATCTAACAGAAGAGTGTTCTATCATGCAGGACTCACTGGCAATAGAAGCAAAAGAATAACTTCGAAAACTTAAGACATTTGAGACCAGCAGATAACACAGTGTTTATGTAGTGAGGTCATGTCACCAAGTTATAACCTGGATCAACTCATCCAGACAAGGAATAGCTTCTGCAAATTATTGAAAGCAACTTTGTAAGGTTATTAAACTGCAAATAGAACAGTATAATTTCTCTATACCTCACAGAATCAGAATCCAGGAAGCAATGGGCAGCAGATATGAGCCACCTGTTGGAAATGACAGACGCGCCGCACACGTGGCCGTGTGCCCCCATCTGCAAACTTGCTTGCCAAGGCCACTTCTCAGATCTCGCATCTTCACCTCCAACAATTCTGCTTTTCTTAAGCTGCCGTCTTCCACAAGCTAAGAGAAATAATTTAACAAATTAGTAGAAAGCCCACCGGTTAATTCACTTTGCCCTGCTTGGCACAAACTTTTACTTTTAGATCTTACTATGCAATTGGTAAAAAGATGACTACTTGCCCATTTTCACTCAATGGGCAGGTCAGATAAAAAGCAGTCATTGCCTGTCTTTCTGTGTAGCTTTCTAAGTGTTGAATAGCTCAGAAAGAGATTAAGCACAATTTAGAAATTAATTTGAATAATTCTTATATCTTTTCCCTCCTTACAAACACAGCTCCTTGACTGCATTTCATTCAGCTCAAAAAAGCAGCAAGACATACCAGCCTATCCTGGAAGTGCATTGCTTGAAATAAGTCATCATAGGCAGAGTGGATGAGTTGATTTAAAACAAACAGTGCAAAATTCAAGAGAGATATTTGCATACAGTGTTACCAGGAAATTAATGTTTTAAAATTCATATTTGATTTAACCAATTCTTAATCCAATAATGCTTAATAATAACACAAATTGTTGACTTAGTTTCCCAAGTAACTACCAAATTTTAAAACAAATGTTACCACACCACAGCTCATTTCATCAGATCCATCCGTACAGTCTCTTTTCCCATCACACTCAGGATTTGGTTTCAGCAAGCATTTTCCATTGAGGCATTTGTATGCATAGGGGGAGCAACTTTTGTAGGCTGAAAAAAGAGAGACAAGATAGTGTCAGATGTTTGGAGTCATGCTTTGAAATTATTAACAAAACCTTGCACATTCAGCAAGTTGTTCAAAGCTACACATTCTAGCCTGCCTGAAATAGTAATCTATACTGGTGTAAACTGGTCCCTCTATGGAGGGTGGACAGGGGAATGATCCACTCTAATGATCACACTAATTTCAGTCTCCACTGTCCCTAAGGAAAAAGAAGACCCTCCAGCTGTCCACACTCCCATTTTACATAACTCTAAATTGAGCAAACATGGCTTCTCAAATCTGTTCTTTTGCTTTCACCAGCACTACTGGCATTACAAATCACAACTCTTCACAGCATCTTTTCATTTTCAAGTGAAATTGAGAAAACTCTGGAAGAGCTTTATACATGTCTCCAATAATTTTTTGATGAAGGACTATCACAGTTTACTACATGAGAATCCTCATAGATCTCAGCAATTGGGCTCCATTACTATTATTCTCATTACCAGTTGTTTACAAGGACCTCTAAACAGTGGGAGGTAGGTTTTTTTCAACAAAGATTTACTCCTGGCTATCCCAAGATTGAAAGCAAGACAAAAATTATTTAAGCAAAACATAGCAAGTCACTAGGGAGCCATTGGTAATACCAACAACATCAACAACCATTGCGGATCTACAGTAAAAAGACCATCAATATGGTGAAAGTCCCCAGCCTACTATGTGTCTCTTCCTTAAATTGTGTGGTACTGATCCAGCAGCATTTGGGGCAAAAGTGCTCTTCCAACAAGATCACCAGCAAAATGCAGTTTGATTTTCTTACTAAAATCCCTGTTATCTTGGATTTTTCTTCATTAATTGTCTAAAACCTCCCAAAACCTAGTTTTGACTCTGTATGATTTATGTTCACTACTGTGAAACTTTTACTTTGTGCTATGAGAAAAAAAAAATCTAGAAACAACACATTTAACCATTAAAATATGCATATTCCTGCTTCTGCCTTCCACTATCTTTTGGAAAATAGCTAAAATTACATACTTACAGCAGTTCTTTTCATCACTGTCCTGCCCGCAGCTCTCATCATCTTTACAAGACTTATACTGAGGCTTACACTTCCCATCACCACAGTTCAATTGTTCTGGATTACAACCTGAAGAAAAAAGGTCTGTAAATTTCTAATACAGACAGCAGACCAACAGCCACATGCTACACTCCCTACCAGAGGCCACCTGGATGTTTCTGTGCCATTTCTGTCAGACATTTCTCTATCTTGGTTTTGATAGCATCCAGTGACAGAGAGTGTTGTGGTCTCTGACCTTGGATTACCTTCTGGTCACTGTTTCTGGCATCTTTTGAATGTTCCCTATATTCTTTGACATGCAGTGCCTAATTTAGGTACAGTACTGTAGCTGAAGCCTTCCCACTGGTGGTTGGGAAGGTATTTTCTTATTCCTGTCTTACATCCTAGTGTGATACTTAAAAAAACCCAGAACAAAGACAATCAACCAACAAAACACCAAATACAAACAAAACTCACAAAGAGTATTTGTGACTTTGACTCACTAGTCAGCTCTTGAGCAACAATCAACCTCCCAGACATTTTTTAGCGAAAAATAGCAACTTAGGCAATCCACATGTGTGTTCAATTATCTACATTCAGATCTTACAGAATCACAGAATATTCTGAGTTGGAAGGGACCCACAAGGGTTCACACTTCAACCCCTTGCCCTGCACAGCACCACTCCCAAGAGTCAAAGCTGTGTCTGAGAACACTGTCCAAACACTTTTTGAGCTCTGGCAGCCTTAGGGCTGTGACCACTCCCCTGGCAAGCCTGTTCCAGTGACCAATCACCCTCTGGGTAAAGAACCTTTTCCTAATATGGAACCTAATCTTCCCCTGACACAACTTCAGTCCATTCCCTCAGGACTATCACTGGTCACCAGAGAGCAGAGATCAGTGTCTGCCCCGCCTCTTCCCCTCACGAGGAAGTTGTAACTGCAGTGAGGTCTCCCCTCAGTCTCCTCCAGGCTGAACAGACCAGGTGACCTCAGCTGCTCCTCTTAGGGCTTCCCCTCAAGGCCCTTCACCATCTTCATTACCACCCTGTGGACACTCTCTAATAGATCATTTTTTATATTGTGGTGCCCAAAACTTCCTGCAGCACTGGAGGTGAGGCTGCCCCAGTGCAGAGCAGAGCAGGACAATCCCCTGCCTTGCCTGGCTGGTGATGCTCTGCCTGATGCCCCCAGGACATGGGTGTTCCCCTCCTGGCTGCCAGGGCATTGCCAACTCTTATTCTTGTCTTTATTTTTCTCCATATATATTCTACAGCTTCTCAGAACCACTTACAAATACATCCCTCTTAAATACATCCATCTTTCTATTGTGTAACACTTTTCCTATTTCCTAAGCATCTACTCTAATCTGTAATTTAGGTCATGAACAAAAATGATGTGACATTCCATAACAATATTGGCAGAATGACATTAAAAATATCCTTCCTCTTTGGTAATGAGTCTTGACTGCTTGTTCTGTGGAAACAGTTTCCTGTATTTTTTTCTCTCCACATTTTCTTTACTTATGTATTTTCTTTACTCACTGTCACACAAGACAGTGTCAAAGTACAACTTATCTATTTATCCTCTCAGAGCAGGGAACTAAAACAAACTTTCGAATCTCCATGCTGGTTTTAATATTCTTTTCACTATTTACAAGTAGCTTACTTTGGCCACTTCTCGTGCATTCTTTATTTTTTTTTTTTTCCTCCTTTGGAAGTTTAACTTATAAAGATTGGTATAAAATTCCCTCTTGATTTTTCTATTCTCCCAGTCTTTAAAGAGACACATTACATAGCCTCTTTTCCACACTTTTACACCCACATGCTTCATGTGATCCTAAAGATTGCCAGCAGTAGTTTAGAGATAATTTCAGCCCAGCCCCTCTCTCAACTTTGTGGAAGAAACTCTTTACAGAAAACAACAAACAGGAAATAATTGCTCTACTCCAATCCAATTCATCACTACCATCTGGGCAGCCTTTCCAGCATTCAAACTGATTTCTTGAAGGAATGTGCATTCTGTCTGCATATCTAAGGACAAGCTAGAAAAATAAGAAATCAGTGACACTAGAAATATGGACACTGTCTAAATGCAGTAATGCAGGATTGTACCATGAAGAAATATTAAAATTGCCAATAAAAATTAAAGTCTGTGCTATTTGTAAAATAAATTGAATATTTTAAAAGAAATAATATATTACTTGGCACAATCTGGCAAAGCTTTTTATCAAGCAGTCTGAATTAAATGAGTCATCTAAATAGACTTAGCATATTAAATTCACATTAATTGCCTCTACTCTAAGGGTTGAAAGTCATTCACTACAGATACATAACTGACAGGAAGCATTTCTTTAATTTGTTAATTTGTTTAATTATTTAATGCAGGAGCATCTAAGGAGATTGAAAAAAGCAAAACTAGGCATTCTTATTAGTATTACAAATACATATTTCCTGATATTAAAATTTTGTAGACATTTATCTGTGTTACTACACTCAATGTCTGATGTGAATAAATGCTTTATCAAACACTTCCCAAAACTTACAGTCTTGTTATGAAACAGCCCTTGACCAAGAATTTCTTTCACATTCATAAACTAGCTACTAGAATAGATGGTAAATAGTTTCTTTTCAATATATAAAAAAATTTTGTTCTCTTTCAGTCTTTCAGATGTGCAAGAAAAAAAAAGTCTCTGAAAGACTTAGTAGCTCAAACCATTCCTCTTTCTGCCCAAGTGAAGTCAAATGAAACTTTCTTTCTCCCATTTAGCACCACAGGCAAATTAAGAGCTACATCAGATTGAAGGACCAAGTCCATTTGTCCCACAGTTGTCTAATCAGTTCCAATCTGGAGTAAATTAGTCCTCTTCACTGCCCTGCATGTGATGTCAGTGGGAGGAAAGCACACACCACCCAGCCAGCACGAGCTCAAAGCAGGAGTGTCTCCGTTTTCTCATCACCACTCCCTGATGGCTGGAATTTGCTTTCCAGGTCAGCTCAGAGCAGTGCCTGTGATTTTTAATAACTGTGCTTTGATAGGCACCCAACAATGGGAAAAAACTAACCTCAGCTGGTGACTGCAGGTACTAAAGACGCAGAAAAACATGAATTTATTTTTTTCCTTTTCTTATTACTACTGCTACAGGCAAGGCTGATATAGGCCAGCACTCTCAATCCATGCTGATTATCTCAGACAGCCTTCCCCAAACTACTGCATCAACTTGATACTGACACATCACAGCAATTCCACCCCTCCTGATGAGTCTTTATGCAGAGCCTCCTGACTGTGACTAAGAACTGATTAAATAACTTTGAACCATCTGCTTGCTGGCTCAGTGCTAGAAGCAGAGCACACAGATACCCACCATAAAGACTGGGGTTTTTCTCTGCTAAAAAAGATGTTCTTAGGCTTCGACTCTTAACCATTTTTGAGGCAGTGACCAGAGTAACCACAGAATTAAGAATAGTTGGTAATTTTTTCTGGTAGAAAGACCCACATTGGTGGAAGAAGAAATCCCTGAAAATTTGTGAGTCTTACAGAATGACTGACCGCTTATTTAGAGTGAAAGACATGAAACAAAAATCTTTACAAGAAACCTTAACATTTAAATGCTTCTATGTCAACAATGAAAAGAATTACACTCCGACAAGCAAGATGAAGGTTTGAAGAGGCCTCTCAAAATGAACTGATCTCTTGAAATTACAGAGAAATTTAGCTACCTAGCCATTAATTGGATAAAAAAACCCCAGGCATTTAAAAAATCTGAAACTGCATATTTTCTAAGAAATGTCACAATGTGTATCTCCTGAAAATTCCTGTTCCACCATCTGGAAGCCCCCCAAAAATCTAACATTGATCCAGAAGATAGACTGGGGAGTTAGGAAAAGCTCATAAAAACCCCAGATATATTTCTGAAACATCTTCTAACAAGGCGTCTTCTTTGATTGCCAATAAAACTTAAATAGTTTGTCTAAACCTGGCAACTGATTTTAGAGCACCTTGAGTTACGATTTTAAAGAGAAGATTGAGTATTCATGGTTAACTTTTGTTGGCAGAAGAGTCATGCTTAGAGGCCCTCTGCCATTCTATTTGCATGCTGCAGCTTGGCTATTTTAAGGTGTCAGCAAAGTGCCGTGTCAGTAGATCTACAGAAATTGAGAAATTTAACTTTTACTCCCCATTTTACAGAAATGCTGATAAAAGTTAGGAAATAAGTACTAGCTTCTAAATGCATCTTGTATCTAAATTTGTACCTCTATTTGGTCAACTAAAGACATAACATCTTACACATTTTTCTCCTGCAATAAGGTTAGGAAAATAGGCAGATTGAGTTGTATACCATTGGTCTGTCAAGCAGGGTTTCTCAAAGGTTTCTCCTTAAAAATTAAAGTCTGTTCTTAATAACTTACGGTCTGTGTGACTGAAAGCTTTGTATTCAATATAAAACCCTCTGTGGGTGACCAGCTCATCAGAATGGAAGTTGATTGCAACAGAATAGCCATATTCTCTGTTTCTGTTGTTTTCTGAAAGAGCTTTACAGTATCTAGCAAGGCAAAAGTGAGAAATATTAATTTCTAACCAAACTGATCACTACTATCCATCTATGTCTCCTTTTACTCAGTGATAGTGATGTCAAAAAGCTTTAAGGCAATGCAGTCAGGATCAGCTATACTTTGGTGTTAAAAACTGCCCAACAAAAAATATTTACAAATTCCTCCCACTCTGCAACTATTTTGGGATTAGCGGACTTTGAAACAAAATACAGCAAGATGATCAATGTCAAGGTCTACCTTATAAATACAAACTGCTTCAAACATACTTGATTTCAGATTGCCCATTTAGGTTTGCAAACCCAAAAGTTGCACATCCAGGGAAGGATTAAATCATTCAGCCAAATCTAACAGCTGTTTCTTGTTTCAATATGCTCCTTCCAAGAGACAAATTTCTCTGAATAGCATTATTGTTAGTGCTTGTGTAACAATTGCAATCACTGAAGAGCAAGTGGTACAGAAAATTAAACTTCTGATTACACAAACTCTTCACCCACATCAAGACCACAGCCAGGAATTTACAGTTCAGCTGCAGCTGCATAAAATCCTGTAGTTTTCTACATTATTGTTCTAAGGGGAACAAAAGAAAAAGTAAATACCTGTAAGAAAAATCCAGGATGCCTAAATGTGCAGAACTTCAAAGTGCAAATCAATATGCCAGAAAATAATGTATTTACTCACCTAACTCCATCAATTTCTAACCAGTCTTTGTCACATTTACTGGACCCTGGAGACTTCTCTTGAATTTGTATTACAAGAATTTTCAGTGAGAGTTTGTAGCCAGGCAATGGTGCCTAAAAATCAAAAACCCCTGACACGCATCCACAAAATGAAAACAGCCTCTGCTTCCAAGATGTTCTACTATTATGGAATTGAAAGTACTGCATTTCTATTGAAGTTAGTGCCTCTGAAGATCCAAAAAACTTTCCTAATTTAAACATCTATAGAAGTCTTTTTAGACCCAACTTTGGCTAGACTGTGCCTGATGAAGGAGTGAGCCTTTCTGCAGCCAGCATAAAGCACAATATCTGAGGTTCACGCTATGTTTGTAATGCTGTGTCTTCCTGTCCTGCACAGAGGTGAGAGTTTTGTGCTACAAGCTGCTAATAATACTGTGAAAAGTAGAGACTTACCAAGTCACATAAATGAAAAATCTCCTTTACCAGGGAAACTAAAAAGGTAGTTAAATGCTGAGTGGAACAACAGACCAGCATATTAGGTGGTTGATAGAAATCATGAGCAGATTTTAAGTCTTGCCAAAGGACTTGCTGGAAATTCGGAGGTGAATTTCTGAGCCAGAGAAGGTCCTGGCTCTGCAGAATTCAGGGAAACAGTATGGTATCCATGATGTGAGGCATGATTTACACAACCATTTTTTATTTTTGATATAAAAGAAAAGCTCTGATTATTATTAATTATCTCTGGCTGCTGGGAGTTGTCATCTTGCACATTAATTTGTTTCTGTCACAAATGATGCTAAATTTCTGGAAGCTGGCAATTCATCCCTGTGCATAGGACAGGAAAGAAATACATGCCTGAGAAGAAGTCAGGTTCAGTGGTCTCACTAGGTTTTCTCCCTGTTTCACCCACATCAAAAGCCATTTCTCCCAATTTTGTGTCTACATAAGATAAAGAAAAGTCATCAGTACTCAGAAGAATTCCCAGCACTTACCTTGATGATCCAGGTGCAGTCAATGTTTGGTGGGTAGTAACCTGGGTAATAAGGGGAACTCAGTGTCCCATTCCAGGAAATATAATGACCACCACATACTAGAAGAGAAATACATCAGGAAGAAACACAATTAGGTCAGCTGAACCAAAGTGCCGAGTCTACTTCACTTGCTAGGATACTTCTCTATGTTAGAAGAATACATTGTGACAGTATTAAACTCACATTTTTCCTGTATTAACTGAAGATCACTTAACTTCCACCTACACATCACGCTGAACTTCTCTTATTTTCGGATCAAATTACAACTAAGGGTAAGTACAAAAACATCTGAGTGAGGTTTTTCTTTTTTAAAAAAGCATTTCTTCATGGTAAGTGAAAGAAGCAACTAGATGTGGATGCAGCAAACCTCCGCCTTCAAATTTACTTCTTACTTTTCTGTAGGTGTTTTCAAAATTAAAAAACAATCAGCCCAGTGAAGTGAAAACTGATTAATTTCATGTAAACAAGGAAGTTCATTTATCAGTTCGCGGCTTGAAAATTCATGCCATATTTGAACAATTCCTCTGAGGTTTGACTTCCTGCCAAGGACTCTCCTAAATATCCAGTGCTTAGTCCTTTTGGTTCCCACAGAAAATAAGATAATGTTGAAATTTAAAAAAAATCTTAGGTCAAAACCTGGGCTAAATTTAATTTGAAATGCTCATCCTCAGAACAATAAAGCCATTTTAATTAGTAATGTGCACGGGATAAGTATTTGGATAAGCAGCATGCAGAGAGACATAAGCTGAAATGTGGCAGCTTTGGAGGAGTTTATCCTCTGTGACTTGTTCCACATCTTAAAATATAGTCACTTGCTTCATTGTCAAAACTCTTTCATTTATACCTTACCAAATAACTGTGGCTAAACTTGACCCTGTGAAGCTCCTTTTTCTCTTCTAAAATTAGTACTACAGTTTAGCATTATTGAAAATATTTCACCACGCAGCACTCTTATAAAATCCATAGTACCCCACAGGTTTGGAATGTACTTCTTAGGTCTGGAACACACATTCCTTATTTAGTTAACTATGCTGAACAATGCTTTCAGAAAAAGAACAAGATAAATTAGAAGTGTTTTCCATTTTCTTTACACACATTCTATGATCTGTGGATACATTGCAAAACTGATGAAAGTATCTGCTCTGTCGCTGGGACTATTTAGCTTTGCTTAGACAGATAAGTGCCTGTAGCTGTTTGTCTGTCTGCTCTGCTGCCACTACTCAGTGTTACCCATGCAGTGACTGGCAAGTAAGGCTTGAACAGTTACCAGGAAGATGAAGTTTCCCAGACCAAAGGATGTTCTCCTGTTCAATTCTCAGTCTTTTATAAAGTGAATCAGAATGATAATTCCCTGCTTTATATGCAAACATTTCCTCATTGAACAGATGTGTTCAATATCAACTTTTTTAGAGGCAAAACCAGTAATAAGTGTCCTTGTTTCAATTAACTACGTACTGATTTTAGGAATGGCATTAAAGTGAGCTTTTAACATGTTGCTTTCTCCTCTTCGGTCCAGTGAGAAGGTGAGCAACATTACATTACTTGATGAAGTTAAACGCACAACAGAAGGAGTCCAGTCCCCAGGTCCACACCATCTGGAAAGGTTACCAAAAAAAATGCATTTAAAATAGTAATCCCAAAACATTTCCCACGTTCCTGTCATCTTTGCTGGGAAATTGAGCAGAAGTAACACTGATCTGGGCATCTGTGTTTCAGAAACATTCCCTTGGCTACCACTTCTCTTATTTTTCCACTCAGCTGATGGTACACAGGATATGCCAGGGCTTCCCAGCATTGAGGCTTAGTCACTCTGTGGGTACACTGTTTTCTTGCTTAAAAACTGCCTTGGAGTTTTCATACCTATAGAAGCATCAGAAAGGCAATGCCAGATTATGTTACTTTAGTGGTGATTGTGGCACTGAGAAGCAGAGGTTAGGAATGAAAAGGCAACAAGTGCCAGTGCAGCAGTTTTGAGCAGCATCTGTGCAACAGACAAACCCAAAACATTTCCAATCTATCCACGTCCAGCCTGGTTTTGTGTCACAAAAGCTATCACATCAAATGTGAAGCCCCATGCTTGGCAATTATTACTTCCTATTGTTCTTTTACTTGCCACATGAGATACTATTTCTTGCATCTGTAAATTCACTATTACGCTTAGTCCATTTTGCAACCTACATCATATTTTGGACTTCTTTTATTTATAACTGGATGGTCCCTGTGGGTCACTTCCAACTCAGAATATTCTGTGATATCTCTGAATTTATGCATTAAAATTTTCTAACAGGTTTCTCTTTTTTTTATGCACAACAAATGAAAGCAATTAAGATTAGATCTCACAGTAACAGAGTATTTCCATCACAGCCCTGCATCAAGTTCTTTAATGTCACTGAGATCCAAATTGGCAGCATTAAAATCAAATTTTTAAACCTTAAATGGAAAGTAGTTGTGTTCTACTTTATTAAGCTATTCCTTTCACATATTTGAAGTGAAACACTACTGAATGAATCTCTGCTTTGCCTCTCTTTCAGACATTATTAAATCCTTCTTATGATAATAGCTGACAAAATATTTATAAAATAACAATTTACATCCTTTCCACATTACCATGCGGAAACATTTCAGCATCTTCATCAACCCAATCAGCCTGGCTTATCTGCTATCGGATACTGTACCTTCTGTCACAGCATCATCAGAACAGCAAGGCAAGCTTTCAGAAGAGTTGTCCACATGAGATGCTTACTCTCACAGCACACCTCACCATCTCAGCTTGAACATGCTTTAGAATTTGTCACTGAACAGACATATTACTACAGTTTACAGAAACTGGTGAGAGTCAGTTCAGTCATCATATGTGATCCTAGACCTAAACATCAGGGAATAATGGCTGCTCTAGTTACTGGCTGTCACAGATATAGACATACTGTTATTATTAGTTCTACTGTATGTGTCCTAAATATGTCACTAGGCTGCTTTTGACCCAAGCAGAAAACTAATAGACATATGCAAAGCAACACATTTTCTACAGTAACAATAAAAGCAACCAAAAAAAGTCAGGTTTTTCGAGCTACTCTAAGTCTTTTAACATAATTCGTCACCAAATTTTGTTTTGGTTATTTAACAGACAGATATCAATGCACATTCTTGAATTTTATCTTACAGCTTACTGCATCAATGTTCTCTGAATGTGTTACACCAGACACCTGTGTTGGTTTTGCTGTCTCCCAGATGTTTTCATGCTCATGGCCAGCTCTACCTTTGTGGTTCCTAAAAAGCTGAGCCAGTGCTCATAATAATGCACAATGGAGTAACAGTCACAGCAATAATCCATTATAAATAGCAGAAGAGATGCAGGTGCACATCAGGAACAGGATTCTCCTTGTTAAGCTACAGTTTGGGAGCAACTCCTTTCAAAAACCTTGTGTCCATCCCATGCCAAGAATGGCAATCTGTTATGTCTTGTTGCATAGAGAGCAATTTGTACATTAATAGAGCTGAAGAGGACCACCCACTCAATTAAGTTAAAGCACACTGAAACAAGTGCATTTCAGATTCCTAGCTGAATCTTCATGCCCAGCTAACCTCTTCCTGAAAGTTTCTAAAAGAAAAAAAATAAGTAAAGTTCCCCTCTTGAAACCATCCATCCTCAGATCCTATAACTTGTTTATTTATTTCACTGAGGAAGACAGATTCCTTGTGCTCATACATGAAATTTGACTCTGAAAAGTAGGAGCAGTGTAGCCACTCAAATGTAAATATCATCTGAACTCACTTATATAGACAGACTACACAGTGACTCTGAGGATGGAGCCTTCCAATCCCCCTATTATAAACAGGAATTCAGCTGTGACTGGACTACCATAAAACATACGTTTTCTGAAAGTAATAGAATATAATGCTCTAAAATAAAGTCTGTATCTTTCTAAGTTGTGAGAATAATTTTATAGAAAGGAACCCGTTAAGAATTAGTCATAGTGTAGAAAAAAACCCCACAGAAGTTTGTAACAGGTCCCCCAGGGAAGGAAGGGGTCATGGCATCAAGCCTGCCAGAGTTCAAGGAACATCTGGACAATGCTGAGTCAGATGGTTTGGTTTTAGGTAGTCCTTTGAGGAGCAGGGAGTTGGACTTGAAAACCTTTATCAGCCCCTTCTAACTTTTTTAGAAGATCTTTCTATTACACTATCCAAGACTTTTAATTAGATTGTATTTCACATCTCACATTTCATCGATTTGTTACTGTTTCAGAGCACTTCTGTAAAACTCAGTAAAGTACCTATGCTCTGTGTATCATACCTGGTAATGATCTTGTTCTGCAGTGGAAGCAGGAAATCATATGCTGACAAGTGGTGTGACGCACAGCTCTCTGGAGTGACACCAGACAAAGTGATAACTACCAGTCTCACCACGTAATTAGAAGGAACTCGCAGTCTCCATTGGTAAAATGACTTTTTGGGATTCATCAGAGTTAGAGTCCTGTTGTTACCTGGCCTGGCATACAGGTCAAAGGATACTGCTACAAAAAAAGAATATAGATCAGTATGGAAAAACTGTTAGATTCAAAGATAAGTTCTTGGGTAAGATTCCAGACAAGGTAGAAACAATCACCCAAATTTCGTGACTATTCTATTCCCTTTTTACTCTTATGTTTACAGCTCTGTTCCCTTTTCCCTATCAGGTGTATCACCTTCTCCTGCTCTGGCCAAGAAAGTACAAAGCCTCATCATCACCAGCTCATTGCACATTCCACAAACAGGAGCTGATTCAGCTGCAATTTCTACAATATCTGCTTCACACCTACGTTTCCTTTGCCATTTTCTCTTCTTCCTTCTCCATGCAATGACAACACTAAGTGCATGAAGAAAAATATTGAAATGTGCTTGATATGAAGAACTCAGGTAAAGTGAATTAAAGTTCTACATTTTCTGACTGATCACTATCAACATATAACCAAAATTGTCTAATCACAAGCCAAATTACAATTTGTAATTACAATTACAATTACAAAGTACAGTTTTTTAGAGGTTTTGGTGGGTTTTGTTTGTTTGGTTTGGTTTTTTTTAGAGATGGCAAAAATAGGAGTCACAGCTCACTGCAAACTCAGTGGGAACTATTAAATCTCAACCATTCTATTCAGAACATCAGAATAAAAGCGGTAAGGTATTTTCATCCAGCCTTCATTTGAAACACAAGACATGGAGATTCCATAGTCTAGTTTAGGTCATAAGCCCTACAGATATGAGAATAACTGGAAAAATGCCATTTTTCTATCACAGGATTCCACTCCCCCCAAAAGTCGTATCACTTGGGATTGAGGCATAATTACCTGATTTTAGCATCACATCATATTCTGTGGAATCTGAAACTGAAATGTAATAATTATCAGCTACATAAGCCAAAGCCAAAGTGAAGAAAGAAAAATAGACAGAATAGGTATTAAATGACAGGTACATTGTTACCAAAAAGCTCCATTGTAACATGATCAAAATCTTCCTCCCCAGAACTGAACAGGGGAGCTGCTTGTTTATTACAGATTTCTTTTTGTTCCAATGGGGTTAATTTTTTAAGAGAAACAACCATATCTTGTGGTGCCCAGAATATATTCCAGAAGTAAGCTCGCAGCCCAGATTCTCCTTCACTGTGAAAGGAAAAAAAATGCATCATAAATACAGTCTAATTACTATTTTGGATATGGTTTCCACTGGTCTGCATTTTTGGCTGGCAGTTTCATAGCCAGCTGAACTTCTGTGCCCAATGGTTGCTGCTAAGCATGGAGACAAAGAGCTCTCTTGTTTAACTATTTTTGCTATACAACAGAAATACTTTTGACATATGCAGCTTAACCAGCTACAGGCTGAGACTGAAAACTACACCTTGCAATTCTTCAATAGTTTTTATGAAATTGGATGTTACCATCCCTGCTGTATAATTATACACTTTTAAGATCATATAACAGCTCCAGACAAATTGTAATTAATATTTTTAATGGAAGCTAGCACCATACAACACAATTTTATGCCAGTACTTTGATACAGCATTTCACCTAATTTTTGTTGAAATAAATAATTCTTCAGCATACACATACAAGTTATTCAGTGATTCTGCCGTAATCCTTTTGAAATTGCCTGTGCACTGACCCTTCAGGGTTTTCAGAAACTACCAGGATTGTAATAACCCGCTGCTCAATGGATTCACATTTCTTACCAGGAGCTCAAATAGTGTTTTGCCCCTAATTACACATTTAAGGATTTGTTTTCGGAGGTTAAAATGATTTGAATGGACGAAACCAAAATAAGGTCCTGCAAGTGCTGAATTATTATTTCAAAAATTAAAAGTAGATAATTAGACAACAAAACAACCCACAGACTTGGGAAAAATTAATCAGACTTCATTTCTCTTGCCAATTCTAAAGGGCTGAACAGAAGTCACACTATTAGCTTAGCTCATGTACTTAAATGCATTTCTACATTTTTAATTCTCTAACAGAGATGTGCATGTTCTTCTAGATAGCTAATTTAAAATGCATTAAAAGAAAGAGAAAAACACATCTGAATATTTCAAATTTCTACCATATGCTGAAACAGCACCTACCTGAAAGCAGCCACTACAGACTTCAAGTAGTACTTTCCCAAGAAGGAAAATTCATATGTTTCTGCCAACTGACAATGAAATAGGGGTAAAAGAAAAGGTAATATTATATTTTAGTGTCAATATAACCTCTAATACTATAAAGTGCTTGTCTTTTTCATTCTTTCCTCTTCCTCACTGCCCTCTCCCACATTGAAAGCACTGTCCGTAATTTTCACAAAATGTATCAAATAAGAATCATAAATGTGCATGAAATTCCACTAAAAAATTGCTTTTTTCACATCACATCAAGACCATTGAGGTAGATCTTGATAATTGGTCATGAAGAAAGCCTTTATGAATACATTTATATTTTTGTTTCTGCCTTTAAACTTCCAGTATATGATTAACTTGTATTGGCTCTGCACAAAGCAGCTTTGAGACACCAGATTAGTTCTTTTGGGAAATACAGGCTAACAGAGAACAGCTTTGTCTTTAAAACTGCTTTCCACATGTACCTAGGAAACAGTATGATCTCACAAATAGAAACTAATAAGAAGGGCAAGAAAGCAAGCACTGCTGTAAGAGATAAGGAAAATAAAAAAGTAAAGCATTGAATTGGAGGTAAAATTAAAAAGAAAAATGTAGAAGGAAAGAGTTTGAATAAAGTAAAATAAAACAAAACCCACTCTCCTATTTCCTTCAAGTCAAGTAATTTGTCTATAACCCTGAAACATTGTTACCTAGAAAATATTGACCTTACTCTAAGACGCACAGCCCCATCTGTCTGCATTTCTAAATCTGAAAACTGCCAAGGCTCTTGCTAGCTTTAAGCTTACTATTTCCAAGTAGGGGGGGAAAACCTAAATATGGCTAACCAGCATCCTTTCTCCTCATTCTCAGACGATTCTGTATAAATATTTACAAAATATTGCTCTACCTGTGTGGGAACTTACATAATTTTGGATTGCTTTTGCTTGCAGGAGGAACTTCTGTGATGTTGGATCACTGAGGTCATTCGTGTAAGTCAAATTAGGAATTTCTACACTTCCACCGATATAAATAAAGGAAAAAGCTGGAGCTGAGAGAGAAAGAAAAAAAAGGATAAAAAATTAGCACGTTACAGAACGTTCTAATAAGTTTCAGAACAAGAGGCTTGCAGAAGTATGTGCTTGTCCTTGGCATTTGCAGGTGCTAGCACTTAAGAGAAATATGCAGTAACAGCTAGAGCATTGTCAGTCTCACTGATAGAGTAATGCCCAGCAGGAAAGGAAAGGAAGGAGATAAAGGCTTAGGCAGGCATTTCTACTAGAAAGATTTCATTGTTAGCTTCCATTTTTGGAATGCTCTCCTGAAGAGGCATGATTTGAATGGCTATGTTGACATTTGGGAAAGTACATAAACAATTCAGGCACCCATTCTCTTTTTTTTTGAAAAATGAAGAGAAAATAGACAAATAATTCCAATAGGTTCCTGCAAAAGATAACACTTAATACCAATAATGATGATATTCATGAGCAGACACAAAAAAATAATTAGAGATAAAATGCAGGCTTGCAATATTCTTGTGCAGCTACTAACTGCTAATTACTGTGAATTTTGTTGCTTTAGCAAAGACATTAAGGAGAAGGGAAAGCGAGTAGTTTATATACACCCAGTATGTGCTCAGCTGCCTAGTGAGAGGTTTTCACAGTGTGAAATAACCATCCCACCCAGACCACACTGGGGAGTAACACTTACAGAGTGAGTAGTGCAGGACTAGCATGATTGCTGTAAGTGTTAAAGAAACTGTAGGTAATATTCCTAGAAGACGTCTCCTCCAGGAACACAACTTCGCCCATTTGAAGAAATGACACTTTTGGCACAAGCCTTCTTGGTAGGATGGGCAGTAGCAAACACGCAGACTTTCCTAGAGAAATACCATGGATGGCATCAGTCGGTAAGACAAAAGAAGAGCTATTGTCTCACATTTTGGTGTATTTACTCCCTTGGTTTTAAAGAGATTAAAATTGAGATAAGATCTTTCATGTTATCAGCTACGTCACATACGAAACCCACATCTCTGGGCTATTTCCTTCTCGTATGCATCTCGACCTGTGAAAGCAGGTGTGGGTGTTTTACCACTTTAGTTAAGAGCAATTTATGAAGAACAGGGGTCAGTGCACACATAGATATATAAAATAGACGGAGATAATTTAGTTATTATGTTCTTACTACAGAGCTTAGCTGATGGCTCTTACCTGCCCTGCAGCCTGTTCAGTGTCCGGAGCTGGAATGGTGTACACGGAAACCCGGCCGGAGGGAAAAGCCTGCAGCATGATGCCCTGACAAATGCCTTTTGACAAACCCCCTAAATGAATCCTGCTTCTCAAACACAACTCAGAATAGCTCCTCTCCCCACCACACACACCAGGCTTCTCTTATTTCACCTTTGCCATACTGCTTGAAGCTGGAGCCAGATGATCTGCAGTCAAAGAAGGTGGGCAGGAGAAGTTACCAGCACTGAAACTCTTTGTTCTCCTGACTGGCTAAGTAGGATATGGATCCCATCATTTGAAAATAGATCACTTCTTTCAGAAATACAAGAGTAGGGAAATAATTTACGACAAAATGCAAAGGACGTGCAACCAATTTACAGATAAAAGGTCCCAGGGCAATATAAATGAGGCAACTTCTAATAAATACCCTGGGGAATTCATAGAAATATCTGTAAGAGAGGAGAAATGATAAGTTCCACATATCACCTTAGTTTTCCACAGAATAAATGCAGTTGATAAGTTGCAAACCAATTTATGTTCACATTTCCTGTTTGAAAGGAAAAGCAGCTTTAAGTCAGCAAACCATCAAGTTCAGCATATTCTGCATGTAAAATAAGAAAATATGTATGGGGAAATAACATATTTGATACTTGTCAAAAGAGAGAGAGAGCACAAAGAACAGAATCTAGAAAAGCAAAAGGGGATGAAGAAAAAAAATACAAAGGGAGCAAACAAATCCCATCAGTTCACACAGGGATTGCAAAAGGGATTAACTGGAAGGCAATCCTCACAGCTCAGGAATTCAAGCTACAGCTGCAGACAGATGGCTTTGTTCAAGTCCTCTATTTTTCAACAGCCTGTCTCTGCTAAACACACAGAACACACTGACTGACATTTTGCCCCTTCCTTCATGGAAAAGAGAAAAAAACCCACAAAAAAAGGCCTAGAGGAAACAAACCCTCTTCTGCAGAAAAATTGTATCAGGACCTTTTAGAAACACTAGTTTCATTTCAGCAAGGACAAGATATTGCAATAACATATATCACCATGTTTATTCATCTTGATAAGGTTGCCTGAAGCTCGAGAATTCAAATTTTTAGGTGGATGAACTTGAAAATAAAGAAATGAAAGCAGGAAATAAAAGAGTTAGTAGCTCCATATCATGAAGTTAATTAAAATGAAAGCAGGAGAAGGAATCAGCATGCAACAAATCACCACTTATAGCAGCAGAATTTCTGATCTTTAAAAATTAGGGCCCTACAGATTTGAAAGGACTGAGTTCACTTTTTACAGTGTCTCCTCTCCCTTTCTCCCTGTCAGCTGCTCTTGGTGGAAAAGGCAGGGACAGTAGTATTTGCCAGTATGCAAACAGTTCATTGCTACTTCACAGTTCTGTACTGGCTGCACACATCTCAGAAGAAATGATGAGTAAGCCTCAAGCTCTCTGTTTACACAATCAACTGTATCTTCAGCTTCCTGACAGATGAGTGCACCTGCACTTAGTTGGTACCTTGAAAAGGAAGTGTATTATTGCACCTCCCACCACGTCTCCAGACATCTGTATGGAACAACCACCTCCTTTTCACCAAAGCTTGGAAAAATGGTATTTATTACCCCCATATGTGAATTCCAGAATCAGCAAGAGACATGCAAAGAAATTCCACCACTGAAGAGTACTTCCAAATATGATTTTAATGAAGATATCCAGGATATGTTTTATTCCAAGAAAACAGTTTTTGAGTTACAAGACTGAAGGCACATATTTGTGTATCCATGGTGCAAAATTTGACACTCTTGTGTAGACACCCGGGAAATTTGGTCTTCCACATCCATAACCCCAGCTCACAACACCAGTCAAAAACCATTTTCCATCTCCATTTCTTTGACATGACAGTGGTCCACCAGAATCACCCTAAAAAAAGGTATCAAGTTATACGTGTTTACCATATGAATTATAAAAACTGGGGGGAAATCCACAGGAGACATTTTGTATCATTCCAGTGATTATATTTTCATATTCACATAGTTCAAACAGTTGATAGAGGGGTCTTTTTCCAGCAGAGGGCGTTGCACAGTTTTACCAAAATTTGCTCTTTCACAAGAGAGAAGGTAATTCTCCCTCTTTAAAGGCGCTAATAAAGATATTACTTTGCACGGACTATATTTAAAATTCACTTTTTTTTCTAACCTCACACTTACAGCTAAACCCCAAATCTGCTACTTAACATGTATGTATATTCATAGGTGACACACTAAAACTCAAAAATAGTAAGCTTTTAAAAAATACTTTAAGATAAAATAAGATAAATACAATAACTATAGTATTTAATAATTGGATGGCTTCTTTCAAATTAGAGGTAAATGGAAACAGATGGAATCCCTCTATTGTTTTGTGTTTGAGGTTTTTCTTGATGTTTTTTAAGAAGGAAAAGGAGCTCAAGGGTTGTTCTCTAGTAGATACTAGTCACCATATAATGTTTAAGGGCCTATAATGTCTTTGTAAATAGAGCAGTTAAAATGAAGCTTGTTCTAGACTTCAAAATTTAATACAGGATCTCATAACACTGTACTACAGGACAAAGCAACTAGGACTCTTCTTTTACAGGCTGTTCTTTTAGAAGTACACTGGCAGAGCATCAGGTATAAAACCATTTGCCACCATCTGGGGAAGTTTCTTGGGCCAAGCTTATTCATCCCTGTAAGGCTCTGCTGTACACACAGCATCTCTGAAAAAGACACCCAGTGGCAAATTAAACTTTACCAAAATATTGGGTGCAAGAAACAACTTCTAAAAGCAAAAGGTGCATTTGGCAAAATACAGATATTTTGCAAAAGATATTTTGCCTTCTTTCTAGATGAATATTTTGTCAGAGCTAGAAAACTATTTTGCCTTCACTTTATAGGTTGTTGGGGTATGCAGGTTGGAAGAGACCTCTTCCAAGGTGCTTAGATGCCACCCTCTCCTCAAAGTAGTCTTATCTTAAATTGCCTCAAAAAATAAGATTTTACATTTAGAGAGTAAAATTTGCAAGTATTTTCTTTCATTCCTAGGACAAAACAAAAGTGGAACACCAGCACTTGTCACAGAACAGGAATACCACAATTTGATTAGCTCTAACAACTGCCAGACACAGACACAAATCATTTGCCTTATTGAAAATGCAGCCAAAATGATGTCTTTCCTTAGCTGTATCTTGAGCCAATAAACAAACAAATTCTCCAGTTACCGAAAATAATATCAATGGCCTCACTAACCTCTAAAAAACAGCTGGTACATTATACTCCCTCAGTCATTGAAGGCTGACTCATTTTTATGTAGGTCAGTGAAAGCTAGAACAGTTTGAAGATTCCAGATCTCCAGATCATAAAAAATGGTTTCATTATTATGTTGGCAGTAAATTTACTACTGTTTGAGCACTAAATATGTATGGTTTATATAAGCTCAATATAATATGGCATATAAGATCTGTAAAATTAAGTGTCACGTAGATATATATTGTGTATCTCTGTGGTTTTACTGCTATTCACTAGAAGTAAATTCAGCACTTTACATTTATCATCTTTCAGCTTTTCCAGATCAGAAATATCTTACATTTGCAAATTTATGCCTAATTGTCTGCATCTCATCATATGGTCCTCCAGTTCCAAGTTGGAGGGGAGGGATCCTGAAAAGACACAAACTAGTTTCTCAGTTTTTTCTTCAGCTGAGAGCCTATTATGCCAAAATTTGCCTGATTTCAAGTTGTTATTGGGACTTGCAATTTAATTTGGCTCTTGACCTGCAACTGAAACTTAGTGATGCTATTCATGCACATAAAGCAGCAGAAGTCTGAAGTTACCCACAGAAGAGATTTGCTGACACACAATTCTTATATTGCTCTTTTTCAGAATTAAAACATACTGACCACAAAGTGGTCTACCAGTTAACTTTACCCCTCATCATGCAACAATGAAAGACAAGATAAGCTCTTTGCAAAGTTTGCTGGGATACATACTTTACACCCATCTCTCTTCCCAGACGATAGCCCAGCACAAAACATCCTAGCTGTGATAATCCCGTATGTGGAATGACATAATGTCTGGTCAATAATTTCTACCTCTGCTTTCTGAAGAACTGCTGAACCTTCATCATCTGGAAAACAAATTCAGAGCAGGATGATTCAACAGAGCTTAGGATTTTATATTAATCTATCGAGATACAAAACAAGAAGTCTTCAGAAAATATCCACAGACGCTTTTGACCATTGAGTTATTCCAGATTCCAAACAACTAACTGCAACAGAGCAGAAAGCCCCTTTGAACTATCAGGCAATTGTGTAATGTGATCTGGGTCCTTCAGACACACCAAATACAATGTTATAATCACTAGGATTGGCCAAAAAGTTTTTTCTTTGTTTTTTTCCAAAGTGTCTCAAGACTTCTTAATTTGCTTTCTTTTTATCTCAAAAAGGAAACAGAATTTTACAAAGATATTTAGATCATCACATGATAGATTTGCAGTGAGGGCTTGATATCTCAAGGAGCCAAATTCAAGATTAAGATTATGAGTCAGAGTTTCAGAATGCAAATTCTGACATCATAAAGAACCAATATGCAAATTTGTTTCTTTCTGTCTGAAAGGTTTGGTGAAACACCTCTTTTTTATAAGATATATATTTTAATAACAACAGAATTAACCCAAAGTTTCCCTTCCTTTTGATACAGCAGGCTCAACCTCATCACCAGGTGATCGTTTCAAAATCTGGTTATAGCCAAAAAGCCCTCACCCACATATTCAAATATGCAAGCACTAGTTCACATAATGAAACTTTGTTTTAGGATTTGATAAAGCCAGTATGTAATAAAGTATACTTTGAAATTAAAAGCCTGTTTGGCATTTGTATTGTAGAAGTCGATGAAGGGAATAGATGGAAACAGGAAAAAAATACAGCCCCCTGTCTTTTTTTTGAGGCATTACATTTATCTTTCAAAGAACCACCTTTTTAATTTCACATACCACTAACTAGCAGCCCAAAGAGAGAAACCACACCATGTGTCCCACACCTCCATGGGGAACGGAGGGGAAAGACAACACTGTGATATTTTGGGATAAGTGTAGCTCTCTACACTAACACCATATGGAATATAATATGGAAAACATTCACATCCATGGGATCAGCAGGCCAATTTTCCAAGCATATGAAGGTACACGCACATTCCCCCAGCTGTGAAGGCTCCTGGGAACAAAATAAGCTCACTGGAAGGGATCAACCCACCTGCTTCCTGCTTTTGGCCCCAGCCTGTTATCCAGCACCTGTCCCCTCTGCGGGCTCTGTGTGAGGAGGGGGGCAGGCAGATGGGCTGGATGAGGTGGCCCATGGTGTCTGGCCACGGTGTGCTCAGCTGCAGCAGCGCGATGTCGTAGTCGTAGTTGCGGCTGTTGTAGAACTCGTGCACCACGATCCGCCTGACCGCGGACACGAACTTGGCACGGCCTTGCATTTGCATGCCCAGGTGGGCACGCCATGCTCTGGGGTCAGCCAGCCTGGGTGGGAGCAAACAAAAGTAGTTTCTTTAAAAAGTACCTCTAAACACCCGCTGACAGCACAGGTGGAGAAAGGGGAGGACATCCATGCAGTTCAAACCCTGGAACCTAAAGGCACTTGTGGATTCTGGCCATGTTTGGGACAGATATAGAAGGAAGACTGCTTACTTGCTTCCTTGAAAGCAGTGGGCTGCAGACACAAGCCATTCTTTTGATATCACTGATGCTCCACAGTAAGCAGTTCCCACAAAATGAAGGCTGACCTGCCAGGGCCATTCGCCTTCCTCAGTGTTTGAGCCACCTACAATCCGAGAGATGAGACTGCTGATCTTGCTACTGCCACAACCTGCAAGAGATATTTCAGGTTATAGTCGCCATCTCCAGTATTTTCCTTTAATGAGGGGGCTTCCCACATACAGCATGGAAGAATATTGCACTTCGAAATATTTTGAAATCTATTTCATTCCCCTGCTATAATCACAAAACTTCTGTCTTTGGCTACTCTATTATTAAAACAACTCCATAGAAAGGCACTAGTCTGGAAATTTTACTAAATCACCCTTCTAGCTCTGCTACAGAAATTAGCCCCTAAATATTTCTAGTGTCAGAAATGTCAAAGGATCCATTGATTTAACAAGCATCACAATGAATATATACTAATAGGCAAACTCTCTTTTTGATACTGCCAACCCTCACCTGAAAGGAGACTATCAACAAAGAAGTTTAACATCATCAGAACACTTCTTGCCAAAACAGTGAGAATGATATAAGGAAAATGTATGTGGAAATTGGACATTTATTTGAGAAACATGCTGTCTAAGGCTTCCCTTAACTGCAAGCACACCCTCCCACAGGAACTTGGCAAATTCTACAACCAGATCTGAGCTTATCATTACCCAACTATCATAAAGAGAATGTAATAAAAATTCAGTACCTGCAGCCCTGACTTGTACACACTCCCAAACAGGAAGAAATAAAGGTCTTTATTGTGTAAAAACTTCAGAAAGATGAATATTTGAGAGGAACTTACTGCAGCTGCTTTCATCACTTCCATCAACACAGTCCACAGTCCCATCACATCTTGCATATTGTTTCCTAATGCAAATGTTATTCCTGCACTTGAATGCATGGTTGGTGCAGGGAATACCTGAAATAGTTGTGAGGAAAAAACCCAAAACAACCATTGGCTCAGCTTAAAACACAAAGACATGTCTGCACAGACAGAAGATGTACATGTATTAATACTTGTATTAATAGATAGGAAGTATTATGACCAAAAAAGGACTGGGATGGCTTAACCTCTAAACAGAATAAATATTCAAATAGAACTGCATCTGTTTCTAGGCGTGTGTCATGATAGAACACGAAATAAAGATTCTTGACTCCAGTCAGAAGGCAGCAGAAGGCTTTATTTACAATTCATTCCGTCCTTTTATAACTTGCTGCACTAAGAAGGCACATTATTGGTCCATAGGACTGACACCTCTCCCATTGGCTCAGTAACAGAAATAGCAAACAACACCTGTTGTTATGGGAAAGGAACATTGTTTACACAAGGTTGTTTTGGGAAAAAGAAAAACTGTTGAAAAGTTTCCCCTGAGAAGAGCTAGCTCTTCTCAAGCTCAGAAAATATCAAGTCCACAGGTGTGTGTTTACTTGGCCAAGTCCAAACAAAGATTTCTTGCCATCATTTCTCACAGCACTAACACACACAGATATAGTAGTGAAAATTAGATGTAGAGTGTAAGAATAGCAAGAGAAAACATCCAGTACTCTGGAAAGGAACTCTCCTTTGTATTTCAGCACTAAATAAGAAATCAAAGATTGCAGTGAAAGCTTATTAACTGTATCCAGTAAAACTGCAACCCCCAAACTCAGCATTTTCCTCTTTCCCTGTGGCTTGCAATAAATGAGGACACTCAAACTCAATCCATTTTTCTTGCCATTGCACAGAAGTATCCTGTAATCATTTACACAGACTCTCTTGTTAGAGAGGTCAAAAAAGTTTTCTTCAAAAAAGTCACTTGCAGCACTTTGCAGTTGTGTTCCCTTTCATAAGTCCCTTTCATATGTCACAGCATCCATTTATTCTAAAAAGTTCAAGGAAGTTCTGATTCAAAACTTTCATTTCCTTAATGTTAAATTTATGGCTTCCACTAACCTTATAACCCTGAAAACTGCCACAGAGAAACCATCACTTTTATAGTTATTTTACAGATGGCAAAACAGATCCAGGAATTAATTTGCACAGATTATGCTGTAAAGAGATAAAATCTCTGACTCAAGCTTTAAATCCCTGGATCCCCATCATGCACCCAAATTACTTTATTCTTCTGCCAGTATTTTGCAGAAACAGATGTTCATGAGCTTATTAAAAATAAATAGTTTTAAATCAGCAACAGCTTGTTTCTAAGTGTATCAGAAGAATTGAATGGAATTATATAGCCCAAGTGAGATTTGACAGTGCCTCTTAACCTTTTGAATGCAGCATCCAGAATTAAAGCCAGGAATAGACAGATGACAAAAGAGAGAAAAAACTTATTCAGGAGAGCAGCCTTACTGTGGGTGCAGTTCTGCTCATCTTTTCCATTCTCACAATCACTAACTCCATCGCAGGCGAGCAAGTTGTCCTGTATTGCAAAGCTGGAGTTACAGTTCCACTCAGGGACAACTTTAAAAATATAAGCCAAATCAGGTATAGAAACATTCCTGTAAATGCTAACACATCCCCTTCTGACTATGGATACAACATTCATTCCTTCACAACACGGCACAAGGATGTCACATTATACATGGAGAAAATAGAGCACAAAGAGTTCAGTGAGCTCCCCAAGTGGTGATGTTTAATATCACTCCCATCTACTCTATGAACCCCCTCCTTTGTCATTCCCCCACAAAATTAAAATAACTCATCTCAAAATGGGACAGAACTTTATTAATAATTGCCAGCTTTTATCACATGAGGAAAAACTACAATATAGCCTACTACAGCTATTATTGCACATCTAAATTTCTTCCTTGTGCTCTCCAGTGCCACACCTTCTTCATTTTTGGTTTTGTCCCTTCCCAATTAACTACCAATTAAGCATTCAAGAGACTGACGGATAGTCTGTACCTGGACGTACAAAGGAAGCTGAAAACATCTTTGTTTTCACTGAAAAGTTTCACCTTGTTTCAGCTGCCTTCTAAGATTAGAGAATACATTCCCTGTGTTTCCCAGTCAAGATCTCTAATAAGTGAATACAAACCACAAGAGAGTTCATCACTTTCATCGAAGCAGTTGTTTATGCCATCACAGCGCTGCATCTGCTGGATGCATAAGCCAGTAGAACACTTGAAATGTCCAGGTGGACATGCTGGAGGTTAAAAAGGAAAAACAAAACAAGACAAAAAAAAAAAGCAACCAAACTTCCAAATTTCCTTTTCACAAATACTGCCTGCTTGTTTCAATTTACAGGCTCTAAGCTCCTCCAAGGAGTGATAAAATTGATCTAAATTTAATAGCCTGTATACATTGCAGCTCTTAAATTGAATTCAAATGTTGAAAACAGGGATTTAAAGAAGAGGAAAAAATGTCTCTGAAATTCCAGTTCAGCTGTTCCTGAAATATGTACCACAGGCTCTCTAGGGCTGGACCAAATCAGCCAGTGTTTTATGGTGCAACACAGGACTGCTTAGAATGTCATCTTTGTTTTTAAGGACAGTCCCACTTCCAATAACCAAAATTTGCAGCACTTTGTAACTTTGGTAAACAACCTGCATTGAGGTGGTGTATGAACTACATAATTCTGCCTTATAAACTAAAATAATCAAACTTCCCCTCTTTTTACACACTCTGCATATACACACTGAATAAAGTCCCTCTAATGTGACATGTAACTATGCCTAGAAACCACTGGTTCTCTACTACTTTAAAAAGAATATGTAGGACTAACACAGGTAAAAAAGTACCAGTAAACAAGTTGTCTGTTTCAGGACTGGAAAAAAAATCAGGGTCTCAGAGTTTGTCAATTTTTTGAGCTGTTTGTTCAGCTCAGATTCAGATTTGTGCACACCATGCGTAAATACACGGAAACATTGAATAAGCAGGTGATTATTTGGTACTCTTTTCATTACCTGGGAGCCTCATAGCAATAGAAACATTGCAAACAAAACGCTGGGAGTGAAAACAAACAGGCATAGCAGATTTCAACTGACTGCACCACGGTCATAGCCATGCAGGAAGCTTTGAGGACTGTGCAGAAGAGAACAGTGTGCATGCAGGAAACCAGAGCACGCTGCACATGCCCACAAACCTTAGCTGCACAGCCTAGAAAAGGTTCTTTGTTTACTAGCCATCTGACTTAGTGAGATTAGAAAAAAAAATGAGCTGAAACTAAAAGGGTAATTCCCTGCATAAACATAATTAGGTCCTACTGGACTCAAAAAAAATGCTACTTTACAGATCTGAAGCGCAAATAAGGGTTGAAAGAGATAAAATCCATCTTACGCTGGGTGATGTTATAGCTGCCATATTCCACCAGCAGGGGCTTCTCGGAGACCTTGGAACTGCACTGAAGCTCCACACTGACAGCAGAACTCGTAATGTGGAAGACTGTTTGGTGATCAACATAGTAACCACAGTACCTAAAAGTGTTCAGGAGAGTTCTAGAGCAGCTTTCACATGAAAACTGCCTTATATGCAATTTAAATGTCAACACCACTGAAATTCAGAAATACAGTCAGCTGCCATACTTTAATTAAGAGCCAAAACCAAAAATACTTCTCAGTAGTCACCCAGCCTTCATCTACCATTAACACTGTGGAAATTTACTTCTAAATGTCACACCTTCAAATAAACAGTCCTAAAAATAATGCCTTGGGTACACGTCTTTAAATTGCTATTTTGGCAAAGAGGTTCTTTGGACTTCTGCCTAGTAGGTGCCACTTGATTCGGAGAAACCTAAATGCTTTTTGATATCAGCAAACATTTAATCTGTCCACTGTTAAGGAATTTCTGATGTTCTTTCATCAAATATGCCAATCTCTAGCTAGGGGATGGGCAACAAAAAAACCTACATTAAAAAAAAGCAAAGAAGAACAAACCAGCCCTAAAGCAAAAACATCCCCCACAACCAAAGCCTCTGACAAGGGAAAGGTTGCTGGACCGTTATTTACAAACTGGAGACAGTTTTAAATGTAGTAAACCAGTTAACATCAATGGTACAGATTCTAGAAGTGAAAAAAGACTCTCTCCTCTTTTCAACACAAGTGCCTCAAAAATGCAATACTTATAAGAAAAACATTTGGCTTTAATATTCCTGCCAAAGTCAAAGTAGATATAAATCTTAAATAGATTTAAGAGCCCAAGCAGCTGCATTGATTTTTAGCAGACTTGGCACACACACTTGTTTGACAGCAGTACAAGGTCACTCCCTGACAACAAAATGAACACAAAGAACAAAAGAAAAAATGGATTTTTGTATTGTTAAATGGAGTAGTGGACTACTAGCTAGAGGTAAATATTTCCCTTCTGTATTTTTCCACATCAAGCATTGCATCAGGATTATATCAGGACTACTACATTGCATCTTCATGTACCAACCAGTCCTGCCTGTATATAATTTGGGGCTTGGGACACTACAATACCACCACTCGTTACCCAGAGGACAAGAGCTCTTGACAGCCACCTCTGAATCTCCAGAAAAGATGAGACCTTTTCACAGGATCACTGCTTGGACAAGACTGTATCCATCCTCCAGTGGGACTGTAGCCACCATTTAATTGGACTGACCAGCACCCTGATCAACAGGTGTCAGGTCATATTCTGGCTTTCTCAGTTTAAGCCAGTGTTTCTGTACCATTGCCTTTATTTTAAATTTCCTATTAAATTGCAGCTCTGGCTTAGAAGCTTTCACAAAATATTTGTCTGGAGTTAATTCCTTCCATTGGTTTGCCTTCAAACCAGTACACTCCCCCACCAAATCTATTTGTGTTGAGTGAAGATTTCCTACAACAGGAAGTCTAATTATCACTAATTTTAGTGTTTGTCACCAATGTCTCCCAATCTAAAAGAGCAAGTCAAAGTGCACAGTGAAATGCCGTTTACTGATCTGATTCCCTTCAACTAGCTCACAGACATTTTCTACATCTCTCTTGTCAATGACTTAGACAATCTTCCTTCCAACAAACCCCAGCAACATAAAAACCAAAACAAACAAAAGATGAAGTCTTCATTGACGCCTTCTCAGGCAAATAAAACAAACTCATCTCACCAAAAGCAGAGGAAATTGTTGCCCATCTGTGGAAAGTTGAAACGGGTACATCTCCTTTACGCAATGAGAAATGCCATATGCTCATGGGATTTCTAAAACAAAGCTATGGACCCTCAGGAGCCTTTTGCTGGTGTTTTACTAGTCATATATCCAGGTCCAGAGGAAATGGAAGTTGCAAGGCACCATCTGTAACTCTGCACCATCACTCCAGATAGAAACTGATAAGGGGATATGCTGGAGAAGTGAGTGGGATGGTTTTTCAGGGGATGAGCAGATACATGCATGCTGTAGCAGAATCAATGGGATATTGCACTGACAGTTTTAAGACAAATAAAGCACCTCTGTGTTCACATAAACCTCTAGTGGCCTGCTCATAAGAGACTCATTGGTATTCCTGCCTCTGAGAATTACAGGTAAAGAAGTTCATCAGCTTCTTTGACAAGGCAGCAAAGCATTGTCTGTCCACTGGAAGAAAGACAAGGAAGAACTGCATGGTTGTGTTCAGTGTCTCTGGTTAGATAAAGGTGCCCCTAGAGGTCCAAAGGAACCTTATCTGTACCATCTGCTTGGCCCTAGTGTTTACTAATATCAGTATCCCAAAGTTTCTTAGCCATTTTTATCTAAGATAACAGAATAAGCATTCCATAGGCTGCAACTGCAAGAAGCTGGAAAATGGGAGTCCCCTGCCTGCCCCTCCTTCCCCCCCTTTTCATTAACAATTAAAATTTGGGGAAAAAAAGAAAATAAAACATCACCATGTTTCATGCTTGAAGTCACATTTTTTCCCCTTCAAAAGTAAATGCAGAACAGAAAATCAGAAGTTTAAAAGCCTTATTTTCAATGAAAAAAACACTCTTTAAAAGGAAAGCTACTCCTGGTCTACTACTATAATGAGCAACTTGCAACAGAAAGAAGGAGCATGCATTCTTGTGCAGTACTTCAAAAGTAACCCTGAGTGTGCTTCCAAGAATCATACCATGGACATTTGATTCTGTGGAATGTGTAATTGGCAGGTTTGTCAAAAAGCTGCTTAGATTCTTTCAGGATTCTCTGTCAGAGAATTCTTCAGTATGAACCTATTATCATTTTTCCTCCAGGTTTTGCCTTTGTTTTGTGTCTCAGCCATCCCAAATCTTTCAATTTCTGTCATAAAAAGGCCACCAAAAAACCCCACAGACACACTAAGTGGGGTGTGTTTTGACGGTGTTTCTATGCGCTCATATAGTCCAGCAACTAATTCCCATGAAGGCACAATTGTTGTAGCTTCAAACTGAATTTTCACTCCATAAGTACCACATGCTATTGAAGAACAGATAAATTTTTTTTCTTCTCTCTGTAATTCTTTCAGTTGTAATCTTAAGGGCCTAATTGACTTAGTTCCAGCGTGAGTTCAGAAACTCAGTTTCAAGACTAATCTTACTGAGGTTTCCATTTGAATGAAGTTTAAGAAAAAAAAAATCTGAGCTTTAAATCTAGTCTGGTCTCATCATCCAGCATCCCAAAGATGACCTCAAAATTGAGGAAAAAATGATTGGACAATGTGCTGAGGAAGTAGTGGTATCTTATTAAAAAAACAGCAGCATTATTTTAATAAAAACCACTTCAGTGGTTCCTGGAAAGGCGCTTTGTGCAGTTTCTCTTTCAAGAGCCAGTGACTGGAATGAGGAAGCAGTTACAGTTCTATTCCCAATCATCTCATTGCAATGGCTTTCATCAAGAACTTAATTAGATTCTCTGTCCTCTTGAGCAATCATAGAATTAAGTTACACTTAAAAGGGCTTTAAACAGACCTTGTTTAATGGCCCCAGAAAACACAGAATTATTTTAGAGTTCACAGGACATCAATCTTCATCCAACTCTTTCCATTTCTCTCTCTCCACAGAGTACCAAGGACTCTTGTCTTCATCCTTCAGGTACTTTTCAATTGAATATATATATACACACATACACACACACACATATTTTATAAAAATTGTTACATCATCAGCTAAAATGAAAGAATGGTAGGACACCCCAGTGAATTACTTCTGTCCTTGTGGAAGCTGAGTGTGCTGCAGTAGTAATGGGAAGGTTTATTTTGGTACCATTACATTAATAATCCATGGAGAGTACTTACATGCGTTCATTAATTTTCCACCACCCTCGCTCACAGCCTTTAATATTCTTCTCACTAATGGTATAGTTATGAAACTTCAGAGCTATACCAAGGCTCTTCTGTGGAGTCTGTTGTGAGCAAGAAAGACAGTGCAAGCAGTCTTCTTTTTCCCTTTATGGGCATAGAACAAAAAAGTCTATAACGTATTTCAGGAATTACGGAGCTGGGCATTGCCACACCCTGGGAGCTGTGCTGGCTTCACCAGCTCAGCAGCCAGCACTCTGCACACTTGCCAGCTATTCAGTCCTGAGTCACAGCAATGGTTGGCACAGCTACACCACAGCTGCAGGCTTTCTTCCCCTCTAGCCAATAGCCTTCTCATCTTCAGAGAGCCGCTGGCCATAGAAAGCAGCTTTTGTATCAAGATCAAAGCACTGAAACACATTCAAATGTACTTGCGTAGGGACACAGAGTCCCAGTGGAATTTTTAGAGTTAAGATACTGCCTGGAATACTTGTGTCACCTTTGTAATGCAAGGAGTTACTTCTACCATAATGTTATAGTCTTCTGCTAGCACCTGCTTACCCATGCATTCTTTACTATTTTACAAAACATTTTTAAACCCAGCAAAATCATGAGTGTTCATACCTAACTGGAAATTCGTTTCATAAAAGGAACAGAATCTTTTTTTGCAGGCAAGGCAGTGTTTATTTAAAAACAAGGGCTGATTCAGGGCAAAAATCCAGAAATAAAAACTTTCCTCCCTTTCTTATGCAGAAATATAACTTGGCAAATGAGTGAAGTTTCAATATTGCGCAATAATATAATATTGAAAATGAAACTGGTTTGAGCAATAATCTTTTTATCAGAAGTCCAGGGTGAACTGAAGACCATAAATTTAGCCCCTCCCAAATTGCCTTATCATTCTAGAAGGAGAAGAGGCGGTAGGTTATGGCTAGCTGGACTTAATTTATATTACTGTGATTCAGTGTTGGCATTTACTTACGAGCTTAACAAGTCATAAGTAACAGAAACAGAAAGATGGGTAAACAGTGGATCTCATCATATCAATTACTACATTCTTTAGAGAGGAAAACACTAAAGGGCAAACGCTAAGTCAGAGACTTCATTTTAGCAGCACTAATAAGGAAATATTCATGTCAGAGAAAACAACTTTAAAACTATCAATTTTCAGAAATTTGCTTTCAGGAGAGTACCTGAAAGATGTAGAAAAAGGATATCAAATTAAAAAAACAGTCTATGGAATTGTGTTGATAGGACAGACCATTCTGATGACAAATTAAATGTATTAGCCATATGAAAAGATATTAGAGAAGTGGCAGGAATAACTAGGTTAGAGGAGTTTTTTGTACATAGTTTTCATCCAAATTTCTGGGGGTGAGAAGAGAGGAGTTAAAAACAGTCAAGTCTTACATTGCCTGCCATGAAGTAATTTTTCAGGCTAACATCAAAACTTATCTTAGCTCTTCACCTTTGTAATAGGACAGCTTAGGAACTGTGTTCTCTTCCTTAAAAAGAAGTGCATAGAAAGAGAAAAAACATACAGAAAACCTGAGCAAAGCAAGCTATTCAGCAGTGTCATTTCTACAAATTATCACATCTGTGAGGATACAGGTTACTGCCAACTCGATCGCTTCCACTTTACTTAAGCTCTATGCACTCAGAAAACACAGCAATGCCTAAGAGAGAAAGAATCATGTTACCTGGAAATTCCATGCACACAGGCATTTTGGAGGATAATAGCTTGGGTAATACGGAGTTGTGAGTCTCCCTTCATAGCCAATTTCCCCTTTTGTCACTATTGCTTTTCCACACCCTAGGAAAAAAAAAAAAAAAAAAAAAAAAAAAAAAAAAAAAAAAAAAAAAAAAAAAGGCAAAATTTGGCAAACTTTGATATAATTCCTCACCTGTCCAGCTTCACAGTGACAGACTTCTGATAAATTTGGATGCTCTAGCATGCTTGAAATACTGAAAGTATATTTAGCTGGATTTAAGTTGTAAAAAGGGACCTTTTAATGATGCACACAGAAGATAAAAGACATAAAGATCCAGTGATGAGTACTGGGCTCTGCAGGACCAGAAGTATACACTGTAAAGCTTATGAATGTTATTTCACTGAAGACAATTTTGCAAACAGGAATATCAATCCATGCACACTGCAGTACCACACAGGGAACTCTAGTCTTAAAATGCAGCCAGATAGAAGTGAAATGGACAACATACTAAACTAATCAGCCTCCTGGAAACCAAAACTTTTTTGTATGACTGCTCAATGGATTTACAGAATTCATTAAAGACAAACTCATACGTGCAGAGAAATAAACAAAGAAAACCAACCAACCCACAACCCACACAGAACAGAACTTGAAGGTGATAATTATGGAGAGTTTATCACATGCTTTTATGGTGGTATATTAATGTATAATTACTGTCAACATGAAAAGTATGCAGCATCTTTTTGAGCAGCTCGAATTTCCTTGCACTGAGTTGTGTGAGATTTTTATCCTTGTGCCACTAGCATGATATTCCTTGTGCTGCTTGTGACTGATCTCACCATTTCTAAAAGATTAAAGCAATAAAGTCATGGACTTGATGCACAAACATTACGGACTCTTTTGTGTTCCTGAGGAGGCAGGAACCGATACCAAATGCAGACAAAGCAACTGAACCTTTATTTTCTGAAAGCAGTTCTTAGTGCTGATATCCTTCCACCTTAACATGACCCCGGAGTCCCAAGGCAGAAGGGAGACCTCTGCTACACCTGAAATAACAGCCCCATCTACTGGCACACTGCAGTCCTCACCAGCTGAATCCACAGCTGCTTTCAGCCTTTGACCTGCATACTTCTCAATTAACCTGATGAGATTACATTACTCAATAGGAAAGCACACAGTAATGCAGAGGAGATGAACGGGAAACAGGCACATGTAAAAAGAAGATATTCAGATCCAGGAATCATTTTTCCATAGTCAAAAACAAGACAGACACTTCAGGATCTTAGAAGAAACGATATAATAAACACACTTCCAAACACAAAACAAACCTACTTTCTTGTGTAATGACCTCAAAATAGCCATGGAATTCCTTTTGCTCCTTTACTTGTGCTGCCTTAAATACTACCAGCATGAGATTATTTGTGGACACAAGTGACACCAATGAATCAGCTGGTTCACAGGCTCTGAGGGGGAAGAAAGCAGAGCAAATACGTAAGCAATCACTTAAAATTTGAAAAGTTTAACTCATTACTCTCCCTCTATGCATAAATTTTCTACTGGTTCAGATCTTACCTACTTCAAAGTCCAGTCAAATCTCCATGCTATTAAGCACAAAAGTACCTGTTACAAGGCCAGTTGGAAACTCAATACTAGAAATTCTTCTTACAAAAAAGAAGGAAATTGCAAACATGAAAATGAACATGGAATTATTCTACGAGATAATGACTTTCAGCCTTCACTTCGGTAAAAATAAATGAAGCCAAAATTAACGAAAAGCTGGACGAAAGAGAAATCTTATTTTATTAGACCAACAGTATCTTCTTGTTGAGGAGTGAGAAAGACAAGAAAGTTATTCTTCAAGTCAGAAATTAACTACTTGAGCCAATCAAGTAGGTTCATTTAAAAAAACCCAAGAAACTTTCCATATGCATTAGCTAACAGACATCTTCAGTCCTCTACAGATACTAACATGTAAGTGAACACCATCCAAGTCAGTTGGAGATACAGATTAGTACAGGATAGCTCTCAAAAAGGACTGAAAAGCCAATGCTCTGGTCTGTGTTTTGAGACTTATACACAGATTGAAATGTCAGAGAAAAGGGCTCCAGTGGTGAAAACACTGAACTTTTGTCTACTTCATGAAGGTGCCGTTGTTTCCTTTTAACTTAGAGAGTCCTATGGAATTAATTATCAAGGATTTAAAGGGAAAAGCCCCTAAATAAGCATAATGGATCATTAGAGAGAGAAGAAAAAGAAAAAAAAAGTAATAGTCCACATCCCTCAACCCATCACAGCTTCAAGTCAAGATTTTTATAACTCTCTAAACAAATAGAGCAGATAAAAAAGCACTGAATTAGTGAGTGCCAGTAAGTGCAAATCACGAGACTTAGTTTCAGAACTTCAGTCTTTATCTGAAAAACACTAATCTTCACACAGAATAGTTTGCTTAAGGGAGGAAATTTTGACACTCTCAGTCAGTATCTGTTTCCTGATAAGAAGCAGAAAATTTTGCTCATTAATGTGTGAATTTTCCATAGTTCTGTAATTAGGTGAAGATGCACTCCAGCTGAAAAAAAGAGGAAAAAAATTGAAGAAAATTTTCCCTTTTATTAGCAAGATAACTTATCGAAGATATTTTGTAAGGTGTTATGTGAGTGATAATAAAGATCAGAGAAATTTTAACAAAACCAAGCTAACCAAAAAATGAAAATGACACGTGTTCAGAGAAAAACCAAATACTGTCAATTAATTCTTAATAGAAATTTATACTCACCGGTAGAGCATCTTATCTTTTATTGGCATCAGAGAGTCATAAATGGTGAGCGAGTCAGTGATGCAGTTATCTGCTCCAATCTGAAGGGACACTATTGAAAGGCGGATAAGGTGGCCCACGGATGCAATCAGCTTAAAATAGCAGATTGTTCCCTCTGAAGTAGCTCTTGCATCCAGAGGAAAGTGCTCATGTAGTCGGTCAGCATAGAGATCATACATACAGTTTGTTCCTGTGAAAATGTCACAGGAATGTGTGAAACCTTCAACACTGGATGCAATCAATCCATAACTCCTGAATCTACATGGCATTAAAACAAGAAATCCTAAAAGTTGCATTAAAATAAAGTAAAATGTGAAAGCACATCTAATTTGGAAAACAAAGTAAAAATAGAATCATAGAGTGGTTTGGGTTGTAAGAGATCAAGTTCCAAACTCTACCATGACAGGGAAGCCTTCCACTCAACCAGGTTGTCCAGAGCCCCATCCAACCCAGCCTTGGACACTTCCAAGGGGCATCTACAGCTTTCCAGGGCAACCACCTTACAGTAAAGAATTTCTTCCTACTCTTCCTACTTTTTCAAGCTAAAGCCATTCCCCCTTGACCTTGTGAAGCGTCCCTTTCTGGCTTTGTTACTCACTGTTTTCATCTTAGTTACAACTCTGTGGTCAAAGAACAGTCTATTCATAAAAAGTACAGAGCATGGCCAACAGTGCTGTAATTCAGTTCTTGCAGGGTATTTGCACTAAAGCAATGCCATTTTGTACAATTTGCAGCTGAAGTTCTACAGAGCCTCTAGAGGATAAACTACTTAATTCTTCACTGGGAGATACTCATGTACTTTCAAAGCATAAATGAACTGCTTGCCCCTATGGACAATAGAATATTTAAAACACATAAAATAAAATCAAAGCAAAAATGCAGTTTCATATCTGTATCCCCCCCAGCTTTTTTAATTGATCAAATGTCAAAATTCTCAATGTTTTATCATGACAGGAGCTAGAATTGCTAGCAACAAATTCAGATTCACCAAGTCCTTCAGTTCGGGAGGGATGCTGGGACTTTTCTTGCTCAACATTCTGATCAAAGCAGGATCAAAATCAATTCAGACCAGGACTTTATTCTGCCCAGTCCTGAAAATTTTTGCAGCATTAGAAATCACCATTAGAAATGGAAATATTGTGGAATAAAAGTTACGTGACCTACCCTACACAATATTTATTAAAAAGGTAAAAAAATTGTGCCATAATTTTGACAAGGATAAGAAGACTATTACTATACTTGCACATATTTTCCAATTAAGCTGAAACAACTGTGATTTCCAAATAAAATATATTAAGGTCTTTACTTCAATTCAACATGGCAGCTTGCAGTCAGCAAAAACCTTAGGGAATTTTTGTTTGGTCATATCTAAAATTCTTAACATATCTCTTTGAAAGGTGAGAAGGAAGGAAAATGCAAATTAGGGAGAATAAGAGCCAAAGTGAATATTTGCATTAATTTCTGCCTATTACAAACATAAGTATCTGAAATAGCTACGATCATGGAACACGAGTTAGAGAACTGTGAACATTTATTACCAATTGTTGACTCAAATGTTGACCTTTTGACCAGTAGTTAACTAAGACAGGAAGTGGCAGGCTTTGTCCAACTTCCACTTCTAAATTGCAATCTTGAAACTAATGCTATGAATGTTTATGAACAATCTGTAAGGGTCACAGTCACATTCCATTTATATGAATTACAGTTATAACTATTAAAAGCCTTGTTTAAGCTATTGTTCTTCCTTCTTCTTTGTTCTTATCTCTTCCCGATAGCATTCTTTTTATAATAGTTACTTGTGCTTATTTAGTCACCCTTAGAGAGCCAACTTTGATCATAATCTCTAAAATTATGTAACTACAATTACTTCTACTAAGTAATTAATAATGAGATGACTTGCTGCTGCTATGGAGCGCAGTCAAGAGAATTCAGAGCTGACTCTAGAACTACAAGTGGTTCAAGCATGCTAGTTTGAAACCAAAGCTGGATAAGGTCTTTACCCAAGCAAACCCAGCACAACCAGATATTATGGCAATGCAAGAACCTTACATGAGCTGAATGTCCACAAGTCTCTTCTCCAGCACCATTCTTCAATAAATCTGCACTCCAGTCTGTGCCTGAACCAACCACTGTGTGTATCTCCACACCCAAAGTTAACTCCATTGCTCTCAAAATACTCCTGACAATGCTCATTTGCTTTGTGCTGCTGCATGTTCGCTTTCACCTCTGCATCATACTCCATAGTCCCAAACAAACACAGCCAAAAAACCAAGTAAAATTGCACCAGTATACGATTCCCAACTACTGTGGCCATCCATATTGTTTATTGCTAGAAACTTCATTACATACCCACTCCATGCTTCCCACAGATACCAGCTGATACCTATGTGTGACTATACAAAGTCTCTGAAAGATGTCTAGAATATGGCAGGTCATCCTCCTCCCTTCATGTGGAAGGTACCAAGTAAGTCTTAAAAAGCCTTAGGAACAATATTTGTCTTGTGGTCTTCTTAATTTCTTCTGTTTTAGGGGCTGCATTCTGGAATAAATTGGAACCAAGTTCCAACTGTGCTAATTTCTCCACCCTGGAACACTGAACTGGGAAATAAAATTGCTATTTAAGTAAACACCAATGCTTAAAACTCTTTACAGAAATAGAATGCACCAACATGGTTATGCTTTGCAGTTTAAGTTGGGAGGCTTAAAACAAATGAATGCTGTAGCAAACTTGACTTGAGTTTTGAGAAATTATGGGCTGTTAGCAATCTAAATATTGCAAACCCTGGCCCAGGCTCTGTGACATGAAGTCTGCCTTTGGACCTCAGAACTAGGAGAGCTTGACTTGGCTACATGGCAAAAGTAGTATTTTGATTCTGAAAAAAACCAGGCAAGCTAAAACCTTTGCAAGGTAACAGAAGTGAAAATTGCAGATAGAAGTGCAATAGAAAATGTCTCAGGAAAGAAAAATACAAACACAAAAAGCTATAAAGCCCTTGAAAAACCAAAACAATGCAACTTCTCAGGATGAAGAGTCAGTCTGTGTCAAGGAGCAAGGGAAGCCAACACATCCCCAGGTCATTGATAACTGCTGGCCCAACAGAGTCTTTGCAGGTGTTGGCATCAGAGGTGTAGTACTATTGCTCAGCCTAGTAGAGCATTTTTTCTAGGTCCCTACTCCATGTACTAGTGAAGGTAGATGTACTGTAGTTTTGACCTGCTTGTTCAGTGCTTTGCAGACTGGAAAAGAACCCTTTTAGGAGGCTTACAACATGAAACCAAGCAGGTGTACAAATAGTGCCTCCCACAAACCTGGGAAAACTCAACTGCCTAAACTAATTACTCTTAGGGAATTCATTCAAAAGAATAACTCACCATTAACCTTGGAGAAAAGGGAGTTAAGGTGGATAAAGGATGGAAGAAAGCATTGCTCTTGTTCAGCATAATAAATTCATTACTGTTCTGTTTAGAAAAGGTTAATCAGCTAGTCAACACAATGAATAGCAAACACCTGATTTAGTTTGTTTCCTACTATGTCACCAGGTATATCTAAAAATTTACCAGGCAGATTAAAGATAGATAGTTTCTGTATTTGTTACGTGCAAGATTCTTGGTCATTCTTTTAGTAAGTCAGGACTTAAATGCCGAGGCTGAATTTAGCCCTCTTAAATTAACACTGAACAGTATATTTAAGTCCAAGTAAAGAACTAAAAGCTTTGATCTTCACCTCTCCTCTGTGGGAAGCTGCCAAAAGGGTGAATTACCTGTTCCCGTTGTTGACCAATAATCTGACCGAAGACCTGCTGCATAGAAAAAGAGTTGTGTGAGTCTTCTTGTTTGCCTGAAATCCAGAATTCAGGGTTTAATTCAATCACACCTCAGTCCTAACACTGAACACACAGGACAAAACACTTCTCTCAGTAAAGGGGGGGCTGCCATAGCCCCCTTCGTTTCTGAAAATTGCGCAAGCAGCTTTGGAGGAGAGGCAAGAAGAGACTGCATGGCAATTGAATAGCCAAAGTCAACTGAAGGACTGAGACAGAGGTACCCAGGAGGTAATTTTGTCATCCTTGGCCACAAAGTCTCTCTCAGCTTTCAGTTCGACAGATTTGTTCTGTCTGACATCTTTAGAATGGAAAATCATTAAACATTTTGTAGCTAAATACATTAAACATGCTTGAATCACATGTCGTGAGTTTGCTTTCCAGATAGGAATGGTACAGGAGTTATTTAACAAATGGCAGCTTTATAATCTGTTTTTGAATCTTTAATAAAGGAGTGATAAGAGTCTCATTTTCAATGAAGTGAGCCACCTTAAACCTTTACCCTTTTATGCTTTTAAAATCACAGACTAACCCAAATCTGCCTACAAAGATATCCATTTTACCTCCTGACTATGAACATAAGCACTCCCAATACAGGAAGTTTTGCAATCACTGTTTACAAGGACAATTTGTACCTTGATTTGACCTCAAATTAATAATTTTTATTTTCCTTCTCACTTTTCCTATTAGAATTTTAGTACTAGAAGCTGGAGATGTAGTATCAAGATTTTAGTTTATTTATAGTATTTGCTGCTCCGAGGTAAAAAATGTTTGCTTAATGAAGTTTCCTCATGGATATGGATATGTTATGGTTATGACTAACCACTTAGGACAATGGAATCCATGTCAACTGCAAGGCCTTGAAGACTTCCCACCGAAGTCCGGTTAATGATGCTTGTCTGGATGGAATCCTTTAAAATGGCAGCCACACAATCCTCACACAGCACTTGCCCCTTCGCCTGTGGTACCACAAATACGATCCAGAAATGAATAAGGAGGCCTCCATTGTTGTTGTTACTGAAACAAAGAGCTCAGATTATCATCCTGTTAAAGGTTCTCTGAAGACTAAGCTCTTAGCTCAAGCTTCTGAAGTACAAATTCAGAAATGCATGGCTCATTTCCATATTTTATAATTACTTTAACCCACTGAATGTATATTTTCCCCTTAAAAAATCCCAACCCAAACAAACAAGACAACCCCCAAAACGCCCTCTTCACATCCAGTCATGAATATTCAGTAGGCTGATTTCCTGAGGGCTCCTAACTTTTGTGTTATATGAAAATCACATTGTCTACACATGAATTACAGCTGGACTATTTCCTAAAGATCGAAACAGAAAAAACAGAACAGAAAGTGGAATTATCATCTCCAGAAACACACAGCTCTGCATTGGTATGTATCTCACCCTGCACTGTGTGCTGTAGTATGTAGGAAATGATTCCTAGACGATTTAGGTAACACATTAGAGGCCACGTATGATCACACTAATCTCTACCTCCTCAGTGGGGAAAAAGACCTTTAAATCAAACACAGCCTAGAAATCTCTGGTTTCTGAACCAAAACTGTTCAAGAAAATTGAAGTTCTCTATTCAAGAGAATTGAAATAGCTAAATTTCTAACATTGGCTGCAAATATTAATAATAGAGTAAGAATATTTTATTGCATAGAGATTTCCTACTTCTTAAGGAGTTTTATTCCAATAACATTACTTACAAAATATGGGCAATTTAGTCAATAACACAGAGTTGTGTTCCAACAGCATGTTTAAGTGTTTGAACTTCTGCATGAGCCAAAGGGTCACCAAACCTCTTTACTGACATTATTTCTGTTCATCTTGCGTTGTATTTCTGGCAGACATGGAACTATTTATATTACTTTAGTTTGCCCTTGTTTTGTTAAGTGAATTGGTATAGGTTATAAACCTATTCTGCTACCAGTTCAAGTACATAGCAAAGACACTGAATCATAACCATTTAAAATAAACTTGTTTTGTGGGCTTATTTGCAGTATACACTACCCAGCATAAAAGCAATTACATCAACTGCAGTTTTACCTGACTTCTGAGACGGTGGACTGCTTATAAAATTTGGAGAAAGAAGAAGTTGTGTAGACCAAGTTCATCTGAAAGACAAAGTATAAAGATTGAACATTCTGAAAATCAGTCACACCTAGAGATGCCATATGCCTAGACCTTCCTAGGAACAACCTATTTTCAACCAAGATTATACAACATGCACACACTTTCAGTCAAACTAGGCAGAACAGGGGATGAACAGACCAGCTCTTCAATGCAACCATAACAAATCCAATATTCCCAGGAACATCAAATCTTCTGCCTATGGCCAGCTTATATATACAGTAATGCTCTTTCCATATAAATTAATTTTGAAAAAGGTGCACATCCTTCACCCAGAAAATCCCAAACACAGAGGGCTTCTCTATCCTGATGGTAAAACTTAAGGGCAAATTTAAAGAAATGCGCACACACTTAGAATGCTCTTTTTACTTTGTTTTTTATCTTGTTACTTAGGTGCAGTGAAGAGCACATACCAGAGTTTTTCCCACAGAATCACAGAAAGACTGAGATAGGAAAAGGCTTCTGGAGAGCATCTAGTCCAATCCCACTGCTCAAAGCAGGTTTGACTATGCCGTGTTGCTCAGGGCCATTTCCAGTTGATTACCTTCAAGAATGGAGACCCCACATCTTCTCTGGATGAGAACCCCAGTGCTCAATTCCCTTCACAGCTAATGAATTATTTTTTTAATGTTTCCAGGGAATTTCTTGCACTTTGATTAATTTGTGCCTATTTTCTTCATCAACAGCTTAGTGTTAATGTATTTCTTTCCAATACACACGGAGTAAAACGTGGAGAAGCAAAATCTCTGCCTGTTCCCTGCCAGAGGACTGCCTTTGGGCAAAGCCAGCTCCTGATTCTCCCTGCTGCTGGGCTGTGATAGTTCCAGTGTGACAATAACCTTCCTCTCCCCCTCCTGTTCAAAGCCACAAGGTGGCATGTATCTCAAGCTGTTCAGACCTCACTCTGCTGCTATATGATTAAAACTAAAGCACAAAGGACCACGACACAGAATGTTTCAAAGGCTGAATCACATCCGTATTAATCCCTAACTTTCATAGTTTGAAACAGGAAGCTTAAACAACAATTTTAAGGGCCTAAATAAGGTGGGTAGAGCTCAATCTTTCTCCAGATTAAGCTACAAGGGATTTGATGTATTACTGTTACTATCAAATGGGTCAAGAACTTATCTTGAGAAGTTTTTCTACTACCACTTGGGGTCTTTGGGCCAGCAGCCATTAAGGAAAGGGTTTTCAGGAGAACAAACAAAATCCCAAGTCCCCCACTTCCCTACTAACAATTTTAGTCAACAGTTAAGGTTGTCAGTTTTGGCAATGCAAAATCCATTGAAGAGTTTAGGCAAAGTTTACAGATAAAAGAATAAATTCCAAGTAATGTTCAAGTAGGAGGTGGTGACACTGGCAGCTCAATGCCTTCTGTCTGTTGCCTCTCTCCACTGTGTAAGACAAGGGCAGGATGCTCTGGGATAAGAGCAAGACAGAGGGAATACAGGACATTAGAGCTGCTCCATGGAGAACAGGGAAGGGTGATGTCCTGCACTGGTTATCTGAAAGAACTTCAACAATTAGTATGCAGGACTTGGAAAGAGCTGGAAAACAGGAACATTAGTTCACATTATAAAATGACAAAAACTTAGTAATTATTGAAAAAATTCTTGGTTGTATCTAACATTACTTTCTTTTGGTTTTTGTTTAGCAGTTTTCATACAGTTGCTTGAATCCTTATGTGGACAGTACTGCAGTTCCTGGCAATGATGTATTTTTGCTCCCTACACCAAATGTCTTTAAAGTCAAATTCCCGTTTAACCAAGATTCCCACCTCTTTCTTCCCACTGTAGAGCAGCTATAGGTCCAGAGTTCTATTTCTGCTTTGACTGATGTTAGATGTTTAGGAAGAATAATGGTCTTTAGAATACTTAGTATCAGAAGGAAATCACAATATGTTTGTGATCCTTGGGATAATTATAGATGCTTTAAGGCAAAAGATACCAGCGTAAATCCAAAAGACTTCATCTGTTTGATGTTTCTAAAGTGGCATTTGAGTTTAAGAACTTTTGTCGAATTTTATTCATAGATCATAATTTATGGGTGAAAGTATGCAAAATTTTAAGTCAAATGTATCCATTCAAAACTCAGTTTGTGATTAACAAGCTGAAAACAGTCAGTTCCTTCATACCTCCAGACAGCCACTTGCACATAATCCTCCAGGAAGGAAGGGGTAGAGGAACACCACAGCAGCCTCAATGGCATCTGAACATCACTTGCTCTGATCTTTTTTGCTAACACATCTTACCACATGCTGCACAGTCTGTGCCATAGAGAGGAATTCCTTTGACTCTTTCTGCCTATATTCTGGAAGAAACTCTATGTTGGCAACACGAAACAGTCCAACAAAATACAATGCATCTTTGTTTTCTGCCTGAACTGCAAGAAACAAAGAAGACAGCCTTTTTAAAATAACAATTAAGATTTTAAAATGAAATTTGAAACAAAATTAACGTATTTGGCCTAATCTACTTTCTAGTTTGAAACAACTACCCAAAGAACATTATAGCCAAACTATTTTTTATAGAACTTTTATAGCCAAACTATTCTAGGTGTGTACCAAATTATTATTAATTGAGCCCCTGTTACCTACACACAAGATAAGATACCACCATACAAACGAGTCAGCATAACTGAAAGCAGTATCAACATCCAGATTCTGGAGCATCCCTAAGGTATCTTAGGCAGTATTAGCATTGGGGGCCTAAAGAGGAAAACATCGCTTTTAAGGCTTAATTACACACATATTTATTTTACTACCCTTTTACTTCCTTAAATCGATTCTGAAAAATAAAGGACTTACCTGAACTTCAGAAGGCCAAGAAACACAGTGGAAGGCAAAATTTCTGAGGAATCAAGCTTATATAAACCTGTCAGGTCTGTGCAAATCAGCTTGCACATTAAAATATTTTGCATAATGCTGAAACAAAGTCGTGCTCCCTAAAGACAGTTTTTCTAATTACTTGTTAAGTCTTAGCAAAGACAAAAGTTTTTCAGACCCCATTTTAAAGTCTCCATGTTTACTTTAGAAGTAGCCTTCAGGACAACTGAGATCCTAAAATCATCTGAAAATACCATTGGTGATAATGATATATGGAGTTGGCATGAACTTTCAGCAACTCACCAATGAAGAGCCACAGTAATGTCCAGGTTACAACTCCTAAAATGAATAGAATGAGGGTAAAGAGAATTATTTTGTTTTGAAAATTCCATAGCAACTTATCTTTTTTCTTCAATTTGTCATGCTTTTTCCTTGCCAGAATCCTCTTTGCCAACTTGTCTTCTGCAGATACCATTTGGACTGAAATGTTGGCTGCCTAAAATAAGGTGAAAGACAACAAAAATCGTGGAATGTTTCTAGCAGGAGTTGACTGATCAACAAGTCTCAACCAATTTGTTCCTCAGAGAAAAGTCTCCACTTCCTTTAGATTGTGGAGCAGTGGTTATGGACAGGCTCTTCCTGCATATCTGGCTCCCTCTGAGAAGTTACCTCCAGTGAACCTCAGCACAGGTCTTGCTGAGATGGGACCTGCACAAAATCATCACCTGGATATCCAAATGCTTCACAGTTTATTTTGAACTACAGTCCCAAATTCTCTAAGCCAGATCCAAAATATGTCCTGACCATCTCATCTAGGTACAAAAGACTTCATTTCTATATTTGAAGGAGTAGTTTCCACTTCCTATAAGGTATCTACAGCTCCTGTGTTCTGAAAAGCCTATTTGTACCAGACACCACCACCCCTCAGGCATTTTCCTCTGCAGAAGATAATCAACACATTTAAGCAGACAAATATGTTTAACAGTTGCTGTAGGCACAGAAAGAGGTGCCTGAAGAAGTCTCCATCACTTCATAAAATTTGCTCTTAGAGTATCTCCTGTCACAGTCAAATGGTTTGTTGTGAGATCAGCTAGAGGTTCAATCACCTTTCTCAAGTCAATTCATTGTCTTGTCTCTGCAGAGTTTAGCTGGCAAATTCCTGGACCACTCAGAGTATTACTAACCAAGTGCACTGGATATGAACACAGTTTCAGCTGTTACATCCAGCTACACCAGAATTAAATTACAAGACAAAAACAAAAACCCCACAACACATTTCCTCCTTACATAAAAATCATAGCATAAGTTAGATAATATTGCTACATAAGCAAGGAACATACAGGAAAAATACTTTAAAAACATGTTGATGCTGGTGAGAGGGGAGCTCTCAAGGAACAGTCTTAGGAGGCTGTGGGCTGTCCATGACTGAAGATGTTGACAAATACCAGTCAGCAATCAGCAGCAAGGGTTTTAGTGCATAGTCTTCTAAAGTCTTAGACAAAATTACATGGCTCAGGAGCTCATATACATGAGGATTAAACTGAACTGCATCATTTTAAGGATGAAGACCAAAGCAAATAGGTCTTTTTCCTTGTTTTTGGAACAGCTTAATTCATTTTAAGGGCCTCTTTAAAGAGAGTCTCTCTCATCTCCCTTTCCTCACAGCTGAATTTATGCCACTTAGAGGCCTTTTTAAGTGGTACATCATTTCTAAGCAGTGCAAATTAAAAAGCTCTGACAACAACCAGTGATAACTGGTCTATGATTTGCTCAAGATGCTGACAGCCTCACTCTGAGGGACAAACCTCTGTCCTATCACATATCCCCTTCTGTGCCCACACAAAAATACACTGAGGAATTCACAATCACACTAGAAGAGACATAAGAGAGAGCAGAGCCCCCAGCTTGGGCAGATCTAGCTGTTCCCTGTGCTCAATAGGCCCTTTTTAGCCTCTGCAGAACTACAGCAGGTAAACAATGAGGAGAAAGGTGCAACAAGATGCTCTTCTATTTAGCAGCATTGCATTGTTTGAAGCCTCTCAGAAGGTACCCTGCAAAGAGCGTGTGATCTGTTGCAGACTAAAATGCGTGGACACAAGTAATTTTTCATCCCTGCTAATTATATTACACTCAATGAGACAGAAGACCACAAAAGTCAGGAGGTAACCAGCTGAGAATTTCATTTTCGAGTTTTTGGTGTGGGATGCTAAGTTTAATTTAGTGGTTACAAAAGCTCTGTGCTGATGCAGCTTGACACACAGGAAATGACAAGCACAACTAACAGCCATTTGCAAAAGTGGTGTTGTGAAAAAACCTGCAATAAGCGCTTCTTTTCTTTTGCTCAACAGCAGGAGACCCTCGTCTGTGTTTTGGGTCTATCAAGATAAGAGAGATGGTGATAATCCAGAGTGATTCCAGGGGAAGATCACAGAGGTAAGGAGCTGGAGGATATGATGTACAGCAAAGAGCTGAGAGACTTAGGGTTGTTCAGCAGGAGACAAGGAGGCAAAGAGTGTGAGTAAATCTAATTATAGATTTCCATATCTAAAGTGAGTAAGGAGAAAACAGAGCCACGCTTTTCTCACTCATGCACAGTGAAGAGAGAGCCACAACAGTCACATACAGCAGCAGGGGGACATTCCAGCTACACTGCAGGAGGGGGAAGAATGTATTTCACCACAAGGGCCATGCACCTGAGCCATGCCCAGAGAGGTCAAGGAACCTCCATGCCTGGAGTTATTCAAGCCTCAGAGGATCCACCTTCCAAGAAATCTGTTCTTGCTTTGATGTTAGTTCTGTTCTTAAAAAAAATTAAAAACCTGAAGAAGTCTTCACCAATACATTTTTTGATACATTTTTCTGATATTATGCACTAGCAATACCATCAAGAAGGGACCTCTATGTATCCTCAGAGGAAGCGTAAGAAACATCCCCACATTTATCCTGCTGGTCTTGTAGTCAAATACGACAGATAGCAATCTTTGATCTCAGAGTGGAGGATGTTCTAAGAGGAGGAGAGAACTTGGTAGTAAGTAATAATAAGTAGAGTTAAAAGACTAAGTATGATCCTCTACAATTTCCTCAAACAACATCTTTAAACACAAAGTTGGAACATTTCAGATTCATGTCTTCTATCTTGTTTTGTGTGCTCTCCACTTGATGAACCCACCTTCTGTATTTTTACAAACCTCTCTTTAAGGATGAAAATGAACGATTGTTTGTTTAAAGCTCTGGATTGTAACAAAGTTCTTGTGTATAACTCAGTTCTGAGTGTATAACTCAGGTGTTCAGTAGGCCAGTTTGAGGCAGCTCAATGAACGCTGAGTTCTGACATCTGAAGTTTGGATCACTTTCATCAAGATTCCCACAACAATATTTTATATTAAGGTTTTCCCATGTAATTCCTTTTTGTGGCTCTAGACTTAAATAGACAGATTTATTATTAAAAGTAAATCCTGTCAAGAATTGTTTAAAAATTACTCAAAGTATACTCTGAATATATAAGTGGGCACTTGAAACAACTGATGTCTTCATTGCATCTACTGTAATCCTCATCTTATTTTTTTTAAAAAAGCAATTCATGTATCAAGCTTTCCATGACAAAGTTCTCTGTTACATGGGATTCATAGGAATATTCTTAATATTGAATGCTGTGTGTTACATTATTAATATTTCCATGTTTTATTAATTTACCATAAACATTTTATAGTAAGGAAAGCGACAGCAAAGTTAAGCTGCTCCCTTCCCTCAAGAAGGACCATAATTCTCAGTTCAGCTTTCCTCTCTACTGCAACTTAGTTCTTGTATTCTAGAACTGGTCTCCAGCTAACGTTGCAATTTGACTATCACCATAAACTAAATTATTTAATTATATCTTTGTCATGAGTTAGCATTCACACAACAATCCCCTCCTCTACCTTCTCTGGGAAAAGCAAAACACTTTGCCTCCTTTAATGTTGCCTTTCTTGCCTAGAAGTTAACTTATCTTTGGAAAAACATGCTGCATGACACCAATATAAGCTTTTATGTTGTCACACTGACATGTCCATTATTTCAACTGTCTGAAAACACATAATAATAGCAATCCAGAGATAAACACATGTTGACATTTTCAGATTGAGCTACAAACCAGAAAACTATACCAAATCTAACTATCGTGTTAAGTTTAATACTTGAGAATTAGATCACAAGACATCTTGTAATGTCAAGAAATATAGAAAATCAAGAATGTTTAAGTCACCTACTTACATTTGCTTCATCTTCAGGTTTAGCTGTTGGGGAATCATTTTTTTCATCTGTTTCAGCAGAATTCATTTTATGACTTGTCCAAGCTAAGAAAGAGCCTTGCACCTTTTCTCAGGCACCCCTTCTGCCTGTGAAGCTGAAGACAGCTAATTGCAATGTCCAGGACCAAAAGAGGCATCAATTTACTTTGATGAGTTTCCAGTTGTAATCTCATCTGCCCCACTACACCTTTGCAAATGTTAGAAGGCTGCTATCATGTAACTTTAGACTTTAAATTCAGACTGGATAAAACAGGCTTTTCATGGTCTTTATAAAGCTGAAATATTAAAATACAAAATTGCAGTGCTAAAATCTATATACCATTGATCCTTATGGGTCCTTTCCAATTCAGCATATTTTATGATTCTGTGAAAATGTCACAGCATTAGTTACATGAACAAGAAAAGTGGCAAGTCAAATATAAATTGAGAGCAAAAGCATGCTAAAATAAGGAAAAGAAATATAAGCACCCTAAGTAAAAGTGTTGAAAATTGCAAATAACAGCAAATCAAGATGAGCATTTGGACTCTCATCTAAAATTTTGTAGTGTACCTGTTGAACATTCAAATTTGGTTATTTTATTGTAACTGAAAAATAAACTACTCCAGGCAATTATTTCATATTGTTAAAATAGATCAGGCTTCAAACTGAGAATCCTTTTTGTAATCAGATGCAGGAAGTCACTTGTATTATAACAGTTCCGTCCTATTGTCTTTGTTAATTAAATATTTATAGAGGATGTAAACCAGTACTTTCCTCAATGGATGCTAAGTATAGAGCTGTCTTTCCTTTTAAGTGATTAACAATCTCAATGCCTTCCTTGGGTCAACTGTAGAAATGGTACTTGAGATATACAAATATTATTTAAAGAATAACCCTTCTAATAATTTATCTTTGAAGTTAGAAAACCTAGGCTAGCAATAAAAAAAGTAAAAAAGGGGAAAAAAAGTACTACAATAGAGGTATAGAATAGAACAGAAAAGATGTAGTCAGAACTCATAGCAAGTGAGCTCCAGGTGTGATTTATACTCTGTCCATGTAACCAGCAATAAATTACTTCAACTACAAGGCAAAAAATCCTAGAGTTAGATAATATACTAGCAAACTAAACACTTCTTATCAGGAGTCCTCTTTGGCTTATGCCCTGAAGCACAGTAATTATGTCCTCAGTCCTTGCTGCATGATCTAGAACTGCAAAGTATCCTAAACATATGAAGTTGTATGTCAAGTTCTGGGCCATATTAGAGCTTAGAAGCATAAGAAAGTCTATCTGTGTGCTCCATATTACTATATTTAATTGCTTCAAGCTCCCTCTTTTTTTTAAATTTTAATTATGCTTAACTTTTCAGGACTATTCTGGTCTCTTAAAGTGCTCATATAACTCCCACTACCCCATGCACAGGGAGTTACTATGCTGTAAGTGCTATTTCAGAAGCTAGTCCATAGATTGCAGGAGCATTGACAGGTAAATCCCCATCCTCCTGCACTACTTTGGGAGGTGGAAGGGTGTGGGTAAGCAGAAGAGCAGCAAGCAAAGAAGTGGGCCTGGGAAAGCAGGGAGGAACAATGTTGTATCAATGTTTGCCTTCTAGTTTCCCACTACCCACATTAATACTTCAATTTCTATTTGAATTTGCAAAAAATTAAGTAAATTTAACCCAAATTGAGTTTATTTTGCCTGTGACAGTATTTGGCAAATAATCTCCTTGTCTTCATCAGAAAACATTTTCCCTTCTTCCTGTTCCTCCCGAGGAAAGGAGGTAGGGACTGAGCAGCTGGGTGAGAGTTTGGCTGATAGCCATGGCTAAACTATGACAGTGTTGCAGTACCTGGTTCATACTTTCCCCTCCTCTCCTTTTAAAAAGCACAGGTTTGAGTTTTGCTCATGATGTCTTTATTTTGAAACAGAATGCACTAAATATAAAGAGATTGATAAACTGAAATGAAACATGAAGTACATTAGAAATAAAACCATCTTACAAAAGCAAGCACTGTTGTTTTCTTCTGTTTAATTAATGGCATATTCCCTATATATATAAAAAAGAAGTCTGAAGACTGAAAAAATACAAAGCCAATGAAAACTATAAGCCTACTCTCTCAGTGCCCCTGACGGGAACCAATGATTCCAGCTCAGCTTGAAAAATTACCATGACTTAATTATTCCAGTTCTGAGTGCTGTGGAGAAATTGGCTTTCACATAGGTGCACCTGAAAGGGCTGTTGGCTTTAAGTGGGTATGAAAGTATTGGTATTAAGCAGCTTGATTTTCATCTTCTGTAAGTAGTGCATAACAAAACATGACTCTTACCCTCTTTCTGACCCAAATCAATCTTTGGTGCATCCTCCCCTACGTACACAAGCACCCCTCTCCCTTTCCACTCTGGGAGATGGGCAATGCAGTTTGTCCTAAGGTGAAAACGCCAGACAGGTATTTGCAGGAGGAACAGTCTGGATGCTCATGCCATGAATGCATTCCAGAAATGGGCAAGCTGTGATGTTTGGATTGGCATTGGTGCATGCTGGCTTGCAAAAGGGTATATAAAATGCTTTTGGAGACCAGGCAATCTGGGCAAATTGATGTCAAACAAAGAATCAGTAGATTAGAAGAGACCCTCAAGATTGAGTCCAACTCAGCCCTAACACCTCAACTAAACCATGGCACTGAGTGCCACATCCAGTCTTTTTTAAAATATATCCAGGAACGGCAACTCTACCACCTCCCTGGGCAGACCATTCCAGTACTTTATCACTCCTTCTGTAAACACTTTTTTCCTAATATCCAACCTATATGTCCCTTGGAGGAGCTTAAGACTGTGTCTTCTCTTTCTGTCAGTTGTTGCCTGGAGATAGAGACCAACGCTCACCTGACTACAGCCACCTTTCAGGAAGTTGTAGAGAGTGATAAGGTCACCCTGAGTCTCCTTTTCTCCAGGCTAAACAACTCCAGCTCCCTCAGTCGTTCCTCACAGAGTTTGTGTTTCAAGCCCCTCACCAGCCTTGTTGCCTCCTCTGGACGCGCTCAAGCATCTCAATGTCCTTCCCAAGCTGAGGGGCCAGAACTGGACACCGCATTCAACGTGTGACCTCACCAGTGCCGAGTACAGGGGAAGAATGACCTCCCTGCTCCTGCTGGCCACACCATTCCTGATACAGGCCAGGATGCCGTTGGCCTTCTTGGCCACCAGGGCACACTGCTGGCTCATGTTCAGCCAGCTGCTGACCAGAACCCCCAGGTTCCTTTCTACCTGGGCACTGTCCAGCCACATATACCTTCAACCACATACATTCAATCACTGTTCAACCCAGACTATAACATTGGAGAGGGTTATTGTGGCCAAAGTGCATGACTCAGCACCTGGAGTTATTAAACTTCATCTTACTGGACTCTGCCCATCCATCCAACTATTCCAAGTCTCTCTGCAGAGCCCTCCTGCCTTCTACACACTTCCAGCTTAGTGTCATCTGCAAATTTACTAATGAAAGACTCAATATCCACATCCATGTCGTCAATAAAAATACTGAACAGAACTGGCCCCAGCACAGACCCCTGAGGGCGTTCTCTGGACCCAGCCATGCAGCCAGTTCCTAACCCAGCAAAGAGCTCCTGTCTAAGCCATGGGCTGCCAGCTTTTCCAGGAGTGTGCTGTGGGAGACAGTGTCAAAGGTCCTAAAGTGCTAAAGTCCAAATAGACAACATCCACAGCCTTTCCTGCATACACCAGGTGGGTCACCTGGTCATAAAAGGAGACCAGGCTGGTAAAACACGACTGACCTCTCCTAAACCCATGTTGGCTGGGTCTGATACCCCGGCCATCCTGTAAGTGCTGCATGACGACACTCAGTATAAATTGTTCCATTACCAGGTACTGAGGTCAGGCTAACTGGCTTATAATTACCAGGATCTTCCTTCTGGCCCTTCTTGTGGATGTGTGTCATATTGGCCAGCTTCCAGTCATCTGGAACCTCATTAGTGAGTCAGGACTGTTGGTAAATGATGGAGAGTGGCTTTGTAAGCTCATCTGCCAGCTCCCTCATCACCCTGGGATGGATCCATCTGGTCTTCTAGATTAATGAACAATTGGTTCAGCAGTTCTCTGACTGCCTCCCCCTGGATAACAGGGGGACCATTCTGCTCCCTGACACTCTCTACCAGAAGGGCAGTTGTCCTTGACGACAAGCTGTCCTGAAGCTGCCAGCACTTCAGGGTGGATTCCTCTAACAGGGAAGACAGAGAACACTCACTTTTAGACGAGTGACTAAAAGTGCTAAGATCCTGATAAATACAGAGATACAATCTTGAATTAGCTACATACATGCTTTCTTGCTTTATAATTGGGAATTCTACAAGGCCAAAGACTGTAAATTTACATGTTTCTAGCCAAACCTCCTCATATTTATAACCTTTTAAATAATATAATCCATTGTAATAGATCATAAAGCTTTTATTTACATACTGCATTGGCAATATTTATATACTGTACTAGCTATAAATCTAATTGTGATCATGCACACATTGATTGTGTCCTAGTTCTCACACCTGGCTGAGAACACTCACTCAACTCCTCTGCTACAACCCCCAGCCACAGAGTCCCTGATTAAGGGAAAGGTTACAGAGGATCCATGCAACAGCCTCAAGCCACAGCAGAGATGTCTGTCTGTATTACATAGATGTATCCTGGAAGAAGCTGGGATACCAGCAATTCAGCCTTCTAGGACAAAAAGCTTGTCTTGTGCTGCACAGATGCTGGGGGGAGGTAGGGTTCATTTCACCTTAGAGTGTCTAGAAGCTAAGCATGTATATCCAAGTTTGTTTTCTAGACTGAGTCTATACACAAAGGTGTCAGAGGAGCATTCAAAATAGAGAAGATGGATCATACTTTCACCACTGAGTATAGATAGAAAAGAGGCAATTATCTTACCAAACCTATCCTCTACAAAATCATCTCTGTGTAATAGAAATATTTCCTTCTGACCAAGGCTGTCTTCATGCTCAGCTCAGAGGTCTTCTTGCTCCTTTAACTGATGGGAGCCCAGAGCCATCCTGACAGCATCAGCCCACTAACACAGCAGGAAGCTCCACAGAGCTACTAACCTCAGCATGGCATCTTTTCAAACTAAACATCAGAAGTGACAGAGTTTGCTTGTATTGCAGGATCTTCCCTTGCTTACCAGAAATGTCTGACAAGCTGCACGAAATAATGGAGGAAAGTCCCTGCACAAAGCAGTTAATTCTATCCTCTTGCATACTGCTTGTATCTGTTTTTCTTTAATCAAAACTCAGGTAAAGTAATGGTTTTAACATGTCTGTGAAAACTAAACAAGACTTTAATGGGCAATTTATAGTAACATTTCAGGAGGCTTTCATTAACATTCTTAAATCAATCAATTTTCATTAGTACACAATCACATTGTCTGAGTTCATACATTGTCCCTCAAATAAATTCTTCAAATTACAGCTGAGATTACTTCCAACAGAGGAAGGAAAGGTTTTGGCTGTCCTTCCTTGTAAGTCAGCTGAATTTGTTCTTCAGCTTCATTTTGAACACAGAGAAAGTCAAACACCTTCAACAAGCATGTACTAATAACTACTGTGGTATCAGTAGTCTGTAAAGATCTGCATACACACAGGCAAGTCACTAACATTTTGAATCTCTCTCCTCCACTACTGAAGACAGAACCAGCACACAAGAGATGCTATTTCAACTTTCTGAAACCTGAAATTGCGAGCAAGCTGAAGTGATGCTTTTATCAAAGTATGGAAGTGGGTGACAATTGATTACTAAATACTAAATTATTGATAACTGTCTAGTAACACATGTTTCAGTATCAACTTTGAACCTCTTTTCCCCTCCTTCACTGAACAAGTACCATGTTGCTCTCTCTCCAGATCTTTGTCATTCTGGAGACACAACTTGGAATCACAGTGCTTGTATTTATTTTTCTTCTCCTTGATCTCTTACTCAATTTATGATTGCTGACAATGCTTGATTATGCACTAGAGGTCTCTGATGTAACAAAACATTTTCCACCAGACAAAATCACCTTGGAAATTACAGGCAATTGAGCTGTCTCCAAGGATCTAGAAACAATACATAATTGCCATTGGCAGAGCACATCACCTGAAATGAAGCAGCTGACCATCTTGCACAGCAGCTCTAATAGATCTATTTCATCTCGACAACGGACTGAGAATAGCGTAGTTATTTGCATCACATAAATTTAAATTAAATTTAAAACGCTAACTGAGCACATCTTTTGGACACAACATCCATTTATCAGTCTGTGCCATTTTAAGGACAGCAAGCCCTGCCATTCCATCAGTTAATGGTCTTACACTATTCAATATTCATTGGTGCCACTAGCTAATTTTACTCTCCATTGCTCTCTTGCTTATATGAAAATGCTGTGTGTAGGAAGGCAAGAAACAATTCAAGCAATATTGTCACAGCACACACAGAGTAATACTGCTAGATTAAATATGACTTATTAGGACAATCACAGCGGTATGAAACCTGCCACATTTCAAATAAAATAAATACTGTTAAAAATGGAGTTTCTGCAATAATGAGGTTGACCTAGTTGAAATAGCACTGAAACCAACTGTAACACCTGCTAGAGGCCAAGTCAGGGCAGCTCTTCAGCCACATTTGTAGCTTTTCAGGTGATTTCCTGATGTGCAAATTCCCATCTTTCAGAAAGCTCAGTCACGTGTGCTTGGATAGGCCAGGCCTGAGCAGGGTCTGACAAGCCCAGTCAAAGCACTTTCACTGGTGAGTCTCTGTGCCTGTCTCTGCAAATCACATTACAGATGATGACCTGGCCCTAAATTGGTTAAAAGTGAACAAAGACGAGATTTATAAAGTCATGGCTTCAGCTTGTAGGCAGTGCTGTACGAAGGCACTGGTCCATGAGGCTAAGACCTCCAGAAATTTATATGGTTAATGGATACCCTGTTCTCTATCACTAAACCCTGTGTGCCACATGGAAAGCAAAAAGGAAAACATCTCTCTTCTCTCACTTCCTTAGCAGTCATATCTGTTGCCACAACAGATGCCAGCTGATGTGAGTCTAATGTTTAGTGCAAGAAAACTACAAATATCTTACTCATGCTTATCTCCCCAGGAAACACAAAGCCCCATGCAAGCCTAGACTCAGTGTTTGCCACAAACAAATGCCTTTACAGAATTCTAATATAATCTACTTGTTCTGCCTTTCCACAGTTCCATTTTCTTTGCAATCAGGCAGAGAAGATCTCAGATACTCTGACAGAAGACCAGCACTGGAAGTTTAACTCCTTGTCTTCCCTCCTCTTTCTTTCAAAAACCTACCCATGCCCTTTCCTTTCAAGTTTTGATGTTTCCCTTCATTCCTATTACTCTGATCACTTTTTAAGCAGTAGGATAGACCGAAAAAGCCTGGGGGAAAAAACCCCAACAAACCCAAACAAAACCCAGTCCCTAGAGTTTTTTCTGGCTTTATTACTTTTACCTGAAAGACTTCAGGAGGACATTGATGCCACCTCTGTTACTTCTATTTCTACTCTATCAACCCTTCCATGTTATGATCCAGGCAGGGAGAATACAGCATGTACATACAACTTCAACCTGTTAAGGAGCAATACAGATTTATTTTTTTTCTTTTTAAAGCAAGTAACTCAAACTAATCTACTATTAAACAGTAAGATTATTTGCTCTTTCAACTATTAAATAAGCAATTTCACTGAGTCTGGTGAGTCTGAAACTTGGTGTTTCAGTTTTTTTGTTCATGAGTTATGGGACAGCTCGATACCTCGTCCCTAGAAGTGACTGACACTGCTGTTGTCATCCCTCACCCACTAAAGACCTTGATAAGCACTTTGATAAGTACCCTGAAGACCTAATTAAATTAACTCAAGAACTGGAAAAATCTACTTGACAGGGAGGGGCACCAGGAAGTTAATCCACCTAATTTGACAAAGAAAAGTTTACACAAAAGTATTTTTAGTGTTTGAATAACATAGCTCTGCTATTCTCAGATAACTTACAAGGAAAATCTGGTGTTCAGAATAAAAACCTCATGAAAGCACAGACAAGCCTGTTGAGATGAACTGCTCATAAGAGCTGTTAGCTGTGAATATAATTGGCCAAGATTTGCACTGGGTCCTATTGACCAAACTGCCCTGTTGAAATTTTATTATTTTTTCCAGAGATGCTTGTGATGTTCTACCTAGGTCACTGCAGTCTTCCCTGACCTTGACATCTTTGGGCACTGGCAGGCAATTTCTTTATATCAGCTGCAGGGATGCTAATCTCCATTAGGGGTTGATCACCAGCTGAATGTCTGCTCATGTCCTTGGGCTGAGTGCAGGGAAATAACAGACAGAAGTTAAGAGGATCTGGACTGATGGAAACAAATGAAAGTCTAAATATAAAACTCGTTACTGTGATCCACACAAGCTGCATTTTTTCCCTGCCTGCTTCTAGGTTCTGCATTACAGGGATTGCTGTTTGTATTTGGTTAGAGAAGCAGGACTTCAAGGGTTGCATATGGGCATGTTTTGCATATGGCCATGTCCTTACACATTCACTGCCCTGTGAAGAAATTGTAAGAACTAAGGAACTATGAACAGGAGGGAGTTACATCCATATCTGCTCCATTTACAATGTAATCACTTTAAAAATATATATCTTTGTGTAGTTTGAACTACAGCTGAGGGGATTTTGTTTTGTTTTTACGTTTTGTGTCTGCCATGTGGAAAGTCAGCACAGAGAAATACCATTTCCAGCTGCTGTGTCTCCATACAGGCTCAACACAAAGAGCTTGTAAACCTTTTCTTCAGCACCATCATGTTATCCAGCTCCATCAATCAACATCTCACAGCAACACCACTTGAGGCAGCTTTTTGGACAAAAGCTTTACCTGGGATTTAAACACTGTATTTTCCCATAAGCAGGTCCTATTGTCCTATCCCGTATTCTTTCAAGAAGCTTCAACTCTTCCAGTGTTAAAGCCAATCACCTTGTAAAAGGTAAAATGAAGCTAATCAAGACCATTGGGGAAATCAGTCTTATCAGCAATTTGCCAAATCAGGCAAGCCACCTGAGATTTGTTTAAGGATCAGGTGGATATCACAGCACACAAGCTGATCATACACACACAAGTACAGTGCCTAGTAAGGGTAGCTGGTCACATAAGCTGCACCTGCCTACTGCAGCGAAATTTCAGTATCCTTTGTTGTCTGGAAAGCATGGGATAAGATCCCACAGTAAATCCTTTGTGTACAGTAATGTCAGAACCTGCAAAGACTGCACTTCCTCCATGTAACACAGTAGTAGTGAATGCCTGTGTCTCTTGACCTTCAGACACAGGGAGCTCCCTGTATTCACTTCCATGTTGGCTACCTACCTACCTTTTGCCTGTCCAGACTTGTAGTGGATTTATTTTAACAGGCCAGATGGATTCCTCATGGTGTTCTGATGAGTCAAAAGGAGCAGAGAGCTAATTTAGGATCATCTGAGATGCTGGCAGAGCCACCTTTTTACTGCCATGGCCACAAAACAATACAAACAGCACAAAAAATGCCTACACTTCTATAAGGACAGCCTGGACCCCTCCTCACAACTCAGAATTTGTGCACCTTCATGTTGTCTCAGCTCGGTTTTGCAAGGGATATGCAAGGCTGTCAATATTTCTCCAGAGTATTCATTACACACTGAAACCATCACACAGCTGAGATCCCATTCAAGACATCAAATCTCAGAGCTTGCCTCAGCCTCATCATTTCTCAAACTTCTTTCTCATAATATTTTAAAGAATTTATTTAACTCTAGTTTCCCTTTGGGAGTGGATGTGGAGAGATGAGGACATGACACATAACAGTATGTACATGATTTCAAATTGGTTATAGATATTGTATTTTTCAGTGAGTCTTCATAATACCCTGCATTTTCAGTGCATTCCACCTCATGATGCTTATAAAGAACTCCCAGGCACAACAAGTCTGAGAAGTGCTTTTGCATTTGTAATGAACCCTAAGGGAGGAAACATGATTCTTTCTGTAAAACACTGAGCACATGGTAATAGCCACATCCTCAATCCCAAAGGACAAAGTGTAGTTAGAAGGACCCAGCTCATAAGTAATGTTCTTTACAGAACTATTTTTGGAGTTAGTTTTCCTTGCTCCAAGGAGCAAAACAGTGTTCTTAAAAACCAAATTTAGAAAAAAATGTTCCTTTAGAGGTCCTGGTCACCTTTTGATGGATAGACACTCATCTGTACTGGAATAAAAACACCTTAGTCAGAGCACTGTCTTTTAGTTCTTTGTTTTTTGAGTAGCTCCTGCTGGACACAGGAACAGTTTTTCCCAGCACAGCAGCTCTGCCTGCACAGAGGGGAGGATCTGCAGACAGCATGTGCTTTTTGCTGTGCATTCAGTCTTATTTTAAGACAGCCAAGTAAACAAACAAATGCCAGTCTCTTTAAGCAATGTACATTACCGGTCTCTGCTATGAACAACTTCCCACTAATGTGAATAAAGATCTGCCTTCCCTCACTCCCAGCCAAGATGACAGGACTTGCTCCTTCACTTGCTATATATAGATTTAAATTAGAAGTATTAGCTGAGCCTATACAAACATTGACCAAAGGAACAACTAAAATTCGAGGCCCCTGGTGACCTTTGATGACAGAAGGGATGGTATTGATGACATTAAATATGACTGGCTTATGTTTCCATTTGTAGAGGTCATTCATCTCCTTCTTCTCCCAAATGAGGCAGATACTCCTTTTTTTCTAAAGGAACAGCTGGTTACCCTCTGCTGTTGTCTTTTGTTCCCAAGAACTTACTTTATTCTGTCCATATTTTCCTGTGTTTTATGGGTTATCTTTTCCCTTATTTTATTGGTTATTTCAAGTCTCCTCACAGAAAAGACAGCTTTAAAACCATTTATTCCTCCAATTATTTTTTCTTTCTAATTTGCATTTGTTTCCTAAAGACCAGCCACATGTATAAAACAGGCAGGTTAGCAGCAGGTAGGAAATGTCTGCATTTAGTTTTTATGTGCTATCACACTGCATCTGCTCCCCTTTTCAGAGTTAAGCAAGGTGCCCAGAAATAATGAGAAAACCAACAACAACAAAACCCCCCTCTTTCATTTGCTCTGCCCATTTGAAGGTGTTATATTCCTCAGCCCCACCTAGACCAGCCATGACCAGGGCAGTTCAGTTCCCTGCAGGTTTTGCTGACCACACAGCACTCTGTAAGAGCTCACATCTCACCCCTTGACACAGCAAGCAAACAAATAAATCCAGCTGTTTCCATCCTGAGTCTTCTCATACTTTACAAATACCACTGTAAGGTTTTGAAGTCTAAAGCATGCTAACTGTTCTCTGCTGGCCTTGATCACATGTGTTATACCTACCACACAATTAAACTAACTACCATTTTATGGAGGTTCTCCCAAACACAAAGCTAAAATGCCCCTTTTATTTCAAAATCACTATAAAGAATGTAACATTTTCTGAAATCCATTGTGTTCAAAGCTAAAGATTCATTCTAGATGTGCGTTAAGGTTTATGAATCATCCCATTATAGCTAGTACAGAGCCTCTTAGAGGAAGAAGACAATGTTCAGAACTAAAACCTCCTTCCTTTATCCCTCCTGCTTTTGTAAGAGCCAGCCTTTACACTTAGCTAAAGGGCAAGAGCATCATTGCTCCTCCAGTTAAGTGCTCCCTGGGCCCATTTATCTCTAGCTAATAATCCAATTTGCCTGGATGTACTTGACTCCAGTAGGAGTGCAATTCACAGAGCAACTGCAGAAGGTAGTTCTTAAGGGATTCATCATATTACATGGAGACAGGCATTTTAAATAGAGAAGATATTCTGCCAGAGTGAGGTACACTCATACAGCCTGCATGGCAGTACTATGGCTTGCTTTATTTCACAACTACACTTAAAAAGCAAGCAGCACAAAACTTGTTTAATCATTCATGGAGTCATTTTACAGAATGCAGAGCCTGTAAACAGTAATTTTGCCTTTGAGTCTCATCCTACACCAAGTATAAAGAAAGTGAGAAAGACAGAAGTAATAAAGAAAAAAAGCCAATTACTGTAAAAGCATCACTCTCTTTTTTCTACTTACTTTGATTCAATGGGTTACAGATGTCTCACATCCAAAAAACATAGAAATATACCCCAACAATCACTTTCACATAATAATTCTCTTCATATTCTTTCTTGAAAGGTTATGGAAAAGCTTGACTTATTAATGCATAAACCTCCCCACCATCACTACCACCACAAAAGAGAAAAAAATCATCTCTGTTCTAGCCATTGTATTTGGCACCTCATAATCCAGCTCATATTATGGCAATGCTTCTGGGGGTAGGATTTCCATAATTAAACATGTCACAGCACAAAAAGTTTTGTGCTTTTAAGCAAGATCTGAAGAGCCAAGTAAATTTCTTACAAATTAGTATGATTTTAGTGGATCTCTTTTCGGGACCTGAGCTGAAATGTTTTTTAATTGCAGTAAGATAAGAAGTCCTAAAGAGAAGATCTCCAAGAAAAAAAGGTAGAGAATGAAACTGAATGCACAGGAGCCTGGGGGAAAAAAAATAAATCCCAGGACTCAGAAGCTGGAGATTTGTTCCCTAAATCTCACTTTGTTGACCTTCACAGTGGCAGCTGGCACATGTGAAGCAGGGCAAGGGAGCACTGCCGCGGTTCACAGCAGCTTCATCGGCATCCGACAACAAACCACAGTCAGGAACAAACAGCCAGGGAGGATCAGTAGCTGCTTGGCCACAGTCCCAGCAGCACCTGCCCCTGCTGAGCCCTTTTAGGGATATTCCCTAGAGTAAAATCCCCAGCAAAGTTTATTTCAGTTTACACACATGAGGCTGGGTGTTGTTCACTTCACTTTCTCTCTCCTCAGGAAAGGCATGAACTTTTCAGTGCCAGTTCCTCCATGCACTCTTAGCTACCAAATTCACCTGGCTGCAGCTCAAGCTCTTGCTTTTCAGTTAGCAAAATCTTTTTCAGCTGCTACTTGAGTGGGGACCCAGCTGTAGCTTATCTTCACAGAATCATACAATCATTTAGGTTGGAAAAGACTCTTATATTTAGAACTTTGAGTCTGACCATTATACACTTCTGAGGTAAGGGAATGTACGAAATACTGCTTTAAAACACCACTGTCAGAGCTGTTGTGGCAGATCTAGGGAAAAGATCTTTTTAAGAATGCCAGGAGATGATGAATATTCCTGGCACATGGACAGAGTCCCTTGGTCTCCCAGTTGCACCTTCCAAACATGAATTATTGATTTTTCCTCCTTGAATCAAAAGGTTTTACTATTCTCTTGGAAAAGTAATGTTGCCATGGTATCCCAGCACTTTAAAGCCAGACCAGAATTTATGTGACTTTTTCTGAAGATGAGGAAGGGGTTTGCCCCTTTTTACCAAGAACCACACCAACAAAGACCACATACAGTGTTCAGCAGCACTGGGAGTGCTGGGGCATATACACAGGTGCAAGCAATCCTCCAGCACATTTGAGAACCTGGTCAAAACAATGCTTGGGCTGAGTGCTGGAAGGAGCTGGAAGCAGCAGAGTCACCTGTACATTTAAATTATGTGTGGGAGCTAATACAAAGAAACTTAGGATGAAGTGTTGACTCATAATGACACTAATGCAAAACCTGCTCCTAAAAACAAACACTGTTCATTTTTGCTGGTCTTTCCGTGTCTTGACAAGAAACGAGAGAAACAGAGCATTTAGCTGATTCTTGTGCAAACAGAAAAGCTTTTATCCACCTCACATCTTTGCTGACAAGATGACAATGCATGCCCTTTCTTAAAATTTGATTTGAAAGTACTCAGCAGTTATGCCTGAAGATTTTTGTTTTTCATATATTTTTCATATACTTGTAGTTTTGTGGACCATTAATACACAGTTATATGGCTTCTAGTACTTTTCCTGCTCTTTCTCTCACATATTAGAACAATAAGCTAACCCTTTCTAACACATTCCTGAAATTCTGTTTAGTCTGATTTTCAAGAAGAAGGATTCTAACAAGGACACTGTTTTGCACTAGAATTTGGAAGACATAACAAGAAAAAGGGCAAAGAAGTCCCTGGAACAACTCCAAGGTGCAGACCCCAAGCGTGGGTTGCTGGGGCAACTGTTCTTTTATTGGATGTGTCTGCTAGATATCCTAATTAATTAACCTTATAAAATGTGTAGTAAATCAATCTACATGTGCACAGAGCCATATCTGTGCACCTGAAAGCTTTCAATCAAGATCTGCTTTTTATATTAGCACTCTTAATATTGTTTGGAAAGTTTTTGTCTTTGATTCTAGGCAACAGCAGTCACCAACCCATCACAGACACACGTGCTGCTTCCAGCCCCCAAAAGCCACATGCCTGGGGCTGCCTGCTCCTTCCTTCCCTCTAACACTGCCTCTCCCCTTGCCAGCAAGCTGGGCCCTGCAGATCTCAGAAAGCAGAACTCTCGCTTGGCTTTCTGGACATTTCTTCTTCTGAACCTAGACACAAACATTGAAGCTGCCACATGGTCTGCAGAGCACTGACTCACTGGAGCGTAAGATTTACTGCTGCCCAATAACAGAGTAACATTTCTACCAAAGTGAGCCCTTTAACAGAAATTTCATTAGGGAGAAAGGTCACCTCTCTAATTTCCCCTATAAATCCAATAGTGCCACAGACAAATCTATTTCTATATCTGAGGAATGGCATTATAACTTCACTTGAATGTCACAGCAACACACACTGTGAGGTAGTACAAACAATGCAGGTGAAAGCAAAAGAACTTCCTTTCATCCAAGGCAGTGATCTTCCCTAGTAACAATTTTTTTTTTTGTTCCCCTCTGCCATTTTATCACATGGTTTTGTACTGCTCAGCCTTAGTCGTAGAACTGTGGTGGTTTTATTTTGGAGATTCATGTGGGCAGAACAACCTCAGCAAAGTTAAAATAGATACATTGATTTGTTAGGGTGGGGAGTAGTGGCTGCCTCTGAATGTTTTCCTACTAGTGGCTTGTGCTGTCTTCTTGCCTGCCCCTTCTGCAGGATGGCAAACCCTGTAGAAGAGGAAAATAGTTTGTTTCTTATCAAGAACATGCTGTGCACAAAACTCACGCTGACAAAATTGTCTGTTACTCTGTTTGTTTAGTGACAGACTTAAATTTAAGGTGTTGCAGATCATTTCCTTTGGTAGCTCATGTGTGCACTAAAACTATCAGCTTTTATGTTTCTCTTGAAGTTTATAGGAGACAAAATATCTGTAGGAAGGTCTGTGTACACAGGCTTATCTGCAGCCTTGGTAACCCCTCACTCCCTTGCTCAGGACCTACCATGGCAATCACGGAACAGGCTGAGAGTAGCTGACTGAATTTCTTTCCTCTAAAGGTGCTCACTTCCCTTCTCAATATATTTAAAGCTTATTTCTAATTAGGACACATTACCATATCAGTGATGCTATTAATATCTGAGCTGTTCAAACCAATACTATTGTTAGGATTTCCCATTAGAGGAATGGAGGTAGCCAATCCCAACAATGCAGCCAAATCAAATCAATTGCAGACAAAGAAATAAAACTTTTATGTCCTGAGCCCTTATCCTTGCTCCTTGGTGCTGTTTTGGCCTAAGAAGTCAGCAAAACAAGACATCTTGGTCTGAATGCTTTGTGGCCTGTGAACAGCTCACACAGACAGCTCCCAGGTGATAGGGACAGGGCTGCTGCTGCCCATTGCTGCAAGGAACGCCTTCCTTCTCCTCTCATCCCTGCTGAGTGTGAGAGCTGCTGTTTAGCACAGGCATCTTAGAAAGCAATGATGCAGGCTGATTTACTGGAGAGCAAAGCTTCTTCATGCTGTTCACCCTCATTAGTTTTTATTTTAATCACATCTTGTTATGTTAGCCTGACAGTCCTCAAACTCCAGCTTAATTGAATTGGCTGAACTTAATAGTGACTTGCTGTTCACTGTATTTTCTTTCTGCTCCTATACATGGAGATAAACTTGGATTCCATCCTCATGTATGCAGTTCTTCCTCTCTCACACAGCTGTTGAGCATCCTTTCAGAAGGCTGTTAGATGCCAACTTAATGTTGGAAAGAAGTTATTTAGCAATTTTCCATAATGAGGGCACAGTCCCAAAGCTTCTATAAAAGCAGATAAATGTCATTTACTTGTCTACAAGTATGGCAAAGTGAAGCTCAAAAGGTGACAATGTTTAAGGTGTTTCTGGTCCAGCCTGCTCTGATGGGGCTTTCTCTAGTACAGCTGTTGAAGGGGGATGATATAATGTTGTGTAAAGCACTTTATCACAAAAATATTCTATTCTATTCTATTCTATTCTATTCTATTCTATTCTATTCTATTCTATTCTATTCTATTCTATTCTATTCTATTCTATCCTATCCTATCCTATCCTATCCTATCCTATCCTATCCTATCCTATCCTATCCTATCCTATATCTGGGATTGTTCATCAAGTTACATTCAGGCTTCAAAAAGGATTATGGACAGTGTATGCAGAATCTTGTCTTAGCTTGTCCTTGCTGTCAAACTGAGTCCAAAGTCTTCAGTGAAATGCTGTTCATCTGCAGGGGAAACCCTCCCCCAAGCATTAGAGAGCTAGGAGAGGAAACATATAAACCCCTCCTCCCAAGCACACTCTACCCCTCAGTGTTCAAAGCTCCTGTATATCTTTATTCTAATGTATATCAAGGTTTTTAACTAGAAACAATGCAGAAAGTTGTCACATAAATTAATTAGCCTTCTGAGAGACCTGCGTGGGTGCTTTTATGCAGTAGAAGCAAATTTACAATAGCTTATTGCTAATATAAGAGAAGTGATGATGTTTTCTGCTAACTTAGTTGCAACTAACATGGTACTGTATTAATTTACTTCTTAGCTTAGGATCTTTGTAAACTTAGTAGTAGTAGGCCAGAGCATATTAGCATTTAATTAAAAATAACACTAATATTTCTATATCTATCATATGAGGATATGAAAGGATAAAGCTAGCTCCCATACTTTGCAGCATCAGCTGCCAGAGATTTAGAGCTAGATTAGTTTGATGGATTAAGGTAATGAAAGAATATGTTACGATCTTGGGGATGGGTTGCCAAAAATAAGATCCTGGGGAACCACTATTTTTAGCCATTGTTCCCACACTAACCAGGTCCTGTGCCTGGAGCTACATGGTATAGATTTTGTTTCCTGGAGCACTTAACTGTTTTTCCCTAATACAGTTGGTTAATTTTTTTACTTTTTTTTTTTTTTTTTTTTTTTTTTAATATATATACAAGCACACAATATTTTCAATAACTTCAATGAGGCAATTAGCATCAGAAATAGAGAAAGCAATATACCCTGGGAATGTAATTGTCATGTAGCGCTTAAAAAATGGTGTTTTCAGAGAAGACATATGAATGGAAAATGGAATGAAAATTCTGCAGCCAGAGAGGGGAGACCAAGGTCGCTAAATTCGGGATGGATCCTGCAGGCTGTGTCCCCTGTGAGGGTGGTGTGGGGTAGAGGGTCAGGTTGGGACCTCTCAGACCTCTTACCTACCTTCAGGGCAGTTCTTCCGGCTCCTCCCATCCAGCCATTTCACCCACTGTGAAATGGCTGTGACTTTGTAGTTTCTGTTAGAGGAAAGTGGCAGCTGTTCACGTTCACCAAGGTGAAATTTCTGATGGCAGGCATTCGTCTTGGCATCAGTCCAGCCCAATTTCTTTATTCAACTTATTTGTTTTTAGTAAGAAAACCTACTAGTATCTTCATGCTACAACTGATGTCATGTCTAGGGGGAAGTTATGTACTGTACTTTGCACTGAGCTACTGCCCTACCACAGCTGCAATGTGAGCTCCCCTGCCTGAGATGCACCATCTGGAGTGGTCATCTGCTCCTCTGCTGAGCTAATTCACCTAAGTAACAGAAGAATGGCCCTGAACAGGCAGTAAACACAAACCAGTGTGACAGTAGGACAGTGGAGGAGCCAAGATGCCCTAGCAGCTGTAAGAGAAGGTACAAGTGGGGACAGGACCTTTTCAGTGGCAACTACTGAAGATCCACTCAGCCCCAACAATATTACAGGACCTTCACATCACTTTCTCTGCAGTGCTTGGCTGAAGTGGGGAGATGTTATTCTCTTCTCCTGACAGGGAAGATAGAGCTTCCCATGAGCTGAAGGAGCCATCCTTTCAGTTTGCTCTGTGGTAGAAATTTTTGAAGGCACGTGAACCTGTTTGTGGCTGGCCCTAGGGCTACTTAGTAAACACCTAGCTGTCAGCATGTGGCACTGTGTTCAAAGCCAGACAGAAAAAAACACCCTATCTATGTATGTAGGCACTCAGAGAGCTGTCAGAACACATTAATCTTCATTTGTTGCTTGCCTAGATATTACGTTTTCAGGCCCTCTTGGAAGACTGTCATGAATTTAAAAGGAAAAAACCAAACAACCCACAGAGTTCAATTATCATGTTGCCCTTCTCTCTTGCTTGTGGGAATGGGCTTTGTGAGTGAAAGCTGAGAGATAGTCAATAGCAAGGAAACCCTGCAGAGAAAATAGTGTGCACCCCTCAAGAGTGTGTGGGGCACAGCCCCAAGGCAGCTGTGCTGACTGGCAAGTCAAGTACTCAGAGAATGCTCTGGTAGCCTTTGGTGGCCAGGTGACTGTGTCAGCCACTTCTTCTATCGACACTCCAGCAAACTGTCTCCAAATGAACCACCAGCCACATTTACAGCCCTTCACAGATGAGCATAACAGATTATTTGAATTTGAATTGTGGATGTTTTTCAGGTCAGAAGCATTCTGGTTTTTTGTTCTATTTCTTGCTTTGCATTTAAAACAACTTGTTTTGTGCTTTGCTTGGTATAATACCAACTATCACAAGATGAAGCCTGTTCTCACCTGTCTGACAGATTGTTCATTCAAAGTGCAGAATTCTCTAAGTTTGGAGACTCACCTGCTGCTGGGTGTACTGAGTCTGGCTGGGTGCTGTGCTTTGGACTGGGGACTAAAGAAGCTGATAACTCACCAGTAGTGGCTACTGCTAAACTGTCTGCACAGTGCCAAGGTCTCTTCCCTTTCTCATTCTGTCCCCACAGCTGGGAGTGGGCAAGAAGCTGGGAGACCCACAGCTGGGACAGCTGGCCCTTCCTGGACAAAGGATATCCCATACTTATTGTGTCATGCCTGGCAGCAAAAGCTCAGGGAAGAGGTGTAAGGGAATAACTGTGGTGACAAGTAACCATCATGCATGTTGAGGTCTTGCTTTCTAGGAAGTGTCTAAATGTCTACCTGCGAATGGAAATAGTGAATTAATCCTTATTTTGCTTTGTTTTCACACACAGATTTTGCTTTCCCTATAAAACTGATTTTAGCTCGATCCACAAATTTGTTGGCTGCAGATGACCCAGCACAATAGATCAAGAAAAATCTGAGCTAAATTGGGTGGGACTAATGAATCAGACTTAGTGGATAATAAATCTTTTCTTCCTTTTAGGAAAATACTTTGGGTGTGCCTTTAGACAAACACTAAATTGAACATAGACTATAAACACTATAGCAGTGAGTCACTCAGAGAAGGCTCTGGGTTAGAGATAAAAGAGATTGACCACTGAAAATATTTAACTCATCTGCACTGTACCATGTGCTTGTTGGTTTCAGCTTTTACCTCCTTCCAATAACAAGTCTTTGAGGCGTCTTTAATTTGTCTTTATTCTTCAGTCAAACAATATCATCACTGAATCGAAGAACGAGGTTACTGGTTGAAATACAAGTGCAATGTGAGACAAATATGGAAGATAACACTTTGCAAATAAATTAATACAGAATAATTGTCTTTGCATAGTTCCGAAGTGAAAAGTAGGAGGCAGCAGTGCGCACGTGCTGTGAACTGACACACACCACCACAAAAACCCAAGTTCTGAGGCGAACTCTTGCAGCTGCAAAGAAAACAAACCAAACCAAAAATACCCCAAACCTTAGAGAGCACTAACTATTAAAAACCAGGCAGAAAGGGAACTAATAAGCATTTTTATCTTTTTCTTTTTTTTTTTTTTTTTTTCCTTAACAGACCATGCTGCAGAAAGAGTGTTTCCTCCACAGACAGAGATGCTTTTAGATAATCTGCCTTGGCATCCCATAGCCTGTCATACCCGACTGTGATGCTCCTTTGTTGCTGCCCATCTGAAGGCCTATTACGTTCTGTCCCTGCCGAAGCTGCTCTTCTGAAAATCCTCGTCGATTCTGCTGTGCTTTCCTGTCCAGATACACACACAAAAAAGCAACATACATACATCAAACATAATTCTGTGTATGATCATGAAATCACACAGGGATTGTGATCATGAAAATCAATCTGAAATTGGCTCATATCTCTTGTAATGCAATAAGTCATTTGCACCATCCCATATGCTGGACAATACTGGCTGGGCTAATTGCTTTCCTGCATGTACAAGTAATGCCCTAGTCAGACCTATAGCACTTTAGACTTTCACCGTCCCAGTTATTCCAGAACCCCAAGAGACTTCCCCAGAAGCTGTGAAAGGTAAACTATGTATGCAGTGTTGTATATAAAACACAAAATAGAACCCTATTTAGTGTTTTATATACAATCTGTGTTGAACCCTGTAGCTCTTAACAGCTGTAGTCCATGGGATCTGATCCATGAGACACTTACCTGTGCTGTACTACAAGTTGATACCCATCTAGAGCAACATAAAGACTGGTATAATTTAACTCAGTAGAGTAAATAAAAGCTGAGTGTATCCAGAGCAGCAGTGGGTCAGAGAAGGAACATTTTTGCAGAGTTTACATTGGTTGTCTGCAGAACAGAACGTTCGCTTTGTTGCCATTTCCAGATCTCTCACCTCCTAAGCAATAGACTTTGCCCTTTGCACCTGTGTCTTAACTGTATGATAGTCCTTTATCTTCTGTCAAAACATACTGATCACTTTTGTTCAGTGTCCCTGGTTTCAAAAGCCCTTTAGATCAATGAACCTTTGTTGGAGCATAAAAGAAGCCTTTTTCTCCCTGAAAACAGCACTGAAGGCCAAAGTGGCAGCTAAGAAGAAGGACAAAAGCTTTCACTCTGCTGCCTCGCAAGAAACTGTTCATCTTGGATTCATCTTTCATTTCTCCTAGGTGGGGAAAACAAGCAATTCCTGATGGAGAAGGATCAGTCTGTTGCTATCAAATGAGCCATATGAATCAGCAGTCCCACACTGAGGGAGGCTTTCCATCTATCAGACCCTACTCCCACCCTATTTCCCTGCTGTGTCTGTCCTGTGATCAGGTTACAGGTTACAATGCAATATGGCATTGAGTTACAGTCCCCTTTTCTTCCCCACCCCTCCACTACATGAGAATACTAGATTAGGTACCTGCTGAGATTGAGAACCATCAACACCATCCTCTGTGTGAGGGTCAGATCCTGCACTGTGCTGAGAACCCTGGCTCAAGTCTGAAAAAGCACTTAAACTCTCAGCTGGGCTCAGGGTGTTCAGGACATTGCAGGAGATGAACTAACGTCCTCATGAAAGCTCAGCAGAGCAGAAGGGGGAGAAAGATCCACAGGACACCAGGACTGACCAGTCATTTTTCAGAATGAGTCCTTAACTGGTGAAGTATGGACTAGTAAGAAGGTTTACAGAGGCCCACCACAGGCTCTCAGATCCCACAGCTTGTGCCAGAAAGCTCCTTGTTTTGGGGGAGGCACACAGACCTCTGGTGCCTCAGAAAGCATGCCCCTCTCATCACTGCTTAATTTCTTTTCCAGAATACTTACACAGCAGTAAACTACTGCCAGGATCTCCACAAGAGGATGTTTTTAGAACAACTCCTATTACCTAATTGAATCTCAGGTTCCCTGTGTCTGCCTCTATTTCAATGAAAACAACTAGGAAAACTAACATAGGAAAGCATTCTGGTTTTTTTTCGCTTTCTTCCAAGAATTTTTTGCTATGTTGATGAGTACTTCCAGAGAAAAGCAAAATGTAATTAAACAGGGGAAAAAAATGAGAACTGCAAAGAAGAAATAAAAGGAGAGACTAAAGGATAGCCTAGATATGCTACTAAAAGTTGATTATATATATAGCTTGGATCATATAGTGTTGTTCTTACCATCATAAGCCCCACATCTAGTATATGATGATCTTACAGATAACATGTACAATATTTGTTTTTAGGTGGGTGGAAATGTCCTTAACTAAGAAAAGAGGTGAAGTCAAGTCTCACACCATGTCAAGTTCTGTTTGGCCTGTCTGGTATCATTCTTCCTTAAAACTGAGCCTACCAGAGCTGTCAAATTTTTGTGCCAGCTTTACACCAGTGCTTGTGTTTGCCAAGCCACAGGATAACAAATAGCTATGGATCCATGCCCTTGCTAGGGCATGCAAGGAAGGGGGAATCAGTCTGATGGCGCTGGGTATGTGAGACACTGGCAATGGAAAGTTAAATGGCTTAGCTCAAGTGTGGCATTATCCTAATCACTGTAGATCCCTGCACAGATACTCTTGTGCCGGTTGATATTGGTCTCTCAATTTAACTTAAGGCGATTAAGAATCAGCCTGAAAGCCCTGAATTATGAGTAACACTGGGTGGCAGTGAGGGGGTTTAGTCTGCCCAAAGGGATAGGGAAGCTACTCAGAAAACAGCTCCTGACTGGCAACATGCCATAACACCAGCTTTCCTTAAGGCAGAGACTTATAATGACATGGTATTTCACAGGGGCTGCAATAGATATGGGTTGGCTCTCCAAGCAGTACAGGCTGGACAGACAGCGAGAAGGGAGGTGATCACATCTTCATCCATGCCAAGAAAAACTGTTCCCACCCACAATTAAGAGTCCAGATGAAAATTAATTTTTCAATGTGGGACTTTGTTTTAGTTACATAAAACAAATAAGTCTGTCTGGGTCATAGTGATTTCATGTCTGGTTTATATTAAAGAATGTAACCGGATTTGAAATCAATTTTAAACCTAATTATATTCCATAAATATAAATCTATTTATGCAGTGTATTAAGTTAATGTAATCTGATTTCATAAAAACAATGCATAGGAGTTTGCATTTATGCACCTAAAATTCAAAGCAGTCAGCACTCTTTTTGCTAACCTGCCTCTGACATTTCTGTGTAAGAGACACTCTTGGATGGCAGAAACTCATATCAATAATATGCCTGTGGGACAGGAGAGTAACTGTGGGAGGATTTCCTTTTCTTCCTGTCCCTGCTTTACAGCCTCCCTAGCCAAAACAAATGGAATTTCAGAACAAATGAAAAGCTTTGCCAGGACAGAGAATTCTTCACAGATAGGTGCTGCTCCCCAAGAAAAAAGAAGCCTAGGAAATGAAATAATTTTGGGTTTGATGAAAAAATAAAGATACTTCATGCCTTCTCTTTGCTCAGTAAAGGGGTCACTACTTGGGGATTCACAGACATCCTTAAAAGCCTTGTCTTCATTAGTCTTTCTGTCTGCTATGTGATGTGAGAGAGCAAATCTGATGACAAATGTACGCTTTTCCTGCTTCCCTTCTCTAGCCTCCAGAGAGAGAAACCTCCCAATTACAAGGAAACTTGGGAAATAGTCTTCCTTTCCTTTCCCAATAAATTTTCCAAAAGCCTAAAGGCAGATGATATTACCAGCTTCCCAGGGGAGACAGCTCTGAGCAGCTGAGCTCTGAACTTTACCTGTGGAACCAGGATGGATCTCCTTTGTAGCAGCCGTCATCCTTGGTGACTGCCAAACTGCCCAAAGCCATTAAGGTTCTCTGCACTGCTGCCATGTCCTTCCCTAGAAAGGCAGATAGTGAAATTATCATAGGAAATCCTTGCACAACAAATAGCTTGGTCCACTGAAAAACAGTTTTATCTGATGTATTAAGTAACTCCCTCGGTCCCTGAAGATGTGTATTAATAGAATTATAAATGCTATTTTACCGTTGCTGAAATGAAAGTACTGACGTGCAAGAGCTTATTAAAAGTCAACAAAGGGGTAGAGTTAAAGCAAAACTTAATTTTTCAGACATTTCTAGGCTTCCAGGGTTTTTGATTATTTTAATGCCTTCCTCCATACCATTTTAAGTCTATAGAATCCCTTTGGCAAAATTTCCTCTTAGGGAGAGATTACTTTGGTATACAAATAATGGTAATATACTCAGTAAAATGTGGCTGAAGGAGAATAGTGTGTTAAATAACAGTGCTGTGTCTCAGTTTATTCAGAGTAAGTTTGATCCCTTTGCTAACAGAGCTCACAGCAATTCTGGGAGCTTCTGTGCAGATAAATTCTATCAGTCCTTCCCAAATTAACCATCAAAGCACCTCCCTAAACCTTCTGACTTGCTATGATGCTATTTGGTTTAATATCTTTAATTTCTCCAATTTGGTCCACTATTTTCCCACATTCTCCCTATGCTATCTTACTTCATTCATCAGTACAAAAAGTCAGGGCTTGTCTCATCTTTAGCCAGATAAAAGTTACATAACTCATTACCCAATCCAGACATGCTTTGGAATACTTTCTAGCAAAAATAAGTTGCAGCAGGTATTTCCAATTGCGTGAGGTGGTAAGTTACTGGAAATCTGCCTTTTGTTTTTCCCTTATGAAATCCTTCCATAAGCATTTCTATGACTTCCTTCCCCTCTTTCATTCCAGTTCTTCCTAACATAATGTATCTAGTTAACAGATCTGATTCTGGTTCTTCAAATGTGAAAAGAAGCAATTCAGAAAAAAAGAGACACTAGAGACAAAATACCTCCAGTGCACCAATATTATTGAACATCGCTGTAGAGGAGCTGGAGTGTAGAGGGAAGGGAGCAGTGCACACTCAGTGTTTATGCAGTGCATCACTCTGATTACAGGCAGATCCAGGGCTCTGTACCACAGCGGCTGAAGTGAGGACAGCACACTAAAACTGAAAACATCTATCAGCTTCCAACTGGGGCCATCATATAGCCTACTAAAATTTATAAAAATCCTATCTGCAGGTGGACCACTTGCTCAGAAAATAAATGGTCAGCCCTCCAGAACTGATGTATTTTTTATGCATTTAAGGCAAACTGCATCAAGCGCTCCTTGCTCAGGAGGGCGGCTGCAGAGCTGACATCCCACACGCACGTCCACAGGCACACAGAGAGGAGCATGAGGCAGGAACCCTCAGAGCTCCCCAGAGCAGCAGATGTACCATATGCCTCAACAGATGCCACATACAACGTCCTTGGGATGCCTCCCATAGAACAGGAGTGCAGTGACTGCCTGGGATGAAAAGAGACGCGGAGAAGGATTTAAAAGTGAATCAGCTGAATAATGACGGCAAGCGAAGAAAAAAAGCGAAAGGAACAAAAGACAGGCAGTGAAATATGATGATCAGCCTTGCAGGGCCATCTGGCAGCCCCCCCACGCTCTGTGCTCAGCTCTGCTTTATTTGTCAGTGACGAGTGGGAGATGCTGCAGGGGGAAAACTGAGTGAGTGGGAGCTGAATGACACGTGACAAAACAGAGCCACGGCTCTGCTCTGCAGACTCCTTGCTGCATATGAGGAGTGCTGTGGGCGAGGAAAGACCTCAATCCAAGTGGTCTTGTGTCACTTGCCCTCTTCCAGCAAAGGAGACAAAGGGCTCGATGGTCAGTATTTAAAAAAAACCAAACCCTCCCCCCAAAAAAAACCAAACAAAAAGCCAAACAAAACCCACAAGAAAAAACAAACCAACCAACCAACAAACAAACAAACAAACAAAACCCCAAAACCCCAAAATAATAACAACAATAACAAAAAGAACAAAGCAAAATCAAAAAAACAGGGAAAGTTTTAAATTTCCAGTGCAGTCACCTGACAGAAGGGATCATACACTCTCCCTGAAACTGGGTTTGATTCTGGTCAAACTGCAGCAAATTGTCATCAGTGCCTTCCCTCAGCTCCAGTTCTTGTTTATTTACAGCCATGTGGGCTGCCCACCTGGCCCACAGCTCCAGCCTCTCTGCAGGGACCCACGCTGATGACACTCCTGCATCTCAGTGTCCTCTGCAGTGTGCTTTCAATAGCACAGCATTGTAGAGGAACTTGGCACTGTTCTTAAAACAAGGAGGAAGGGTTCTCTGCTCACTTCTTGTGCTAAGCCTTTCTCTTTAGGGGAAACCTATCTGGAATGACCTCCTCTCCAGGTCCAGAAAGGAGAAGGTTCAAACACAAAGATGGAGAATTGCTCTGCAGAGTACTCCAGAAATGCTTTTTTGTTAATGTTGAACAAATACCCAGTGGGGCACATGCCTCTTGCCTGCCTGGAAATACATCAAGGAGGGATCAGTACAAGGCAGCAAACATGTCTTGGGTGTGGATCAGGGAAAGCTGCTCAGCACAGAACATTTACGTAAGAAGGCACCAAAAGAGAGATGATACTTCCCCTGGATCAAGAAGCCACAGAGATGAGGAAAAATGCAACAGATGGACCGTGTGAGTTTGAAACAGTCAACAGTAGATCATATCCTAAAACATTTTCATTAATCATTGCTAAAAATTTCAAAGCAAATGCTCACAGAAAACAATTAATGCCAGGAGAAAGCTGTTTCTCAGTCACACTTTTTTCTTTCCCTATAAACATACTTTGACATCTCTCTTTCTAAAGAAATTATGCTGTGAAGTGCAGTGTAGGGCTGTAATTATGAAATAGTGAATGAGAGACTGTCCTTTCTGCCCAGCTAATGCATCCCTGTTCAGACAATTCAGCCCTGAAGCAGCACAGATGCCAGAGGTCAGAGTTATGGTGAGACACAAAGAGCTCTCACTGCTGGAGAGACATACAGTTTCATCCCAGCACTGAAATGAGCAGCAAGAATGATGAAAAAGGAGTGGGAAAGTGAGGAGTCACAGATGAGCTTTGGGAAGTCTTAAAATAACAGTGAAGAAAAGCCTTGTATGTCTTCTTCCTAGGTAGCAAGTTGTGTTTTGACTTCCTGTCCTCTAGAAGTTACTATCTTTTCACCTTATGTCTGTTGAGAAAAGGGGATGAGTGAAAGGAGATTAGGAGACAGCCACTAGCATTAAGAGCATTTTGTCTTCCAAGCAAGTCCTTTTCCTCATAAGGATCAATGTACCATATTTTCATATGCGTGGTGGGAAGCCATTGCAAAAGACTGCAAAGAACAATGTCTGAAATGAGCGATTATCATCCCTTACAAGACAGATAGAGCTTTTCTCTCAGTAGCCTGCTAGGCTGAAGGGTAGGAGGGTGCTACTTCAGGAAAGTGGAAATCCCTTCATTTAAGACATGTAAAGACAAATTGTATAAAACGTTAAAGACTGAACTGGAAGAAACAATCCTGCCTTTGTGCCAAAGGTATGGTCAAGCAAATCTGGCACTCTGAGACATCTACAGATCACAATAACTCCAGCTGTCACTATGTCCTTTTCCCTCTAACCCATTCCTGAAGAGCTGCCTAGTCTTTCATTTTTCCAGCTGTCCTTCAGAGGAGTGATCTCTTCCACATATATCCTGACTGCCTGTGAAAACACACCCCACTTTTTTTCTCTCAATGTGCACTCCTACACAAACTATACTGGCCAGCTTTCTCAGTGGATTGTTTTCCTCTTTCCAGTGTTTGATTCTCCTGGAAGATTTTTGACCCTTTCATATGTGCCTTTCACTATCCTGCAGCTGTCTTTGCTCTGAGTGCTCAGCCAAAGCATTGCATCACCTTGTCCAGGGAGATGCAGGATATACAGTGTTTTTGGTTAGAGCACCAGGATGGGATGTACCACCACAAAAGTGGGAAAAACCAGCCCCATGAATGCACAAATGACTCAGCTCTTCAGCAACTAGAACAGGCAGTTTCTATTTCGAGCATGGGATGGAGACAGACTTCACCTGTCTTACTTTAAAACCACAGAAGCACCCTGAGATTTTTTTGCTGTTGCCATAGTGACCTCTCCTAAAAGACTGTCTCCTTAGAGAGAGAAGCTCAGCTAACATGGCATTAAGCAGTGAGTTTTGTTTCTCACTAGTCATAAATGAATCTTCATAAGCTTCACAGAGGCATATATGCTCCTGGGAATACATTTCTTAGCTCCAATTTAAGCTTTGCTTATAATCTGAAAACTGCAATAAAATTTTGTCATCAGAAAATCAGGGTTTTACATGTTCTTATTAGGAGCTATTTACTTTGAAATAACTAGCAGAGAGAACAGTTGTTTTATTACATCTGTGAATTTCTATCAGAATGATGGGGTTTTGGATAACACATGAGCTTGGAAAGGTTCTGTTATGCCCTCAGGGTAATATAAATCCCTCAGAGGAAATAATGCAGCACTGAAAGAACATGGTAATGAGGTAAGGCAAACAGAAACAAAAGATAATTACATTATAGAATATGCCTAGACAAAATGCACATCAAAGCAAAGTAAAATGAAGACTGTAAACTGACTTTCAGTTTATTATTTTTACCTTCCCATAAATCCACTGTCTGGAAAATATCTGTTGTTCTTACTCCGTAGATTTCAGCAGCTTTTAAGAACTGAGATATTTGTTCCATCTGCTTGAAAGCCATTTTTGATTCAGAGATCTTTGCAATAGGCTCATTTCCCTTTGGATGCAAACTGTTTATTAACTTGCATAACAGCTGAGAGATAAAGAGAGAAACAGAATTAGAAAGCAGGCACCAAACTAAAAGGCAATTTCTGCACATAAAATGATGCTCCATAATGCTTTTGACCTGGCATTTCCTGTCAGGGACACAATTTCTTCAGTTAAAAACAAAAAAGTGATTTGATAATAATCAAAGTATATTAGAAAAGCATTAAAGCTTTCATTAACTGAGGCAAAAGCCTAACCATATAAATCCTAATCTTCTAGAAACAACAAAGCAATCACTGGTAGGGGTTATATAACAACTGACAGAGAAGAAGCCTCATGCCCAAGCCAAAAAATAAGCAATGTCAATGGAAATGTTGTTAAAGTCACTTTGGCAGAGATTCAATGATTAGCATAGTCTTACAGCCACTGCAAACAGCAACATCTGCCTGTTGTTCAATAAACCAATGGAATACAATTTTATTTATACAGTTTTAGCTGCAGAATTATTCCCAAGAAGACACTTATGACACAATCCTATCCTTCAAATTTGCTATATCTTTTCCCCTTTCCTTGTCAACTCTGCTTATTTCTTTAAGATAAAAGTATACATCTCATTTTAAAAAAATCTCATTTAACTGCATGAAAAAAATGCTGAAGGAATGAGTCATACTTATATATAAAACATGCATGACTCATAAGAATCATAAATATTGTACTGATCTCAGTGCACTAGTAGGATAATTCATCTTCTGAGATTAAGACTCTTGGTCAAAATGAAAAAGATCCAATGCTAAAACATATATTTCTGCACTGACCATGAGTTCTGACCAATTTGTCTAAATGAAGACAGAACACAGGGGCAACTGTGCATATAAAAACATGAAAGTGTGCAGTTGGACAAAACACTTACCGTTCCATCCATCAACCAGGTCTGAAAATGTTGCCTTCCAGGAGGTGGGTGCTCTATCTGTTCTCCACACTGTACAATAATCCAGTTCACCAGCCTAGACTCTAATTCCGGGTCGTATTTCTGTTCAATCTTTTCCTGAACTTCTCGGCTTAAGCCATAGCTTGGTCCTCTGTTAGCCATCTCTGGAAACAAGGGAGAACTTATTTAGTGGGCAGAGTCCTAGTCTACACCTTTGAAGTATGCAACAACAGGAAAATTAAAGGATAAAAGAATGAGAAGCCTGCCCTAAATGTTAGAGAGTTGAACAGATGTTCATCAACACTGAAAGTAACTGTATGGCACCGGGTTATAGCTCCACAGAACAGGGAGGGATCAGTGAAGGAATATCCTTTTCAAAAAGCACAAATCAGCTACAACATCTTTTTTAAAAGGAAGGAAAAAACAGCAGTCGCCTCTGCCCAACCACAAAAACAGAAGAAAAGCAAGATTTAAAACACAGTAGGTTTGAAAGAGAGGCTTCTGCTATGTTTACAGAGAATACAATAGGGTTGTCAGATCAACATTACAGCTGCCTGCAAATCCAAAAGCACTTTAAAATTGCCTACCTAATTCTTGCTAATAAGAAGAAGGTTGTGCATGGGAGCTCGAGCAATCCGATTAAAGATGCAGTCAGAGTCTTCCTCAGCAGAGAAGCAAGGATGGAAATCCAGAGATCAGCACGCTGAAAAGCGAAGATGAATTTAAGAGACGAAGGCTGCCACAAAGCCCTGCTGCTGCAGCAGCATCGTGGTTTGAAGAACACTGTATTGATTTGATTTTCCTCACATGTGAGGAGGGTCAGAGCAGGGGCGTTGCTAAGAGCCATTAAAGAGACCTGCCTCCTCAGTCACAGCCCAGGGATCCTGTTTATCTCGCCCATCTGTGGTCTGTTTTCATGCATCCTTCCTCAGCCTTTCGCTGCTCACCCCACCAGCTCAGATTTACTCCACCTAGTCTGCATCAACCCAAACTGCAGCAAGCATCCTGCTGACAAACAGGCAGAAACACAAATAGAGGGACTCTGTTAAATGAAAGTGACAGAAATTACCACACATCTAGTTTATTTTTAATCATAAGCCAGAAACAAATCTTTTTTCTCCCTGTTCTGCATCTCAATGATAACAGGCTAAGAGTGTGACAAATAATTTCTTCTCTTCCCAGTTCAAATGCTGATAAAAAGTTGGAACAAGGGGACAATAGGATGAAAAGTGAAGGAAGAGAAGGCAGGTAGTAGAATATTATTATCACCCTCTCATCAGTATATATTAGGCTATCAAACAGTGGAATGGTGTCCTGAAAAACAACTCAAACCACTGAAACCAAGGGGAAATTACTGAAAACTAGCAAACCTACGATAAAGCACATACTTTCTGCTGGTATGAGTCAGCTAACCTCCAGTGATAGGAAGGGAGCTATGCCCATGTACAGTGTTTAAATTTTGATTATACCACTCATACAATGTGGAAGGGGAGAGAAGAGTCAAGACGAGACTTTTCTTGCAGTATGATTTAATCCTATAATAAATAAAATCACTTTGCTTCTTTCTGAGTTACACAAGACTTCGTCAAAAATCTTTCATTCATGTTGCATTATCCACTCTGGTATGAAATAGTTTCCTTTTGGCAAATGATTAGTGTTCAGCTTGATATGCAAGAAGGTTGATAAACTCCAGGTGGATACACAATGAACTTGGCCAACAAAAGTCCTTCTGCTGCATTCAGAAAGGAAAAAAAAAAAAGGGGGGAAAGCAATACAGTTCCTTGTATATCTGTTTCATAATTCATCCATTACTTTCTCATTTTAAGATTTTGAATTCTCAGACTTATACTGCTTCTGGTGCTGCTGGGCTTGAGCAGACTCAAGAGATGAAAAATTTAATAGATGACCTAATTCATTGTTGTCCTCCACAGGCTTTTCATTTAGTGCTTTCTCTTCTCTGCACTGGTAGTTTTAAACCCCTATGAAACACTTGATTACATAACTCAGCAGGCTACGTGACAGGGCCACCACTTGAGCACTTTCCATCTCAGTGAGCACGGGGCTGAAGGCACAGCGGATGTGCAGGAACCAAGGCTGCAAGCCCAGCCTGGAGATCAGAGAAGGAACAGGCTCCAGCTGCAACAGGAAGAGGCAGAATATGAATTTGACATCCTTTCCCTTCAAGCAGCTGTTAAGGGCTGGGCTTCACACTCTTTGGCCAGTCCCAAAACCAGTGAGCTTTATTTTACACTTTCAGACATTTTTGTGTTCTTCTGTTTAGAAGGAGCTACCTCGGGCACCTGACTGTTTCTGGTCACCCCAGGGGGCTCAGTGCTCACTGCCAACAAGATTTCATGAAAGTCACCTACCTTTGCATCAGCCTCTGACTCTGTTTCCTAACCTGGGGCAGGGATGAGTAATTTAACTCTCCTGAGCTGCAGAGCAGAGGTCTCCCCCTTCACAGATGTTGCCTATGCGACCTGTTCTCGAGGGACTGTTCCATGCTGGGAAAGCTGAAAAGCTTGTCCATCAATATCAATTTTTCATAAGGCTTTGAAAAACTGGGAAACTGCACAGGATTGGAAAAATGCCAGCTTCCCACCAATATTTTCCAAAGTACCACTGAACAAGTTGTAAGCCTGCTTTCTGTGCCATCAATCCTGGGGAAAAGAATAGAATTTTTTTTTTTTTTTTTTTAAGTGATAATGTTGATGCAATTTATTAAATGCTCTGTAATATATTAGAGCTGGCTACTCCATGACATGTTGATTGGGGAACTAAACCAATTCTGAAACAACATGACACGTTAGAGATATTAAAGCTGGCTAACTAGTCGATCCTGTAATAGGACTGTAACTGAAAAATCATTAATGATGGTGTGTATTTTATTCAGTTTGTGCAAAAATACGTTCCCAGGCCTGAACTATTTAATGTTATTAGAAGTCACAAGAAAACCTCCCAGGCTCCTAAGATCTCAGCTCACGTAAGCAAAAAACCTTCTTGAAAGCAGTCTACATGGAAGCAGACAAAAAGTGTCTTATTGCAGCCAAAGTCCAGTCATCATTGACAAATTACTTTTAAGAACGCAGCACTCTGTCCTATGACAAAACAGATGTAAAATAAAAATAAAAATATAAATGCAGAGGACAATGAAGATGTTGGCTAATACACTGTGACTGAAGGACTTGGCTGAATAAAACATGAAACGTGCACATCAAACAGCAGTGGGAATATCATATCCAGTTCTGACAATTACTCTTCATAAAAAGGACTGGAAGAGTCAAGTAAATTTAAATATGATTCCAGTTACTGAAGGATTGAAAATTAGAGCTTTTACAGTAAACACATCAGAAGGATTACCTGTTTATCTAACCAAAACCAGAAGTTAAGAAATGGCAAGCACATGTGCCTACAAATTAAAGAAAAACTGAAGAAATTTAAGTTCCTTATGTCAGACAAAGACAGATTAAAGCCTGAAGGTTAGAAACGTGATGTAGAAGAAAGGGGCAGGTTTACAGCATGAAGGTACTACCATTAGAACAATTTACCTGCTGCTTCTAATGGATTTTGTCCTCTTATTTTTCTTGGCAACGCAAGACTAGAATTTATGACTAAAAACTAGGGCTGAAGCTTGAATTATTGAAGTAGCATTTCATGCCTGTAAGCACCATGACTCACCTTATGCTCCCAGATAATCACAATATTATCCTATAAATTTAAAAAATCTTTGTAAGCCTACGAACAAACAATGCCAAAACCAACAACAAAACTGACATTAACTAGCTCACTACCCACGTGTAGATCCAGGGTAAGTCAATAGTCTTCAATATCTTCCAACTAGACTACAGAAGAAAAAGTAAAACCTATCGTACCACAGAGCAATCATTAACCTTTGCCAGATTCACTGTTTGGCAATTCATCCCTTAGAAAGAGCCTGATATTTCAGCTTTCCCAAGCATGATCTTACCAAGTATGTTGAATCTATCCAGCAGTAACTGTGAAGTCCAGGCTCCATTTCTCTGGTATGCCACTGTACAATAATGGACCTTTCATTATTAAGTTAAGAAAACCCCAAAACCCCAAACCAACCAAAACAAAAAGAGGGAGTTTCCCAAAACTAAGTTTACAGCACTTCCCTTCAAAAGGAAATGTCCGAAGAGCTGCTCAAAGATCTTCCCTGCATGAATGTCTGCATGTGATGCCAAGTTTTCTAGAGTTGCAGGGAGGATGCTCAGGTCCAGTACAGGCTCAGTTCAAGTACAGGGCCTTTTTCTGGGAGCTTCAAGGCAGGAAAGTGCTCTGCAGAGCCTTGGTTTTATGCATGGCCTTGCTTTGTCATAAGATACCTGTAGGTGTTCTACATAAGAGAACTAGTCAGACTAGGGGGAAAAGGTACTGTTAGAATATTGCCCTCTTTTGGACTGTGCAAAAACAGGTGGCAGAGTTATCAGAACCAGGGGACAACATTTATTTTAGAAATTCTAACTTCTCCGTTACTTTGAAATCTACAATCTAGAGGTCCTTGATGACAAAAAGTGCTGACTTAAGCAAGTATCTTCCCTTCCACCTGCAGAAAGGTTTCTTTGCCATCTCTGAAGATGTTATGCCCTTGCCCCAAGCAAGTGCATACCTGGAACACCTCCAATTTTGGTTTAAAAGAATTCAGGAAAGAAGGACATTCCTATCTGTGTGACAAAAAAGAATGCACCAATACTCCAGCCTGCAGAACAAGGTGTGCCATGAACAGGAGTGTTTCTGTAATTTTTAAGTCACTGACCACCTTCCAAGCAGCTTGCCAGCAGAAACAGTTAGCACTGGAAACCAATAATTATCAGTATTCCCAGTATTCAAGATGATCTTGGAGGTAAATTGTGCATTTGAATTCTCAGGACCTCTTAAGTTTTGTGCTGGATTAACAGACTTCTTTGAAAGAAATCCAGGTTTCCTATCAATTGCTTATTTGTCCCCAACTAAAATGGTACCTGAGAACTACTTTGGTTTGAAAATTATACATTGCAATGCACTTTCACAGTAGAACAGAAAGGAAGCAACATCTTTATTTCACTGAAACATAGGTCAAAACAGACAGCATAATTTACAAACAAAAAACTCCCCCAAAAGACCAAATCCTCTAACTACATAAATGCTGCTTCTTATGGTTTGGGATTTAGTTTCACTCTAAGGAACTTATCAAGAGCTACTGGCCCAAGGACATTCTGGCACACTTTCAGCCAGCAAGCCATAACCCATTAAACCCCAAACCTGAGGATTCTTCTAAGGCCAAGATCTGATCCTAGGCAGCCTTCAGGGAATGCTTTTCCCAGGCTACAGTCTGGGCAGCCCACTTGCATCACTCCAACCCCTAAGCGTGCTACTGTTCAGCAGACCTTTCCACTGACACCAGCACCTGCTTCCACCCCAGCAGGCAGCAGTGACCTTCTCATGTTGCCACGTGGGAGGCAAGTGGACAGCAATGGTGCAGATCAGAAGGCCCAGAAAGAACACAACCTTTCACGTGCTAGCCTAGAAACATTTCAAATACGTATTTTGATTTCAGAACCAAATGACTGGAAGTTTTAGGAGCTGTCATTTGCTTTTCCTTCCAAATATAAAGGCAGAGCTGCCTGAAGCTCCTTGCCAGACACAAATCAAGAGATTGCAGCAGGCTGAAAATGTGTCTAACTGTGAGCTGCAATTACTGCATCATATGGAGGATGCCCATTTCTCTTTAATGGAAAAGAAGCACTGGACCAAATAACATACATATGCAGGGCTTGAAAGAGAAATACTGCAGTCTGGTTGCATGCTTGACCTTGTAAGTTCTCTAATATAGATTTACACATTACGTGACCAAGGCTGTAACATTTTTGTGTTCGAGGCAAATATATATTGAAGAGAGATGAGGTGCTACAGTCACAAAGCAAATGTGAGCTATAAAAATTGACCAACAAACAGTAAATCTATGAGCAGTGCATTTCTGACCTTCATCTCTGCCCCTCTTTCCCAACAGTAAAATCTTCCCTTAGAAAATACCTGCCAGGAGCCAAGTTTCATGAACAGGGGCATTAAAACCTCAGCAAGCTGTCTGCTATTAAATGGAATGGCTGAGTTCCCTCTTCCTTTCCTGTCCCTGCTGGGCTTGAGAACAAACTTAGAAAGGTGAGAGTGCACTGATGTTTGGTATTTCTGTCTGCATTCCTTACACAGCTGATGAACTTTCACCAAGCCTTGGTGAAATTTTACATTCATACACATCATAATGTATTTGGTCATCAATACAAAGCAGAGAGATTGCTCATATCAGACAGGTCAAACACAGAATCCTCTTCTATATCCCCAGAAGTCTTTAGTATAACATAACTTTTCAGCACTAAAAAAACCCTACAAACTGTGAAAGGATAAGGCAGGTCTCTTTGTAACAGCACAACCAAGTAGCTTAGAAAACAAATTCAGATCTTGTTTGGGGTTTCTCCTGCCACAGAGGAGAAAGAAATGACAAGCACAAAGGTAATGTAGAAACTCTGACCCCAGTAGTGGTTCAGAAAATGTTACAACTCTTTCTTGCAGCGTGACTGGAGCACTGAAGATACTTGAGCAGCTGCAGAGAAGTCACAAGTTGAATGTTCCTCTCTAAGCACGTTTTAATTTGATATGAAAAGTATGGTACCATAAATCTTTTAGTCCCATTGAATAACAGCATGTCCAAGAGAGCATGTAACCAAATTAACATAAAAATGAAACAGCAGGAGGTGGTTCTTCCAAAGCCTATCCAGCCAGGCTTTTTTTTTGTGAACACTGCCTTGTTTGCATTTAGTGTTGATGCAAGAGAAAACAGCTTAGCTAAACTGAAACTACATGAAACACCACGAATTAAGTTAAACCCCCTCACCCTCCAAAACCAAAAAACTCAAACCACCTGGTGTGTAATACAAAGCCAAACAAGAGCAGAGACAAAATAAGTAGAATATTTAACAAGATAAAAATACATGTATCTAAAACTGTGTAAGTACAGCTGAATATAAGCAGAATAAGAGCACTTGTTTATTAGGAAACAAGTTGAATAAGCTTTAGAAACTGATTATTTCATGCAAATCAAGCTTATTGTTGAGGAAATGTACATTATATAGTCATAAAATATACTTTGCATTCGTCAACAAATCAGCAGTCTGTTAAAAAGCCCCCAAAACAGAATATAATTAATTACAAAGGATTTTAAAAATCTGCACCATGCAGAGCTTTCCAAGCATGTAATGTCCTATTTTAATACAGTATCTCTACAGAGGAATGAAATACTAGTTTTTAAACAGGACTGATACTGAAAATAATTCCTATGTAGGCATCTACTGGTAAAAAGCAATGCCCCAGGCATTAATACAGAGGACAAAACAGTACCAGTTTGGAATGACACCGTAATATGTGAATATCACATTATTTCAGATTGTCAGAACTTCCTGGTAGGTCAACAGCTACTCAGAGGTAGGATGTAAATCTCCCTAGTTATCACTATCCCTTCTTTCAGGGATCTGAGCATGCCAAGTTGCCAACAGTCCTCAAAACTCTGGTAATTTCCAGCATGAACACAGGGAAAATGCTTATGCTTGCAAAGATAAGTATCAATGGAACTACCATAGCAAAGTCAAAGAAAAAAGTCTGTCTGCACAAGGTCTACTCAGAGCCAGCTCTTCATATTTAAGCAAATCAGATTTACAAAAACCAAAAGTCAGCCCAGAGAGGACAGTAGCATCCTCTGAATTTCAAAACACTACCTGGAATAGCATCTTTATGAAGAAAGTATCATCTCTGCCTTTGCATTTAGGCCATATGTAACAAACTTTGGGTATGCAAAGGCAGAGATGCTGATAAATACAGCATTTACCTGTACTGTAAATGCTACCAGTGATCTCTGTTTAGGCAGCAGACAAGGAAAACAGAACTACAAAACAAGTGACAGCAAAAACACTTCCTCTAGGATTAAGTTTTCAGTAATGCTGTGCTTTCAGCAACCGATGCTGGTTTTGTATTGCCAACGATTGTGCCAACCCTGTTAATTCTCTCAGCTCATGTTATTACAGCAGAATAGTGGAGTGGGCAACAACACAAAACACCAACAGCAAACAAGGAAAAAACCCTCCTGAACACTATTTACACAACTGCTCCACTTCACATCTGCTTTCACCTGTCTTGCTCTAGGGCATTACAACAGACATCTACCTGTATGAAATTAAAATATCAATTATTTAATAAAGAGTAATGTGAAGCATGAATACAATGCAACTCTTTGAAGAGGAATACACAGCTACAGATTATGCAGTCACAAAAAGCCTTTTTCTTGTCTGAAGTAATAAATTGAATGTTTACAGGTATAACTCCCTTTTAAAAACAAAGGCTCTAAACTTTTCAGTCACTGAAGTAACTTTAATATGTGTGAAGAAAAAGTTTATTACAACTGGTAACTCTTGGTATTAATTAAAATTAATTACTTTGGAATTAATGCAGTTCATTTGTTTCACCCTTTTCTTCAATTATGAACCAAACCAGTCTAAGATGTGACAAAACTGGATTTAAAAAAGCCTATCATGGCTTAGGGCACAAAGTTTTGAAATCATTTTTGTTTGACTGCATCTTTAAAACTTGTAAAATTTAGTTTTTAGGTCTTATCAGATGCATATGAAGATGACAACTGCTTAACAGTACATAAACATGAACACAGCTCCAACTCCAGAAATGCAATTTGCATTCACTTTCTCCAAAGTCAAAAACATATTCCAGAGGTTTTAAAGCTAAAAGGAATTGCATAGTGATACAAACGGAAGAACAGTCTATGCCAGAAATACTTGGGAACAACATTTCATGAAATGTTCTAATTCCTCAAGCAATTATCCCAATCTAGTTTATCCTGAGCTGGATAGAGACTATTTATAAGAGCACGTTGTGACAGAACAAGGGGGAGAATGGGTTCAAACTTAAAGAGTAGGTTTAGATCAGATAATTAGGGAAAAATTCTTTACTGTGAGGGACTGGAACAGGCTGCCCGTAGGAGTTGTGGATGCTCCATCTCTGGAAGTGTTCCAGGCCAGGTTGGATGGGGCTCCGAGCAACCTGGTCTAGTGGAACATATCCCTGCCCATGGTATGGTGGTTGGAACTAGATGACCTTTAAGGTCCCTTCCAACCCAAACCATTCTGTGATTCTATGACTAATTAAGTTAATGAATTGGTACACTTGAAGCAGAAAACTTGCATCTCAACAAGAGCCACCTTTTTTCACCCTTATATCAAAATTAAATTCTTTTACATCACAGCTTCTTGATTTTTGCAGTATTGAAACCTAAATACAACTGTACTTCACAGGAACTCATCTGAAAGTTAGGTTTTGTTGTTGCTTTTTTTTACTTCAGTTGTTTGTGGTGTTTTTTTAACGTTAAAACCCATTACGTCAGCAAAGCCCTGTTCAGCACACTTCTAGTGACATGGCTAAAACTGAAAATGACAAACTCATTTTTGAATGAGTTTGTAGAAATACCTTACTCCCAACATCTTTAGTCTTTTAAGGTAACAACAGAGATGCTATTTACTACTTCAAATAATAAACCCAGAAACAACTATGCTTTTGACTGATGTTACACATTAAGGCCAGCCTGAATTTCCAGCCTCTCACCTGAGCTCTTCTCTCTCAGGTGTATGCATGGTACTGTATTTCTGTACAAAACCGAGGTAACAGTCATATTAGCAATTCAGTCCATTTCCCATTGAATTCTATGGATTTACATTTGAAGAATTATCCAACTATCAAATTCCATTTACAGCTTCTCAGGGTTGGACTCACAGCTGAAGAAGACCCTGTTCCCAGTAATCCACAGCTCTCAAGTCACAGGAAAGAGGCAGTGGTGCTCTGTGGCACTGCACTCCCCACTTTGAATAAGTTACTATTAAAGTCACCTTATTGATCCAGTTTCATTTTACATCAAGATTATTTATTGTTCCCTTAACAGTAGGCCCACAAATGAAAAACAGACAGGCAGCCAGGAGAAGATGACACACACCCTCTTGATAATCACAGATTAAGAGCTCTTAAGGCTTTGAGGCCCTGCATTCTTGGAAGTCAAATTCTTCCCTATGTAGTACCCCAAGCACACCATCAGGGTGTGCCTTCCACTTTTTAACTGCATTTCAGAACAAAATAACCATTTATCTGAAATCTGTTTATTGTGTTTCATGGTACTCACTATTCTAATAACTGACTTCAGTAAACACTCGAGTTGTATTTTGCTTTGCACAGATGGTTTCAGACATAAGATACAATGATGTTACAGCAGAAGGACAATAACAGGTGTAAAAGATGTGGAAATAAAGTGACTGTACAGGCCAATAGTAACAAAAAATAATCAACATGTCAGTACAAAATTGTAGGAAATTTGTGAAAAAAATGGTTGAAGTGGTGAAGGAGAGGTTCTGAACACAACAGCAGCACTCCTTCACACTTTGAACTGTGTGCAAATATAGCAATAATACAATACCTGTATTTACCAAACAGAGGTAAGGAAACAGCAGATAAAGCTCAGTTCCTACTGTGACAGTCACAGGCCTGTCACCATCTGGGTAAGAACAAGGCTTTTGTTACTCAAGGAAAAGTCAGGTGCAGAGTTCATGCACTACTGCTACTCTTCAGCTCATGCTACTGTTGACAACTTGTCAATTAGATCATCAACAGTATTCACAAGGAGCTTTGTATCCTCCTTGTCACTCATCCGATGCTGGCCGATCTTGCGGAGGATAACATCCACGTCCTTGCTCAGAACACGGTCAGCAACCTGCATGGAGATCTCCCAGGGGACATCACCATCCCTCATGCCGTGGATAAGGCGTATGGGACACGTTACAGGAATAGGACTATTCAGCACACAGTGATTTTCTGCTTCTCTGATGAAGTCATAGGTCAAGGAGTAATAGCCTTCCTCGTTGTGCTTTGTTCGATACTTCCATTCACCCTTTTCTTCTATCTCTTTTTGTGCCTATAAAAAGAGAGAGCAAAGAATAGACAAAACAGATGTGAGGAGTACTTAAGAGTACCTCAACTTATTTCTGTTCTAAAAGCAGTAAAACTCCCCCAGGCAGAAAATTTCACCTTGTTCACTTTTATTAGCAGAAGTATATTACTGTTCTCATAGCACCTGAGAAGACAAATCCCCTGCCATGTCACAAAAGCTGCTCTCCAAATTAGTCTAGTTAAAATTCACCAATGAAATGAAGTCTCTTAGACAGAATCTATCAGAAAAGAATAAGATGTATAGCCACCATGAACACTGAATCTCCTTGGCTTCAATCAGTTCACTGATCCTCAAATAAGGAGAAATCCTAAGGAAAAGACATTTTCTAGCGATCAGTCTTTTTAGTCTTTGCCACAACAGGTGTCTCTAAATATTGTATTTCTAAATTCTTAAGTATTTTCAGATTCCAAGTCCTAAATAATAATACTGACACTATAAAGCACCTTAGAAAAAACCCAAATTGGGAAAATATTTTCATTATTCTAAAGCACACATTATTTGTTGCCATGTAACAACCTCATTTACTTTCCTGGACTTTATTACCATCAAGGAAGAATCTCAGAAGGGGAGTTCCCACTACCTAAATCTTACAGTCTTTACAAACATACTAATCGAAGAACTTCCTTTCATTGCACACAGCCTGTGTCATACTCATCTCATCCAGTGCCACCTCAGTTACTTCAGTGGCTACTTCTCCATCCTTCAAAGCACAAGGATCCAATTGCAATGCAAATGTAAGATATTCAACACTGAAATCCAGTGGACTGCAAACAGCAGGGATCTGCCTTCACATCCTCTAAACCACAGTAATACAAGCACACTGGCTTGTGCTCACACTAGTCTCATACTGTGTAAGCTTACATTAAACAAACATAGAAAACTTACTCTAAAATTTGCAGGAAAACTACAGTTTAAATAACATAATTTCTGGTAAGATTTTTAGACTGCACAAAAGCCAACCACCACTTACCTCAATGGGAAGCCTCTTAAAAGTTGTTACAACGTGATCTGCTGCTACAGCTACTCCCACCAGAGCAGCTACTTTATCTGGGCGCGCTATTGCAGCATGAAGCATCAGCCATCCACCCATGCTGGAGCCCACCAGAATCTGGAAAAGAAAATTTAAAAAAAAAGAGAAGAAAATATAGTGTTTTACAGGAAATGGCTAATAGGTCTTTTCTTCTTGCATAAAGTATCAGTGTTCACTTGGTATAACTACTTAAACCTCGGGCATAATCCTGCTGTCCTTACCCAGGCAGAACTGCTGTCACCTCCAGTGGAAATTTTGCCTGAGTAAGCACCACAAGATCTGGTATTTATTATTCTTTTTGGCATGGCTGGTTATTGCTGTCTGAGACTGAAACACTGTAAACAAAATGAGAGTTGAAACAATTCAGTATCATATGCATACTTTTATGCTTCCTTCTCAAGATAAACGCACATGGTAAAGGCTCAGTGCTGTGAAAGAAGTAAACAAAAGCAATTCATAATACAAATTGGTTTTAAACACAATAGTTATTTCTAGGTCATAGGAGATTCCAAGTTTCTCAATTTCTAAAGTAACTGAAGAAATCAAATGCTGCTTCTCCTGCCTGTTTTTTAAAGCTATTTAATCATATGGAGTATCTTGTAACCTTCCTCAAATCCTTTAATTAATACATCAGCATGGGACAGTGACACACTTTTTCATTAACAGGGCAGCACTGCACGGGAACAATTCCCTGTCCCCTGTCAGGTGGCACCTCCACCATGAGGCTTTCTCAGACTCTCTGGGACAACAGCCACGCTCTGAGCAGGAGATTCTAACAAACAACTTCCAGGAGGTCCTGCCAACCCATGCTTCCATGATTTTGTGACCTACCTGCTTGCAAAAGAGCTCCTATGAATATGACCTCAAATGATTCAGCTTGGAAGTGAGCAGGTGTCAGCTGTTCAGCAAAAGCTACTGTTGACCAGAGCTATTATGGCACATTTTTAATCAAGGTTCTACCCTGAGGGAAAACCAGCATTCTATATTTAAAAATAAAATATAACCTGTGGTCCATCTGTAAGTTCATCCAGTATAGACAGAACATCTTTTCTCCACTTCCCAATTGTACACTCTTCAAATTTACCATCTGAACTTCCACATCCTGTATAGTCAAATCTGAAAAAAATAACCATCAACATGAAAGTCACAGTACTGTCTACAGCAACACAGACACTAACTAAACACTACTGTAAAATCAAATCAGCAGGGGACAAGATACCACACTGAGTGTTTTCTTATTTGGTCCTGTTTATCACTAGGACCAGAAATCACACAAAAACAGTTTAAATATAACATACACAACTAAGCTACACAGCGTTCTCTATCATTTGATGTAACATCATAATTTACAAGACTAGACGAAAAATTTTCCTTACAGATAAAAAGATCCCTCAGACACTTCAATTCTAATGGTATTTTTAAAATGCACAAACCCTTTCAAACACTGAACCCAAATATGAAGACCTGTGACATCCAGCATTCAATCTTGTCTACCAAAGAACAGCATCATCAAGCAGGGGCACGTTCTTCTAAACCCACAGAAGACACAGGGTAACTTAATCAGACTTGGCAGGCAAGGACAGTGCTTATAGTGGTAACATAAAAACCACAACTCCAGGTCCTTAATTTTTAATTTGTATGCCTACAGCCTGATTGTAACATGCAGCAATGGCTAGACTACAGAAAATTAAGAGAATTTTCTGAATTACTTTCAGAATACATTCTCCTGATTTATCTCAGTCTCTCTACTGACAGAAATCCTACATTTGGAAATGGAAGAAAGACTTCTTATGTTGTATACAAGCTGCTCCCTTAGCACAGGCAGCATCCCAATCCAAAAGCCAAACTTTATGTGTTTGTGTTAAAGCCCCTTCCCACAACCCATGAGACGAGTTTCATTTTCTCAAGAACAATCCTCCTCTATGTACCTGATGAAGGCATGACCTAATGATTTGCAGAAATCTTCAAGGGCAGTTGCTTTCTGACCGTTCATATTTGAATTGAAGCCTGGAAGGAAAATAACCCCTGGATTCCTCCCTTTTAGTTTCTGATAAGCAATATTTGGTCGATCTGGTCGAGAAAGAAAGCTGACTGATGACTTCAGCCTGCAAACTAATAAGAGAAGCTATTCAGTGCAATCATCATGATAACCTTGGCAGAAACACAAGATTTCATAAACACAGGGTTAGGCAAATACGGACATCTTATGTGAAAATAAGGTATTTTGGCTCAAGAGAGAAGAAAAACATCTCCTATATTCTTTAATGACTGACAAGTACTGATGAACCTGGGAGAGGAAGTTTATTGTGATTCATTCTCAAATCATTAAACGCCGACCACGTAGAGAGTTCACTCAGCAATCAGCAAAGTGGTTGACTGAAAACAAACACTAAGGTTTCCTAGACTTCATCAGTCCTCATGTTTCATACCATCTTGAATACACTTCCTCATTTCACAAAAAAAATCTTCCCATTTAGTATCTGCTTAGTTTAACCTTTTATTTTCAAAAAGCATAATTTTGAGACTAGACTACTCTGTGCAATGGAAGTTTACAAGTACATGAGGTGACAAATTTTTCATGAAAATTAGAACTGGGAAAGAATCTCGTGACTTTTTCCATCATGATGAGCATAAAACAACATTAGCATTGTTTAAACCAAATGAAATAAATAACATCAAACAAGGAAATAAGATTAACAGAGGAAATGCTAACTAATTAATAATTCCACTGAATCTCAACAGCTGCTACAGGATTTAATCTAACTTTAGCAGTCAGTTGTACCTCTTGCAGGTGAGGACAAGTAATTCGCAGAGAGCTGTTAAGGAGACTTAATCCACCCTATTATCCAACTCAGCAAGGTAATTTGTTAAACTGAAAGCTTGGTCAAGTCTTCTAAGACTCTGACACTCTTAATTCTTGGATTAGAAGATGACTGTCTCTTCAACAGTGGGGCACAGAAACGATGCAATCCAAAATAAAGCATCAGGCCTTCCTAGGGGTGGATAAATATTGCAAAAGCCGAGCCCTGACAGTATCACACACTTAACTGTCCTGCAGCCTTGAGTTATATTTTGCCACAGAAACTGTATCATTTGAACTACAGATTAAAGCCATTAAATTGCTCCTCAAACAATGAGGTAGTTCTTTATCCTACTGAGGCATGAGTTGTTTATAAAGGTGAATGACTTCCACGGGAAAGGTATTCAGATGCATCCACACCGTGGCTTTTGATTTGTGTGTGTCTCTCACCAAACCAGTCACTTCTTCAAGTGCCAGTAAGAGGAGACACACCAAGAAGTGCTAAATTTAACAGAAAAATAATTGAGAGTATTCTTCTCTCCCTTCAGCCCTGACAGCCATCTCTGAAGCCACTGTCTCCCACACTGCAGCACCCTGAAGGTGTCCTCAAATTATTCTGACACTGGGCAGGGTTCCAACTGCAGCTACAAGACACAACCACTGCCTAAGCTATTTCACAAACTATTCTTGCATTTAACAAGTTAATGGAAGCACCAGCAGCAATCCCGACCTGAATAATGCAAACCTCTAAAGCAACCACCGCAGCCAATCTAAAAGCAAAGCTCAATGCAGTCACCCTCTCGGATTTCTCTTTAGACAGACAAAACCATCAGCAGCTACCCAGTAATTTCTCCTCCTGATTTTAGGAAAAGACCTTGGTAAGACCAGGGAAGCATTTCTGAAGGGTGCAAGGCAGGTATTAGTGTTTATAAAAGCAAGTTACAGACAGAAGGTGATAGCTACAGAAAGACCACAGGACTCTTGACTGATGGTATCTACGGAATTCTCTTCCTACGGGAATCACTGTGCACTTTTATGAACACCAGAAACTCTGACTGAGACCAATATTACATTACACATCAAAGCCAAAGACATTCCCTGAGCAAATGTGGGAATGTTCCTGCACTGAGCTCTCCCCACTGCCAGCAGCAGCAGATTCATGCAGCTGTGACAGGTAATGGACACAACTCTGTCCACATCCAGTTTCATTCAACCACCCACCTTCCAGCAGGAACTGCTGACTGGCCTGGTCCCAAAGCAGCTAGAGACACACTCAAATAAAAACACTCTGATAATGTTACTGTTATAAACACACAAAAAGGGAGAAAAACCAGCAACAAAACCCCACTGTATTGAAGCTTTTACGCAGCTACAAAACGTGCACCCCTAGTGGCGAGTAAATTTTACTCATTGAACAACCTTAGGTGAGATTCATCTGCCCAGTTAAAGGCAATGAATAAACTCGACAGGTCAGAAAAGCAGGGGGACTGACACACAAGAAGGGACAGATAAACCCAAACACAAAACCGCGTGTTCGGGCAGAGACAGATCTCTCCCAGGACTGGATGCCAGCAAACCTTTCCAGGTGCCTGGCGTAGCTTTATAGACAGGCAGGTTTCACACCCCATTAAGAGACCTGGCTCCTCAAAATCCACCAGGAGCAAGAGCTTAGAGCCAGAAAAACACACGTGGGAAAGCAGCCGCCCTGTCCTGTGCACAGACACCGAGCCCCCCTGGGCCTGGCGGGGAGGAGAAGCCAGCCAGGAACCCCGTGGAAAGGAACCGAGTTAAGGCGCCCATCCCCACCAGAGGCCGCGCCCCGGCCCTTCCCCACGGACACGGCGCTCAAGGGGAGGAAAGGGCGCCGCCCACAGCCGTCACAGCCGGCACCGACGCACATCCTCTCCCCGTCCGGCCGGCACCCCGTTGTGCTCCGAGGGGCTCCCCGCGGCCCTTCCCTTACCCAGGAGCGGCGGGGCGGCGCTGAGCGGTGCCCGCGGTGCCCGCAGGGCCGAGGCGCGGCCGGCCCGCAGCAGCGCTCCCGCCATGGCCGCCATGGCCGCCGCCCGCGCACGCGCCGCGCGCCTCCCCCGCTCCCCCCTGGGCAGCCTCGGCCGGGGCGGGGCGGGCCGAGGTCAGGGCTGAGCCTCCCTGGGAAACTGCCAAGTTTTGTCAATAAAAAGAGTCAAAACGTGGATAGTGCGTTTCCCAGCGCGTGTATTTTCCCCGAGGCGGCTGTGCCTTGTAGACAAGAAGGAGAAAGGTGTGCCTTGGGAAGGGCATCGCCGGCAGGCGGAGGGAGGTGACGCGGCCCCTCTGCTCAGCCCTGAGGGACATCTCTGGAGTGTCATGTCCGGTCTGGGCTCCTCAGGGCAGGAGGGACACGGAGCGCCTGGAGCGGGTCCTGTGGCGGCAACCAGGGCGGCTGGAGCACCTCTGTTAGGAGGAGAGGCCGAGGGAAAGGCCCGGGGCTGTTCAGCCTCCGGACGGCAGAGAAGGGACCTCATTGCCAGGCTCACGCCTCCTCACCTTCCCTCAGCCTGAGGTGCAGTGTGAGCACAGGAGCCAAAGCTGCATCTTTAGGCACTGTACCTTTTACGTACAGGCCATGGCAGCCACAAAGAAAATAATAATAATAATAATAAAATCATAGAATCTCCAAATCATTTAGATTGGAAAAGATCTCGGATATTGAGTCCAACCTCTAACTAAATAGCACCACGTGAACTAGATGATGGCACTGTTGTGTCACATCCAGTAATTTCTGGAATACTCCCAGGGATGTCCCTCCACCACCTCCCTGGGCAGCCCATTCCAATGCTGCCAACCCCTTCTGGGAAGAAATTCTTCCTGATCTCCAACCTCCCCTGGGACACGAAAATGAACATTAGGAAAGGTCGGTGCCTGCCAAGGAAAGGCTGTTCTTCCCATCCAAGCACCAGGACAGCACTTGTAGGTGATGGGACACCACAGAGGAGGTTTTTAAGACTCAGACTCCGTGTTTGCAATTGCCCCAGAGCCTTCAGAGTAAGCATATGATTCCCAGGTATTTGATTCCCAGGCGAGCAAGCTTGACAGGCTTTTATGATCACTGCAGATTGATCATAAAAGGGGGTGTCCATCACCATTATCTTCTTGTTGTCTTCATGTACCGCACTACAGAACCCACCCCGCTTCATGATGAGGAAACTTAATAGCAAACTCAGTGAAAACAAATCAATCATAAAACCACACCGGTTTTCATTTCCACAAAAATATTCCAATTCCACAAAAATATTCCCATTAAGGTCATGTCTGAGTCAAATATTGGGAAAATTCCGAAATCCTTAAGATCCAGCAATATCTGGTTTGCAGTTAAACAAAAAAAAAAATTTGTCAATATCCAAAGCTGGTGATAAATTTTTCAAACAGGTTCATAAAAAATGAAAAAGGTATGTACATGCAGAAAACAGACTACACTCCTAACTGCACTGCCTTCCAAAAGATTATTTTCCATAGCTGTTTTATGGGAAAATACATGTAATAGTTAAATTAAAAGTTAATGAGAAATACAGTATTGTTTGCACAACTGTATACAACTATTTAAAAGACAAGCAGAAATGTCTCAGGATAATGTAGCAAGAAAATATTTGAACCAAGGGTATTTTTAAAAATGTTTATTGAAATGCCTTCATTGCATCATGCAGGATACAAAAATCAATATTAGAAAACCTTTATAACTATACTTCAGAGTAAAATCAAGATACATCAGGGAAAAATAATAACTGTATAAACAAAAGCAATTTATTTCATAGTGTTTTAAATAATAGATTACAGGCCGTGATCTGCACAGATGATAACAATTATCTTGCAACAACAGTTTCTTCTTTTATGATTCAAGTGGAAACTGATGTTTGTCATGCTAGAACAATGACATCACCTGTGCATACCATGAACCTGTTCATTACAGTTACAGGGTTTAAAAAGTATAACAAAAATATTCTGCCAGCATACTTCTATTCTCTTTTCAGTTTGTTTAATCAAAAGCCATTAACTTTTCATAAAGGAAAAAAAAAAGCAAATGTGCTTTCTTCTAGTAACAAACCACAGAGTGTGTAAGTTTCAATTACTGAAATAAAACCTCTTAAAGTCATGACACTTTCTTGAAGTTCATTTCAATTAGTTTATATTTTTGCAATATCACTCAAAGACTTGGAGGTGATTTTAAAATGGGAGACTGCTGCACCCTCAGTTTTTTTGCTGTTTTAGGAATCTCAATCCCTACTACTTCAAACTTTCAGGGGTTTTTATTCATACACTGCTTAGTGTAAACTCTTATAACTCACCTCTCTCTTTTTATTCTGTTTGACAGCATTATTTTGTGCAGATACACATTAAGCAACAAAACAATTCTCTGGGACTGAAAGCTTGGCTCCAAAGAATTCAGATAGGTAGAGATTTTGGTGCTGGCTTAAAGGTAGGCAATGTTTGAGAGATTTCAATAGAGCATTCACTTGGCACAGAGTAAGATTAGAACCATACTGGGACCTTATTACATAAAAGAAAATTGCTGCGGGGTCCAGAATCAGCTTATTCTGTTCAACAGGGAAGATTAAAAAAAAAAAAAAAATCTCTTTATGAGGAAGCTATTACATGTGTTTCCATTCCTCATCCTTGTGTAAAAACAAAGCATCTTTATAAAGTTATCCTTTTTTTTTTTTTTTTGAGCTCCATAGATGGAAACTTTTAACATACAGTTGATGCCACAAAGTGTTTGAACACACAGAATATAACAATTTAATTACATTAAAAGTCATTAAGAGTTTTGGCACTGTCCCCTTACAGAAAGTTAGGTACAAGTAATAATATGAAAACGTAAGGGAATCTTGTCACTCTTTGGCTCTGTTGTAACACTTATCTGCTAAGGCAAGAACTGTGTGTACCTTAGGGCTGATTTTTCGTTTTTATTTTATAAAATACTTGACTAAAAGTTTTAAAAAGTCACCTAATCATCTATAAATGTCAAATGTTGCATATTAAAATATATGCTTATTACATACACCTTTTTGTTTCACTACTAAAATTTTTGCATACCAATGAGAACACACACACTTGTAAACTGTTCAGTATAAATTTATGAAGACATTCTCTGTATAAGAGAATTTGTAGAAACTTATCATTCGGTCAAGATGCCGTAATTAAAATTGCCTGATTATCCATTTTGGAACACTACAATTCTCTCAACAGCTTTAGCTTGTCCATTCCTATAAAATATCAACTACAACAGGTAACAACCCCCCCTTTTCAATGCATCTGTAACCCCCTCTCAATCTGAAGTTTCGAGTGCACATCATAAGGGGGACATTTAAGGGTATTCACTGGCTTTTCAGCTGTCACTAGCTATGGCTAACTTCATTAGTTAGGTTATTGCAGGATGCCCTATTGCTCCCCTTTTTATTATAACATGAAGTGGGTGTAGCCTTCTGCTCCTGTAACAATGACATCCATCCATATCCTCATGGCTTCTGGAGAAGGAGCAACCATGTAGTAGATGCGGTCATGGGTCTTCACACTGAAGGTCAGCAATGGGTTGGGACTCTAGAATAAAACACAAGATGTCAAAGGAGTAAAATCAAAGCCATTCATTTGTAACAGAAGTGGAATTGCTTACAGGGATATTTATGAATAGGGCTAAGAATAAAGATAAAATGCTGTACCACTGCATCTTATATTGCAGCAGAGATCTATTTTAAGTGTTTGTAGCCACCATAAACACCTTTTATACCATTTTTCCCATTTTTTACATTCATGTTTTCCTACTATACAGCACTACAGGGCTCCAAACTGTTGTTTCATGCCCAAATAACTAACTCCCCCACTCTGCCCAGTGACTTCCATAAATTGTTCACAGCTCATTTAAATTATAGGTGAGAGGCAGGGGGGGCTATGAGCTGCTGGCACAGTTAACTCCCTCCCTGGGACAGAGGCATGCAGCCAGCCCTTGACTTGTCCAAGCCACTGATTTCAGTGGACTTGCCACTGGACTAAGGAACTCCTTGCAGCAAATCCCACTTTGCAGGTAGACACTTACCTCTGCCTCAATTAGTGTAAAAAACATCCAAAACAGTGCTAGTCACTCATTAACTTCCTCATCCTTTTCCTCCACTCAAGGGGTTTTTGTTAGTATTTGTTTCTTCTTTTTTTTTTTTTTTTTTTTTTCCCAATAATGTTAGTTCTCCCTTTAATTTTACAGCAGCTACTATACTTTGGGTACTCCATGTGATATGTGGTTAAAACAGCAGTAACAAAGTTTACCTTGTATGCGTTCTTTAGATGATCATAATAGACTTCTTCAATAGCTTGAAAATATATTACACCTTTTAATTTAGTTTCGTGTTTGTCTAAAACAGAAAAGACAGAATGACTTCAGAACCAAAATGAAGTAAGAAGCAAAAGCTTAATTTGCATTTCCATATATGTTCAGCTGACAAGCAATTGACTTAACAGTTCTGCTTCTGAAATCCCACAGAAACCTTCAACCTTTCTTACTAGTTTGTTGGTTTTGTTGAGAGATGCATTTTTGACTTTGTCTCCTTTTTTCACCTAGCTTCCAAGGATAAAAGCTTTTGTAATTTCCTCATCCACTTGTAAGTCACTCTGTTCACTGAAGTGTCTCAATGTATTAGGGTATATTAGCCCACAGAAGGACAGATGTCTCTCAGATACATCCACTCTTCCAATTCCATGAAAACCAGGCAGACTTCAGACAGTTCACATGCTAAGACCTCCAGTATGCCTTCAAGGGAAGACTGTAACAATGATCAATTTTCAATACAATCTTACAGCAAAACTTTTATATAAGAACACAGTTTGTGCATGTACTTTTTTAAAAAATGCTTCTTCACTTGTGAACTTAAGAGTCACCACTGTAATTGTTCACAAGAAAAAGGAGCAGGGAGGGCAGCATCCACCCCCCATTCTCCTGCAGTGGAGAGAGAAATTGTTAAGAATCATCCCAACTGCAGGCTGGACACTGAAAGGCAAACTTCCTTTCATTCCCAGCACTTTTGTATTAGGGGAATGTAATGCTTTCTGCCCCCAAGTCATGGTATCATCTCAACACTGAACAGTCACGCAAAACATCTTTATCAGTCCCATAAGGGATTCTGCTGTCATTTAAACACTTGAGGAACTCAGCTGACATCCTGTGTGTAGCTGCAGGCAATTCTGAAAGCTTCATATGATGGCAAAACGAAATCCCAGAGAGCAAACAATGCAGCTTTGGAAATCTTCCTGACAGTCCCCAGAGAAGCAGCATTGAAGCGTTGAGGTACAGGATTTTGAGATTACAGCACACGTTATACTGAGATGAACACAGCACTACACAAAGCATGCTGTCTGTGCACTACCAGTAAGCAGAGCATCCACTCTCTTTGGAAGCCCCACCTGGGGCCTTGGTTATCAGACTATTTCAGGTACTACAAACTCCCATTGGAAGAGTGGAGTAGAGTTCCCTGAATGCTGCAGTTCAGAAAGTGCAGATGTTTCAGTTGCTGCACTAAGCTGTCAGACTTCAGGGTAAGTTCTTGATTCAGTGCACTGCAGAACTAAAGCATTATCTCAGTACATTCACTTAGAGTTCAATTACTCTGAATTTACAGCACCAGTATTTATTCTGGAAATCTACTACGTATTTAAAGATCTAGATAGATCCTCACTCATACAAGCAGCAGCATTTTAGTGCAGCTGGTACAGATTCCTCATAAAACTACACTTGTTGGCTTGAGTCCTTGAGACATTAGCAAAAGTTTTCTTTGGTAATTGAGATTACATTATGGCAACTGTACTGCACTCAGAAGTGAAACCATTAAATGTTAACATAACTACTAAAAAAAGACAAAAAAGATCAGTACCAGATGGGAACACTACTGTGTGTTACAGGCCTTCCTAACCAATAAACCAGATGTTAAGAACAAAAATAAAAAATGTTTGTCACATTCTTCATTGCTGTACTGCAAACTAGTAAGAAATATTCAGTGGGTATGTAATGAATGAATCGATTCAATTTTAAGTTCCTTACGAGTTGCTGGAAAGCAGTTTTGTCAGTAAAGTAAATGAAACTGTTTGGGTGGTTTTTGCACTCAGTGTTTCCTTCTGTGTTTTAGCAATGACCATCCTGCATATGCCTCTTTCTGGCCTCTCTGAACAATATTCAGAGCACAATGTTATTTTTGTGGTTTCCTCAGAACCGAAACTTCAAAGTGAAACCACATGTATATTTGCACAGCATTTGGAGAAATAAGTCTGTTCTTAAATTCCCCATTTCTGGGTTTACTGAAGATAAAAGTAATGTAAAGCTTATAATGGTTCCAGATATTGTGTAACACAATGTTGTGTACACAAACACCTTTGGAGTATTGTGTGTTCTTTATCTGAAATTCCTTATGGTTTCAAAATAAGGCAAACTCAAGAAGTCTACCCCTGCGTGTTTAATTTCCTGACAACCTTTTCTTACATTAAGCACAGGACTGCAGAAGCATTCACTTAGGATTGAATGTTATAGAGAAGGGCTCACATGACCTCTAAGTCAATGGATGAAATGGAAATCTGAGTTTTACCTGGACTCCCTATTTGTTCATAACTCAGCTGAGTTTGGTAAGAAAACAGAAGAACAGACGTACCCTAGTAGCAATCCTGCCACCTACCTGCATAATAAGTAAAAGTTCTCTTGTTTCTGTCAAAAACAAACCACCGTTTTTTCCACGTTTTAATTTTTCCTCCCATTTTGATCAGAAAGCCTCGGCAGGTCTTCTCAGTGAGAGAAATGTGGTAACAGGTCTCTATGTTGTGCCCAGCTGTTTCAATGTGACTTCGGAGGTCAAAGTCTTCCTTTCTAACGGGCAAATAGCGAGTCAAGGGACGGGCCTATAGGAAAGAAAAGAAAATCATATTATTCTTAAGAGAAGCCTTATTATCATCTCCTACCCTTTCTGCTGCAAGGACATAACTGAAAACTACTCATAGAGTCTAAGAATAAATGTAAGAAAAATAAAGAGTTTTTATTTACGCAGCTCTAATTTTCTTGAAAAGAAATTTTTTTTTAATGTCTAACTTTACAGTGTTGTCAAAGCGAGATAGAGCATAAGAAATTTCTTCAAATCAACAGCTGTTAAGCTGGTAAAACAGAGGCCACAGCACAGAAAAGTTGTCTTAGAATTAAGACATCAATTAAATGTAAGGGTGTGCTGCTGCCTTAGATGAAGTCCAAGAACTTCATATGTAGCATGTTAAGCAAACCCTTTATTCCTCTGGATCAAATACTCACTGCACACATGCCACTCTTTAATTTTAATTCTACTGCTACAGGTATTTTCATGCAGAGTATAATATATAAATAATAAGAATATGCTATTGCAGGAAACAGTAATAATGGGAATGAATTGTAACTGCCAGTTAGTTTCACAGAGATTGCAGTGAACAAAACAGAATTATTTTCTGCTGAACAAATTAACTTTAGTAACTAGTTCACAGTATGGTATGGAAAGCTGAAGTGCATCCCTCTGCACGAGACAAAGCAGTGCAGGAGACAGTGCCTCATTCTTGACTGCAGTTCAAGACTCTGCACCAAGCCTGGATAGTGTCAGTTGGGAGAACAAGCAGGAGGAGACAGTCATTTGGAACCTCTGGTAACTGAGGGCTTGTTTTCTGTGCCTGAGGGTCTGTGCACAATCACCACCCCCTCATTTTAAACACAGAAAACAGGTCTCCCAGAGAAGGCTCCTGTTGCAGTTGAGGCAGAGAGAGGCTACTTTGGAACAGAAACTGATTTTATATGCTTTCAAGGATCTGTGAAAGGAGCGTCTCCCTGTCTTCTCTCCCACTGGACTCCAGTGACCTGGAGAAATAATCTGCCGCTGCTCCATTCCTCAAGTTAGCCTGTTAAATCCCAGTGTAAGTCTCAAATCAAAGGGACTTTCCCTCATTGCATTCTTAAGGGCCTCTTGGTGCAATAGGAGCTGTGCTGCTCACAAGAACTCTTAGCACCCTTCTAGAATTATGCAGTCCTGCATGATACAAGCTGGCACCAGCTCTGGCAAGTGCAAAGGTGGAGTTCCTTCCTCTCGTTTACATTTCTAAGGGTCAAAATGCGCTGGGGAAAAAAAAATGGTATCACTGTACAAAGGAAATAAAAAAGGAAAAAAAAATCAGTCATTTTTGACAGATATTTTTTTGTCTTCCTGCCAATTCAGTCTTCTTCTTTCTGCCAAGTCTGACAATTAGCAGTAACTGACAGGACATTCTATTACAACACATGTATGCTCTAATTTGGGATAAAGATATCAGCACTGCATTGTTGTTTATGCCTTATGTGAGTTGTCATCAAAATTTCTGGGGAAAAAAGAAGGCAAGCAAGTAAAATTTAGCACTACTAATTACATTTTATATAAAAACAAATGAATTAATATATTTAACTAGAAACAGCTGGTTAAAAACATCAGCAAAGGTAGCACAGATAAAACCAGAAAGATATTCCAATATGATATGGAATCTTCTGCACTCAAATACATCTATTAAGATGGAGACATTATCTTGCTCTGGTATACTAGCAATGACTGCCTAGTCTATTTGCTGTACCTTACAGATATTATTGGCTTTGGAGGAATAAACAAATAGGTAAGACCCTAAGCCTAAAGAAAACTCAAGGTACCTCTAAACCCAAACAAGAAGCAAAAATATGTAGGAGGTAACACTTTTTAAATTATGTAGCATTTCTCATGTTGTACAGTCCCATTAACTTAAGAAAAAACAGTATTTATTCTCTACTGTAGATGTGGTGCTGAAAAAATTTCTTTTTTTGTCTTTTTCTTTTCAGTCAAATGTTTGGAAGTAATAATTCACATTTCAAGGTATTTTATGCATTAAAAATAAAAGCAAAATACCAATGGTTTATAAAATTCACAAATTTCTGTTGTTTTGGCAAAAAAAAAATCTGCTCCTCCTATATTTAGTAACAAACATTATAGGATTAATATTGATACTTTATATATATAAAATGCTAAATACCTATGCTGTTATCTAACTTTAAATTAAACTTGGCACCAAGAACCCAAGCAAAACAATTGCACCTCAGAAATACTAAATCTGTATGTTCAGCTGAAAGCAATTCTGTTTGCCATTGGTAAAAATACACTTAGTGGTTTTTTTTGTATATGAAGGGGAAATCTTGCAGTTCAAAACCACTTCACATCCCCATATCTGACCTGTGCTCTTTGTTTCTCACGTATTTTGACTTCTTTTTCAACTAATTTTTGCCTCTGGCTCGTTTCTTCTTCCAATCTTTTCTCCAGTTGCTCTCTGCGGCGTTTTTCTTCTTCCAGAGCTCGTTTCTTAGCTTCCATCTCCCGTTCCTAAATACCACAGCACACACAGAACTTCAATTATATGCAAAACTATAGTTGGCAATGTCATTTCTAACCTAGGGCTAAATACCTTTTTGTCCCTTAAGTAGGCAGAAATATATATCCAGCACACTGGACTGAAATTTGGAGTAAGAATTGCAAATAGAAATGAAAGTTCTTTTTAAGCAGCTCCCCCAGCAGGTGTCAAACCAATGCCAACCAAGTTTCTGGGGATTTTACCAACTTGTCCTTTAAGACAGCAGATATTGCATATGGGCTCAAGGATGCAGAGTGAGATGAAGCCAAGAGGGAAGAGGTATTTTTTAAGTGTCTATTAGGTATAAGCTGGGTAGGTTTCTATGCTGCATTAGGTGAATATTATCCAAACTTACATGCCTGCTCTTAGTTACTCAAAATTACACTTACCCTGGTCTCAAGCAGCCGAGTCTTTTCAGCATGTGCTTGTTTGAGAAGTCTCTCCATCTCCTCTATTCTTGCAACGTTTGAAGTGCTAGCACTGCAAAAAACCCCATTATTTCTTATTTAAAATAATAGTTGGTATTTAAATAAACATTTTGCAGTCCAACATAATTTAAGAATGGAGTTGACAGTGTTCAGATCCAACTCAGTGCAGTAGCCACTAACAAAAAAAGAGATACATTTGGTGAGTTGATCAATGACTGCAGCAGTTCTTCTGTACTTGGAGCACCCACAAATTTTATGCATTTCTACAAAAATAGTGTTTCTCTCGCCTTAAAACTGGCAAAATATAACTTAAACATTTTGAACTGGTCAGAACAAAACACCATAATTTGTTTTCCTTTTAAGTCTGATATGGCTAGAAAATATCCTCAAACACCATTAATTTTGCTTAAATAAAACTTTGTCAAGGAAAGTTAACAGCCTATCTTCCAGTTTTTATCAACAAAATCAGGTCACACTCTTCTTTCACCAAAGTTTGCCTTGTGAGAAACTGAACGATGTGTTGTAGAGGGTCCTTTTCTGGTTTTTGTATTGATTTGGGCTATTTGTTTCTTTGTGTTGCTTTCTTTTGTTTTCCTCTGGCACTGGCTGCAAGAGTCAGAGGGAAGGAGAAGAGCAAACAGTGCCAGTGAAATTCAACAGCTGTTGGGGCTTCCCAGTCCTGGGCTGGAGAGTGGACTTAAAAGATGGTAAGCTCAGACACACACCATCCTCCTTCCAAATGGTCAGAGCAGGAAGTCAGAAAGGTTTCATATCACTGGCACATTAGATCAATGCACAGAATTAGTTCCCAGCCTGTCTCCAGCTATCAGAAACTTGCTGACTATCCATTTAAAACAGAAATCCTCAAAACCCAAGTCCTAATGTTTTTCCTTCAGAAAAACCAACACCAGCCAATGCAAAAAAGCCCAAGCAAACCAGCCAGCAGAATGACTGCCACTGGTATTTTCTGAAACTCTTAACGCTGCAGTGATAATCACTAAAAGGGGAAAGCCAGGGGCTTCCCTGCCACAGCAAACAGCTGCTAAGTAAAACACTACATGCTAGTCAAAAGAACTGTCCTTGTGTTCACAAGGTATTAACAGTGCTGTGAGAAAGCTGTACTTAAGTATCAGCCTCTATTTGTGCTTGAGAAACTGCTTGGGCAGGAATGAAAGCATTACCATGTCAGAAATAAAAAACAGTCTGTCAGGAGAAAATTGTTTGCACACAATTTTGAGACTCATCTGGACTTTTAACACAGATCATGCAAATTCCTTTCATCTGAGAAATGATGCCTGAGCTGACAGCCTCTGAAGATGAGAAAAGCAAGCCTTTCAGTGTCATCTCCTCATTTTTACTGACCCAGAAAAGGGAGAGGAAAGGGCAAAAAGACTTTTGGAGGAACCCTGAGTGTTTCAGCTTAAGCATCTAGTTGGTTAACACACTGGACTTGTAGAAAAAGTGTAGGTTTCAATGGCACATACCCTTGAGAAATTTCTGATCAGAGGAAATTCCTTCCCTGATCAGGTGAGGAAGCACTGACTGCTCTGTAAACTTCAGCATTATGACTTAACTCTTCATATTTCTATTTTCCATCTTTCAATGAACTGGTGAGGTGTAGTTAAACCTGATTATGAGGAGCTAGACAAATATAATGCCTGTCTAATGATCTTACATTTTTTTTAACCAGTCAGCAGCATTCACAGTATAACAGTGTCAGCATGTACATATTCTCTCATTCTGACCCTATGACCACTGTAGGATCAGGAGGAAAGAGGATTTACCTGGAAATGTTATCTGGTGAGCATGCTGATATGCTCGTCTCCATGCTGTCGGAGCTGTCCAAGCTTAGCGTGTCAAAGGCGTGGTCCTTGTAACTGCGGTCTGGGTAATGGAAACTGTTCAGATACACGTTGGATTCCGATGCTGTCCTGCTGTAGAACTCTGGAGACTTCTGCCTTTGGTTCTCACAGACGCGCTGATGGTTATACCCTGTGAAGAACAGAGGAAACACTGATTTCACACAAAAATTATGGGACAGGAGCATAACTTGTTAGCAGCACAAGCATTCTGAACACCACCTCAGTCTTCACTGCACTGGGACCAAGGTACTACAATATTATGGTTACTTTTAGAAGTTAATCACACTGAAATAAAAGCTTTAAATACCTGTTTTATCTATGATGGATTCAAATATAGGCACATTAGTATAGCTGACTTTTCAATATATGTTCTTGCATGTGTATTATGAAAATGTAATTTGAAAAAAAAAGAAATTTACATTTTAAAATGAAAATTAGGCCTCGTTTGGAAAGTAAGGCAGTTAAATTCAGGAATTTAGAAGAAATGCCACTGAATAAATTAGAGAAAAAAGAAAAAAAGTCCTGAAATTCAATATTCTTTAGTACTCCTCTGGTTGAATTTATTGAATATGATTTTTTTTTGTGGGTTGCTGAAATAATACAGGCTGCTTGTTATAGAATCATAGTTACTAGATAGAGGTACTTTACTGGAGTTTGGAAATTGCAGTTCACCCTACAGGACTGAAGCAGATCTTATAGCTTAATGATTCTGAAGAAAAATAAGGTTGTTCTGTTATTTTTCCACAAAAACATTTTTTCTGAAAAGTCATCCTTCTTGAACACAGGGAACTTTGTTTGGCAACGTGTCCTTTGAAAATGTCTCTTCACAATTATTTTTATCTCGTGTCCCTGTTGCTCTTTCAAAGTAATGCAGACTTAGAGAGAGAGGTTGTTGAGCTTGCCTGATGAGGAGGAGTTGTCATTTTAACTGCTGAATTACTTTACAGTGCCCTTTTAAGGTTGTTCCATTTATGTGATTAGAAATGCAACTGCACTGTTCATCTTTTCCTTCAATGAATACAAGAAGTGAGACTTTCTCATAGTTCTGATAGTTAGGTTTGTAATATTCTCTGCACATTTCTGACCCAAATTCTGAGCTGCTGGCAGAGCTGGAGATTAGGAAGGACTGACAGACAACATGAAAATCTCTCATGCTTACAGGAAGGCAGCCACTGATATTCCACATATTTAAGATAAACAGACATGGGAAAAATGCAGACAAATGTACAAATGAACCAAAGTCCAGATAAAATTTTTTTACCAGACACCATTAAGACACTGATGTTAAGTAAGCATGGTTAAAGTGCAGTATTTTTCTGCCTTATTCTCATTCCCTATCTGTGCATACAAGATTACTCTCTGGTATTTTTTGGCATGCCAGAGCTGGGAGAGTCCCAGTTCAGAGAGCCAACAACCGCAGTTATCTCAATAGCATGTCTTTATCTGAATAATTAAAGCATGCCATTAAAGTAACTGTGCCCTACAAGTATTTCCAAGGTAGTTTTCTCCTCACTTCCCTCTGTACCATACAAAGCTTTCTTGGAGACAGTTAAAGCTGGTTTCTAAGGAATTAATAGGATTCACATGCCATTTAAAAGAACACTAAATTTCAATCAAAAATTCAACTGCATCAATTAGTAAAAGAAACAGAAGGGACACAAATACACCTCAGCAGCGATAAATAATAGCATCACACAACACAGGTATTACTGATTCACATGTGTGGTTTGCTTTTCCCCCCTTATTTTGGCAAATGCTTCTGTTACTGCAGATAAGCAATTACCTTTCATACTCGAACCTTTGGAATGACTAACTGCTCCTGTGAAATAGTTATCAATGATTCATTAGGGCAAGAAAGAAAAAAATAAATTACTGAAAGAACTTTATTCAAATGCATGCTTTTCTGTTGAGCCCTCTACAAATCCTTGCCTACTCAGAAATCTTAATTCCGTATTTCATATTTCACTGAAAAATAAACCCATCTACAGGGCATGAAGAACTCATTTTTGAGGAAAACATCTATCACTCAAATTTATGCAATCATGCAAATATAACTAAACACTGGAAGAAATCTATGTTTGTTAGGTTGCAAAATGAGTTGCATTCACAGAAACAAAGCATAATTCAGAGTTCTCCCTTTTATGTTCATGCTGCAAGCAGCAGGCAGCTCAAAGCTCAGGATCAGCTGTGAACCAACACCACGAGGCCACACAACCAACTTGCCTCCATTACATCCATACCTACACCCTGGGCAGGCACAATCTGTTGTTTAAGGAATTTTTAACTGCTCAGGTGCCCATTCACACAACATGCACTTAAAAATGTTAGACTCCTTGTAAGATGCAGCACGTAACTAAAGCTTCCCACAAGCCAAGATTTGTATCAGTTAAGTCTAACCTGATACAAGGGCTAAAATATTTGTTGTTCCCTTGGTTTTGCTGCAGCAAACCCATAAACTTAACAATGTTAAAAGCCATACTGTTGAGAAAAATATAGCAAAAATCCATAAAGCCGTGTCATCAAAGAAAAATATTCCAAAGGAGTTACTGCAGAATCACAAAATCCAGGTATACCACCACAAAATTATGGTGAGGAACAACTAAAGGTGAAAGCTGTTATTAAAAGTGGCACTGTCAAGTATGTAAAGAACCCACCAGTATTTTATGAAAATGATCCCATTACATTTTTCTTTTATTCCTATTCTTTCTTCTTTCTCTTCTTTTTTTTTTTTTTTTCCATTTTTAAAGACTGACATTAACATGTCAAGATACATTTGTTGTGTGGAAACATGCCAAAGTAGGAGGCCCAAGTCTGCCTACCTTGTCATTGTCACCCACAGAGCTGCAAAGATTTCTACATTTTCTGCTCTATTTGTGTGGCTATGAGCAAAGAAGCAAAAAAATTAGGCCTGTGCAAAACCATAGCTCTGCAGACATTAGCACAAGTCAGAAGTTTTGTTGTGACAGGTTATTTGACAGCAGGAAAAAAAGAATTTCTGAAACGCTGTCATTATTTAACAATTATTTAAAAGTTTTTAAAGAGTCTAGAAACTACTTGACAGTGCTGATGCAACTGGTACTTTTGCAAAAACATCACATGAGAAGTACAGCCACGGAAGGGAATATTTTCATACCTTTTCTGGTTTTTCCTGAGTTCGACAAGAAAAAGAGTGAAAAACAAACAAAAAAGGCAGACTTGAAGAGTCTGATTTGAAAAGTAGATTTGAAAAGTTTCTGGATTGTTTGTACAAATATCCCTTGCTTGCAGTATACTGGGGTTTTTTATACAGAGCTTGGAAAGGACCCAAATAATCATCTTGCTGCTACCTAAGTTCTCTGTCTCAACAGCTTTGTTTCCAGTGCCGTGTCAGGTCTTACACCTTAATTCCCAGCTAACCATTCCTTCTTCCCTTCTGGAGTCCATCCTGTAGTCAGTGAGTCTGCATTGGCAAACCCTCCCTCCTTGCTCCTGCCTCTCCTTGTGGAAGCTTCTGGCACCAGCCCTGCCTGGGAGCTCCAAGCATCCACCTGCACAGGGTGAGCTCTCGAGATTGTACCAAATAGCAGCTTCTTTGTTCTGTTTTTGCGTGTGGTTTGGGTACAAAGGCATGTCCACAGGAGGTGAATTTATAAGTACAGTCTTTCAAAAATATCTCATGAATGGCTGCTAAGAAATACCTTTTTCCACTAATGATTTATAACAAATACGTGCCCTCTAAAACATTTAAGTTGCCCTTAACTCAGGCTGTGATTACTGACAGTGACTGTTTCTTTCAATAACTATTCTTGAACTCATACAACTGACTGAACACAGTTTGATAACTCTGGAATAAAGACTGTTTAGTACCTAAAAATCCATGAAAATATTACTGCATCCAGCCTAAAATTTATTCATAGATGTTGCCTGTTCCTGCATAAAGAAAATGAGAATAAAATTCATGTTCAAACCCAAGAGGCTGTTCTTAATTTCCTGATTTCACTTTTAACTTTCCTTTTTTTTTTTTTTTTTTTTTTCAGCTCAGACTTTTACAGTTATCTTCTTGGACTGAAATAAAAAAACTGGAGAAAGTATATTAGAAAAAACTCATTTCAGACCATGACTAGTTTAGTGATAACACTCAGATAATATCTTTAAAACAGCTGAGCTGCTACTGCCTCCAACCAGCCTTGCATATACTTGTTTTCAGATCTACATGCACACACCTGAGCATCTGGTCTAGAACTTTGCTCAATGCTGTGGAGCCCTAAGGAGCACAGGAAGCTACTAACACCACATCTGGAGCACATCCTCCTCTTTGGATGACAGTGTGTGGGTCACTGCTTCATAGCCAGGGCTCCAGACTGAGTGGATGAGGTGGAATTCATCATGTGAGGCCCTGGCTCTCCACTGAACCCAGTTCCAGTGCACTGGGTGCAGCTCTGTGCCCAAGGTATCAGGAAGACAAGGTGCCCATGTCGTTTGTAATAGATCACCCTGGCCACAGAAAACTGACAGAGTGAAAAACCTGTCAACTGGGGAAAGAAACGCAAGGAAAGCAAGTGCTGACTCACTACACATGACAGGTAGAGAACACTTTTTATCTATTCACCACCTTTTTCAGACAAACAAATAACTTTTGGAGAAGGAAGATTAGAGAGTTTGTGTTTATCAGTATAATCAGTCTCTACACATTTATGAAGTTCCACTGATTTGTCGGTAAATCTTTTGAAAAATATTCACTTATTCTGAAAAGGCAAACCTGAGCTACCTCAAGAATGTTTTTATGATAAATATGCTGTATTTATTATAATATAAACATTTATCACTGAGTGATGGAATAAAAGAACATCTCCAAGGATGTCCAGTGACATGACATCTGGCTTGGTTTTCAAAGATGCATTTAAAGATGTCTGATGAAATTAACTGTACTTACTCAGACTCAAGTACTGTTGAATTTAGTGTAAGACAAGTAAGATTTCATAATTTTACTGGGCAATGATATTCTATTTCGGTGGTCCTGTGTGGTGCATTGAAGCAATACATGGTGTTCAGAACATGACCCACATCTCACTGTTCCACAAAAATGCACTTTCTTTACTTTGACTTTGAAGAAAGTTTGTTTTCCTTCCATGTTCTGAGTAGGGGTGTGAAGTGTGTGAGGGGAAACCAGTGAGTTTACCCCACCAAGTTAAACTCAGTGCCTTCCCTGCTCAAACCATGAAGGGACTTCTATTAAGGCTTTACCTGTAAGGCTGAATGAAAAGTGCTTGAAAACTGTTTCTCTGGCCCTTCTGTGTAGCTGGATATAAATACTCTGGGATCTGACTCCAGCCACCTGACTTTGATATTCCTGTCCTTGCTGAGTTTGGCACTGCAGTGCAGGAAGAGCCCTGCAAACACTTTTGTGGTGTGTTACCCAGACAAAGGAGCTTTCCCCAACCTAGAAACGTGGCACTCCAGTGCAAAATAAGTTACACTCTTCAAGTCCCTCCTGTAGCAATAAATTCAAGGAGCTTGAGGTTGAACAGAAAGGGAATAAACCCTTTAGTAACTAAGAGAGGCCACAAATGATCCTTGTGTTCCTATATCCTCCCTGTTTATGACACTTTGAAACTCCTATGACAATAAATAAAGCACCTGTTTCCCTTTTGCAAAGCTGATGTTTCAGAAAAGGACATCTAGAACTATCCTCTTTCCCAGTACAAATTAATCCCCTAAGGCTCTCTTCATAATTTTCTATTTCCATTCAAATTGTTGGATCTTTCAAAAGAATAACAGCCAACTAGTATGACAAACAGTATAGCACATAATTCCTCAGTAGCATATGTGCTATGCCAATGAAGACATCTCTCTCCTTCTCCCCTGCCTCTCTTCTTTGTCAGGCCATAATTCAATCTTGATTCATGAGGTTTCTCTCTTTTTCACTCTTAAGACAAGAAATCTGACCACACTCTTAGATTGTCTCAATCACACAGTGACAAAAAATTAAACATTGAAAGTGATTTATTTTTAAAACACTTGCCTGTGTTAGTTTTGGTAACAGTTTAAAATCGTGGTTTAGGACACACACTAACACTCTTTGGAACCATTTTTACAGAAATATTTCCAATTTTAAACAATTGATCTCTTGTCAAAATTTAGCCAAAACATCCCTATTGATTTTCAGACTGGAATAACACCACAATGATGAGTCTGAAGATAATTGTCAGCCATTCCATCTTTGCACACACATTACATCAAAGATGCTTTCCAAGCTGAGCATGAAGCTCCTTTTGCCTTGTACCTAAAATATGTACAGGTGAGTTAGCCACAACACTGCAGGTTTGTGTAAGGCCTGCTGCACAGCAAAAGCTCAAAACCAACAAATCACAACTGGATCAGCTCTATAAAGGGGCTGTTGTAAGCCACGATCCTTTCTCAGCTTGCTTGTTCCATCCCTGCACTGAGTCATCTTGGTGCGTGTGAGTGACCTCAGTCAGTGCAGTGACCTTTACCAGCTGCAAGCTCTGACAAATCCTGTAACCACGGGATGGATCTAGCTCAGCTCAGCCTCAGTTAGTGCAGCTCTGCACAAGGACCTCTTGCACTGACATCCATAATGGTGATGCAGATGCTGGAAAGAAAATAAACTGACAGATGGCACTGAGGAGTGCCTCCTCTTGGAGATGGAGCACTTATGAATAATACATCCCATTAAAGCAGAAAATACGTGTGTCCACTCAAGTCAACAAACAACAGACACAGAATCCCATCGCCTGCAAGATCACGTCTCAGAGGTGTAGCTTGCCTTTGGACCCAGAATTGCTGTGTCCCTATTAAAAAACACAGCCATCTATCAACAACAGAACAGCCCTCTCCCTTCCTATTTTGTAGCCCAAATATTTAAGACCACTTATAATACCACAGTCACAGCTTCTCACTCTCTCAGGGGAATTTAGCCAGTCAATAACATGTGCCTGTGAAAAACAATTTTTAAGATCCCAACATAAAAAAAAACCAGGAAGAGGAAAAAAGAAAGAGTATGTAATATATTGCTTCAAAATCACTCACAGAAATTACCCAGTTAACACAATGTGTATTTTCAATATACTTTTCTTGTTTACTGGATTATATTTGGTGACCTTAAAAACTACACATGCACCTATATCATAGCATTAACCTCTTATTTTGCCACTATCAAAAAAAATCAGTTACATTTAGAGCTTGCTTTTGTCACCAAAAAGTAAACTTTATTTTGCAGACCTGTTGATGATAGCAACACTAGTTTCATGCTTATTTCTGAGAAAACTGAACGCTGATTTTTAAACAGAAATGAAACAATGAAAAGGTCTTACCTTTGTGCATCCTTCTCGACTCCGACTCTTTGGTCATGGTTGCCAGGCAGTGAGGAAGTACGCTGCCACAGCTGTTGCTCTGTCCTAATGGTAAATGTCCCTGCAGGAAGTTTTGTAAATACATGCTTAAAACTGTATTTCAAGACTTTTAAAATCAGCAATGGCAAAATAATTTGCTTTGTCATGGATATTAATGTCACGTCATTTCAATTAGCCATCGATATTTCAACTGTGTAAAGTCTCTATTAAGCCAAAATGTTTTCAAAGTAGTACCTCCACCTTCCTGCTGTTTGTTGATTTACCACATCACAAATAAAGAGTATTTTAACTTTATATATAACTTTATCTTTACCATTTAGAGGTTCTTCAGTAGGAAAGAAATCAACAAGTTGTGTCTCTGGAATCAATTTGAACCACCCCAAAAATACAATCCTTGAGACAGAAATCAGGTATTTACGATTAATGTACTACAGCATGGCATTTCCAGAGGCCAGAAGAATGGCTGTTAGTACAGAAGGTTACACATACATTCCCGTTTGTTAATAAACCTCAAGTCATTTCAAAGTCCACTTCACGCCTGAATTTGGGAGGTTACACAATGCTCAGGGTGCTCCCCAGCCCTCCCTCTAGCCCAGCCCAGGATCTCCTGCAGGGGCTGGAAGGCTGCAGGCAGCAGCCACGTACCTTGTTTGCGGTGTTGCGTCCCAGAGTGGCGCTGCTGAAGTGGGGGGACACAGCCGGGGGGGTTTTCTTGCGGGGCAAGGTGTCACTCAGGTAGGTGCACTCCCTGTGCTGCTTCTTGCGCTCCTCCAGGCTTCTGAAATGCTTCACGGGGAATTCGTTACAGTTTTGACAAAATGAAGTGATGCACTTGCTCAGTTATACTCTACATGGAAAATACTGATAGTCTGTAAAGAACAAAATCTAACACACAGAGAGCCTCCTGCTTTACAGTGCTTTCCATCACACTGAAGTCATACTGATTTAAAAAATGCATCGAATTCATGCACACATTTTATGTACATGTCCCTGTACCTTTACTTCTGTGTCAAGTCTAGCATACAAGTGGAACCCAATGACAAAGTAAAACTTATCCTTAGATGTTATTCTAATGAATTGGTGGATTAATACCAATACAGCTTTTGAAAGGCATTGTTCAATGCCTTATATGAAAAATTAACTTGGGATTTCACATATACATTATTGCTGCAAGTCCTCTGACAGTTACAGTGGCTCTTGAATATTAATATTTGCTTCTGCATTATAAGGTGAATTTTTGTTCAGAAACATTCTATAATACATCATGTTGATTTTTAAATGAGTGGTGCCTTTTAAGTGCAATACTGCAAGCACAGTCAACTTACAGTCTATCATTCTAAAGTCCTCACACATCAATAAACTTTAAACAAAACAAAATAATCCCAAGTTATCAGCTTTGAATCTGTTACCTGTTGTTGCCTGCGGTGTTTCTTAGCTGGCAGAGGTGGAGGTGTATCAGATAAAGGAATAGGATCTACATGAGTAGCCATGACCTCAGGCCAATGGACTGATGGAAGTTGAGCAATAGAGCGAGGAGAAAGAGAGTGAGGAAACACAAATCCAGAACAGAGAGGTGATCTTAGCTTTATAGAAAAAAGAGAAATTACACACAGAGTTTTCTTTTTGGAATTTCTCAAAAGATACGGCACATAAAAGCTGCAGTTTTAGCACTGTGTTTGTTGGGGTGTTTAGCAGGAAAGGAGGTGCATTCTACTGCAAATCTCAAGGCATACTGAGTTACCAGAAGCAGCACACAAATGCCAAATTCTAAACCAGTTTCTGCCTTATTGAAATGCAAAATTATGTGGCTTTACAATTATAAGGTTATTCTGTTCCTTTAAAAGGCGATTTTTTCAAAATTTCACAAAGAATGAGGAAAAGAAAGTAAGTTAGAAAACAGACTGGACAGATTCCAATAGCTAAGGAATAGCTAAGATAGGTAGAAGTTATTCACCGCCCATAACTATTCAAGATACACTTCTACCACTTAACAGGGGAGGAAGAAAAAGAAGCTACAAAACATACAAAATGAACACCTGAACACCACTAAACAAGCTCTAATTAAGCTTGTCCACAGATGGTTTCCCAAAGGTGCATTACATTACAGTGTCTGGCAGGCAAAATTTGTCACTTAGTGCTGCTTGGGTCATATGAATTCAGTTTTTTTGGCCTTCAGAGTCCCATCTACCTAGTCAAAGACACTTTACAGCTGGAGCAGTCCTACAGCTTTACTATTAACCTGTTACCTGACTTGGTAACTGGCAGAGGGCAGTTTGCTTTAGGGTCAGTTTGTTACATGTTGAATTACCAAAAAATAAAAATAAAAAGAAAATAAAAAAAGGCAGCCATGAAAAAAACAATGCAAACAAAGGGAAATGTCTCTCAAACAAACCTCTTTATTTTGTGGCTGGCTCGTCAGCACAGCCGTGGAAGGCTCAGTGGCAACTGCTTCAACATCTGAGGGGGTCTGAGTGGAAGGGGATATATTCGTGGAATTGCCATACAGCTCACTAATTTCACTTACACTGATATAGCCCTAAAAGGAGGAATGCAGAAGTTACCAGGAGCAAAAGCCAAAAGACATGCAAGAGTATTAATGTATCCAGTACAATGAAAGTTAGTTTTAGAGTGATTCAGCCAAATATTTGTTATCATTGAAATACTTAATCATAAATAAAATAAAATTAGCATCAAGATTTTTGAATGTTAAATGCTGGGATTCTGAAAATTGTTCTTAATTTAATGCCAAAAACGTTTGTGTAATCAAAGTGCAAATGTGCATTAATTGTCCAAAAGATTTTACTAAAATGCAAATACCCTTCAGAAATTATGTAGCTCTTTCTCAGGAAAGCAGATTGGGCAAAAAGTAAGAATAAATCTTATTCTGAGGTCTTAATTTTTATTTTTTTTTTGTCTCTGATTAAACAAATTGCTTTGTTTCTTGCCTAACTATTAGGCTAATTTGAGTAAATCAAATTACTAACAGAACTGGGAAGAACTTCTATAAGGACAAGCCATTCCCAAAAATTACACTAACACATATTCCATTTGCATTATCTTGAAGACACTTCTAACTTTTATATGTTACCAGAAGAACCAGGTAAGATGCCATTAGTGTTAGGCTTACAGCCATTACAATTTGCTTTTGTTTGTTTGTTTTATTAAGCAGTCATACAGAAAGTGATGGACTGAGGGATGGCAGGAATATCAAGTGTGCTTCTGCCTGCTGAGAAGATTTAAGCAAGCAGATTCAAGGTATGACGGCAAAAGGCAGTTATTGCATGTATTTTGGTGGTAACTGCACAAATGTTTTTTAGGAAGTAAAATATGGATTCTTATCCATTGTGCATAGGATATCAGGCTGTACAAAGTCAAATCTCCTAATTTCTTATCCACAGAAAATAAGGCTATGTAAAAGGAAAAGTAAATCACTGTTAAAGAAGTGTCATAAAGATGAGCTATAAACATAATTATTTTTAAATCAAGATGTAAGGCTGCTTTCACACTGACAGTGTGTGGCAAGGGCTGTTTTTATTACTGCACCAGCATAGTGACATACCAGTGTGTACACTTCAGCAATTCCGTAAGAGAAGCCACAGACTGCTAGAGTATTTCTTCTTTTTAGAAATGCCTAAATTTACCAATGAGCATAGAAGACAACTTGAAAAGAAATGCCAACATTACTATCTATTAGCATAATTTCCAATGTATGATATCAGTTATTTCAAGCTGATAAGACAATTCTGAAAATTATGTATCATACAGTGAAAAAAGCACTTTACAAATGGGCAGCAAATCTTAACTTTCATATTATTTGATGTCCCATTAATTGAGGAAACTGGCTAAGATACTAAAGTTTATCTCTCAAAACATGTGACAACAGTACAGTAAAATAGAATCCAGTATGAATTAACATAAAACTTGTCTAACCATCTTGTAGTGGCAGTTTATCAGCAACCAAAACTCAGCAATTCTGTAATGCAATATTGTGTTAATATTAAAGATTGAAACACTTTCACCTTTAGATGAAGAACATTCAGTTCTGACTCACAGTGCCAGTGAGGATTTAGAAGGAAGATAAAAAACTACGTAAGGAACAAATCCTGTGCACTAGCTCAGACCACTGTTACATTTACTCAAATAAAGGGTTTCAAGTCAGATTAGTCATCCAAGTAATTTTTTCAGTGCTGAACTTTTAAACAGCATTGATTTTCGTTGCTTATTTAAGTACTGGAATAAGCATCCTGCTTCTTTATGTGAGGCAGTGTTACTCTCTTGCTGTGCAGGCTGTGAGTCAGCTCCCAGTGGATGGCAGAGAGTTACAAATGTGTGCTTTAGTGAAGATGGCTGGCAAACTTTGGACCACAGACTTGACTGATGCATGAGCAACCCTGTGGTGAAATGAACTGCTGCGCCAGCAGTCTCTGTAAGCCTGTCTTTGGTGCCTGATTTTTAAAGGTGCCAGGACAGTCAGAGAAAAATTAAACAGGCCCAAGACAAACATGACATCTGGCAAAGGTATTTCTTTCATAGGACAGAGCCTGTGGAAACACTGAGGATGAAACACATAACCCTTGCTGCTCCTTCTCTTATTTGCCTTGGAGTAAGTTCTGACTGACTCCGCTGCAGTGATCAGAATGACACCCCTGAATAATCCATTTCATTAAAGAGAGTGTAGACTCACTTAATGTAGTTGCATTTTGAAGTACGTGAGTAAACAAGCCATGAAGTGTATGTGAAAAAACCCAACCAGACAGCACCCACTCTCTAGTGAGAGAATAGGCAGATCCATCTCAAAAGGGAAAAAATGAAGCTTAGACTTGCTGGATGTCCTGGTGGGAGGTCAGATGTGCAGGTCAGAACACAACCAGGAAACTGAAAGTCCAAGCAAGTAAGGAAGGGTGCTCAATCCCACTGGCATGTGGAACTGTACACTAGGAACCTGGAGATCAGATAAGCAAGACTCCAGTTCCCAGGTGCTGAAAGGATATGTGGTTGCTTTAGACTTTGAGAGCCCAACTTTCCAGAGAGACACCTACATCATTAGATGTGGCAGACCTTGTTCAGGGCTTCAATACAGGCAGATCCAGCAAAACCAGTGAGAACTCTTAAGAGTAAGTTACTGAAGCAGTCACAGATGCCTGTCTGTGTATTTTAAATGCTAAATTTTCTGCTTCCTCTGACTCTTCAAAAAAGTGAAATAAATAGCTCAATATGTATCTTTGAACCACAACAGCTTGAAGTCTTCAAATCAATGCTTTTTAAAAAGAATAAAATGTACATTAGCAAAGAGCCTTATTCTAGCAAAGAGCCTTAGAATAAGGGAGGGGAGGCAACGATAAAACCTACAGTGCAAAAAATTAAGACCAAACAGTATTTGTACTTGAACAGTTATTCCCAGATCTCATTCCTCTTCACTTCAATGAGGTTTAATTGTCTATTTTGAGAAAATTAGACAGACACACACATTCCACACACATAAAACCAATCATTTCTCCACAGCAAGAGATTAAAGTGATACCAGCTACATTTGGAAGAATGTCAAGAAAAGCTATTTTTGCTCACTAATGAATTTAGACTTCTGTTAAAAAGTTAAAAAAATGGTATGAAATTACTTTGTAAAGATTTGATGACTAGAACTTCACTAAATACTACATACTGAAGTGTTTTTGTATGAAGCACTAATAAAAGTTAGTTATGGTAATGTCAAAAGCAGAGAAACTCTTTACCTCTTTCAGACTATTGGGACTGACAGGAAATCCCTTTCCTCCGGAAAGTGTGGAATATTTCTTTTCCAGATTACAGAGATTTTCTTTTTCCTGTTAAAACCAGACATTGTATATTAAATACCAACAGCCGTGTAGTGAAAATAAATGTTAGCCATTTCCCTAACTATGTGAAGAAACACACTGGGATAGAAGACTGAAACTGCACAGCAGAGCTTCAACTTCATCCTTTTAGAACAGAACTGAACAAAAACTGGAGGTACAGAACAAAAAACAAATGATCAAGTTTATTTAACGACTACAGCCAAACCAAGAAAGTGCTCCTTCAGCGTTTTGAAAATGATGATTCTGCTTAGTGAGCTAAACATGGTTTCTCTCATGATTAAAAGGAGAACATAAAACAGATGTGAAGGGGTCATACCAGCTTATTAACCAGATGTTGGCTGATGTGAAGTAGCTCATCTCATGGCCTGGCAGGGGCTATTACAAGCCAAAACTCTGAGCACACTGTGCACAGTCCCAATAGCCACACAGGGAGCAGAGGCTTCCAGCTTTAGCATGTGGCTGGGTGCCTCTGCTTGAGTCCTCGGGAAGGAGGGCACCTTTAAAACACTCCGGCTTATCAAACACCAGTAGTGTGTTCTCTTAAGGATATCTGCTGATTGCAAAAGATTTCCTTTTTTTTTATTATTTTAAAGGTGAATATCTGTCACATTATTACCAACTTGCTATCTTCTGCACAACTGATGCTCTTCTTGACCTTTACATTCATTTAAACTATGAAATTCTCTTTTATTGCATGCTAAAAATGTTTGAAAGACAAAAAATACTTACCCTTTGCAGTATCATTATTAAGTTGTTTTTCTCTTTTACAAAATGATCTTGTTCTCTTTGTGCTTGTTGGACAATATGATTGGCTTGTTTTTTGAGAGCTGAAATCTTTTCCTAATATAAGAAAATCACAATTTACATGATTTATTTTCAAATCTCAAGACAACCTGCAGCAAAGATCCTATTCATTAAAGTTCACTTATTCATATGCATGACTAAGCAGCAAGAAAGTAAGTTTTTACAAGACAGCTCAATGCTCTGAAGGAGATAATTAAATGAGAATCAGACAGTAAAGAGAAAACTTATTCAAGAGACAAAAGAATAACTGCATATATTAGTTGATAATATAGTGACAAGCATTCATATACTGAACAGAACAGGTTTAGAGATCCAACCTCTGATTTCTGAAAAAAAAATGATATTTAATTGATTGACATAGGACCTTTATAACTACTTTTTTAAATTACTGTATTTTCTTAATTAGTGTTCTACCATTATTTTAACAAAACCATTTAACAGCAAAATCAATAACAAGCCTAAAATAACTGTAGTTTCCTCCAAAGGGTACAAATCTTCTTTCTTAAAGAGGTAAAAAAAAAAACTTTGGTACTTTTTTGGAGCAAATTAAAAGGTTTGATTTTTACATGAAATATGCGAACAGGGCATGAAATGTTATTAATTTCTTACTTCTTGGATAAGTGCATTATTTGATTTGTGTGGGATGTCACTGGGCCATTGTCTTTGTTCTCTTTCAAAGAGGAACATTTTGCATTATTTCTTGCAGGTGGGCAGGTTGTAGATCCATTTCCTTGCCTTTATGCTAGCAACAAAGAACAAATTAATTGAACTTTTGGTGCTCTTACCTTTCGACTGACAATGCTGCGCTGATATTCAGCTACTTCATGCAGGAGCTGTTGTGTCAGATTTTCCTTCTCTTCATCTAACCTGCTTTCATGTTCAAGCTGCTGAAATTCTAAATCTTCAAAGTGTTTGCTTTCTATGTCCAGAATATCAGCATCCTTAAGGAAAAAAAACACAAAAAGGTAATATAAAAAAACATAATCATGCTTTCACTGATACCACAGTAGAGGTTCATACAAACAAACACAAAAATCAACCTAAAATTATATTTATATATTTCCTACAACATGTCTCACCAGGATCTCAATACTTTTAATTACCTACTCGCATAATAAGAGAGTAAATAGGGCTAATTATTATTTTGATGTTGATTTCTCCATAAATCCTACTGTTCCTCTTGCTAAGAAGAACCTGCACAGTGAGAGAGCTGTTTTGCAGCACTCAGAGCAAGTGGAGCCTCCCAAGCTGGGCTCTGCTGTAGCCTGGCTGGGACACCACCAAAGCCTGAACCTACCTGGTGAAGCTGCCACATGCCAAACTCAGAGGGCATCTGCCTTCCAACCAAAAAAGACAAAGTATTACACCAGTAACCCCAGAGAAATGAACACGGCATTAACTGGTGGAAATGGCTCTCTGTGCAATTAAGGACTCTAGTCATCCAACCTAGCCAGTAGGTACAGTACTTCATAAAAAGTATCAGTCCACTTTTATGCATTCCCCTGAACTGATACCACGTTTTATCAGAAAAAGAAGTTGAATGCTGCAGAAATTAACCAAGAAATAAGAACACACCTCCCTTCCGCTTAGGGATGATGAGACCGTGAGTTTTAATTCACAGTGCTTTTCAGCACAAGAAATGAATGTGCTGAAGAAGAAATAATTTCTTGCAACATCTGTGCATTCATAATATGAATTCCTACTTACAAGTTCCAGAGTCCTGAAGAAAAGGGTGTGTTTAATAATTGCAGCATTAGTAGATGGTAAGGTTCTCTAAAGTAAGCACATTGTACTTGACTTGCTACACAAGAAAACCTACATCCTGGAAGGAATGGAAACTTGTTCCTTTTCTTATTTCAACCTGAGGCAAAGGTTAGTGGCCAAGATAAGCCACTACTAAGGTAGATCTCTATAGAAGGAAGTCAAAACTAGGTTCCAGTGTATCAGAGAATGACACACTCACAGAAACTGAAGAATGCAAGTTCCCACATGGAATACAAACATCTTCCCCTTACTCTCCAAAGATGTGCTCTTCACTTGTAGGAGACAGTGAAGAGATCAAAAGCAAAGGTGTGGGCTAAAATTTACAGGAAAGCAGTTACCTACAATACAGAAGTGGCCAGACATCTTCAGCATCCCCAAAATGCCCAAAGGGGCTTTGCCTGGGCCATGAGAGTCAGTAAATTCAGCCTATTTACACAACAATAATTGCTACTGAGGCAGTAGAAAAGACTTCAGAGAAGGCAACTGATAATGAAAAAGCCAGCTGTGGGCATTTAAAATACACTTCTGCCCAACAGGGAGAGCGTATATGTGTTTCAGACACAGGGAAGCAAGAATTTGCCAGCTGCCCACCCCAACCCAAACTCCAGGCCCACCCTGCAGCCAGCTGCTAAGTGAAATTGGCCACTCACTCCCTTGGGCACAAACTACCAAGTTACTGAAGCCTCAGAGAACCACAAGGGAATTAGTCTCCTTGATGCCTTCCTTGTTGTCAATAAAGTAGCACAACAGAACATGTTGCAGACTCAGGTATTTCACAGGATGGTTTGGGTTGGAAGAGACCTTAAAAATCATCTCATTCCAAACCCCTGCCATGGGCAGGGAACCTTACACTAAACCAAGTTCCTCCAAGTCCCATCCAACCTGGCTTTTAACACTTTCAGGGGTGAGGAGTCTACGAGTTTTCTGGGCCACTCGTTCCAGTGCCTTACTGACCTCTGAATACAAAATTTCTACCTAACATCTAATATGAACCTCCTCTCTTTCAGTTTAAAGCCCTTGGGTTACCACTACCTGCTCTTTTAAAAGGTGCCTCTCCAATTTCCTAGAAGACTCCTCTAGGTACTGGAAGGTGCTGTAAGGGCTCCCTGGAGCCTTCTCTTTTCCAGGCTGAAGGCAGCTCTCTAGAGCAGTGATTGCTCCAGCCCTCTGGTCATCTTTGTGACCTCTTCTGAACTCATTCCAACAGGTCCATGTCTTTCTTTTGCTGGGAGCCTCAGTTATTTTTGGGGAAGGTATTTTCTCTCTTTTGGGTACAGTACTTAAATCATTCCATGACTGCTCTCACACTTGAGATCAGTTTGAGAGCTACTGGGCACTTATTCAGTGACAATTTCTACTGCATTGATCGCAGCAGCCACAGCAAACTCCCACTACAACTGGCCAGGAATAATATGCAATAAAACTAACTGGACACTTAACTACACCCCCACGTTTCAACTCTGTCCCTCTTTCAAATCCAAAATCATTATTAAGACAACTTTCAAGGAACAAATTTTAAAAAAAATTAAAATTTAACCAAACAGATTTCTAGAAGCCTCGTGGTGGTCAATAGTGAAAAGAGATTTACTACCATCCCACAGCAACAAGACTGCAGCATCTCATGAATTAACAGATTCAAACATGTGACTGCAGAGGAAAAGCTTCCTTTCCTTTAAATATGTATGAGACATTACATAATACTCTCCCCCTTTTTTTTTAAGATAACATACAAAAATCTGTAAGTGTCTCAAAATCAGCACACTTTTTCTGTAGCAACTGAGAATTTAACATTGTTGTTTCCAAAGCTGGTTTTTTTATTTTTTGCTCTTTGAAAAAATTAAATAGAAATCTGCAAATAAAACAACATCTAAAGAGTATTTCCTATAAAGCAGAAAAGCCTTTTGTTCATTACTGCTATTACAGCCTTTATTCCTGATATAAACACCCAAGACAAAAAAAAAAAAAGATTTAACTTTTAGATGGCCTCTTGAGTTTCCCATACTGATATTTTAAAATGATAAAATTATTATAAAATAACTATATGTGCTGTATAACTCACTTAAGGCTAATGAATACCAAGATTTTTCTACAGAAGCTAAGGGTGCTTTCACTGACAATACTGTAATTTTTTTACAAACTAAAATCAGGTTGCAATTAGACTTTATGCGAAGTTTATTTATACCAGTGTGACACTTTTGAAAATATAGAACAAAATAAAGCTATTTTAGTAACTGGTAAAATCTTCAAAATTAATTTTTCAAAGTACAGTTAAGGCTAACAGCTAAGCTATATACTGAAAAAAAGAAGTTATCCATGGCTTCACCAAGATGGTGATTTACTGGCCAATTCCTCTCTTCGCTCACTCAGGTGAAGAATGATGTTCCACCAGCCACCTAAACATCACAACAGCTTCCACATCACCCAGCAGGCCTAAAGGGCTAATTACAGGCAAGTGACCCAAAGCTTTAGAAATATTCAACACCAAATGATTTCTAATCCACACATTTGCATGTTACTTGTTTGCCATCATGCACATAATCTATTACAAGCATTCCACAAAAATAAAACCCTGTAACTCACGACTATTAAAATTCTAAGTTGCAAATACGCTCAGGCACTGGATACTTGAAAGGGAAAATGTAACACTTAACTGCAAAAAAAAAGAAAAAAAATTAAAATCAACAAAATAAAAAATTAGTGCAATCTTGAAACTTGCTACTGACCCTCTTCAGCTGCTGCTGTAACTGTTCCCTCATGGACTCAGGGCAATTATCAAGCTGCGTCTTCTGCTCGGAGTAAAGCTCCTGAAGCCTCTCTAGTTTTTCCCTCTCAGCATCAAGTTTTAATTTTTCCTGAAGCATGAACCAGAAAATAAAGACAATTACCTTCAAACCCAAGCAGTTGTTAGTGATTATGACAGTGTGTGGCAAAACCTTGCTGAACAGTTGAAGCACGCAGGTCAGAGACAGAAACCTCGTTAGTTGAAATGCAATGGTGGGATGCAAAAGGATCAAAACAAAACATTCATCATTTTAGTGGGGTGATTAATTCTCTCCCTCATCATTGTGCTTTGGACCTGTGCCTGGATGATGTTGTTAAAGCCCCCACCCAAACACTTGTCTCACCTAATATAAAAAAAATAAAAAAATAAAAAAATAAGGGAACTATAGCCATGTTAGTGAGGTAACTGATGAAGTTAAGAGTGAAAGAGTAGCTTTTAGAAAGCAAAATGGATGGAAAATGACTGCAGTTTGGCAGTGAGGGAGAAATGGACCTTCCCAGGAGAATGAATTTCATGCCTGTGTGGCTCTGTATAGATAAATACATTTAGCAAGCAGTGAAAAGCCAGAATGAGACAGAGCATTATAAAGAAATAACTCTGGGCCAGGAAATCCTGTTCCAGCAGAAACACCAAGTGATCCAGCAAACTTGCTTCAGGATATAGCAACTGCAACCTGTTTGTGGGGATCACAGGGGACAGCTTCCCTGGTCTCCTTCAACTAGTTCAGCTTTCCTTTTACTCCACTCAAGCAGCAGCACTCAGCACACTGCCTCTCACCCTCCAAAGCTTTTGGCCTTTTAATCTTTGTAATCAAATACTACATGATTTACTATGCAACACTGTTCCAAAACTGGCTGCACATCACTTAAGGCTTGCCTGTAGACTATTATTTATCTGTGGACCAAAGTTTAGGAACCAGCAAATCACAGCACAGAGCATTTTTTCAATGTCTTTCACTTACACCTACACTGGCTGACACAGCAGATGCATTTTCTACAATTCAGCAATTAATAACTGGAAAAAAACAATTTATGCCTGATATGCCAGGCAAAAATAATCAATTAGGTCCCTGAAGCCAGGCCCTCTGCTACCTTCTAGCATCACACCTGAACAGCTCTCTTTTCCTACTTCATGTTCTGTGGTAATGCATCTCCTTCCTGATGGTCTCTAGCTCTCCTTAATACTCAAAAACTATCAGTATTCTGAGTACTCCAAGACACAGCTGAATTCTGTCACAGCATCTCATCATTTCCTCTCTTTCCAGTCCTAACTATTATTTAATTTTGAAATCAAATGTGCGGTGCAGCAGGTGCTGTATGATCAGACATTGCACTGCCCTTTGCCACAGAGAAGGAATGGCTTTCAGCACACAGTCCTGACCATTTCAAACTGTGGGAACACTTCCTCTTTGCTATGCCTGACAAGTTTCTCAAACCCTTATGCATGGCAGAGGCACAGTAATAAACATGTGTTAGCTGCCTGCTTCCTTTATGATTTTGTTTCTAAATCTGAGTGGGACCAGCAGCTGGGATCCAGTTTTCCCAGTATCTGAAAACAACACTAAGAATTTTTATCAAGTCCAATGTCAACCAGATTCCCAGCTCCATTATGTTCATCTACACGTGCAGCTTCTCAGTTCACACAGTAAGATGAACAATATGCTGAACACAAGTACATTTTATAAAGTTTGTGAAAATAGCTACTGAGCCAGCATATTCCATGACCTGAACTTCCTGTACCAGCCTCTGTCTCACAACAGCAGCAGCAGGCAGCAGAAATACAGAGGATGTAGCATGAGGGAGCTGCACAATGAGGGAGAAGCATGCAACTCCTGCAAGGTGACCTCTGGGCTGCTGCTCCCAAGACGCCCCATCTGCTGAATCATCCTCACTTCCAACATGGAAGGAAAGCTATGAATAAACTGGTTGTTCCCCTCCTCACAAACTCTGCTGTCCATTTAACGTTCAGCCCACAGTCTGCCACCTTGTTTCACACTTCCCTTTTCTGCCCACCTAGCCATCCAAAGCAGCAAGGACTTCTCTGACCTTAGCTGCAGTGCCTCTGAAGCCATAAATAGCTCTCTAAATGTCTGTGCACTGCTACAAGCATGCTCAATCATCAACAAGCAAGTCCAACCTCGAGCGTGAGGAGACATCATCAGCAAGGATAAAACTCCCTGAGAATCCTGCTGGAGATACTGTTACATGCCTCAAGAAATTAGAAATGTATTCCTTTGAGATTGAAAGTGATACTCATCTGGTCTATTTATAGCATAGGAAGTGCTAACATCCCACCAAACTGGCTCCCTTCAAAATGTGCAGCCTTAACAGGAAGTATCACTTTCAGCAACGAGAGGTATTACATGTTTTGCAGCTGTGGAGCTGATTTCACTCATGTCTCAGGCTGTGCACTGGTGAAGTCCATTTATTACACAAAAAGTAATTTCAATGAGAATGAGAAAAGAGTGAATGTGAATGAGAAATTTTTCACACAGTGTTTTCTATAAGTGAATCAAGGTGAGTTCTTCTGGAAGGGGAGAAGATTCATGACTTTGCAAGCCAAGTGGAAGATGCAACTGAGGCAGGTCTGTGGGTGACTCCACATGTGTTTGTGCAGAGCTGGCAGCATGGCTGGGAACAAGCCATGCTGCCAGCTCCTGCTGCTCATCCTCATTTCACTACAGGAGCTGGGATTGGTTCATGCTTCTCTGCAGATTGCCCCATCAGCTGCAGTCTGGCTGAATTCTTAACATCCTATTTCCAGAGAAAGCAAGTGCAACATCTGGTCTTAGCCCACTTCCCAACTTGGCCTCTGGTCTGGCTCTAAACACGTTATAACAAACCTGGGGTCAGCCTGAATACAAAGCAGGACTGACTTAGGGTTTGATGACGCTGGGGCAATTCTTGCATCAGTTTTGGGGGATTTCTGGGAATTGTGAAAGATAGCAGTAGAAAGAATTGATGTGTGACACTGTTCCCAAAGTCACAGATGGGATGTCAGCAGAGAACACATGGAATGAACACAGACCATAAATGATCAACATGGGTCAGAAAAGGAAATCAGTCTTCAGATCTGGTAGAACTGACTTTAGGGCAAAGCAAAAGCAAAAAAAAAAATTATATATACACATCACATCTCATAGATGATCATGACAGAGAAGAGAGAAAAGACTGGTATAAAGAGCAATCAGAGCCCCTACAGGAATGGGAACAACCGGAAAAAGGAGAAACAAATTGCTTCAGTGCTGTCTCCAGTGGTTAAAGATGCCCTATGCCTGATCAATACTGCTACTTCAAGCCTTAGTGGTTTTTCACACCCTTTCTGCAGAGAACTGCTGCTTTTCAATTTGTCTTTCATCCCAGCCTGCCACTGCAGGGAGGCTGGCTGGCTAAAATTGTAGAGCAACCAACCTTCCTGCATAAACTCGTAGAAACTTTGAAGAAACTGAAGTAAATTACATGAAATAGAGAAAATGTCTCGAAAACCCAGCTAAAAACTGGACAAACCCCCCTCAACAAGTAAGAACCCTAACATTTTACCAGCTCACTGTGAAATGAATTGCATGGCTAGGTGATTTGGGCTCATTCACCAATGTTCCAAATCTCCCTGCCCTCCAAAATAACACAAGAAACCCCCAAAACCCCCCAAACAAACAAAAAAGCCCCATCTAAAACCCAATGTATATGTTAGTTTCAGAGAGAAACTGTAAATAAGTCTACAAGGCAACTGAAAGAAAAAACCCCAACAAACTGAATTATTTGCTTCTAATACTTTCAATGTTCTAGTCTGAAGTACTCCAGGATCTTCCTTAGTCCAACTAACCTATAAATCATCATGTTTTAAGGTAGCAACATCTCATAACCCACACCAAACTTCAGACATGCACCTTCAGTCCCTCTCAGTATGGAAACAGCTGGTCTCACAAGTCTCACAGGTTTCTGAGAAATGTAACTGCATATAACTGACCAGAAAATCCCACTAAAATAAAACAGAGTCTCCTGTGCAAACTGTACTTGCTCCTTTTCTGTATTTTCTGACTACTCCTTCTTGCATTCCTCCATCCCTTTAAGGACAGATGCATTAAACTTGCCACAATTTAACTCTTTGTCAGTAAATCCCTGTTGGTTTCGTGGCAAAAACTATTAGGAGGAGAAAAAAAGTATGCCAGGCATATTAAAAGGAGCATAGTAAGATAGTAGTAGAAAGTTGTTCATAATAGTTCTTTTTTTCTGTATGAGTAGTAACTAATTTATTTAACAGTTTGTATTCAGTGATGGTGTCTATACAAGAGATCTCAGCTTTTTTCAGATGCATGTATTAATCTACCATTAAAAAGCATTTTAAGTCAGAGTAAGCCATCCCTCTGCTTCAATTAAAAAAGTCCCAATAGGTGCACACAGTAACCTCCTCCTAAGACAACTCAAATTTATTGGAATTTCTAAGCTCATTCTCTCATCATTGCAATGTGTTGTCCTAGTGAACAGTCGGGGAGGCAAAAGGAAGCCCATGATTCTACAGCACTGTTCCTTCATGAGTGTAAATGAGGAAACAATCATCCAAATCACAAGAGAAAAACATTCAAGTCAGAAAATTCAAATTCTTATAGTCTTCAACATTTAGATGACAGTAAGAGGACTCGCATTAGGGGTATGTTATACCCTATATATAATATATAACATTCTGCTATTTCACTCATGAATGTTTTAGAATAAAGCTTGTGAATTCAGGTTTTTCTCCTCGAGTCTTGTTATCATCTTTGTGGTCAGTAGTGTTCTCTCTACAGGATAATCTTATGTGTATATATCCAGTGGATACAACTATTCCCCAAAACAATTAATGCTGTGTATTGTATCTCAAGGAGGTAGATAATGTTATGGACATGGTAGCTCATCCTTTTAAAATACTTGCTTACATCTTGCTGAACTGGAATCTGACCAGTAAATATTTAAGAGGCTATGCTACAAGACATAAATTTGTCAGATTCATCAGGATAAAATCCAGCAGCAGGAATGTTGCATCCAGAAGAGAAAGGACTGAGGAGACAGGCAATCAGTATATTTAACTTTGGTTGCTAATGGCTTTTCAGACAGCTGCTCTTTCCTGACTCTATTCTTGCAAGTCTTTGCTGTACAAATTCAGAAGAGGCTGAGCTTCAAATGTTTTGGCATGTCTGGGATATTCTGTCAATGACTGAAAAAATATTTCCACAAAAGCATGTGGACAAAAATTAAGCGTATTCCAAAAAGGATGAGTTATCCCCCGCCAGCTGCTCCTGATTTCTGTCTTGAAGAGGGAGAGGAAATCCAGATTGATAAATGAGCTCCAGAGTATGTATTTCTCCATGACATAAGGCAAAGGTCCTCTAGAAGAAAAGGAATAATCTCACTCTCTTTTTTAAGAGTCTCAACTTTTACACAAATGCCTGTTTTGGAAAGTCTCCCAAAACTCCTATTTAGTTGTGGTTACCTCCCACAGCACATCTGCTGAATTCACTACTAATTTTCAGTTATTCTTGTTTATTCATGCTTACTGAGCTATTCTTTCTTTCCCTGGCTATGCTATTAATTTTGGCCTCATGTTTTACTTGGAGACACAGGGTGTGGGCAGTCATTAACCATCCTTCTCCACATATTCTGGACTGCATGTTTTAAAATGGCACAGATTATGGAGGCACTGGGCGAAAACAAAGTACATTGCAGAGCTGGATGACATCCAATCAGCCAAATACAGTTTTCTCCAATTCCCTTATAGACAAACATCCCATATAGACAAAATCCTGATCTAAGTCCCACAAGCGAAGGTTCATTAGAAGGAAGTTGTAAATGTAAGCAGCACCCTGGACCTGGGGTGCTGTTCCACTCAAACAACAGCATCATTATTGAACACTGACAGTAGTGCCATGGAAATTACAGGGAGCTGGTGGCAGGGAGAAGGGAAAAGCTTCACCTCCTTGCCCATTTCGGCTACTGCCCAGCTCAGCTCCCTCTAGAGCAGGCTGTGCTCAAAGTAATTTTGTCAAGATCCATAACTAAGCTCTTTTGCAGAGAGCTTCAAGCTGTATCTGTCAAATTGTGTTAGTAAGGACTTATCAGGGCTCTTTCTGCATAAATGGAACTTGTGATTAATAACTTAAATAGCTAATATTCACATATCTAGGTTATCATCTTTTTCTGTAGAGAAAAGGAAAGGAAGGGGAAAGGAAGGGGAAAGGAAGGGGAAAGGAAGGGGAAAGGAAGGGGAAAGGAAGGGGAAAGGAAGGGGAAAGGAAGGGGAAAGGAAGGGGAAAGGAAGGGGAAAGGAAGGGGAAAGGAAGGGGAAAGGAAGGGGAAAGGAAGGGGAAAGGAAGGGGAAAGGAAGGGGAAAGGAAGGGGATTGTAAGCTGTCTCAAGAAGGGCAGCCAAATGAGGCAAAATTGGACTCTTCTCCATATGCTGGCATGGTTTACATACAGCTGAAAATACAGGGCATGTGAAACAACTCTGGAAGCAGCTACCCCAGCCAGGACAACTGAGTCCTACAGCACTTGTACCTGGCAGACAGGCCAGGTACCATATCAGAACTATGCCAAGTCCTGCAAGGTCTTGTTATCTTTTTGAAATGGCAATCACCCATAGCTCTGATTTTCAAAACCCAAGCAAACCAACACAAGTTGCCTTCACTCCTTACAATGTGTGGCATAATCACAAAGGCAAGGGAAATGCTTTCAACTCACTTGAGGGTGTGCACTACACCATCCTCCCCACTGGTTCATTTGTTCTCTCCCCCCATTAGTCCTGCCTCATGATCTGAGAGAGTTGAGCATGGGATCACATGAGACCAACATGAAGCTTAACATACAATGTACAAACCCACCCACAAAATACATCCCTGGTTTACAACAAGGGGCTGGGACACAGAGATATTGCACCACAGCAACGAGCACACTGACAGCCCAAACCTGAACTCACTCCTGCCTTCTGACCTCCAGTATGTTTTCCAGTCAATTCTTTTGCCTTGCAAGGACTAACAGTTAGGGCTTTAATACTCTGAAAAAGTTGGTGAAACTTTGTGTCATCACCTAAATGAAATGTGCACCGGGCACTTTAAAAAATAATAATTTTAAAAAACCCCAAAGAGTCAGGTAGAAGGTAGTACAAGAGCTTCTACCTACAGTCCATTTCAAGCACTTAACATGGCTCAAATATTAGACTGTAGTTTATTACCTAACTTTTTAAGAATTTCACAGGTTTTTTCAAACAGGTGCATGGGTAAGGATGAGATTCAAGCAGGCAGGAGTTTCCTGTCAAACAGGTGCGAAGATCAGTGGCAAATTCCATGAGATGCTCAAGTTGCTCCAGAGACAACTGCCATCATTTACAGCACTAATGCCCCAACATCATTTCACAAGTGAAATGAACTCCCCCTCTCACCTCCAGACAGCCAACACCATGTGGTGTATTCAGCTATCACTCCCTTGCCCTGGCAGAAATGTAACCAACCACTGTTTGAGACCCCTACAACTTCTTGCCTTGAAGCCCCACCAAAGCCAAGACCCCAGGTATCAGAAGGGGTGGAATACTCAGGCAACTAATAGAAACTGTGACCAACCTGTGGACACTGGGACACTTGTTTTAGCAAGACATAACACAAAAAGTACCATCAGTACTTAATTCTGTCCTAAGTTTCAAATTATTTCACAAAAGGGACCACCTATCACCTGCACCTGAGCCCCCTTTTTGTGGGTGGGAGTTGATCCTGTATTACTACTGAGCCAAGAAGTTGACTATCATGCATCAGAGCTGAATGGCTGAACTTCAACATAGACACAATAATCAAGCTTTAAAAAACGCTTCTGTTTCAAGCCAGCCAGAACTTTTTATTTGTTGACAGGATCAGTGCCATCTGTTTTGCTGGCTGACCCTACTTTCCCCTGAAAGTAGCTGAAGAACACTTCAGCTGTCACTTTATATTTTACTCCCTTTGTAGAAGCCTGTCTCCCATTTCTATTTTCAACTTTCACTTTCATACAAGGCTTTCAGACATATTAAAAAAGCCAAAAACAATCAAACAGAACAAAAACAACAACAGAACAAAACTGAAAGTGTACAATTTCAGTATTAACTGAGCCATGGCTTGATGTTTAGAGCACACACTCACAGCTGGGTTTGTTTAAAACAAAGAGGAACACAAAAGAAAATACAACTAAAATTTTGTAGCTGATCTGACTAGTACCATGCCTCATACTGAAAAGAATGTTTTGAGTAAACTTGCCTTTTAGACAAAAAGTGCCTTTTATAGGCTGCTTCCCATGTTTCATTTCAACTGAAAATTTAAACTAGACCTGTCATTTGAATTCTCTGACTGCTACCTACACACTAACAGGTGACTGCAAGGAAATTTAAATTCCCTCTAGATTTTAGTTTAACTGAGCTTTCAGCTACTGGAAAGCCAATGCAAAAGACAAAATATCTCTTGAATTTCTGAACACGTTATTTATTACCACTTACCAACCAAAACTTCCAGCAGCATCCTTTTGAAGAGGATCTGGTTGCACACCCTATCTGCTGCCACCCACTTTAAACTCATCTTTCTGCTAAAAAGCAAGTACACAACATGTCCCATAGGCAACTTAAAATGTGACCACAGGCAACACTGAAAGCTGAAGGATCAGTGAGGGGTACACAAGCACAAGGAAAAGTGCAGACAGGGAAGTCCAGGGAGATTCAAACTCAAACTGGATGTGCACTGTCTCCCCACAGAGTGGAGATGTGGGAGCACCATTCTCCTTTTCAGACACAGGCTTGATAAGCACAGCCACAAAACAGCAGCCAGGCTCCAGACAGGGCAGGCAGAAACCAAAGACAGAAAGCTCAGAATAAAACAATGGAAGCTGTAAGGTGTGAGTTAAATGGGAACTGTGAAAGTGCTAAAAACGTGCAGCTTTTCTAAGCAGAAAATGCAGAAGACTTCCAGATATTTCTGGAAAGCTCAAGAAAAGAGCAGAGACTAGCTAGAGCAATTCCACAAGTGACAGGTCTAAATTATGAGGTACAGGGTGAAATTTAAAAAGGAAACAACACTGGCTGAAATCCCTGGAAAAACTTCCTGACCTTGAGGTATTATTGGCCATGGCACATCCCCTGTGGAGAGGGGAACTGCATGCCTGGAGAGGCCAGCAAAGAGCCTGCTGGAGGGAACCTGCACTCCCTGGCTTGAGTGATGCCACTTCATCTTGCAGGCCCTTTCCATTTCTGCATTTAAAATCTTCTTATACTGCCATCTTATTTTAGGAAATATATGCCTATCTATTTCTTGTGTAGTTGAGAGCATAAAGTATGTGACTGTGTATCAAAACTAATTAATTTCTGAGACATAATTACAGAGGGAGTATTCCACAGTACTTAAATTGTCAGTCAGCAAAAAAATAAAAGAATATAATTACTTTAAAATTACATACTTGATGGATGCCTTATATTATATATTCTATATGATATTAGATAAAAACTGCACCCTTTTTCATTTTGTTCCTTTGCTGAGAAAATAATTTCTTTCTTTTCACCCAAATTATATAATGGAGGATACTGGAACAGTTCAATTAACACTGTTCTTTTAAACAAAAGATAACCCAATTACAAGCCTTATATGGTGTTTTTATTAATAAAAGTATCTTCACAGTAGGTCAAGTCTTTTTTACTTGAGATTACTCTATTTTGCTTGTCAATCATACCTTGGAAAACAATACTGTTAAAAGGAAATTATGGTGAAAATTATTTTTTCTTCTTTTCCTGATATTTATCAAGCAAATTTTCTTACAGAATTTCATCAAATAAGCTCCATTAGTATTAACCATATAAATATATTTTGAAAATCAAGGGGAACAGAGCACACAGCAGGCTACAGTAACTGAATTACCTTTGTCTTTTCACCAATAACATTTCTCTCCAGTTCAGCTATTTTTCTGTTTAGATGATCCAATATTTCCTTCTCTTTCAGCAGCTCTGTTGTTTCAGATTTCTGTTCCCCATCCAAAAGGGCACATTCCATATCCAACTAGGAACACAAAACATCTTTCAGAAGCAGTCCAGAGTCAGAAGAAATCTTGATACACATTATTTTCAGGGGGGAGGGGAATGAGTTGGTTCATAAGAGAGAAATATTTTTTTAAAAAGGGAAGGGGAAAAAAATAACCCCTAGGTTTTTCTCCCACAAAAGTTAAAAAGAGTTCACAAATTTGAGAAAAAGTAAAATTGCAACATAAAATACTGCAAAATAAAGTCCAAACCAACTTTAGCTTGAAGATTCTTTTTTCCAAAACTTTTTATTTTCTATCTCTTCTCTGTGCTTCCTCCTGTTATGATACTGTCTCTGTGCCCAGGCTCTGTAGGAAACCCTTCTGTAACAGCTGTTTCTTTCCTGTTGCTGATAATTAGAGCAGGCACAACCCAAATGCCTGGCCAGCTTAGCTTGCAACTGTGAGATTCCAAAAGCCAAGAGAGTGCCAACATACCCTTGCCACTGTAAAGCCAAGGAGGTTTGAAAGGAAGTTGTCTCACTTCCTTTCTCTTTAAACAGTCACAGGAGATACCACCATAAAACTCCCAAGTGACATAAGGTATTTGGATCAACTGAGTGACCATTAAACAAGAAAGATTGTTCCAATTCCACTTCAGAGTGTAATGGTTACAGCTGGGAAAGGCTAATCCAAGCATCATAAGCATCCCCCAGCTGGAGAAAAATACCCTTCCTAAGAGGAGACTGCCAGGTCTGTGATTCTGGTGGAAAAGCACAGAATATGAAGGCTACACACATCCATGAGTTCCCTCATGTCGAACTTGCTGACCCCATCAGACTTATGCTATGTAGATACATGTAACAGTCAAGACATTGAAAACCAAGAACATATTTTCATACCTCTCTTGAGGATTCATCCATCTGGTCATTTAAATCTTTGATCTTCTGCTCAAGCTCTTCCAAGTTATTCAGTATTACTATGCGTTCCTCCTCCAGGCGACCAAGCTCCTGCCTCCTCTGCTCTTCACTGGTGCATTCTGGTATCTGCAGTTGCACATCACAAGAGGTTCATTAGAAAAAAAAGAAAAGGCTGTCTCTTTTCTGCCCCCTTTCATATGGTTTTCATTTTAGAAAAGGATGGCTCTGTTGGTTTTGACTCCATTACATATTTCCTATCTACTGTATTGCTATTTCTATATTTAGGAGGTGTACAAGAGAAACAAACATGATACTTCACTTCCAGGCACTGGAAGTAAATACTATACTTAACAGTAAATACTATTCATTCTGAAGGAATTACTAAAACTTAACCTTTGAGAATACTTTACATGCTGTGCTATTTAGGTTGTAAAAATCCAATTTTTCCCTTATAAAAATAACACAGACAGATGAAGATGCTTTTAATGTAAATTTCAGCTGTTCATTTAATACAGGCCAGGAGGTAGGATAGGACATTTTTGTAACTAGCCATAAAGATGGGTGGCTTCTGTAAAATAAGGACAAAGGTTGGTTCCATCTCCCCAGGTAGCACTGAGGAAGTAGTGCCCTTAATGCTCCTCTTTTCATTGCCATTTCCTTACTAGACATCTGTGTCAAGAATTAAACAAGATTATGAAGAAAATACCTGTTAACTTACACCATCCAACACTAGATCAAACAGAACTGAGTTTGAAATGCATTTTTCACATTCACCTGACCCCAGGGGTTTGCAATATACGTCCTGTGGGAAGGTGCATTATCCCCAGCCAGGGTTAGAGGTGGGCTGAGTGCAGGGCTTTGCAGTCACCTCTGGGCCACACAGCCTTGCTCAATGGAGGCTCAGTTCAGCCACTGAATGGCCACTCTGAGAGCAGGCATTTTATCCTGAACAAAACTCAGCTCAATATTTTAAAACGAGCTGCACTTCATTAATGCAGTTGCTTGCTGCTGCTCTCCTCAGGGCTTAACAGCACTCCCTTTACAATGAATGAATGAATGGTATTCCTTGATTTAGCAATACTAATCCTAGCAGCAAAGCCTCTTTGTCTGGTCTCCTGTTTGGACAATGCTGACATAACATCTTTGATTTCAACTTCCTAATAAGGACTTAAAATAGGATCTCTGACTCGCACGAAGAAAGCAACAAATGGGAAAGAAATCCAAGACCCTAGTAACTTGTAAGTGAAATGTTTTACTTTCTTTTCAACACTGAAGGACCAAGTCAAGCCATAATAGCATGTTTCTCTTCAACACAGTTTCACACCAGAAGGGTCAGCAGACAGATTTCCAGAGAGATCACCCTTTGGAAGTGAAAATGTGTTTCTATCACACCTCTCTCTTCTTCTACACACACTTTTCCTCTCAAGTGTGAGTGTAGCAGGGGTTAAATACAATTTAGTGAGACATGTAACCACCCTGAAGATCATACAGTGTGTAAATAACAGTAAATGGAAGAGACAAAGTATTTTGAAGGTGTGAACTTGTTAAACAGAAACCGGCTTTTATGGCTGTGCTTGATCTCATTTTGCTCCTGATTCCAGCTCTTGAATCCAGTTATTTAACACACTGCCTGATGCTGGGATTTGCTACACTGCTGCTCTGGCACAGCCAGGAGGAGGCTGCTGCTGCACTAGTAAGGAAATGGTTAGGAATGCTGCTAGCTCCTTTATTAAAGGACAACTTCCTTTTGGTAATGGAACAGCAGTGAGAAGCACACAGGAAAGGAGGTGCAGATTATTAAAGGCAGCAGTTGGGTTGGAGGGGCAGGAGCTTGCTGCCACTGCATCATCCCCAAGAGACAACAGCTGATCTGGCAAGTGGCTTAAGTCCAACCCCAGGAAAGGAGACCAGACAGATAATTCAGCTCAGGTAACTCCTCTTCACCTCCCATGTGAGTGTGAGAAAATACTCCTCTTACAAGAGCCTCAGGTTGGGAGAAGACAGCAGAGCATCCCTTCCCTCTTACATCTCAGCAGGATGCTAAGCAGGGTTCTGGAAACCTTTATTTAAGTAGCTAAAATTGTTCATGCAAATCCTTCTTCCTTGGAAGATCTTAAAACTCTTCCTGAACAGTACATCCCACTAAAAAAAACCCCAACTTCCAGTACTGTTGCCCTGCATTTTCTTGCTTTCAAGTGTTTGAATCTTTGCAGCCTAATTCTCACACTGTTTCATGTAAACTATATGTATTTTTAGAAATTATCTATGTGTTTTGCCTAGTTCTTCTCTGAGAGGAGAACTTAATAGATAGTAAGAGTGACCAATAAGGTAATGAAGTTGTAACCTTCTTGAGCCAATCCTGGCCTTCTGTAAAAGTGTATGTAAGTTGATGGAGTCAGAAAAATAAAAAAGTCTGACCTACTACTACCTGCTGTCCTCTGTGTGGGTCTGCACCCACATCACAACTTGTGACCCCCTCTGTGTGAGGTGGTCACACAGTACTATTAGCTTCCACAAGATCTGGAATAATCATTTGCTGGCTGCTACATTTTGCTGGCTATACTTTCTACATCCAACGGCTTACAAAGCTGTATGAGTTGCGAGATTAATTCTCACACCTAAGCCAGCAAGAACTTGCTTAACTAATTGCAGCCCCCACCAGGACAGCCAACTCCTAGAGGAGGATTTCAAGCTTGGATTCCCCCACAGAGCCTTACCTTTGGTGTGATGCTCAGGTAGGATGACTCGGTGGTGTCCTTGAGGAAGCTGGGAGCAGGGAAAGGAGGAGGCTTGGTGCTGTCACAGAAGGGCTCCTCAGCCCTGAGCCCCCTCGAGGACAGGTAACTGCGGCTGTGGCCGCTCAGCTCCGAGAAATCCGAGTCGCTCGCCGACGACTTCAGGTGCCCTCTGAACCTCGTTTCCAGATTCATCTGGGAGTCTTCGAACACGGAATCCTCGTCGGAGAGCTGAAGCTTTTCGAGTTCCTTGTTAATTTTTTGGACATCGGCTACAGTGGTAGCTGCGGCAGGGTCGCTGTCAGGTTTGGAGTATTCTGCACACAGGTTGAGGATTGTCTCGAGCCGCTGTCGTTCCTAGTTCAGAAAAAGATGACAGCAATGAGTGTCACATGTGAGCTAAAGTAAAGATGAAGTTTAAAAAAGTTTGCTGGGCTTTTTTGTATTGTTTGGGTTGGAGTTTTGTTTGTTTGTTGCTTTGGTTTGGTTTTTTGTTTTAGAGTGAAGGATTAAAGTCCATGTGAAGTCCATCTACCACTCAGAGATAATAAACTGTAATAAATAAATAAATTAATTACAGTACAAAATGAAGAATCAAAATTAATGTGAAAGAAGATTTTAAGAATATTAAAACTTTCTACATTGGAAAGATAAGTAAGTGTTAGGGACATCTTATTTAAGTTGCTATTCATTTCTGTGAAATGTACTTTTAAATTTTTTTATTGAGGTTTTTGTGTCTATACCCCATCTGTATGTACATACATCCAGTGATCTCACTACGTAAATCACTAATTGTTCCATTTCACACTTACGCCATATTCCTACCAAGCTGCAAAATACTGCACAGATTTTCCATGAACTCACCCACCCCTGATGTTTTTACATTTTCCATTTTGTTAACTGTGATTCCTCCTTTTGAGAGAATTAGTCCACATTTTGAAAAACACAGTTTTAGGAGCACTAACAAAAAAAAGAGGCATCACATCTAAAGTACAACATCTGTCAAATGCACAGAATTGGAGGAAATCTTTATTTACCAGTTTACTCAAATTCCCTATGGATTCATACCAACATTTCAAACTTGAGACTCAGAGCAGCTGTGCCATATTGACTTGATATACTTCAAGTTGTGATAAACATTTAATTTCTGAAAGATTTCTAGATCTCTACGATAACTTTTATCAACTATTAGCAAACTGTATTTGTTTTACTTTACTGTATGCATAGCTTCTGGTAACTTCTATTTCAGATGGAATTTTTTTATACTTTTCATTTTTAAGAGGCAAAGCACTTCTGTAATTTCATGTTACCTTTGTTAAAGAAAAAAAAAGAAAAAAATTGCTTACCATAAGTCTATTGAAAATTTTGCTGGAAAAAAGACCACTGTGAGAATTCTAAGCTTGGCATTAATACTTGCATTAATGATCTAATTTCTGATTTCTAGGACATCTTCTACAGTTGTATTTAAAAAGAAAGCCAAAAAGCCAGCACCCTCAGCCTCCCCCCCCAGGAACCACTACAGACACACTTGCTTTCCCAGCTCTACCTGGCATTACATTTGCAAAGAGGACTTGCACAGCAGCTACTTCTGCCAGCCCCAACACTTCCTATGCCCAACAGCAAGTGATAAGGATCAAGCAGAACAGGGCAGGCAGTGCAGTGCCCCAGCTTTCCCTGCAGCAAGCCACTGCACTGTATGGAAATTTAACACAGGTTACACACACCCCCAGTTTTATACAGTTACTGAGAGATTACCTGGCTGTACGCACCACATGTGCACATCACCCGCACTTGAGAGCTCTGAGCTGGAGAACCTGTCTGAACCCACCACCCCTTTCCAAGCACTACCCAAACAAGAGAGCGCTGTGAGAGAGCAATTTTGCCTTTGGGTGGCTTATTCCCAGGTTCCCACTGCAGCTTTCCTCGGAATCCTCCTGTAACGGGATGAGCCGATGAAATAACGGAGCCCGGGGCAGCAACTGCAAACTTCTATTTTCCATTAAATAGGTCCAGCAGATCCTCAAACATCCTTCAACCCCAAATGGTCGACATAATTATAACTCTTCAAAGCTGCTGTCCTCCCTCTTACTAAGTGTTTTGGCCAGGCAACCCAATTCCTGAAGCCCTGTGCAAGCGCTGGCTGGGACAGCCGGTAATTATGCAGCTCTCCCTGCTGTGACAGCATCAGGCCTGTCGTAATGGTTAGAGAAGGGAAACATGGACATCAGGACACGAGGTCCCATCCCTCCTGCAACAACAGGCTGTATCAGGTTTCCCCACAGCCAAGCTTCCATCCCTTGGGCAATAATAGGAAGCGAATTTCAAAGCAGGGCCAGTGCTCATTCCAGCCTAAATGCTCAGGTGAGGGGCTCTGGCTGCAAACCGGCCCTTTGCTGAGCAGTCAGGGGAAAAAAGGGATTCTTTCTTTCCCCTGTTAAGTCTCAGTTGCTCAGAAAAAGCTTAAAAATTGCAGGAAAATCAGTCTTCAAAAAATTCCTGATGAGCTTTCAGACACATTACAGAAATACTGATATTTCTCACTTCTATTTTGACATGTGCTGAGAGGCTTATGGACAGGAAGCTCTGTGGTTATTTTATACACTCTATTCTCATCATTTCATCTCAGCCAGCTCATTCCAGCTCCAGCACACCTGCATGTAACTGTTTCCAGAATGAATTTCTCAGTGAAGAAGGAAGCTAGGAAAGCACCCTCGCAATGAAGAACACAGAACAAGTAGCACATGGAAAATCCAGTCAATAATTGTGCAAGAGATACCACCCAAGTTATTTGTGACACTGAACACAGCAGAGGAAAAAGTAAAAAAAAAGGTATGTGAAAAGCAGGAAATGGATTTAAAATTGACTCTGGTGGGAGGGGTGGATGTTGAGTCAAGCCTTGTAAACTGGTCAGTGTGTTTCCCCATAAAATGTCCTTTCTAACAGATTCACACATTCTGTGTATTTTCTGTAATTCTCTTCCCCACTACAAGAAGGGATAACAGGTCTTGTGCAGCTGCTGCCTGAGCAGCTTCACTACTCCTGGCTTTGAGAAAGCCGCACATCACCTACGGTTGGCTGCAGATTTAAGTGAAGGACAAGGGTGGGATAAGGAGATAATAACCCTCCCTGCTATTGATTATCAATGACATTAAGAGACATCCCTGGTACACTATAAAAAAAAATCCCAAAATAGCAGAGATAAATATCCCACTTTTTTAACAGCAACCATGCCATGATTCCTTAATCTGTTCCTCTGCTACATATCACATTTATGAATTTTACAAATGTGTAGAAGTGCTGCTATATCAGGGTATCAAGGGAAGCCTTGGTTAATCAGCTGTGGCAAAACAGGAAGCTTTTCAGGTAAGCGCCATTAGGAACTGGATAACCTCAAATTTCATTAAAAATACATATGCAATCTATCCCTTGTGACAAAGACTAACCTGGCTAGTCCATGCAGCCAGGTTCTCTTTGCCTGAAGAAGCTGTTGCACTTTTCAGCTGCCAAAGAACAGTGGTTTCCTACTGCTGCTCAGACAGACAAAACACCACCTTCTCAGCAAAAGCTGGGAACAGGAGTTAGTCAAAGAGGATGGTTGGGAAAGAGGCAGAGAGACTGGGGAAGAGAGCTGCAGAAAACCCCCAAACTTTCTTTCTCACAAGTACATTCACTACCTCATGGACGAGAGGCTGGAGAAAGCTTTCTCCTTTCTTTCCTACATCTCTAAAGAGCTTATTTCAATGATAAACTTGAACTGGGACTGAGAACAGTTCGCCAAGTGTTCTTTCTCTTCCCTCCAGTTTGCTCCAGTTTCTCATTCCAGACTAGTTTGTTTTCTCATTGCCAGTCCTTGTCTTGCTGTAGTTAGTGCTTCAGCTCCAAAGTTACCACCATCAGCACAGCTTTCAGAAGCAGCCCCTGTACTTCATGCCCCTCTCTCAGAGGCAGCTCTGGCAGCAGACACCTGCACGGAGAAGCAGCATGCAGAGACCCAGGTCACAGCAGAGGAGCTTGTGTGCCTCCTCCTTCCCTTCCCAGAGCAGGCACAGGAGAAACAGACAGGTAAAAGCAGGAGAGAGCAGTGGCACAGAGTAGAGACAGCCTGCAGGGAGGAGCTGAGCAGATGGCTTTCTGAGAGTTAGCTCTCTGCTCCTGAGAGAATGCCACTGGCTGCCAAAATAACAGCCTTGTTCAGCCCTTTTGTCCCCATAGCACCTATGCAGATGCTCCTTTTCAAACCACACCGAGGGCAGGAGCCTGAACACCAGAGTTCCAGAGAAGTACTTAAGTTCTGTAAATGAGAACAGGTCTCCTGTAATTGATTTCTTCCTGGACCGTGGTGTTAATTTGCATAATATATATAGCTGCAAAAACTAAGTATATGTAATCCAGATTTTGGCTTATTAAAGACCCCACAGAAATGTTTTACAACACAATTGAAACTGAATATTCCAAGAAAGTTACGGAGTCATCAATATTCGTTCTATTCTGCAGGGGGTTTTATCCTATTATACAGCACTTTCAATTACAAAACTAAAAGCTATTCTGTAATGCTGTAGAGACTGTCAAATACTAGTGATGGGAAAAATTACCTTGAAGCTAGTCTTTGTCTACTTGGTTGGGGCTCCTTTAAGAGCTAATCACTTAGAGTTTTACATACAGCTTGGGTACTTTATGCTTAAAGGATCTACAGAAAGACACAGTGCCAATATAAATTTATAAAACATGTATAAGAGGATTTCCACAAACTGTATGAAGATTTACAATAGCTCTATTAACCATGATTTTAAAGCAGTACTATCTTAAAAACTCCAAAACAGTTTCATTTAATTTTCCCTTTGCATAAGCACATCTTACTAAATTGCAAGGCATCAGTGCAAGCCAGGCACAGGGATATTCTGTATTATTCCCTACTTCTGAATAAACTAATGAAATTCAGTGCTCTTCTGACTGTGATAAACTGGACTATGGAATAAGCCCCTTGAATTTTAATACTGCTCATTCAGGCATTGATAAATTGAAACCTTTCCCAGTACAAATCCCGGATCTAGGGATCTAGTAAAACTTAATTAACAATGTCTATGTATGTTTATAGATCCCTACAGACAGCTGGGCAATGGAAGGCATCCCGAACCTATTGCACATCTAATTTTTGGGTACCTACCACCATCTAGAGGAAATACACTGTACTGCCTAAAAACCAGCACTGAAAACTTCAGTGCTATTTAAACAAGCAGCTATCAAAGAAAACAGATGACCCTTAATATCTACCCAACTAATGTTGCCTGTGCAGTTCCACTCCCAACCACCCCATCAGCTGAAGAAAAAGAGCCCCTTTTAGTTCCAGCAGCTACCTCAATTGGGCTTTCATCTCAGACATGAAAGAAAAAAAAAAAAAAGAGTGAGATTTCATCTTCAAATAATAATTAAAATAAATAAATAAATAAATAAATAAAAGCTAACTGAATCACGCTGAACATAATTAGATCACAGCATTAACTTTCTCCCTTGTTTATAAGGCTCCTGGGCTAGTGTCAGCAATAGCTGCTCCAACTTCTACTGGTGTCCAGCTGGAATAAAGATCCCCGTGCCAGGATGCCATGTCCGGTCAGCTGGGCTGCAGAGGAAGCAGCAGCAGGTCGTGACCTGCTGTCTGTGCCAGGAGCAGCCTGGGCTGTCCCACCCCTGCTCAGCAGCCCCCAGCGCCACAGGGATGGCAGGAAGGAGAATGCCAGCTCCCCCTGCTCTTCAAGCCACAAAGGAACAGACTGGCAAAGCAGAAGTGGCATCAGTCTTCAGCTAATTTATGTGAACCCAACCACCGGCAACGGATCTAAAGAAATAGATATGGAAAACCACCAAATCCTACACAAATACATTTATGTCTTTTGTATTTGGTGCACAGGAACAAATGAAAATTTGGACTTTCAAATAATTAAAGAAAAAACCCAACCTCCATATTTTTACTATTTGTACTTTTTTTTTTAAATCTCTGGTTCTCTTTTTGGGAAATGACAGCAGATAATTTGTTTTCATACACAGGCTGCAGCAGCAGCTCTAAAACTTCCAGAGTAGCCTCTGACACTTAAAAGCAAACTAAACACAAGTAAATCTCACAGAATAATTTATATGGAAAAGAAAAAGTAAACAAGTGTAAGTAAACAGAAGGGTTCAAGGGCAGATACTAGGTCAGATTGCAATGAGTGCATGGATTTTACTACCAAAAGTCCGGAAGTGAATATCAGCTATTGAATAGAACACTTTCAAGCCACTCTGTGCCAGCAGAATAGCTACAGGGGCAGTGCTGGTGCAAAGAAAGACATTATCCACATCTTATCTGGGCCACAGAGCAGTCTAGTCCTCTAAAAAAGGGTGCTATTTTTCTGATGGACTTATTTGAGTATTCCTACACTGTTCTTCTCCCTACTGTGCTTCAAAAACCCAGTATGGAAAATCCTGACACTTGTGCACAGAGAGACTACATTTCCCCCACCATTTACCCGCCAGCTACTCAGCCTGCGCTTTTACAGAGTACTGAAAGCTCAGAGCACACAGTTTTGCTATCCATGAGCGCTTCTTTAGTTGGGGGTTTTATTCACACCTTCCCCAACCCCATAAAAAAGAGAGACCTGAGTAGACACGGATTCTTTGCCCATGTCAGTACACAAGGGCAAACCTTCTCTGAAAGCTCTGGATGGATATATCAAGACCCTGTTTGGACAGATCCTTGACTATCATTTGGACAGGGATCCACACAAAAGTACAAAATAACACCAGAACAGGACAGGCTCTAATACACAAAGAACAAATGTGTGGATTTATTAATATATATCTTCCTACTTCTCAGAGGTTTAGAAACCTGCTTATGGCATTTTTCAGACTCCAAAACCATTGGAAGGGGGCACTGTCCTGATATTTCACTCCTCTACCAGACAGCTCTAGCAAATGAAGACTGGAGCTGGTATGGAGCAGTATCTTGAGGATAAGACGAGCTCAAGCAGGAGGAAAATCCACCATGTTCAAACTATATGGAACACACAACACATCATCTTGTCTTCAAAAGCTTTGAAAAAACAAATTCAAATAAGCAAATTCTCTCTTTGAAGAATTGGGACTTGAAGGAAATATTGTTGAGCAAGAGGAAATATTGAGGAGCAGGAATGTAGCCATTTCATCCAAACATAAGACCAAAATGATTATCAGCATCTCTGAATACTGAAACAACCCAATAACAAATAATACAAATTATATCACTAAAAATAATAATTAAAACAACAACAACAAAAAGAAGGCTGCTCTCTTTGAAATACAAATACGTTGCTTTTATGACTGATTATCTCAGGTTTTACAGCACGACTGCCTGCAAAACCTTCTGATAAGAAGCAGAGAAGCAATCTCCACTGTGCACACAACACACCAGGACTAGGAGAAGATTACTGAAAGGAGAAAAGGAATTGCAGGAAAAAGGCAGCAAGAAGAGAGAGAAACATTTCTTCTGATGTTTCTCAAAACCTTTGTCCTAAGGCACCCAGCCATTTCACTCCCTCCTTCTTGCCCTGGGATGCCCAGTTCCTGCTCCTGAGAAGCTGCATCTTCAAGGGGAGCCAGCAGAGGTTTTGGGGAGCAAAGCAGGACAGGGGTGGCTTGCCCTGAAACTCATGGAGTTGGGAGGGGGCAGTGCCTGCCCCTCTCACACCTGAGCCTCGACAGCCTTTGAGCAGGCAAAGACTAGCTTCTTCACATCTAGCAAATAACAGTGTGTATCTTATAAACGACAGTGATCAGTGGAGTGGAGGAAAAGACAGACTCCTGTCAGCATAACAGGCTCCTCATGACCTTGCATCAAGGACATAGGTGAGATGGGGAGGGGGAAAACATCTCACGGGGTTACAGTTCTTTAGCCTGAACCTGCTTGAACCTGTATGGTTCAAGATGGGAACTGTGGCCCTGCGCAGGCACCAGGCCATTGCTAGAGGTCATTGACAGGCATCTCCTTCTCCCACATTCCCACTACCCCTGCATTGATCCTCCCCATGGTTTTTCACCCCCAGCCTGCCCAAAAAGTGAATTTTCCTGCAGGCTTGTTGTCTGTATGCAAACTAGACAGGTTTAAGAGTATCCTATTGCTATTTTGCTCAAATTCATAAGATGTGAATTAAGGTACACAAATGTAAAGTTAATGTCTCAAATTTAAAACTCAGAAACACCAACTGGCCCATCTAATGATCTCTGTTTCTATGTGGATGATAAAATATGAATACATATTAATAGGGTCAGAGATTCCCAAAGCCACTTTGAAAACCCTTTGGAAGAACTGTTATGTGTTCTTCCAGAGACAGTTTCAGTACAAAACTGTTTTAAACATCTCTGGGTTCTGAAGACCTTTTTACTTTTCCCACCCACAAACTGTTTCAGTAATACAAAAATTACATTTTACTATCTAGATAATCCCAAGCTGAGGCAGTATGCACTGCTTTATACTGATTAAGACAAAGAGAGATACTGTCCCTCTCTGCTACTCCCCATCTTGGGAGGGGGAGAAGCAAGGAGGCCTCTTTTAATGAATGTGCTCAGAAGGAAAAAATGAAAACTAAGCAGAAAAACCCTGCTGATGGCTGTTTAGCCCACACCAATGTATATCTGACTCTACAGCACAAAAGGCTGAGCAGTTTATAGCAGAATCTCTTTTTCTTTGCCCACTTATCACAAAACAGAGCCATCATCTAAAATAAAAAGTCCCACAGGATGCCTGCAGTGTAATCTGTGGGTTTTATGTACGCAGACATTTTAACACAGCCCGCAGGATAACTGAACACAATTTACATGTGGATTTAAATGTGGATTCCCACATTTCTTCAGGGTGGCTGAATGGTACCGTCTATCCAAGCAGTGTGCTTTGAAAGTGTCAGCTCCATGCACTGTGACAACAAACAAGGTATCTGGAGCAGGCTGAATTTGAATTTCAAAACTTAAGAGCAGCTTATTCTTTGCTGTATCTTCCTGAGGGCTAGACCTGGGATGGGTGTTTTTGCAAATGCTAACTATCCCAGATAACCAAGAGGAAGAGAAAAAGAATTACCAGCCGTTCCATCTCCTGCTCCCGAAGTCGCTCCTCTCTCTGCCTCCTGTGGTAGTCCATGAGGTCCTCCCTTCCTGAAATGGAGCTAATGCTGTTCTTCCGCTCCCGCATGGACGTCTGCAGGGAATTTGGCGTCTGTCTGTAACTTTCCAGATCTGGGTCATCAAGTTCCACAGAGCTGGTGGAAAGGTTTCTTCGGACAGAGAACGACCTGTCAAAATCCACTGGGGAGAAAGAACTACTGGGACTTGTTCCTGAGAGTCCAAGTCTATCAAAATCATCGGGGAAATATGGGGAAGAAGGCGCTAAAAGCATTTTTTTAGCAATACGAGGGCTTGCAGGGACACTAAGAGTTGAACTGACATAGGGATTACTCCCAGAGACAGAGTTTGCATGTGGTGAAACCCCTGAGCTGCAAGAAGAAAAATTCAGGTAATTATCGGCATCAAAAGCATTCTGAGGTAGATCTTTTTCTCCAAGTTTTTTCCTTTTACTATTACCCAGAGAACTTCTGGGGGGCAAACTTAATGGCACCAGCTGGTTTTCTGTTGATTTATAAAGTCTGGGTAGAGAACGACTGTACATTCCCATATGACTCAGAGATCCACCAGAGTATTTCCTGGGCCGTGAACCCAGAGCTTCCATCACCCCATCCTTGTACTTAACTGGCTTTATGTGAAGGGCCAGACTGTTTTCAGCATTCATTCTCCTGCCTTGCTTTGGGCTAGAAGGCATGCTGGCTGCCCCAGAATTGCTGCCAGGTGAAAGCACCACCTCGTTCCCCGAGCTTCCACTCCACATAGTCAGAAGAGAGCCTGAGATCTTCTTTGACTCCAGCATTCCTGGGAAGTAGATGTTGTCATAAGATTTATTTCTCTGACTGTACTTTGAGTAATGAAACTTATCCATGTGCCCAAGGGATTTTTCATTTTCTCTGTTGGCATGAATGTCAAAATCTGTCCTTCCTGAACTATACCCGCTGAGAGATGGAGACATGTTTGATATAGAACCCAAATGCTTTACAGAGATGCTTTTATCTGGAAGATAAGGGCTTTCACAGGGAAACTGCTTGCCTCCTTGAATTTTGTTAATAGCGTGTGTATTTTTAACACTGGTGGAAGGATTAGGTTTAATTGGCATAGGTTGTGAAAGGGTTAAATAAGAGCCAGCATAGTCCCCATTTGTTTTAAATTTAAGAGTTGATGAATATTTCTTCGTGTTGAGGTTTTCCATAATATCCTGGAGACCATTTTCAAGGGAATTTGCCACAGAACCCTTTCCCAAACTAGCATTTTGTAATTCCATCTGTTTTTGTGAGTGGCTATAGTCTGCCATAATCTTACTGGAATCTGTAAAAAAGACAAAATAAGAAAAAAATTTAGCAAGTATGTAGCCTCTTGCATGTGCATGCCTGCAAAATAACATGAACACTTTTTGCAATAATTACTGTGCTTGTAGTGAATGTGTCTCAGATCACTAAGCAAAGGAGAAGATGCACAATTTTCCCATCTGTTTCTGGAAAAGATGGGAGACTGAAAAATAAGGGGTAGAGGCAAAAAAGCCATACCAAAATCAGCAACACAATTGGAAAGAGGCTAGACTCTTTCTTTGCTGTCCTATCCATTGCAGGACCCTGTGTCTCAGCCTTTATAATCCTGAGCCTCTTCAGATACCCATGAAGTAAGGAAGAATCATTGTCCTGATGTTTTGCAGCTGAGGAACTGAAGCATGGGGAGAATATGCAATGCAGACAGGAGAGTAAAGGACCCAGCTCAGGTCTCCCAGGGCTAAAGACATAAGATACTGCTCTGGATCACTTCTTCCTTTAATCTGTGCAACTAGTGCATCTGAGCCCCAATACACTAGTGAGCTCAATTTAAAACTCAGTAGGAGTTTGTCACCTTTCTGCTTACTTTGTGGATGGTCCTGCAAAGCTTAATAGGAAGATACAAAACCAAGGCACATTTTTCAAGATGTTTCAGCTCATTGCTCTAAAAAAACAAAGCTGTAACTACATCTGCAAAGAGCACTTTGGTTAAAAGATAACCTTAAGGAAGCAGAGTGCTAGGTTGCATGACTTCAGTCAAAACAACAAAACCACCTGACTATTAAAAATCCTGTTTGGGGAAAGGTTACAGATCCTAATGATTTATCAGAAATCTAATTTATACTCAGGAAGAGAGCCTTTGCTGTGGTGGATATTGTTGTACATCAATATATCAAGCTCTAGCACACAGTTCTGAGCTCCACTTTGCCAAAAGCAAAGAAAGGAATTCAGCTCCTGACCGTGCCAGTTACTGCAGGAGATTATCAGGACCCCCAGCAGGCTTACACTTAGACCTCAGCTGAGGCAGAAATGACACCATTAACATTTACAGCAGCTCCTGGGCTATGCTAGTCTAAACTTAAAACTAATAAAGCACTCCTGAGTGTCAGTTACTGCAGTGCCAGCAAGTGCTGTTTCTGAAAATAAGGGTCAAATCTGGGATCTACTCTTGGCTCAGTCACATTTCACCTGTGACTTAAGCTTCCTCATGAGAAACTGAGTTTCAGCTTGTCACTCAGTGGAAAAATCTAATGTGTAAAGTGCCCTTAATGTCCTTGGAGGCAGTATTTTACTCTAAGTATCCCTTCAATTGTATGAACCAAGAGACAGAGTTTGGGATTCCTGCCTGCCACCAGAGCTCATATGACTTGGTTTCATTGAGAATCACTAGGTTCAGATCTTGTGGAAGGTGGCAATGCATTCTTCACAGGGGTCCTGGTTTCTGCGACCTTCCTTGCTGATAAGGCAAAACACCAGGGAATTCACCCCTGTCCAGGGTATCAGAATCCTCTGCTGCCCCTCTGCACAGCCCAGGCAGGCAACAACAGGTTCTCTCCTGAATTATTAGGGAAAAAAGCTGGAAGTTTTGGAACAAAGGTAACCATCATTACTAATGGAATTGAATAGGCAGGAGATAAAAGGAGTCAGCATTAGGGGACACAAACACAAAAAACAAAGTAAAAATACAACACATCTTCTTGACCACAGTGGACCTGGTTAAGCAGTTGTTAAATACAAGCTCTGGTAGTGGACAAAAAGCATTAACTTGCAGCTTCAAAACTAAACCTCAAGTCTACTTCTATGCAGAATTTAATATTTTTACGGTGGCTGTAATTATGGGATTTATATTATATTATATTTATTATATACTTATTATGCTCATACAACTATCTAAGCTGCCTTTAAACCAGTGAGTTCATAGAGTTCTCTATTACACCATCACCACTTTGAGCACTGTAACTGCAGTTTCTTATATTGTGATATTTTACTTGACATTTTTTAGCTATTTTCATAAATTTTGGTAACAGCAATGATAAAGTTCAAATGAACAAAAGGATAAATGTGACCAAATTCAAAATCATCTGGATAAATCAAGCAGTCATCATATTAGTGGTGTGTTAAGGAAGAAGAGTAAGATGTAGAGGTTATTTAAGAGCCCAGATGTAAAGCACAATGTATATACATTTTATATTTAACCTTTCATTGTGGAACTGATCCTAATTTCCACCTCAGTCTCTCTTTCTCCCCCCTTCTTCCAAATCTTTCTTACAACTGAAATCTAATTTCATATGAAAATTGTACTGTCCAAACCTTAACTAACACAGCGAAGTTCAAATATTTTTTGCAAAATTCTCACTGGCTCCTCTATAAATAGCTTGGCAGACATATTAATGGGACATTAATAATTGTTCATTACTCCCTTGCAACAGCAGTAGGGCACATTTAATCCTTCAAAGACTGGATGCTTTTGCCAAAAAACAAGTTAGCTCATGGAAACTTTCATGCCTGTTCACCACAGCAGTGAAGGGTTCATTGTACTCGAAATCCAAGCAAGTACAATAAGAAAAAGGTCACAATACCTTCATGCAGCCACTCCAGTTCAGCTTTTCCCTACTGTCCCTTATGCCAGTTATTCCATGTTTTTGCTTCCAGCACCATAGTGCCTGCAATCATACAGTTAAATCCCAACTGGACAACAGCACATGTTTAAATAAACCATAGCTGCTTCCCACCAACCAGATCGTGCTTGTTTTGTTTATTTTTAGGGTAATGTTTGAGTAGAAACTTGATGAATGTGCCAGGATGTGTTACACATCCTGGCTGATGCTGTCTTAGCATGCAGCTATAGAGACTGAGGATGGGACTGAGCCCATGATGTGCCCTGAACCCATCCTGCATCCAGGTCAGACCCAGCATTCATGCTCAGCACAAGGGTCCTCTGTTTAGCAAAGTACTTGCTGCCTGGAGCTACAGAAGGAAATTCTTCTTTTTTTAATTATTTTTATTTTATTTTCCCTCCCTCATTCCTTTTCTTCCTTTCCCGAGTTGTTTAGCTGGGGGTCACTGATATCTATTCCAGACAGGCATTAAAGTGATGGGGGAGGGTTGGCTGTCTGCAGCATATCCAGCTGTGGCCTTGTTCTGCCTGGTAAATGGAGTTAGATGTGGAATAAGAACAGAGCACTGATCTTATCCATGTGTCAGGAGAATTAAAGGGCCAAAGTCAATTAGAAATTCTGAAATATCTCAGTGCATTACAAACAAACTTCATTTGAATTGATTACCTGATCCAACATTCTGGAAGGAGGAGAGATTACTTCTGTTTGGCATCATATTTCTCTTCTATGGTGTGGTTAAAATGACACTTATTTCAGTGAACCAGAGTAATTTTGACCTGCAAATAAAGTAAAAGAAAGAAAAAAAAAGGGCATTGTGTTAAGAAGTGTGTCCTGGGAACATTTTTCGAGTGCATAATATAGAACACCATTGGCTTTTCTTGTGGTAAAATTTCCAGATCTGACTAAAAGAGAAATATGTTAAAAGATATTTGGAAAGGACACTCCATGTTTAATATGGTGACTGTGGGGGAAAAGAAAAAAAAATGAAAAAGAAAAAGGGGAAAAAAACCCAACAACAATAACAAAAAAGTACCAAACCTGTCTGCAGCTGGTTTATCTGTTTAGAAGTACATGTAATTCGTTTTGATAACAAGCCATTATCTATGATCCTGACTCTGTACAGGCAGTTACTAGTCACAGCTCCTGAGTTTTGTCTGTAATCCTGAGGCTTCCTTAAGAAATCACTAACAAGGTTGCACTTAGCTGCTGAAGACTTTATTTGGAAAGCCCATAGCCCAAGTTCAGCCCACGCAACACCAGCATCCTGCAATCATGAATAAACCTATGCAAAACCAGGTATGTGATCCAAAACAAATGAAATGTTTTGGCATGCAACGATTTCTGAGTTTCCAAAGAAGCCAGACTTGGAATGCAAAGGGAATTCTAAAAGTTTATTTAAGATCAAATTAAAAATTGATATGGCGACAAGGGAGACTTGGTTTAAAAGAAATGCCAAAATTGAATCCCAGCCAATAAAAAACTAAAATTACATCTAAATCCAACTAGAAGACCTCTAGTGAGTTGGTCTATTAAAAGATTTATTTTTTTATTCACATATCTTTTTAAAAGGTTGAGGAAAAAAAATTAAAAATTGCATCAAGTGACAAAATTAATGGTGACCATCTGTAGGTCCTCTGGGCTCAGCTCTGGACAAGCAAATAGAAATGTGCCAGAAAAACAAGGGAAGAATGGAGACAGATGTCTGGGGCTGTCTAGAGACAAGCCACCTATTTAATTAACTGCAGTCATCACAGCCCCAAGGTTGCAGGTCTTGTTGTGGTGCACTGACTTTCCATGCCATGCTTTCACATGTTATTCTCCTGAGAGGACACCCTGGGAGAAGGGACTGGCTGCTGATCCTTGCAGAGGGAGGCTCATTCTCTCTGACCTCTGGCTTCTGCCTCTCCTTCTCCCTGCAAGCTGCTCTCCCAAGGGGGGCCAGTCCCTGTCCTTCCACTCTGTTCCCCCAGGAATCCTCCCCTGTGCTGGCCTCACTTTGCAATGCTTATAGTTTCTCTGCAGAGGTCATTTCTCAGTCTTAAGGAAAGTTTTAACCCGTCCACTGCTCCCTGCAAAAGGCACTATTCTCCAAGGAATAGTGTTGGAATCTCTGCCAGAGAACAGGAGTCTGCAGCTCCTGGAGGGACTCACCCTCATGTCCACGCTCTTCAACACAACAGGACTGAAGTTCTCCAGAGCAGCTGACAGGAAAGAACCTGGGCAGCAGAGAGCTTTTCAACCCAACTTTCATCTTCAAAAGGTTATTTTATTGACATGAAAAATTTACCATGCTTTTTACCTCATTTGTCTTCCAACCCATGGACAGACCCTTTCCCTAGTTCCTTCCAGCTCACTTCAGATCCTCCACACTCAAAGCCTTCACAGCATCCCAGGCACGCAGCTTTGCTGGAATGGAGCTGGGGGCTGCCCCTGGACCCCCAGATCAGCTGCAGCTCCAGGCAGCTGAGCCCAGCATGAGGTGACAGGAACTCTCCCACTTGTCTGCAGACCCAACACTGAAGGACCCAGACAAAAATCCAGTTAACACTGCCACTGTGTTAATTCTGCCACTGTGTTAATGCCTTGGCATATTGCTTGTATAGTCTCTATTAAAAATACTGCACGTTGTGCCCAGAGGTCCCCATAAAAGAACCAAAATTTTAACTTTTCAGGCCATGTTCAACTTGACACAGAAAACCAGTGACACTCAACATTTCACAGTTGTCTGCAACAAGGTTGTCACCATATAATCGAACAGAAGAACAAATCATGGACAACTTGGAGTCAGACGACAGAACAAAGGGTTGGTTAAAAAGACAAGAAGATTCATTGCATTTCCCATGTCTCTAATATTACTGATTTATGGTTAAGATCACCAAAACCCCCATCCTTCTTATCTCGTGAGGTGACAGCTACTACTTAATCAATGTGACAAACATTAAGGAGAGCAGGGTTTCTATGCAATTAAAAATTCAATCTTTTATTCAATCTGGTGAATACCTGGGTTTGCTAATAACCCTTTTTAAGGTTAAATATTTAAATGGTTTCATTTCAGGTTTGAGAACTCATTACACATCTCCCTTCCTAGAGGATGAGAGATCAGAGAAATCATCACTCAGTAATAACTGGATTTGAAGAGAAAAAGAACTCTTTAAAAAAAACTTTCCATTGTGAGCAAAACCAAGAAACAATCAATGAATTAATGTGCTAATGTAACAAACAGCTCAAAATCCACAGTATATCTGCTCTCATGAAATCATATTCTTTCAGATGAGGTTATGCAGGGCCTGCAGCAAGCCTGACTCTCGTTACAGAGCACATGCCACACTCTGCCTTGTCTGGAACAAAGCAAAATGATTTCATCTGGGGTTTATAAAGTCATCTGAAGTGAATGTATACAGCATTACCAATCATGTTTCATCTCTACAGTGCCCAGGCCAAATTAAGTTTTGTTTCACTAACGACCAGAAAAAACAGTGATTCACAACTCAAGCAGAGAGTCAAACAAAGGATTCCAATTTTAAGATACTATAACACTGGGTGGCTTTACAGTAAGAACTCCTTTCCCTTGTGCAGTGGTTTAACCCCAGCTGGCAACTCAGGCCCCCCAGCTGCTTGCTAACCCCCACCCAGGATGGGGGAGACAATCATAAAAGAGGGAAAACATGTATTTCATTAATGGCAGTTTGACAGATAAAGCAAAAGTCATATACAAAGCAAAGCAAAATAAGGAATTAAACCCCTAGGAAAGCAGGGTTCCATCACTCTGAATGTTCGAGATCCTTTTTCCTTCTTCTCCCAGCTTTGTATGCTGATTATGATGCCACAGGATGTCCAGCTGTCCCAGCTGTGTCCCCTCTGAACTTCCCATGCCCCCCCAGCCCCCTCACTGGCCTAAGAAGGCGAACAGTCCTTGACTCAAGAGAAACACTGCACAACAATAACTGAAAACATCAGTGTGTTATCAACATTATTCTCACACTAAATCCAAAACATAATGCTGCAACAGCTACCAGGAAGAAATGAACTGTACCCCAGCCAAACCCAGGATATCTTAGTGTCAGAGCCAAAAGCTGCAGCTCAACCAAGCCCCAAGTGCACTACCTGTGTACACAGCACTTCCCAACATTTCATCCACAGATTTATGGCAAAGTTTTCCCAGCACATAAGCTTCTCACCTCTTCTCTACTTCTGCCTGGGCTGATACCCACCTCGCTTTAGCAGAGCCTGCCCTGGCACCCACTTTGCTCTTATGTTACCAATCAAGAGGGTTGCAGTGCCTCAGGCATCACCAAGGCACTTCTCTGACTGAAAATAAACAGTTTTAAACAAAACTCGCAAACTTGGCCATCTATCTTTTAAGGCTTTTCTGCTCTTCATTGTTTTTTCATTTTCAGTTTCTCACTGATCATTAACAGTGGCTCCCTACAGCTCCTGGCACCTCTACTATCTCTGACATTTCTCTTCAGAAACTCCTACAGCAGTGGATTGCCACTCTTGGAAAACAGATGAAATCCCAACTGATGGAGGGTGAGGACAAAAGCCCATCACTGGCACTGTCTGCACATCATCAGAGTCTCATTTGTTCTGCAACAAGATCTTCAGATGATTAGGGACTGTTTCAACTAGTCCAATAAAACACACACTGTTTTGGAAACAAGAAAGTCTCTTGAATTTTCACACCCTGAACAAAATTTGGTGAAATGAGTGCTGATGGCTTCAGTGTCTGGAGATTTCATTTTCCCACAGTATAGCACGCCTACGTGCATAAACAGACTGTTCCATCACCGAGCTGATTTACCTTTGTCCTGCATAATCTGAGGACAATGAACTCACTCCTGATTAAATCAAACCTGGTTTTATTCCTGACTTACTCTGCTTATTTACAAACAAAACTCTTGATAGGCTCAATCTGATGGCAAAGTAAAACTCACTGGAATCTACTGTTTACCTCCAGAACACATGGAAATCCCCCTTTCCCAAGCCCACTGTCACACTAAAACAATATACTCACAGAAAGGCATCTGGATAATGTGGTGGAGATTCTGTACCCATGAATGGACACATACTTAAGAGACAGCAAAGTCATCTCTGCCAAAAACTGGACAACTCAGCAAGGCTGTGATCTAAAGGTTTGCTTAAATATCCTTCTTCATTTCCTCCTCCTCTTCCCCCAACAACATAATACACTAGATCCCAAACTACACCTGACTTCTTGCCAGCATAGCCCTGGAATCTGCTCAGTCCCTGTCTTTCCAAGATATAAATCCTGCAGCACATAGATCCTTGCATGCAAGTGAGCATAAGGTCTCAGGCAAAGAGTGTTTTAGCTCCTAAAACTCACAGCTTGGCACCTTCAGCAACACTAAATAAATTAAAAATCAAGTATCTGTGAATCACATTTGACTAAGTCACTCCCTTGCAATCCTGCAGGTTTCCGATGTGGAAAAGGGAGTGGCAGAGGAAGTTGCTCTTATGGCTTACCTCTTCCTCTGAGAAATTATCACGTTGGATACTGGAGAAGGAGGAAAAATAAACAGAAAACATGCTAAGCAACATTATCCCCCTTGTAAACCACGCATATTTTACTCTAATAAGCCACCTGACTACTCCAAAAATTGCACTTAAAAATGATATTTTTAATTACTCTGTCTTACTGTTAAAACATGATTCTCTCCTATTTGATAAGGATTGATGTTGTAGGCATTGTCACATCAACTGCTCTTTCCAATAGATGGACATAATCTAAAATTTTAATCAGGTCAGGACAGCTGACAATTTTAAATGTGCATCAAAACGAAAACATTCATTACCACGTAAATACTGCGGTTGGGTGATTACAAACTGAGGGTCAAGCCATTGACACATGAGACACAAATAAAAATAATGCGGAAAATGTTGAAGCTTTATAACTTTTGTGCCATAACAGCTACTCTTACCCGAAACTGAAACTATTAAATCACTGATTCCAATGAATCTAAACTAATTCCTGTGCATTTGGTAAGAGAAGATACTAGGCCACCTACTCAAACAGCATTACTTTAGTAGATATCACTGCCTCCTCCTAACCTTGCAGCCACACTAATCATTTCACCTGGAGTAGTTCACTGAGATAAGGTGAAGGAGGAAGGAGAGTTAATTCCTTTCTGCTTGAACAAAAGCCTTGGACAGGTAGAAACATACTAGAACAGATTTCTGTTAAAACAATGAATTCCTTTCATCATGCAGAAAAACAGGGTTGACAGAGGACAAGCCAAACTCCAGTCATACTCATCTTTTCTATTTTGGTACCTTTCTGGTAGTTAAGCTCCAGGGTCAGTTATCTGACCCAATGACTGTATCATCTCATGACAGTAGTGACAAGCTCCCTCGTATCATTCTGACGCTATTTCATTAACTCCTTTCCTATTGAAAAGTTGAGTGCACTCAAAAGATTTGCAAACTGAAACTTGAAAGTTTCACACAGAGATGGCAAATAGAAAGGTCTCCTGGTGGGCTGTGACTGCTTACTGTGCAGACTAAGAAAATCCAAACCACACAACATAGCTGGTGTACAAATAAATACACTTAAATACTCTAGACCAATATAATTCTCATTCCTGAAGCCAAATAAATACAGACTTTCTTCATCTAAAATTTCAGGAAGGGGACTGAGTGCAAACCAATTATGTATCCAAATTCATATCACACAGGAACAGAAATTCTGTCTGTACAAGAGCAGAAAGACTTTAATAGAGAAGTTTCTCAGTTCCCATCCTACCAGTGACAAACTTGCCCCTAGGGCATCCCTGACAAATTCAATGAGATCAGATAGGTAAGGCCCAGAAAATCTAAGCAGGTAGAAAAACTAATCAAAACAGCTTCATCCACACTTTTTTTTCTTGGATGTCCTTACCATTTTCCTCCCATCTATTGCGTTTTCCCACTCCCAGGCAACCTTTGCCCACGATCTGTTTCCTCTGCGCTGATTTCTTTCACTGCCACTTTGTGCCTGTCACTTCCTTCTGCTAATCAGTTCTCTCCAGTGCCCACTTATTCTGACAGCTTCTGTCTCTCCTGCTTCGCTCGCCCATTTCTCCTCAATTTCTCTCCTTCCTGGGCTGCCTGCCCCATATTTCCAAACATCCCCTCCAGCTCTTTAACGCTTCCTCATTTCCCAGCACTCTCGGGGCAACAAGAATGCCCCCAGACTAAATGTTTCTTGTCACACCAGGGCAGTGACAGCTCCAGTGGCACCCACTGTGGCTGCTGTGCCACCGAGCCACCGCTGTGCCTGTGCCAGCGTGGGTTGGCATTTGTCACCAGCAGGTCCTAGGGCTGCTGTGTTCCCTTGGGTGAGGGACAGAGCTGCTGCTACACCTGCAGTTACACCCTTTGCTATAATAAAGGATGTTCAATGAAGTGGTTCACTTAAAAACTGACTCCACCCGCACGAGACCTGAGTAAGAAAAAAACCCAAAACTTGGTCACATTTCCACAGTTCACTCTACTGTAGTCTCTGAAGGACCTTCTTTCTACAGAGGAAAACTCCCCTTGGATTTCTGTGGCATCTTGGATGTGTTCCATCAGTCTAAAGCAAATCCTAAATGAAGAGCACCTGCTCAAAACACCCAGAACACCATTTACAGCTGCTCATTTAATTCAGTGGGAAACACTGTTTGCCCTGCTGGGAGTTACTACACACCAGAATTAACCATTCATTTTAACAAATTAAAATGGAAATAATACACTTATATGTGCACTGAACACAGCATTCATTAATCTCTTCATTAACAATCACCAGCACTTGCCCACACCTACTTTATTTCAGCTTTTCTCTGGATCTTCAGGTGGAAAAGACAAAAAACATCTTCCTATCTGAACATCTTCAGTCTTTCTTATCCAACTCCAGCCTCAAGATGGAACAACAACCTTTAGCTCACCCAATCTCCACTTCCTATATAAAAGCAAAATACTTCAAATTTTTCATGATGGGTTTTGTTTTTTCTCAGCAGTAATCAACAGATGCCTTTGACTACTTCCAAGGATATGGCTGATAATTGTATCTGATAAGCATGGACAGTAAAAAATGGGAAAAATGACCACTCTTCCTGCCCTGGCTGATAGCAAAGATTTCCATTTCCTCAGTAAAAAGAGACACCCTAATGAGTCGATTTAGCATTTGTCAAAATGGAAGCAGAATAAATTGCTTGTGTAGAAAAGGGATTGTGTAAAATGAGCTACATATAAATGGTGGGATGCTACAAGTTGACAGCCCTAAAGGTCTCTCTTTTTCTGTAACCCTTTTGGTTCAGACTCCCCCTCCCCATGACAGCAAAGGTAGGCACCCTCCCATCTTCTGATCACTTAATCTCCTTATTTCCTACACTGCTTCCTTCTGCTGTAGGAAAACAAGCCCATCCTCACCCTCTGCAATTCCATTCTGCCATGCCTTACTTGCCCATCTCTGATCCTTTCCCACGTTAATAACTTATTTTTGAGGACATTATCCGTGAGACTGTAGAGACTGCAAAAACTAAAAAGTTCACTAAGGAGGAAAATTTGCAAAAAAAGGCTGATCATCCAAAAAAGAGGGAAGATATGGCACAGAAATGAAATATTCACCATGTTCTGACTGGCAGCATGATCACCCAGATGCCCTGGGGATGCAGACACAGAGGACTGGGGCACAGAGGATGCAGAGTCAAGGCACAGAGACAAGGATGACAGGTTGACAGGAGGAGCATTTGGGGGAAAAGGACCTGGTGACAAAAGCCATGTGTGTGGGATCAGGCGAGCGCAGGAGCAGAAAGCCCATCTCTGGTGTCTTTATGCAAGCGCAGAGAGTCTATTTACACTTCTATGGGTAAATTCCTCAGGCAGCTCTGGGGCAGCAGGAGAAGGAGCGAGGAGCGCAGTTTCCAGCCCTTGGCTGGTGGGCAGCGGGAATCTTCCCGGGAAAAGCTCTGATCCCCAAGCTGAACTCACCCCGGGCGGCGCCGGATCCCACCCGGCTGCTGACAGGGATACACAGGGGACTCAGAGCTCGGCATCTGTCAGGGGAGACGGACAGCCGGCATCCATCCATCCATCCATCCATCCATCCATCCATCCATCCATCCATCCATCCCTCCATCCATCCCTCCATCCATCCCTCTCTCCATCCCCGCCGGGCACGGCAGCCCTCGCACAGCCGCAGGAGCCTTTAATGAGCCACCAGCCGAACAAAGGATCGCGGACAAAGAGCCTTGTCCCACGTCTTCCCCCTCCGCCAGGTAGATTATTTACGATGGAAAACCAAAACCAAGCGAAGCCAAACCCCGCCGTTCCTCCCTCGCTCCCCTGGACGGATGTTCCCGGCTTTGTTCGCCAGCGGGGACGCGGCACAACCGGGGGAGCACCCGGACAAAGAGGGAGAAGCGTCTGGCGAGGAAAGGGAAAGGGACAGGGATAGGGAGGGAGCCCCGGGAGCTGCGGGGCAAAGGGGGGACCCCACCGCCCCCCTCAGCCGTGCCAAGGGACCGCAGGCGGGGGAGCGGATGGGGTGGTGGTGATGATGGCACAAACTCCCTTAAAAGTAGCCCAAAAACCGGGAGCGGTGGCCAGCAGCCCAGCCGGCGTCAGCCCAGCCCGAGAGGGACCCTCTCCCCATCCCCGCGGCCCGGGGGGGCTTCACCCGCCCCCGGGACGGCGCTTCCCCCGCACTCACTCACTCCCTCACTCACCCACCGCCGCCTCCCGCCGCCGCTCCCCGCGCATCCCGATCCCGATCCCGGTGCTGGTGCCCGCCCGGCCGCAGGAGCGCCGCCGCCCCCGGGAGCCGCCCCCCGCCGCAGCGCCCGCCCCCCGGCGGGGCCGGGGCACCCCCGCGGGCCGAATGGTTCGCTCCCCGCAGGCGGGGGGCGCGGGAGCGGGGCGGGCAAAGGGCAGCGGGAATGGGGGGGGAAGGGAAGGGACGGAGCAGGGCGGACGGGCGAGCACAGGGGAAAGGGGCGCAGGGATATCCCCCGAGGGGCGGCAGCGGAGCTCTCCGCCATCCATAAACATGAGTCGCCGGGCAATTTCCTGCCCGCGAGATTAGCTGAGCAAACAGGGCGGCGCTGGCAGGGCGCGGGGCCCGTTTTCCGTGCCCGGGGCTGGGGCGCGCTTTACCTGCGCCCGCCCTCCGTCTCCTCCTCCTCCTCCGTATCCAGAGGGGGCTGCCCCCGCCATCCCCATCCCGGAGCGGAGCCGGGTCGCCTCCGTTCCCTGGTTGGGCTGGCGAGCCCTTGCCGGAGGGGTTTTCACACCAAAGCGACCCTAAACCCAGCCCCAGCTCGGCGCAGCGGCTTTGCCAGAGCGGCCCGTCCCGTCCCGTCCCGTTGGGAGGTGCCAGCCCGGGAAAAGCTGGAGGGGTTTTCAGGCTGCTCAGTGACAGAGGCAGCGAGACCCGGGCTGGGCTGGAGCTGTTACAAGGGGGAAAAGAAGGGGACAGATCCTCCGAGGAGGGCTCATCCCTCTCCCGGGATCACTGGGCAGCCCGGGGTGTGTACCCAGCCCCGCTTCCCGGGCAGTGTCGGGCTGGGTAAGGAAAGCCGGCGCTGGGAGATGCCAGCCAGCCTGGGGAACTCGGGGCAGCGAGCCAGAGTGTCCTGCACAGCGGTCTTGTTTCCTGCTGGGTGGCCTCCTCACTCTGCCTTTCCTTATTTGTTTCCCAGGGAGGAAATTGGGGAGCAGCAGCGCTCACCTGCTGTGCAGGGGATGGGGCGGGTCAGAGTGTTCCCTGTGCCGGGGGCAAAGGGGTTTGCTGTGATAACACCTCCTGCATCACCTATTCCAAGGGATAGTTCACTCGGCTAAAACCTTTATTAACTTTATTACAATGTAAACTTTGTAATAACTCATTAATACCTGGAATCTGTGTGGTGACACCCACAATACCAGAGAATATCAAAGCGCCCTTGGCTGTCCTGGTGTCTGCTCTAGTTTACTATAAAAAGACAAGCCTGGAGACTAATTACTCTAAAAGGCCAGAACCTAGATGGTCCCTCCTGTGATGTCTCCACAAGCATTCCAATGTTTCATTTCCCACTAGCATTGAACCTGTTTTGTTCTCTGAGCAAGCAAAGAGAATCACACACACTTAAAAAATAAAGGCATAGTGTGTAATAAATGCAGAGTTAAGGACATGCTCACGGTTGGGAGAACTGAAAATTGCTTTTAATTCTGCCACAGCCAGAACCAAAATCAGCCAGCTTTCCCTTTACCTCACATGATCTTCCTTTTCCTTTTAAGTGGGGAAAAAACTGTAAGTAATAGTCTGCAAAAATCTCCCCAGGGAACGTGAAGCCTTGGAGTACAGAAAGCTGCGACTTTGCTCTTGCGGTCAAATTGTTGCTCTGAAGGACTTGAGATATGTCAGCTGAAATGTTCCTTCTCTTAGCTCCTACCCAGTAGGTGGGAGGCAGCAAAGCTGGGTAAGGCAGACCATATGCTTCCCCTGGTACCTGTATGCTGGGAAAAAACTTGGTCTAAATCAGTGTCACCTGTTTGTTTTCAGCAAAAGAAATAAAAATACAGAATAAGACTAATTTCTAAAATAATAATAAATTCTTAAAACCAGCTGTAGCTGAGGCTCTAAAATAACTCAGTAAGCTGTAACATTTTAACAGGCAAGAGTCTGGCAATATAAAGCAACAACAAAAAAACCCTGTCTTACATTTTATGAGTAGGAAACACTTAAAAATTAGGAAACAAGTGACCCTCCATAAACGAAAGAACTGAAAACTCTAGTTGGAGCAAAAGAAGCAATGCTACTATTAAAAAAAAGAAGTCAGGAAAAAGTATATGGAAATATGCACAGCAGCTACAAAGCTACATAGATGGGTTCAACAGTCCATGTAGCAGCATTAACAGTTCTCATGGCAATTGCACTTCAACATCAACTGTACTGCATATCACAGAGGTTTTTAGAATTCTCCACCCTTCAGTATGCAAGCATGCCCAATAAAAGTTTGGTTTCCATGGTAATTCATATAAGTAGAAATCAAATGTTGGAATGTTTACAAAAAGCATGCTTTAATCAGGAGCATTGAAAATGGTAATAAAATGCCATTTTGTTACCATACTTCAATGCCATGCTTCTGTAAGATAGGAAAGATCACTTCAGCTGCTTCAGAATTGAAGTAATCTCTGAGCAGGCACCCACAGTCACAACCTCTGCATTACCTGTCCCTCACCTTCACAGATTTTATCCACATCAGCTGTGGGCATGACTGCATTTCTGTCAAATGACCAGAGCCCACAGCTGGGAGTTGGTGCAGGCTTTATGTTACCTGCAGGAGGAGAGGCAATTCCCAGCCTGACAAAATCGGCTGAGATAAAGCTTCCCATTGACGTTGGGTGCTGTTACACCCAGTCTTTTCTTTGGCGACAAAACTGGTCTGGTGTCTTCCATTTTGTGCCTTAACTACTCATTTGGATTCACAATCTATGATTTGTTACATTCTTAGGTGGGGTGATGCAATTATGAAAACCAGATCAAGGAAATGATCCATTGAAACCTCTTCCTTCCCAACACCTCAACCTCTTCTGAAAAAGGTCCAAAAAGTAATTGCATTAGAGTGACTGACGAGAAGAGAAACAAATAGATCTGAGCAGTGGTGCTTGAGACTGAACCTCTGTTTCTTGAACCAGCATCACCAACTCACCAATGGATTATTAAGCTGCACCCTTTTTGAACAAACCTGTCGCAACAAATGAAGTTGTAAGGATTCAGTGCTCTCCAGCATGTCACCAGAGCATTTTGAACTACTTGTTCATAGCTTGAAAATCAGAACTTTGGGTGAAACTTCAAAGCAAGCAGTGATTCCTCTGCTGTAACTTCCTCAAAGACATTTTGAGGCAGTGTAGCAGGCTGGATTCTAGGTTATGAAAGAATCTTGATTTTTAAGGCTCGTTGGGAATCTGCAAAATCAAAAGGCAATGTGGAGGATGACTGCATTCATCAGTAGCGTTCTGATGAAAAAAAATCACACCCTGTAGTTACACTGATCATCCTAGTTAAAAATCTAAAAATCTCTTAATGCAGCACACAGTAGAAATGTCTATCAGTAATAAAAGAAGTTGGAGTTCAACCAGTGGAGTGTTCTTGGGATTCGTCCTAAAACTTTCCTGAACTGTCACACAAGAGCTATCATGAAGAAAGTGCCTGGGGAAAATAAGTTACATGAGCAATCAAATCTCATGCTTCAGGGCACAAGTCAATTGCTGGAAGGGTCAAGAAAGGAATTTCCTTACTCCCTTCCTTTGCACAGTTGTAGACAATTAACTAGGTTGTAATTGCAAGGCAAAAAAAAGTGATTATATTTTGCATTTTTTTGAATTATCAGGCACTGGCTGCTTTTGCAGCTGGATTCAGAACTTAAGGGACAGGTCTGGTAGGTGGGTTTTGTTGCACATCTGTGAGTTTTTGCTTTGATTTACAGCACATTTGGGAGGTTTGCTCTGCCTTTATGCCGACTGCCCAGCCCACAGTATAACTGTGTTGCAGAACTACCATTAAAGGGAGATTAATTTCAGCAGTTAATTTTCTGCTAATAATAAGTAGTTACCTTAAAAATCCGTCTGTCTATAATTGCACAACTCCTAATGACTCATTTAAGTAGTAGCAGTGTTGTATCCATAATGGCCTAAAGATATAAACAAGACAAGATTTGTCAGAGAGGTAACCAGTTTTATTAAGCAACTGGACCATTTAATGCAATAGAAGAGCACGGTATTTCTTCATTAAATTGGGTATTTTAGTAATCAAAAGGATTTTTTTGCTACCACAGTATGGACATCACTTCAAATCACAAGAGCACTGCCCTATTAGCTTGTGTATGGTTCTCTGTCTTCACAGCTGATTAATTGCTTCCCTTTCCTAGAATCAGCGTGTGCACTGGTCAGTGGGGGTGGCTTAGGGCTTCATCAGCCAGCTCTGCTACTGCTGCTAAGCTCTCTACAGTGGTAGTAAAGTGTTTTTTTTTCCTGTACACAAGTACATTTCTGATATATAAACTGTGAAAAAATATTGAAAACTACAAGCACTAGCAAAACCTTGGTCAGTGCTCCTCATGAGCAGTAGGAAAACCAAAGCAGTAGGAAAGCAGTTGGCACAAGACATGGTGCAAATTCTGTAGCTACACTGGTTTACAATTATAGTCGCAGATTAGGACAACTAATTGTTTTGTACTCAGTGGTTGATACATGGGTATCTTCATTCCATGGTTGCCCCTTCTAGTCTTATCTTTTACCCAGCAAGCAATAAGCTGATTCATAAGTCCTTACGTGCACTGAAGTTTGGGACCTTATGATTTCCTTCGGATGCCAAGCCAGGGAAGTTTTCTATTCTCCTTTGGTCTCTATTTATCAAATCTGGATGCGTATATAACAATACTGTGGGTCATGCCAGTAAGACACTACTTCCTTTAGTAGGAAGTGAGAAGAAACCTAAAGCAATTTAAGCTATTTGCCCAAGGTTACAAAAGAAATCTCAGTGGGGGCATGGTATGGAACAGAAGAACCAAATTTACTACTTTAATTTCACAGTTAATCTCTGTAAAGATGGATCTCTCTGTGTTGAAATGAATTCTCATTTGTTTTCTTCCTCCTGCAAAAAGGCATTCTTTCCCTTCAAGTGAAATTAAATTAATTAGTATGGAGTCAAAAGAGGTAAAACGAGGTATTTGTACCAAAAAGAAAGATGGTTGTCAGAACTTCTTTCATTCTGTTTGGAGTCATTTGGGCTTTTGTAAAGGAAAAAGCTTTGCCTAACGAAGTTTAGATAAAATATATTCTCACAGTTTATTCATGAAGCTGTTTTTGCTGACAAGTTTTTATATGTGCATTCAGAAGGGTTGTAGAGATTTTCTTTTCAGCAGATGGCCCCCAAATGTGGAATTATGTCCCATTAGCAGCACAAAGAATGACAAAATATTGCTACTACTTTCTCACAGTAATAAGGGCAGAATAAGATGCAGAGATATACTTTAGCCTCACATTTCTGTTTGTTTTTTTTTTTCTCCTAACAGAGACAGGATTAAAAGCATCTGAAAAATGTGAATGATAACAATTCTCTCCCTACACAGACCTTACTTAAGATTGCCTTAAATGCTTAGACAAAATATACCAAACCCAAAGACGGACATCCTGAAGATGCACAAATACCCAAGGTAAAATCGACCTAAACCAAAGTAGAAGTCAAATGACAACAACAGATATTTTGGGAATATGAGTAGTTTGAAAATGCCATTTTACAGGAGCTGAGCCATGTAAAGTCTGCTGTCTTATGCACATGTCCTTGTCTACACTGCTCCCCACAAAGCACCTGTCCTTGTCCCACCACGCTGCTCCTGGAGCTTGGGGACCCCTTTCCACAGAGTCCCATATATACTCTTTGCTCTGACCATGACACCACCCATTTCCCATGAAATTCCCACTGACTCATGTAGGATTAGGCCCACAGGAAGCAATAAAATATGCTTACTGATCCCACAGTATCACAGGAAATTAACATGTGACAATCTTTAACACATTGTTTTAATAAATTCTAATTTTGTACTGTAGTTTAAAGACCACTGTAAAAACTGAGATAGGAAGCTAGGGGTAGTCTGGCTTCCTTGTCATAATGCCATGTTTACGTGTTCCTTTTTATTTTTCTTCCTATTTGTACTATTGAAACCTTAAAGCACTCAAGGGGAGGCATCTCAGCATACCTGAGCAACAACCTTTTTTTTTTTGGTTGCAAGCTCCTCAGACCATTCTGTAAACTAGAAACCTGTTCTAAACAAAAAGAGAAATGCACTATTTCAGTGCTACACTTTGCTAACAGGACATAAGTTAGTAAGCAATATGAAATGGGGACACAAAAGTAGCCCATAGGAGCTGGGCAATTAGTGCATAAAGAGAGAGGAGGAACAACAGCAGATCCTCATTAGACTTAGAAACAGTTTGTCATTAGTGTATTTTTTAAACTTCAGATTTTTAATGGGAGAAAAATGTTTCTTTATGCCTCCAATCTCCTCTTTAGTTAAGGGAGGCTTCAGGTTCCCCCTCCCCCTTCATTTCTGGAGAGGCTGCCAAGTTTTCCAGAACTAAAAGCAACAACTTTCTGTTAAACGTTACTTCATGCTTCTGGTATTAATCTAATAGGAGGCTGGATAGGGAGGAGGGGGAAGCAGCAATGAAAGCTGATTTCCTGCCATGCAGTGGGAAAGCCATAGAAAATTCAGATCTAACACTAATTTTAACAGCTGGATGACTGCTTTGGCTTTTACATGCCATAGGAACATACAACTGCATAGGGTTATAAAAAGAAAACAGATGTCAAGCAAAAGGCAAAATAAAGAGGAGGCTTGCATTTGTAAATATCCTGATTAACCATCCTTTCCCACTACTCTAGAAATGTCAACAAATTTTGCAAATTGTCTCTCATTTCTGTTAACATTTCTAATAAGAATGTTCATAGAAAGAGAAAATATCCAAGGAAATTGTCTTGCTAATAAGCACTTCAACAAATATTTACTTGGGAAGTGCTCCAGTGACCACTTTGAAAAGGGCATTAGTGGGTTTGAGAATCACACAATAGGGACATTTAAATAAATCTCCCTGATGGAGGTGAAAAAATCATAACAAAACTAGTAGATTGTGAACACTCAAAATGTAAGTCAGAGAAAACTGAGCTGTAGCAATTCCTGGCAGTAGGCAACATACAGCAGAGAACTGCTAGCAGCACATCTCTCAGGCTTGACTATTCTGTTAATAATTGTTTGGAGGGTGATGACCGCAAATGTAATTCTTTACCTTGACTATTTAAAATAATGGCTGTTTTCTTCTTTCCATGCTTGTTGCTCAGCCTTTGCTCCACCTGTTTCTCATACACCATATGGCTCAAATCACGACATATTGCAGAAGATTATTTTTTTTTACATCGATGCAAAGAAAACTTAATACAGTACACATTTTGCTAAAACTGAATACTGTTTTGCAGATGAAGCTCGTGTGTGTATACAAGGAAGGACCCTTACCACAGATTATACTGATTATAAAGCTTTACCTGCCCGCTGATGCATGCAAGCAACAGAACATGGCAGCTGGTTTTTATGTCCCCAGCTGCAGCCAGCTGTTGGGCTGAAAGTGTTAATCACCCTTTTCATCGGTCCCAGGCTTGCATTAAGCCAACTAGAGGACTCTCAGGAGCAGCGATGCCTGAGAAATCCCAGAAGCTAACACCCAAAACATGAAGTAGAAGTTATGCTGTGTGAGCAGCGAGGCTTCTCGAGGGGCAGATAAGCACAGGGCTGGAACATTTGATAGTCTGAAGTACTGATGGACAGGAGAGAGGAGGAATGAAAGCCTGGAAAATGAGAGAATGAGAAAAGTTCCTGTGGATATCACATTAGAAGTTTTAACAGATGAAGCTGTTTAGAGTGTTGAAAAGGCAGTGACCTCTAAAAAGAAAATTGTTTCCAGTTTCTTTATTCTGTGTTCCTAAACCCCAGGACATTATGCATAGTTTTTAAGTCAACAGGACTATTGCCATTGCTCTCTTTGTACTCCAAAAATTCCAGCTGGTATCAGGTTTTCCTTGTAATGGAAACAAGTTGGCAGAACTTCAAAGTCTTGATAACAGTTTACACAGAGAAAGGACAGCAACAGTTAGTTATACTTCCCTATTAGAAATGTTGTTTTCACCTCTCTATTTTTTTATAGAAGTTGGATAGGCTTTGGCAATGAAATGGTTCCACTTGTGTCTGGTTAAAGCTCAGGAAGAGAATGTAAAAATGTAGCTGTACTGGAATTTGTTTGGGAAACATTATCTGAGACCTCAACTTTTGTTAAATATGCCATGACCAGAGGCTATGAGCACCATGAAATCCTTGATCTCAGTTGGACAGCTTTTAAATGGCTAAGAAACTGAAATGGAAGTTTGAAAAATAGGGATACATGAGTATCCTGTTTCTTTATTGGAAGGCACAGAAATCATGCAATCCTGATAAACAGTAAGATAATATGAACCCACCAAAGAACATAGGAAACTGAGTGAAAGAATGTTGAGTAAGTGAAAATAACACTTTAAAATAAATTTGCCTTTGATTAACAAATCCAGTTCAAACAACTCCGAGTCTTAATCTTTTTTTTTTTCTAAGTTTTTACCACAGTAGGATTGTAGCTTCAGTTTCCAAGCTGTCCTAACTTTCCATTTTTACTTCTCTGCAAAAATATGTTTCTCTTTTAAAAGGACTACAGTCCCTCATTTATTTTCTTCCTCCTTTCCTTCTTCCCTGATCATATGCAACAGGAGAAATGGCCTTTGTTAGCTTTTTCTGGGCTGGCAAGAAGCCCAAAGATCCAGCTGACAAAAACCTCAAGTCAGCGCAATTCCAGCATGAAGAATGTCCTTTTCAGAGCCCCCGTTTCACAGGCTCCCTTGTCACGGAGCATCTCAGCAGCACCACACAGAAGAGCCTCTTGCATTACCCTTCTTTCCTTCCAAGGTGAATTATCCTTGGTCTGTTCCTGGTGCTCCATTGCTTAGTTCTCCTTACCCACCCCTCACTGCCCAGAGTTTTCGTGCTGAGCTCTGGGGGAGGCTGATGCCACAGCACTGCTCCAGAGCAAAGCTCCCATCAGTGGGTTCCAGGAGCCACTGCAAGGCTCAGTGGGCCGGCTCCTGTCCCGCCCAGCCCTCCTTACATCTGAGACAGAGCATCCTGTACTCAGAGGGGAGCAGCTGGGGAGGCTGTGTGAGTCTAGACACAGTACAGTCAGCAAAAGGTCCCTGAGTTAAATACACGTGTGGTGCTGTAATCCTCACCCACTACTGCATCACTGAGTTTGCACCAAAATTTCTGTCATGAAAGGGTCACAAAACTTGCTGGTTCACAGAGGGCAGCACTCAGAAAAACAAATGCTGTGAACAAACTTAAGGGTTTATCTCATGCTTTAGTTGAATAAGGTGAATTTTGATGTATTTTTTTTATCCCCAAAGGAATTCAATGCTTTTTAAGGACACAAAGAACACAGTAAATAAATAATTCACTGGGCTGCACAGTGATCTGAACTACAGCTTTGCAGCACGGAAGTGGCTCATCCTGCAATAACAGCACTTCATTTAATATCAAAATAAGCACTTATTTCTCAGGCAGTTTTCTTTCCTGAGCCTTTCTTTAATGGACACAACAAGTGAACACTGTGTTTTTTGTTCTTTCTCCTCCCCTTTCCTCAGTGGTCCTTTGGAATTTACCTCCTCTCATTTTGGACTTCCTGTCTGTACCCTAGGGAAAAGGATTTTCCTGTGAGAAACAAATGTCACATTGCTGATCTGTTTTGATGCCAATAGTTCAAGCCTATTCTCCACATGAAGCAAAGCTCTCATCTACCTACTACCAGAAGTGCTGCTCTCAGATTATTTTTTTTCCTTGAACCATTTTATTTAGAACTAGCTTTATAGAATCAATTTTCTGGTCACTAGCAGAGCTATTTCCATTTTTTAAAATAAGGTGAATGCAACTGCTTTGGGTAAGTGAAGATCTAAACTGGATTAAATCTCAAAATTCAAACCAAACATCATTTTGAAAACATACCTATTTTCTACAGGGTCCTGCATAGCAGATATGTTTTGATTACTCTATTTAATGTTTTGCTCTGAGAGGAGGAGAAAAGCAAATGAAAATACTCTGTATTTCTTCTGCACATATACAGAGAGCCGGGCACAGTGACTCTGGTAGAAGCATCCAGATATGGTGATATTAAATCCACACAGCTGTTTCTGAAATTACAGAAGGTGGCTTTGCATAAGAGAAGAAATATTCCTGGCAATTCACACCTAATTATTCATGGAAATAAAAGTCACTAGCAGGAAAAGAGAAGGAAAAAAACCTCTGCATTTGAGCAGCAGAAGTCCCAAAGATGTGTCTGCTCAGGCAGTTGGGACCCAAAACTTTCTTCCCCTCAAACACAGATCAGAGCTTTTGGGTGTTTTCCAGTGATCAGAGAGACCGAAAAGCCTTTAGCCTCTGGACTGGGTCATGTCCAAGGCTGCTGAGCTTTGGGTGGCTTGCTGACAAGCTTTGGAAGTGCTTGGGAAGAGAGGTGCCACCACTGTTCTCTGGCTCTGGAGAGGCAAGAAGGCACACCACAATTCCAAAAAGTATTTTTTGGAAGCTCCCTGGGGATTATGTTTACATACATGCATGCTCAAGTGCAAGGTACAAGTCCTCTACTGAGCGTGTGTCATACCAGCAGAGTGCAAAAGTAGGGCTAAGGAATGGGGAAGGGTAAAATTGCTTAGTGCATTTTCATTTAGAGGCCTTCAGGGTGTTTGGTGCTTAGGATGTTGAAAATGCCTTAGATTTCTTTGCTATCCTCTTGTGGTATGTGATAAGAGCTGCTGGATTGCCATGATTGCCCAACTGTGGCAAACAACGGTCTGTGTCTTTGAATGGTTGTGCTGTACAACTTCAAGCTGTTAAGGAGCATTGGGGAGGGTTTTGTGGCTTGTGGTGTGTGCAGAATGGGTGATTTGTAGACCTTCTGGATCAAACCCCTGTGCTTGTGAGGCACTGGACTGGATAACCATGGTGGCTTATTCCATGTGCAGTGTGTGATACCTCACACTGCTCACCGTTTTAAGTGATATAAATAATTGCCTTTGTTGTATTCTCACTTTGAAAATTGACTAAAAGCTTCTTTAATACACATGAAGGAATGTCTAGATGTTGAACTGTGGGTAATGCATTCTGGAATGCTCAGAAAAGCCAATACTGCATCACCAGAGAGCTAGCTGAGGTTCAGAAGAATGCAGCAGAATTATGTACAGCCTTGCTTCAGTCTTACCTTGAACCCATTTGCTTTTCATTTTCTGCAGTGTAAGTGTAAGAAGAATCTAAATCTACACTTAGTGATCATTCATGGGACTAATGAAAGGCAGATGCAGACAGTGCTTTAATAAAAATCAGACTCAGTTGCAGGGGAAATTGTGTGGAGCCTGCAGACACTCAAACCAGGGGAACTATCTGTGAAAGCCACAGTTCAGAGAGTCTTGAACTTTGTCTCACAAACTCATAATGTTAGAAATCTCTTAAAGTCAGGCATATAAATAGATTGTCAAAAGCCTTTTTTTTTTTTAATAAAAACACAAGGGACAACCTTTCTATCACAGCAGACAACCCATTTACATCCTAAATCTAGTCAACAAAACAAACATTGTGCAAAAAACCCACACCTTCTAGGCAGTGGGGTAGGTGAATAACCAAGGAGAGCTTATTCAAGCGAGAGACCGTGCTGGACACTGTAGTAACCAAGGAGTAAAACTGAACTGTGATCATGCTGACTGTACAATAAGGAAAAAGCAAACCTCCAAGTGCAACTCTCATTTTGCCAAATTCAACTCTGTAGCAAATATTGCTATGTAGAAAGCTCCAGTAGAATTGACTTAGGCCAGGTGGGTCTGGTTTGTGTTTTATTCTGACCTGGCTTTTTTCTTCTAATTGATGCTAATTTATATTTTCTACACTGGAATCTGAAGTTGCATTTCAAAGAAAAGGTTCACTTGCTTAATTACAGCTTCTTTGCTATTGCAATAATGAGGAGATCCATCAGAGCATTACCATGTTCTAACTGGTCAATACTTTTGCATAATTTATCTTTTGCAGTTTGACAAATGCTGCAATCTGGTACTGCATTTTTCTGATACAAAGCCTTCTGATTTTGGAGCAACTCTTTAAACACAGGTTCTCACATACCAGTGAGAACTTCAAAGCAGATAACACCTTGCTTGCTTGAAGCTCCAGGTGCCTGACTTCTGAAAACTCAGCTTTTACTCAGTCAGAGAGAAAGTATTTATTTGGCTGTAGCTTTCTTTTTACCTTCTCTGCATGCTCCCCTGATGTCTTTCTGTTATCTCTTCCACACGAACAGCATTCAGCCACCTGCATGTTAATTCAGCCTGTTGTCAAACCCTCCACCTACACAACACATTCTTAAACATCTTCGTACATACCCTTATTTTTGGGGTGGTGGCTCCCATTGTTTCAGCTATCTATTCCCTGCAGCCTAATTGCACTCTGCAGTTGATTTAAATGAAGGGTGGTTGTTACACCCACTACCTTCAGCAACTGCCAGCATCATAAGATGTGCATTTTTAGTACCCAGGCAAGCCACTGTGTGTATGTCCCTCAGAACTACTCAGCAGGACACTAACCACTGACAGTAAGTTTGCTCAGACACACAGATCTCTTCCCAGGGAACTTCTAGAACTGCAGACAACATCAGCTTCCTCTACATTCCTACAGTAATGAAACCCTGTATTTAAATGCAGTGCCTCACTTTTTTTTTTTTTTTTTTTTTTTTTTTTTTTTTTTTTTTTTTTTTTTTTTTTTGACAAAACTAGACTCTGAGTACTACAGGAAAAAGGCCTATTCCACTCTATCTTTTGTGCTATAAATAATTTTCCTATCCCCAACTAAATCTATTTTCCAGTTAAATATGCCAACATATTTCTCTTTGCAGAAATATCTGGATTTTGCCTTAACTGTAGATTTAGAACTTTTCGAAACACAACTCTACACATTTCAAAATTAACTGGTATTGTCAGCTAGCCTTAATGTGCTAAGATACAGCACAGCCAGAATAAAGAAATTTTTACCTTTCAGTCAAAACTGGCATTTGTGGCAATGAGTAGAAGCTGGCTTCATTCCCTGGAAAGGTCTTGACATTGTGACACCCACATTCAAGTTCCTCCTTTGTTCATCTGTGTGGGTCTGGAGTAAAAACCTCTGGTCCAACTTAGGCAGAACTTTTAAGTGGGGCCCTGTGTCAGGTCAGTGCCTGATACCACAAAACAAGCATTAATGAATTAAAGCATCCTGTTAGCATCCAAAAGTAAATGTTAGTGCAACTGAGTTAACAAGAAAAATACATACGTAAAAAGAGAACAGTTGAATAAACAAATTTCAAACTTCCAGTGCTCCTGAGGCGCAAGCAATGTACTCCAGCAGTAACAGAACTGCAGCACTGGTAGCAATGGAGTTTGGGAAGAAATCTTTAAGACTCCACTGTTCATAGGGTATTTTCAGACTTTTGGAGGGTTCTTCAGCTACAAGTCTCCTAGAAGCCAAATTGTGCCAACTTGGCTCTCCTCAGCTTGTCCAGGCTTCTTTACTGCCTTTGGTTCCTGGGCAAAAGCTGACACCTGAGGGAACAAAGACTGCTGCCCCTTGCAGAGCTTCACGCAGCACAGGATGGTGCTCTGAGTGCAGCAGCGAGCTCTCCTCCCTGCAGTGCTGCAGGTCCTCCACCCTGATCCTGCCCTTTGCAATCATCCCCTTTAGCACAGCTTCCGAATGCTCAGCTCTGTGTTGGGCCATTTCCAAGGCTGAGGAACAACCCTCGTTTACCTAATGACACCAGCCTGGCCTAGAGCAGGGATGTCCTTTCTCTGACCCATTTGACAGAGGAAATTTATCAGCTTTGGAGCTTTTCCACTTTAAACAGAGACTTGCTTCAACACCGCTTGCCAAGACCTGCTCCACGGAGCACACAAAGGATCACAGTATCATGGAAATAAATGAGCCACCTCCTTGGAATTCTTCAGCCTGGCAGTCATGCCCTGGCAGGAGTCTTACCTGGCACCTATTTTTGTCAACCAACAAGTCATAACCCGGAGGCAACACACTGTTGCAAACAGGCACAAGCTGCTCATAGGAACAAAGAAAAGTGAATGCATGGGCAGGCGTTGGAAATCCCATGGAAGTTTTACCTGATGAATGGCAAGCAGATTGCAAAAACACTTAGATACTTCTGGGAAGTTCCTGATCCCATAACTGTTCCATCCCAGGAAATTGCCTCATCACTAGGCAGAGCAGTCATGCTACCTCTAGCTTTTTGCTCCGTGGCTTGATGAATCTTCCTTTTCTGATGAAATTGTGAGTTCACAACCCAGGTGAGGTGAAGAGCCTCTCCGAGTCAATTCTTTAACTGGAAAAGCCAATTATCCTGCACGGTGGGTGCAAGTTTGAGCTGCCTCAGGAAGAGAGGGAAGCTCATGCTGAGCTGATTCTCCTGCTTCCTGGATAAGAGATGGGCACTGATACAACTCCAAAGAGAACAGCAAATCCCCTGATATATAAAATGACAATGCAAGTGCCTGAGCCCAAGCCATAAATCTTGATTTCATATAATCCCTTATTTCAAAGTTGTGAGCATGCGATCAACTTGGGACAGCACAGGAATTTTTGGTACATTTTTGTTCTTGTCAACAGCCTTTCCTTGGCTGTTTGTTCTCTCCAGTAAGCTATGGCTAGTAGCCCCATTTTGGACACTTGGACCAGGACTTGGAAATGCAGCCCAAGCCCTCAGTTTTTAAAAGTTAGACGTGTTGCAACTCCATGTTCCCATTCTGTTGTTGTCCAAAATGGTATGTGCTCCAGAGTAGACCCACAGAGGAATCACACAGGTGACTGACAGCTGGGAGTTTTCTAACTTTCAAGCACTCAGTTCTCTTTTAATGGGATTCTAAAAACACACCTTGATATGTTTCTAAAAGAAAGTTTAAAAAAGTGTGGAAATTATATCACACAGAAATTTCAGAACTTAGTGTGAACCCCTGATCTCTGAGGTTGATGGCAAAGTACGTGTCACATCTCTGCCTTAAGGCATGAGATACTAATATTCCTCTCTGAAAAGGTATGTACATTTCCCAACCTAAGGTCAGAGACTGTCAGTGAAACGTCCTATAATATTCAGCATGAGCCACGTGTCCACTTACTGAATAGTCCATGCTTGACTTTTGGAATTCATAACATCCAAAACAGTCAAATGGAACCCATAATGCATATATTTTTAAAGTAGCCTTGAATGGCACGTATTTGTATCTGCTCTTTCTGTAACAATACTGGGTGCCTCAAGGAATGGCTGACAGAGTATGGATGCTTACTATGCTCCCAAAATGGGCAGTCTGGGAGAGAGTGAGCTTTCACAATGCCCAAGAGGAGGCAACAAAACCGGCTGTCCAACTTAGCTGGCTTGTCAACATGCTGTCCCCATAATTAGCTGTGCCCTCTGCAACCTCTTATTACGCCAGCTGGCCTAAGAAACATCAACATCTCCTCAGCCCTGGAAAGCATTGAGTCCTGGTCAAGAAATGGCATGAACTCACCTCCACAGAGACGTGGTAATCCTCAGTGTGAATGACTCCTCAAGTTCCGTTGTCACTCTCCAAAAGGCCGGGTCAGGACTCAAGACTTCATTGATGAAGACATATTAAACCCTGTCCAGCTCAGAGCACACACACTGAGGCTGCTGAAGGCAGAATAACCATACAGTCAGAGCCAAGTCACACTGATATTGTATGGAGCCTATTTTGGAGGCTTGGCCTCAATTAGCATATAAATGAAGTGGTACACGCAGTCGCGGCTTGCCAGAAAACGAGACAAAATAATCTCCCCAGTTTGGCAGCTCTGTAGAGCATTTAGTTTGTGAATGAACAGCCAGGCACACTTTGAAGCCAAGCTGGGTTCACAGCTTACAGCCAATTAACTTTATGTGGCAAAAACAGGTCTTGAGAAGTCATGAAGGGGACCAATGCTTTTCCTGCTCTTAAAAGAAGTTTCTGTTATAGGAAAGTGACTTTAAAGATGGTCATGACCGTTCCAGAAGGGTGGATGCAATAGGTTCCATCAGCACAGCATTTCACCTATTGCATCCACAGGCCCAGATGAGCTGTGGTATGGCTTCTGGCCATTAACAGAATGCTTGATTTTATTCCAAGTAAAGGAGAAGGAATGGAAAATTCACAGGAAAAATGATGGAGAGATTTGACCACGTAGCTGCTGAGCTTAGACATAGACAGAAATTTTACTTAGGGGTCTTTATTAGGTAAAGAATAAGGACACAAAACCAGTACCAAAGATCTTCAAAACTGGTGTACAACAACAGAGAGGAAATGAGTAGCTGTTTTTACTTTTATAACCTCCACAAGCCTACTAATGTATTTCAATTGAGACAGAAGAAAGAAGGTTTGTGGGTTTGTGCAGATACTTTTCACATTCATTGGGGTTTAATTTTTCTTCTTTAAATATTTTCAGTTGTCAGGGGCTCAGCTCAGACTCAAAAGCAGGGGAATGTAAGCACAAAGGTATGCAGATTTTTCCAAGAGTAGTGTAGTCTTACTCTTATAACTACATAGTCTGCTCTGGGGAGAATTGAATTTCTAGGAGAGAAAGCAAAATAGATATAAATGTAGCTAAAATGCAAAGAGAAGATCAGTACTGGGCAAGAATGGAATTTTTCTTCATACTTTAAACTCTGATTTAAATCTAGTGCCTTGAAAAAAAAATCATTGTTCATTTGCATTAGCAACCAGTCAAGCCTCCTTTGACTATACACATAGCTGCATCTTGTTCCCATCCTGGGAAAAATGCTTCTCTTCATTAAAGGGTAGAAGTTACAAGAAAATCTTAGAAGGCTCTATTAAAATCCTCTCTGCACACTTCAACTAACTTAGCATTTCTTTCTACACTGAGTTTGTCCCTTCCCCTCATTTTCAAGCTGCAGTTTAGTGCTTTTCCTATGATGCTGTAGCAGCTGCACTCTGGAGCTGCACAGGTGACTCACATTTTGCAAATGTCCTGGGCCTCCTCCTCAGTGGGGTGAGGTAGATGCTGTGTTTCTGCACTCCTACCTGTTTGGCCTTGTAGGAACCTGAACATGTGGGTTCCTGTAAAATCCAGAGTCATGACCTGGTCCTGGACTTGCTCTAGCAGTCAGGTAGATACAGTCCCATCTGCTCCACACAACCAGGAAAGCTGTGATGTGAATAACCTCTTTTTCCATGGTATAAAATAGTCAGACAGCCTTAAGGAAAAGCAGAAATGACAGGGTGCTTGAGCAAGAGATAGGAATTTCAACAATTTGGATTAAAGAAATATGTGACATCCAACTTGATTCAGTGCAAAAAAAAAGTAAAAATATATTATTATCAGACAAAGACAAGAAACATCAAAATATAAGTACCCCTTGAAAAGCCCCACCTTGTCCCTCTCATTCATGTTACCCACCCGTCAGCAATCTGCTTTCCTGGTGAGCCATTTCTGGCACAACTATTGCATAAAGGGTGGTTTCTGATCTTGCACTCTGTAATATCCCATTCAAGTTTCAACAGGGGAGAAATATTTCACTGAGGAATTAGCATTTGTTTAACCCACCCTCACAAAACAAAACAAAACAAAAAAAAGGAGCAAAGTGTTTCATCAAAAATGAGTATAGCAGAATGAAATAATCCCATGACTCAGGGTTGAACCAGAGTGATGATGTAGATCTACTAGTAACTTGAACTTGCATCTGTTCAAATTAAAGGGCAAAACTACTCTAATCTTGTTAGGTCTTGTATATTCTGAAAACACCACCTGAACTGGAACAGCAACATGATTTTCCAGTTGTCTCCACACTTTGCTTTCTTGTGGTCAGGAACCTAAAAGTAGCTCTGGCAAAAAGAGAGGGCTGCTTCCAAAAATTTTTTGCTCTGTAAATACATTTCTTATTCATGCTTCTAGGCACATAACATCACCTCCAGGATCATGAACCTTTTATGACCATGACCTCTAGCTCAGAAACTACAGTCTGTTACAAAATGAAGATTCTAGCTCTGTCCTGAACTCACCCACAAAAGGTCCCGCACAGATTAATTTGTAAATCTCGTCTCTGTCTCTCTTACCCCACCTCAAAAATGCAAAAAATCAAAGCAGCACAGCTTAGTAGAGCAGGAATAATGATAATTACGTGGAGCTTTTTCTTTGTCTGCATTATTTTAGCACACATTCACATTGGTCGCCTTCCTCTGCTTCATCACCTTCCTTTACTTACCTCGACAGCAGCCAGAGCTGCATTCAGCCCTGACACACCCTGGTGCAACTTCCAATTAGGAAAGTGCACATGGTGAACACATTTTAAGGATTCACAAAGTATTGAGCCTTCCTGTACCTACTGCTTGTAGAACTCAGCATTAAGAAAGATCAGGACAAAGTTAATTTCTCATTTTAAAGGAACTAACACATAAAGATCTCAGAGAAGCTGACAACTTTCTGTGAGCTTCAACATAGACTACAGAGACCAGCTGCAAAATAACAGTTGGGTTTCAGCTATAAACAGACGGAGTTCTACAGTGGGTTTATATTTCTATTTTGGTGAACTTATTTATTCTACAGGAAAAATGCTCTTTTTAAAGCCCCAAGAAGCCAGGGGGATGACAGGAGAAAAGGAAGTCCTGCTTATGTTGTTAGAAGAAGCTTCACTTCCAGACTCAGAAAGGACACTAAAATAACTGTTTCACAAAGGGACAAATTTGGAAAGTCTTCAAGAAAATGATACCTTTTTTAAAAACATAAATAAATCCCGCAGCTCTTCCATCAGGATATTTGAAGCTACTTTCCTGCCTTTAAAAGCACACCCTGTCTTTTGTTTCCTTGCTGGGTGGGGAAAAAAAAACCCTGCAGAGGTACAGGAATCACAGCCCAAGGTAAACAAGAACAATATGTGTTTCAGTATCTGAATGAGGCACTGAGGTAAATGGAATGAACACTGGATTGAATATAAAGGAGAAGAAAGAAATAGATTGCTCAGGTCAAAGACTCTTTGAAGATTCAGATTAAAAACTGTAATCTGGGGCCTTAATACAAACTGTATTTTTAAAATTAATTAATTTTACTCAGTTAGTTGCTGCATAAGGGTAAAGCCCACGCTGAAAAAAGGGCAGCTCTAACTAAAAGAAGCTTCTAAATGAAAACAGGTGATATCTGTCATCTTCATCTAGTGTAAAACACACAAATACTAAAACATGCCATTTCTCATGCTATCTTGTCTCTTAGAGAAATCCAGTTTCTTCCATAGCTAAAACTGAAAACCAGGCTCTTTTGGTTTCTATTTAAAAAAAAATCAAGTGGAAAAAACCCCAAAAGATGAGGTATTTGTTTTACATTCTCAAATTTCTGCAAAACTGAAAAGTGGTCTGGAAATCTAATTAAGAGTAACAGGCACCCAAATGGCACCAAAGCTCCATTGAAGGGCCCTATTCAGTCCTTCCAAAGATGAGTTTTGGGAGGCAGGAGCCACAGATTCTAAGTCTTAAAGCTACATCAGCCACTGATTTGTCATCACTTGGTTTCTTCTCCCACCATAACCTATCCTACAGATATTTAGATGTTTAATCATTAACTTAAACTAATATTTAAAAACGTAGTCTTGTGTCCCTTCTGCTTTCTGATTTTATTCTCTGTATTAATATTCTGTATTAATAATGGCTGAAGTGTTTTTTTTCTTGTTTAGTATACAATAAATACTATATAAAAATATATATATACTCTGCTAGTTCTGTCACTTATATTATACATTATATTTAATAATTTAATCCCAGAGCATACTCTACACTCCTGCTTCATAAAATTTGATGCATAAATAAAATTCTTTTCTTATTCAGCATTAGCAAGAGAAATAAATATTAGCAAAATATAGCCAGAAATTTCTTCAAATCAGAAGTACAAATTCAGATCAAATTTGCTAAATCAATTTAGGCCAAATAGACAAGAGCACAGGGGACAAGAAGTTAGCTTTGTGTGCTCCTCTTGGTGGACTCCAAATGTATTCTGTTGAAAAAAAAAAAATCAAACCATTGAAATTTTTTAGAAGGCAAATAAATGATCTTTTTACTGCCTAGCTCGTTCAGAGCCTGTTACTGTTGCCTTTCAGAAGGATGCAGTTCTCCATCAGTACTTCCAGCAGCCAACCTCTGTGATTTTTGTTATCTCTAAGCAGGAAGCAGTTGGACATTGTCCCAGGGCCCCCAGGGATTCTGCTGGGAAGGACGTGCCCCTAGGAACGCTGACATGGACACATGACCTGCACTTTGGCCCAGTGATGGTTTAGGGGAAATTTCAAATGTTAGTTTTTATCCCAGCAGGTGAGCTCAAGGTGTATCCTGCTGGGCCAGGGAAGTTTGGTAAAGTATTACTGTAGGTATTTGAAGCAAATAACTCACATTTTCTAGGAACCATGGTAAAGGATCCTAAGGGGACAGACATCCAGTGTTCTGTTTTTAACTAGCAGGTTGTCCTTCCAGAGATTAATCCAAAATGAAATATCACTATTACCATTTTAAGGTCTGCTTACTTGTTGGTTACTACTCCTAATGCTCAATGCCTGCAACCAGGCTGTTAAAATTTAATTCACAGTATATTATACATCCATGTAACTCTAAATAAGCAGCTTTTTCTTAAGTATATAGAACCACTTATTATTACATTTCAGAAAATATTTTAACAGGATGTAACCAGTATCAATTAAACCATGGTTTTATTTTCCACAAACAGAATGCTCTGTACTTTCAATTTGAAATGATGAAAATATAAATATACATTTTAAGACCTATGTAAACATTTAAAAAGTTTAATCTGATGTGATTAATTTGAGAAAACTGGAATATTTATCAAAGTTGCAGAAATTATGTGAGCAATATTTCTTTCACTTGCCTGTAAATATGTAAATTTGAGCTAGGTATTGATTTTGGAAGAATTATTATGGATCTGCAACAGTCTGAGTAGGGAATTTGGACCTTATCATCCAGTGTAATGGAAAGGAGTCAGAATAATTTTCTATAGCTGCAAATGCTTTCTTTTTCCCATTTAGTTTTTGGCAACCAACAAAATTTACTTTAATTCATCACAAATGTCATTGACATTTTGGTAGAAAGCCAAAAGCTTTTCCTTTGAACATCTTGTGCTCAAATGTCACATCTGGAAAAACGAATATTTTTGAAGTCTTGCTACACTTCACTTAGGTTTTGATTTGTGATATACAAGAAAATCTAGATTTGAAAAAAAAAAAAAATCAAGAAAAATCTAGAAAAATTTAGTGCCACAATCTAGTTCAGGGTGATGCTCCAGCAAAGGTTGGACTCATTCTCAGAGGTCCTTTCCAGCCTAAATTGGTTCTGTGACTGATTCTGTGAAAAAGACTGCCAAAAGTCACCATGTAACCAAACTTTTAAACCAAAGGCTATGATCTTTCTCTGAATTCAGTCAGAACAAACAAATCTTATAAAAAAGGCTTTTCTTTGCACTACAAGAATTTGAAGTCTTACAATGCTCCCATTGCTTAGGTACCCACAGCAACAGGAATGAAATTGAAAGACTGACAACATCTATGTCAGTGGTGATCTCAAGAGAATTAACCCTGGAAGTAAAATGATGAAGAATAAATGTTTTTATATTTCAGTCCATATTTTCTAAAGTACCTGTGAGTTTAGATCTCTGATTTGCCACATGCAACACACAGAACTACTCAGATGATTTTGTTTTTCAGACAAATTGATGACTTCCCCTCTAAAAATCCAGACCCTACATTGTATTTTGAGAAGACACCACCAATTGTCACTTCAGAAAATTATGTCGTGCAATTTTTGCCTATGTCTGCAGCAGTGACTAATCATTGTGGATTACACACAATTCACATGCAGTTTTCAATCAAAATACTCAAAGTAAATTGTAAACAGGTATTTTCATGGCCAAGGGAAGGATAGGGTAATTTCACTGTCTAGGTTTCATTACAGGACCAGTCTCCTCATGCACTCCTTTTTTGTCTTTGATCTTTCTATCCAGGATATGTCAGCAACCAGTGACACTAATTCATCTCTGAAAAAGAGACAATACAGTATGCAGGAGCTGTGTCAGGAGAATCCCTTTTTGTTTCCTTTGTGAACTGCCATGTACCCCTCCCATGCCATGGAATAACTTTGGTCCAAGGGGAATTTTAATTCCCTGGGGGAAGTGACAGTGTGAAGTAGCTGCTTCTGCAGATCATTCCTGGCACAGGTTGGGGCAGCAATGGCCTGAAATCCTGTGTGGGAGCCCCACGGGGCTGCTGTGGGCAAACAAACCCTGCTCTGCTGTACAGCTCCACTGATGGCCCCTGACATCTTGGATGTAAGGAATGACCAAGTGCTTCTCTGAAGCACTGCTCCTGCTCCAGGCTGCCTGCCTGAGAAAGGCTTTCTTTAAGTGGACCAAGTGCCCTTGGCACTTACTGGGGAGATACAAAACATCTGGAGACATCTGGCCCAAGCCCTGGATTTTTTGGCAGCTGACATTCACCTTCAGGATTGTAGTCACTGACCTTGACAGCATCCAAAGCCCACAGAGATTTACAGCCTGCTTCAGCCTCTCCCACACCCCTCATGTCTGTTCTGCCTTTCTGTCCTCACATCCAACTCATGTTCCTAAAAGTGACAGAGGGACTGTAGAGAACCCAGGAAAAGCAATGGGTGTGCACATACATGTGCTGCCTTCTCCCAGCTTCAGACCATCCCTCTCCTCTAAACTCCTGGGGAAGAGGTGTTCAACCACCTCCCTTTTTATTTCCCCATATACCAGAGCTGCCCATATTCACTGACACCATTCATGAGTCCATATAATAAGCTCAGGCATGTTGGAATATCTTCTACAGGTGCAGAGAAAAGGAGGTGGAGTGAGAAGACTCATATTAAGAAGATAAATGTGTTAGAAGTGTCAGTGTTTAAAGCTGGCTGAAAAAAAAATATTCAAAACTGAAAACCCATCTTCTATAAGCTAAGAAGTTCCTATACAAAAATCATCTATCAACAGAAATAGCCTAAGGAATGTTCCTGTAGATTCAAATCCTAAGCTGTCTGCAGGCTTTATGCAGGTATATCTCCAGTTCTTATAAATTGAAAAGACTGGTTTTCTGACTGACTCTTAAATCACGACTAAAACATATTTTTTAATTGATGAGAAGCAGTCACCCCTACAGGCTGGGACAGACTGGGCAGGGGTTCTGCTTGTGAGAGAAACCCAAGCTAGATAGCCAAAGCAGGCAGTACCTCACAGGACTAGATCAAATGCAGCCATTCTAAGGTCCATCCTCACTATTTTCTTTAGATTTTGCTTTATTAATGAAAAATGATGACAGATTAAACATCCTCCTCCAGATTATTTATTCCTTTCACCAGTGAAAGGAATGCTTAAACACACAAACCAAATAGACTCAAAAAGCCATCTGTAAATACTATCTAACAAAGTAAAATAATCAAGTATCCATGCCAAATAAGTCAGCAAATACACATAATCCTTTCTAAAGAGAAGAAATGGCTTGCCAAAATCATAGTCTGTTTAGGCAAGTTCTACTGCTTCTTACAGACAGGCCCATATTACCAAAAGTGATGACTTTGGAAAGACTGGAGACAGTGGATAATTCACTGGAGACAGTGAATTATTTACTTCTGGATATCAATGACTCAGTGAGGAATACTTTTTTTCTTCAGTGCTAGTATTTTCTCCCTCAGTAAAATCATATGCCCTGATGGAAAGAATGCTACTGCCCATACATCCCTTTGCCCTATTTACCACCTACTGCTGCAGCAGTATTAGCATGAGACTTCAGCATGTGAACTTGTGTGCTCAATGGATCATTGGAATTTGTTTGCAAAATGGCCCATTAAGACAAAGCATCACTTTACTAAATGAAGGATCACATGCTTAATTGCCTTCTCTGAACAAGAAGAGGTAATTGCAAGTATCTTGCACTGATGACTCCTCTACTGGTAGGCTCAAAAGGAGCAATGAATGTGAGATGTTTTCACTGTGGGACTACAGAAAAGGGTGACTCTGCAATCAGAGCTGTTTTTCTTATATGAAAAAATGATTACTCAACCAGTGCTGACTGTTTAAGAAGGAAAAATTAACTACATGGAACAAATGAGCAATACATTCAGCTGAATATTGCTGCACTCCATTGGAGAAGAGCAAAGTTTTTACTATTAATTGCCTAATCATACAATTTACCCCTCAAGTATAGAAAACCACTTGCATGGACCATTTAGAGATGGAGCCATTTGTCTCAGTGAGCTGAGACACTGCAGGAGGTTTATTATGCTTGCATACATCAGGCATTTCTAAGACATCATGAAAAACTGAAGAAATATCCAAAGAGGTCTCTGTCACTGTTGAGGCAGTCACCACACACAGAGGGACACAGTAAAAGCTCAGAAAGCTCTTTATTATGGCCACAGGCTGTCTTTGATAGTTTTTACAAACCTTGAGGGCAACTTCTAATTGGTTAATAGCTTTCTTGTTAATTATTCTATTAGTTAGTAAAAGACATTTTACATGTCCATGAAATCTATCTGTTCTCAGATTGTTTACATATTTTCTTTACTGATTCTCATGGGACAAATCCCTTGTTATTACAGGTGCACTTAATTTTCACCCTCAGAATAGATTGCTGTGTTAAAGGAACTTCTAAGTCTCAAAACAGCTTCACATGGGAACTTACAAATTACTTGTTAGTTGCACTTAGAAGAAATGACAGGCTAACTTTTTACCCTATTCCTGCAGGTGTCTTCTAGGGTAAATTTTAATTTTATTGCCTGATATTATAAAGCTGTATTTTCCTCCTGAAGTTTGTGGGATCTAGCAGCAAAATGATTTTCATTTCCAAAGGTTGCTAAGGGACTTACATAATTATGTATCCTGCTTAGCTTGTATATAAAATAATCAGTCCTAAAATTTAGGAGCCACACAAATAAAACTAACATCCCAAGAAGCTAGACAGTTAAAATATTTGCAAAATTTTGAGCCTGTGCCTCTCTATTGCCTATTCCACTCAAGGTCTCCTTTGGTAGTCATTAGATCCATTATTCACATGTGAAGAGATGTGCAAGACAGATGTCAATTAGTTCTTAACTTTCTTTATGGATTCAAGAAAAGCAGAAAATGGAAGTCTGGTACCAAAAATGACTCACAGCTGAGGCTCCAGGTGGGTCCATGGCATCTTCTCATTTCTACATCCAGCTGTAGATGAACAATGGTCTTCCTTAGGGTTTTCTGGACAAGCTGCATGTCAGATGTTACAGAAGCTCTGCCTGAACCAACAACCATCTCTTACTGCTCATGCACAAAGCACAGGGTCCAGACCTTCTGCTGTTACCAGCCTCAAGAGTGATGTAAGCTAATTTTAGGAACCAGCCTTATAAATGAAGATGTATCAGCAAATAATTAGGAGATGGTGGAAGGCAGAAGGAGATAAGGACTTATGTAGGAAGGTGGTTCTTGCTGATACCAGTCATGAGAGCTGCCTGGAGGCACAGGTCAGGAGCTTTCTGTGCTTTGTGCACCAGCCAGCTGGCACAAGGACCATAGGAGTGACTGCCAGTGCCAAAAAATGTATTTGTTGAACGAAGTTGATATAGTGGGTTGAATCCGGAATGGGCACCTGGTGCCTATTAAAGCTGCTCTATCACTTCCCTCCTCAGCTGGGCAGGGGAGAGAAAATACAGCAAATATCTTGACGCAGGGTCACAGCCTGCTTTGGGCATCCACCCATTCTGACATGGGCTGCAGGTGAATATCTGGTCCACCATGGGCCTCCATGGGCTGCAGGGGCACAACCTGCCTCACCGTGGTCTGCAGGGCAACCTTTGTCCTGGTGTCTGGAGCACCTTCTGCCCCTCCTTCTGCGCTGACCTTGGTGTCTGCAGAGATGTTTCTCTCACATGTTCTCACTCTACTTTTCTCTGGCTTCAATTTGCTTCTGGACAATAATTTTTTCCCCCCTCTTATGCATGTTGTAACAGAGGCATTACTACTGCCACTGATGGGCTCAGCCTCAATCCATGGCAGATCCATCCTGGGGCATCCTCCAGGACACGGTGGAGGCTTCTGGCAGCTTCTTAGAGAAGCCTTCCCTGTAGCCCCCTGCTACCAAAGCCTTGCCATGCAAACCCAGTTCAGTTGAGCTCCTGCCACAGCAAGGAAAGAGAAAAGCAGCTGGGGCAGCAGTGGTGAGTCTGGCCATGCCTATGGCAGAGACCCTGGGAACAAAGAACAGCAACACAGCAAGAGAGCCTCAGGAACCCAAAGGCCCCTGGCTTCCTGTGGAAAATGATAGCCTGTGACAAACACAAACCCCTGTGGCTAGCAGCAATTGCATCAAATGCAGTAGCACGGGAAAAGAAAGCTTAAAATAAAGCATGGCTTTAAAAAGAAATTAGGCCAGTAACTTAATTTGTGTTCATTTACCAGAGCAGAATATTAAAGGCTTGAAAATATTTGGAGATTAACAAGCATTTGTAAAACTGTTCATAGCTCCTAAAACAGTGATCAGTATTAACAAGATCATGAAATTTAGGATGTCTAAGTGCATTTCCTTTCTTTCTTTAATGCTCTTCTTGCCAGTGCATTTTGGTCATGTAGTGAGGGAATAGCATAATTGGGATTACTAAACCAAGTCCAGAGTACAAATAGCAAATAATCTGAAAAGCATGAAGCAAACCATATATACACAGCATACAAAAATGACTAATGCCACACACATGTGGAAGAAATTAGAGCTAATTGGAAATAATGACCAAACCAAGCAGGGCCAGCTTTATAGTCTCTATTATTTGTGGTGGCTAGAACTACCAACAGTCAAAAGATACATCCGTATTTCTACGTTCCATTTTTTAGCTGTCACTGCAGCTCTACATAATTAATTCTATCACATCCCCCATCGTCCAGACATATTGCCTAATATGTAAAAATAAATTGCTATATTTCTTTTCATCTCTATCCTATCCAAACCACAGATATCTCCTGTATGCAGCATATTATTAAAACTTTGAGGAAGGCAGAAGTTAATAACTGGTTTCTCCATAGGAAAATATTTTATGCTATGAAGGGATTTATTATCTGAAGTCAGGCAGGCTGCAAAGTCTGCTGATGAGAAACAACCCCTCTGCCATATTCGACTGTTTTGACAACTGTTAAATACAAGTGATGACACAGTTGAAATACCTAGTCTGAAACAAGATAAGATGAATACCTCACATTAAATGCTTTCTTGTCCTAACGCCTGTTTTTGCATGTATTAGCACCAAGAGCAGAACAGCACTTGATACAGATGAAAGTAGAATTGGACTTGTAACCTTTATGTGAGTCAGATGTGATTCATAGCTCAAGCTATATCATTCCTATCTGTACTTGCTTATTTTATAATAAACAATGGACCTTTTATATTCTAATTAGCACAGGATCCACAGCCTGGGCCACATGCTGGCCATTCAAGCCTAGGACAGGGCATGAATGAAGAAAACACTGCTGTTGCTGAATAGGGGGGCTCACTAAAAGACACCCCAAAACCCCAGCCAAATCCCCAGCAGGCCAAGCAGGGATCTCCCCAGCTTTCCTGGCTCCCAGCCCAAAGCCACTCTGTTTCTCCCAACATCTTTTCTTATTGAGCAGCAAAGTCGTGGAACTGGGTCAAGGAGGCAGGTCTGAGGCTCCGATGCACAAGTGAAAATCCCTGTGCTCAGCAGCGACACTCACCCAGCATGACAACAGCTCTCCAGCATCCCTCCAGAATTTCCTCAAGGACACAACAGGCTGGGGAAAAAACACCAGGAATGAAAAAAATCTCAATGCACAGACTTATGCTTGGAAAGATATTAATGCATCAATAATGCGACAGAAAAAGGCAACAGGCAACCAGACTGGAATTTCTTTGTAGGTAGCTTGCCAATAGTCTATGCAATAGCTTGCATGGAGTGAATACTTAAATATTGAAAATAAGTTTGTATTCAAAGGCCCGTAGAAAGCCTCTAAGAGAGAATAAGCCATAAAGTCTACTAATCTTTACTGTTCTAATGTATTTGCTGTGTAGCATTTTATAGGCAGGTAAAGAACACATTCTTTTCTCAGATAAACCAATCATGTATTAGCAGCCCACCAAACTAAAGCTAAGATTCTTGTACTGTGTGGATTTCCTTAAGTCTAGCTTCCAGACTTGGCTAGCAGAGTGAATTCTTTTCCTTTGATACAGACCATCAATGTCTCATGAATATTATAACATATTCAAGTCCAAGCAACTGCAGAGTCAAATACTTGCAAGCAGGCGATTACTGCGCAGAGCTATGATGGGATTTGTCTCTCTAAATGCAATCAAGGGATGCCAGTGCACTAAGATGAAACCACATTTAAAACCAAAGCATTTCACACAGCTGCTGCCAGAGCAGGGCAGTGACTCTTTTTATTCTAGAAGGCTACCATAACTGGTTAAAAAAAATATGGAAATGCAGTCTACAAAAGCAAAGCAAGCAAAGAAGCAACAGAAAATGACACTAGGTGTTTCAATAAAAACACCACTGGTTTGCAGCTGTTCTCATTTACAGTCTAGATTTACATACAGTTTAGTAGGGTTTCTCTGACACCTCCAATGGCAGCATAGATTCAAAAGAAAGCTTATGCAACCCTAAAGTGAATTTCTCATCCTTGTAGTGTGAAAAGTACCACTGTTAGATCCACAGGAAAGCATACTAGCTTTTCAATTATAATTAATTATAATTATAATTTCAGGACAGGATAGGAAAAAGGGCTCCAAGTCAGTGCATTGCATCTGCATGGCAGATCTGTATTAAAGCCCTCCTGAAGGAATGTTATCTATTTCACCATACTTGAATCTCAAGGAATGAATGGAAGAGGAATATTTCTGCCCTGCCTCATATGTAGAAGCAGCTCAGTCTCTGTGCCTGTTCTCTCCTCCTTCCTGCAATCTGGAGCAATAAGCCTTTCCTTGTAGACCCCTAATTCAAACTCTGGACAAGGGTAATCACATTTCACACTTCATGGTTTAAGCTGATCACCATATGGATTAGGAAAGAAACTGTGTCTCACTGTATATGAAACTATCACACAAGTTCAAAGCTGTGTAAGTGGTTTGTTTGCTGTTGGCTCAAGAACTGGGTATTTGCCCCAGAGGGAGATGTGGATGCTGGACATACACATCTTCTTGCTGCTTTACTTTTCTAGCTCTGTGTCTTTGTGTTTCTGAAACTTCTCCAGAGCAGAAATTAAGACAAGTTTCATTGCTCCAAGCCGAGCATACCTTTCAGATGTTTAACACATTGCACTTTCACATACCAATAATAACTTGCTAGGAAATTCCCTTGCTCTGCAAGTCAGAATACACTGGAAGAATGGCTTTGATCATCTTCAGATGGATTCAGTCCTTGGGGCAGATTTATCATTTCAGATTAAGATTTAACATAGTCTCTATGAAGACCTTCAGCCTTTTTGGGGTGATGAAGACCTTCAGCCTTTTTGGGGTGATTTGATTTTGAGGGGTTTTGGTTGGCAAAGAAAGGCACAAATTTTGCATTTTAAAGCTGTTTCAGAGAAATCCAAGTTTTATAAAGATTTTTTTTTTTTTTTTTTTTTTTTACATAGTGCACCTGCAGTGTGCCTGCCAGGTGACTGTCCTTTACAGTGACTGTCCTTTACCGCTCTGAGAGGCCCACAGGGTAAAACAGCTGAGGACCTTGGCAGTTTCCACAATTTTGGTGGGAAATATAACAGCAATTTCCAGGGCCTGAATCCCCATTCAAGAGATGTTTCACCTCCAGCAGCAAAGCTGTCTGAAGCAGGGCAGGTGACAGCAGTAATTTTTCCCAGTTAGTCCCCACTAACTAAAATGCAAGCAGAATATGACAGGAATGTTCATCAGAGGTAGAAGGTAGAAAGCAGTGAGAAATGGAAAAAGAAAAGGGCTTTTGGCCCATTTCAAACAGCTCTGGATTCTTCAGTTCTTTGTGTAATCAGTTCTCAAGCAACAGAGCTGCCATTCCTTTGGAGACCATGTCCGACGGGAGTCACTTGGCTTCATACCCTGCATCTTTGGCCCCTGTATCTCACTCCCTCCCCAGCAACTATTGTTCATATCATCTCACTTTGGGAATTCCAAAGACTCTCTTTTCATCACCCCCTATGCAAACAAATGGGCTCTTTCAGCCATCTTTCCCATGGCTGGAGTTTGTTCCCTTTAGGAAGGCCGCACATACATTTCACACAATAGGTGCCATCTCCATGACACCATGTGCTGTCTGCACAAGGAAGAGCCACAAGTTTGCCACATAAATCCTACCATGTAATCGATTTTTGTGCCAACATTTCTGGGTCACAGCAAGCAGTCAGGCTCTGGGGAGCTTTTCATAACCAAATGACTTCAGATTGCTCTGCTCTGAATAATCTGCTCTGACAATGGTTATTGTTTATGCTTGGAGCACCAATCAACACTGGAGCCCCACTGATGCCAGATAAATAGGCAGGTAAACACAGCCCCTGCCTGAAAGGACTGGCTGCAGAGTTTATGTCAACAAGCAGGCAGAGCAGACTCTGAATTCAGGAATTAGAAGCATGAGGTTGAAGAAAGGCAGAAGCAAACACTGGCCAAAAAGTTAGAGCACCATAGATTAAGAGTTCTTCCCTCCCCCCCAACTCCCAGTGTGATCAGAAGCCAAAGACCAAGCAGGACCTTGAATTCACAGCACACATTCATGTTCCCAGGCAGAACCAGCTGAGCATACACCACCCCTGACAGATGTCACCTACATGGTTTGGAACTTGCCTATTCCAGCCACTGTTACTTTCAGCAAAGCCACCTTAATGCCCATTTCAGCCACCATGCACCAGAGAACAGAGAATTGCTTTTGTCTTTGCAAACAACTAATTTGGTTTCTTTCAGCCTTACTTTCCTTAATTTCCATAACCCATGTCTTTCTCTTCACTGTGTAGGGCCCCAGTCTTTCTTCTTATTCCTTTCAAGCCTCTCCAGTTGATTTTAGAGGGAGTAGGATCCCTTTGCATGTATTATCACCTCTGTCAGTTTAACCTTGTGGAATAACTGACTATATATTACTGATAAATATAAATACATTACTGAGAAAAAAATTATATCTATCATCTCAGTCGCTGACATTTTAAGATTTTTTTCTGCAGAACTGCAATCTGTTAGTTTCCCACCTTGCGACCAACTGACCAATTATTGCTTGTCAAAGTAAAGAATTTCACACTTGTCTTCCTTGGCCTACATAATCTGTTTTCAAATTTATTTTTTTTCAATTTCTTTCAGTTATTTTGAACCAGAAACTCATTGCCTAGAAACCCTGAGCCCCACTTCTAGTCCAAATATGACTTTATCAAATATACTTAACCATGAACCACTGTTCCATCATCCAAATCATTAGGGAAAATACTGACTTTAGGCCTATCTGATGAATATTTTTATTTGGATGATGATCCCAGCTAGTACTTGAAGAACACCTCTCTGATCTGCTGTTTGATTAGATCATAATTCCCTAGATTTATCAAGCAAGACAACACTAACATTTAGTTAGAATGTTTGATTAAGAAAGGACACATCCACACATGGTTGTATCATCTTTTAAAGACTGATGTAAACTACTGTGGTGTTGAAAGGGGACAATCAAAGTCCTTTTTCCTGCAGAGTTCTGACAGAAAACTTGCCAATTAAAACTTCAGCATGTGTGAATTTACCAAGCAGAAGAGGAGGTGACAAATAGCCCATGTTCCCTCTCAGAAGACCCAGTCAATGTTTGCCCTCTCTTCCATAACTTGATCTCCTAATAGCTCTTCTTGAGGTCTCTCTGCAGCAAATGGGGTTAGCCATTGCTTATGTATTTCCACCATTCCTGAGAAAGACAGGTCCCAAGATGCTCTTTATAGGATTATAGAATGGTTTGAATTAAAAGGAATTTTTAAAGATGATCTAGTTCCAACCCCTCTGCCAAGGGCAGGGACGCCTTTCACTAGATGAAGTTGCTCAAAACCCCATTCAGCCTGGCCTTGAACACTTTCAATGATGAGGCATCCACATCTTGGGGAACCTATGCTTGTGCCTCACCACCCTCATCATAATTGCCATTCTTCAAGAGGACCACAGAGGTTTGATTTGCTGCTTGTAGTGCATCACACACAACTCTTTTTTTCCCTCCAGTTCAAGGAATTTTGGCTGACAGCCCAGCCCACAGAAACTGCAGAGCAAGAATATGCCTGCAGTGCTCAGAAGGACCAAGCCCACCTCGCAAGCAGTCACTGCTCCTTGCACTGCACGCAAGATCTTGCTCCCCTTCCCACATACACAGCCAGGCTGTGTCTAGTGTTTGTGCTGGGTGGAACAAAAACATCTTTGCTTGCTGCACCCTGCAAAGGGCAGAGTGTAAGAATTGCGTTCACAAGTGTAAAGGCTAAAGGTCTGATCAGTTTCAATAAAGCCAGGATCCAAAAAGAACATAAAAGGAATAAGAAAGGAACAGTACCAAAAATACAGTGCAGCTCAAATTGAAAAATATCAGCTGATAGTGTCCATGATCAACGTGGTCTGCACATGCTTGGTTTTATTTCTCATTTACTTCCAAGGGAAATATAATAGCACAATAAAACCAGAGTTCCAAGAGGCCTGGATCTGAAAGTGTTATTTGACACATGCAAAACATTCCATCACCTGAGCCTCACAGAAACTCAAAATCTCCAGATTTCCAGAACTGCTAAGTTAAACTCTTTTGCAGCAATTTTCTGTTTTACTGTTCACAGTTGTACTATTCTCTTTCACAGTCAACCATGGCATTACAGAAACTATTCCTTGTTGACTCTAATAGCGTCATTTCTCATAAGCACTCGTCACGGGATCTTTCACTTTGAGGACCAAAGTAAGCATGGTCCTCATTGATTTGCATGAAAAACAATTATCTTTGACTGCAAAAGGCATTTAAAGCTGGAAATCAAGAAACACTTGGTCATAACAAAAACTTATAGATCTTTACAGTTTCAAAGAGATTTAAAAACTGCCTACTGCAATTCCCTGAGATTTTTCCTTTCACTTGTAAACTTCAGTGTTTCATAATAACTCTTATGATTCTGCTAAAGCCAAATGTTTAACACCATTACATAATACTCCATAAAATAATGTGGTGAGCACATCACTTCCACAGTGTAGGAAATAGACAATAAAGTAGTGACTTGATATGTTTGAGAACCTTTAAAGAGAGCACAGCTTTTCCATAGCAAGGAATGTCAGCAGCAAAAATGCCATTTATGCTGTACCATTGCTTCAGCAGGATATCCTGCCATTGCAAAATATTCCTATTTTGGCCATCATCAGGAATAGGCGAGCTCTGTTTGCTAAAGAATAGGCTTTATGCCATTTCAATATTGGCCACCACAGTGTGGAATACCTGAAGTTCAGCCTTGTTGAGCATTGTCCAGCACTGTCACATCCTACCCTCACACAGTCTATAGGACACTTTGGAGCAGGTTTCTTCCCTGTAGGCACAAGGATAAGACTTAGACCAGCTGTAAGGAAGACTCAGTATCAACACCAGGCTCATCAGCCAGCACTCCATGCTGCTGTCACACATGTCACCTGAAAGCAGCCGTGGCCAATCCCCATGGCAAGAAGAAATCAGTGCTCTGAAACTGAGCCCTACAATGTGATGCCTGAGAATCAGCTTATGTAGGGCATTTAAACTGCACCTCTCCTTACCAGGTCCATTGAGCAACTCCACTGTCTAGTAATGGGAAAGCAGAAAAACCTGCAAAAATGTGTTACATTTTGCATCTGTGAAATGCAGCCTTATAAAAGCCACACACTCTTTTGCACCATATTTTTCATTTTTTACATATTTACACAACTTTTAAACACAGAGGTAGCCTTTAATCTCTGCAATTTAATAACCATTCCATACTCTAAAAAAACAGTTCCCAGGGTGGGAATTTGCACATCTTGACTTCATATTTGTTGCTAGAGGCACAATTCTTCCCCCCATGCCATGCTGCTTAATGCTTAGATAACTGAGCTCTGTGTTTATATTATTTTGGATTTGTAATACCTTTGGGCTTGCATGGAAATGTCAGTGCCTATCCCCATTGCTACACTCTACCATCTCCAATCTCCAACAGACAAGGCTTTGCTGAGCACATCACTGTGTGACTATCCTTCTAAAACTATTTTCTTAAAAATCCTAAAAGAGTAGAGTCTAGCCCAGTACAAAGGTGGAACCTCTGCAACCTCCCAGGGTGGCTTTTCCTGCCACAAGGGTTCATCTGCATGGATTCTCTGGTGTCTGTGGAAGATTGCAATCACCTCTGAGTTCTCTCTGGGGAGCAGCAGTATCTTCTCCACCCTTTCACTGCATTTCATTGACAAAAATTAATCACTCTGAATACCTTCCTCCCATTATCACACCTAAAGTTGGACAATAGATAAAAAGAGTTTTCAGATGGAAAATACATGCAGATACAGTACCAGGTCTGATTGAACAGCTCTGCATCCTTAGAAATCATGTTAATTTTTTACTTGCATTAACCCCCTTTTTGCTCCTAGTTTAACCTTCTAAATTTCAGTGTTATTTCACTCTTCAATGCAGACTTTCCTATTTCTAGGTACAACATGAGAATCAGCACTTGATTCACACTACTTTGCAATGCCATAACATGTTTAAAAATAACAGGGTACTAAAACATTTCCTTTTACACAAAGGCTTATAAGCTATTCCTCCAAGTTTTAAAATTAACTTTACATTTCAGATTGAGGCAGTTCTGAGTCACATTTTCAAAATGTGGCACATGAAAAATATGCAACATCGGCTGCAACTGGCTACAGACTGGTGCCAGTTTAAAGTATTTATGCAAGACAGGAATAGACAGAGGGAAAAAACTGTCCCAAACCCTACTAAAGAATATGCCCTTTCCCAGGCCCTGTGTTTTGCTCAGTCCATAACCATTTTCCAATCTGCTGGAAGCCAGTGGTCCTGCTGCCAGGGAGTCTCTACTGACTCCTTCTAAAGCAATGTATGCTGGTCAGGGACTTCTTTCCCCTCCTGCTTTGTCTCTCACACTTCATTTTCCCATCACAAACATACTTTGAACCTTTTCTTCTCATGGCTTTTCCAGCTGACTCTGGCATCCTCCAGGACCAGTGCAGCACAACAGAAGATCTGCATCCATGTTGTCTTTCCCATGTTTCTGAGGACAATGAGCATATCAAGTATACAAAGAGGTGCCCACAAATGTGATGATTTTTAAGTTCCCTTGTGTTGCAGGATGCTACTAAAAGGGAGTTCTATTCACACTAACACAGGTGGGGAGTTTGGTCTTGTACAGTTTGCCAGGGCAGCACCATTTGGGCTTTTTCTTCCAAGAATCTAAAGCAAGTCAAGCTCAGATGTGATGTTGGGCTGATTGTGTCTTTGCCTGTTCCGTGTAGTGTGAAAACTCCTGACAAAACACTGTGACTGGAGAGGGGGTGTTATTTCAAGTGAAGGGACTAACAAACTAAATGAAATAATTAAAACATGAGTGTCCTGAAGGCTGTTTAGCAGTTAGGTAGCTACTTGAATGAAATGCTTTATTGTGGATAAGCCAGTCAAGAATCAGGTTTTGTTCTTGAAAATCATTGTGATGTTCAAGAGTAATTCAGTCTTAAGAAGCAGAAAAAGGTGAAAAAATTCCCAATTCTAAGACCAATAAAAATCTTTTAGATTCACATTTCTGATTTCAGTCAAGTAAAACCTTGTAGCAAACATTCTTTCTTTACTTTCAAATCCACCTTAAGATACCCAATGCAGTTTGGCTTGAATATACTCTTCAACAAACCAAATGAAACACACTACTGACCCAAAACACAGTTGATTAGATATAGACATTTCACCTTCACCAAACAGAGGAAACTAATAACTCATTTTATTTTCCAAATAATTTTTCAGGATCCACAGTTTCATAGCAGGAGTTTTAGTTTTGGTAAAACTGCATTCTCTATTCTACAGAAAATCTTTTCATTAATTTTTTTTTCCCCAGCATCTTAAGCTATAATGCTGGATAAACCTGCTAAGGAAGTGCCTCATCCATGGCATCATCAGTTTCTCCCACAGTGGATACCAGTGTTTGCTGGGAGCTGGAAGCACAGAAATTTTATCTTTAAGCTGTCTGCATGCTCTTGACAGACAGCTATTGTATCTGCATCAACACAGCTGCTATTTGATAATCCAAATCCCTCATTATTGTTTCCAAAGGAAAAACATGCTTCCCTTCTTTCTTCTCATTTCCTTAAAAACAATTTAATTTTTTTTCTTTTAGGAAAACTAAAATCGAAACCATTCTCTGATTTAAGAATTCAATTATCCACAGAGTTGTCTGAAATCAGCTGTTCTGATGGCGTTCACATTTTACTTTACTGCAGAATAAGGGGGTTTTTGTACATTGCACAAGATCTCATTCCCTAAGGCTACAGCTCATCCTGGAAGCCTCCCCCTTCCACTGAGGGGCTGTTCCTCAGTGTCCTGCTCTGGGTTAGGATGATCCGGAGGGCAACTGCTGGGTCCCAACTCAGGCATTCCTCACGCAAGAGCCACTCTTTGGCTGGTGCCACCAACCACCATCAGCCACAGCCTCCAGTTGCCTCAGGGAGATTTGGAGCTGTGCCCGTTCTTCCAAGAGGAAGCCGGAAGGGTAGATGAGGATATAAACAATGACTACCTTGTAATTAGCAACAACACAATTACACAAAAAAAAGAATACTGGGTTTGAAGGGGCTATACTGAGTGCTTCAGAGAAACCCTTGTGCCAGATGAGCTTACATCCCCAGCTCCAGTGTCCTGGGCTTATTCATATTTTAGATCAGACAGCAAAGAAGCTTCAGTGTTATAAAGGAGCACTGATAACCCATCATTCCAACAACTTTCAACTTTGCACAGACACTTTAAACCATTCACCCATGAAACAACACGTCAAACGCAGCTTCTCAGCACAGGTCTGATGCTGAATGGGAGGCACATCCCACTCCATAAACATTGAAGCCACCAGTAATTAACTTATCACAGGCCAGGAGAGCCCTTTGGGCTGCCGGTGCCTCCTCCAAACAGCGGGAGTGGGTTTGTTGGTATGCACCAGGCATCTCAGGCACGAATTCCAGCCTTGTCCCAACGTGGCCCAGGATGTGGGCACAGGCAGCCGGCGGTGAGAGCCTCACAAACCATCTCTGAGCGTGTGGGCGCTGCTCGGAATCAAAACAGAGGCAGCTGAACAGTGATAACATCAGTGGTACAGAAATCTAGTAACTGCCTGAGTCTTACTAAAAAGCCCACAGGGGCTGTAGGAGTGGTTTCATTCCTACAGCACGTCTTGCCTGAGCTAGAGGAATAGATTGGCTCTTGTGAAAAGCCACAAGCCTGTTGCATCCCCACTTTTGCACAGGTACTTGGTTTCTTGAGAATCTCCAAGAGCATGAGGAGATACAGCTTATCAAATCCTATACCTTGTCCATAGAAAGGATGCAGGAGACACAGTCAAATTCATCAGCCTTGGGTACAGGCCATAGGGAGTAAAACAAGCCACTATTTTAAGGGGACTTTGACTGTCTTCAGCTCTCACTCCTTCATTCACCAGCTACCTCAGGACCTCAGTCCACAGCAGACTCCTGAACTGGTCACACATTTCCAAGCTATAACAGTCACACAGCCAAGTGAAATCAGTTCTCAGCAGACACAGTCATCTTATCCAAATATCAGCTCACCACCATGCAACAGTGATGTAAAAAACCAGTGCCGGCTGTGAGGAAAAATTGCAGTAAAATTTCCAGAGCAATATCCCTAATCCTGGTGTGGAGCCTCAAGCGTAACTTGAGATAATCCTGAACCATCTTCAACCAAAGTCATTCACTCTTACAAATATTCAGGTACAAACCTGAGCACCAAAAAACAAACTAACAAAAAAAATCAGTGGTCAGTAGTTATGTTGCCCTTGGACATGCAAATACACTTGATTTTTTTGGAGCTCTTTGCTCTCTGACTTTTAAAACCATTTGCAAGACAACTGAGAATGTCATTCATATCAAAAATAAAAGAGGTTTTGTAATGCTTCACACGTTCCAAGGTCTGCCAAGTCTTTAATCCACACAACACTTATGGGAACTGATATTCCCCTCCATCCTACCACAAAGTACAAATATTCACAGGAAGTCTGAAAGCAAGACTCCTGAACTTTAAAGCCCTTCTCCTTTCACAGAAATCATTTTGAACAGAGATAGCAAGAACAGTCCAAAGCAATGTCCCAGGAAGAGTTTTCCTTTTCCCTGTGAAATTTTTATTTTTCAGTAAAATCCTTTTCTGTAAGGCTCTTCCTACAAGAAAATTTCTACCAGCTGTAGTGAAAACAATCCAGGTGGTAATATATAAAAGCCTGAGGAGACTGTAGCAGGCTTAGAATTACTTTACCAAGAACAGATAACGAGAGAGGGCTGTCCTGTTCCCAACATCTTCAAAGAGCATTTTAGATAATTCATGTTTTCATCTCCTCATCTTGTGAAGAGACTGAGTTTGAAATGTAGCATGTTCCTAACCAAAATCTCAGTGGGACCAACCCTCTCTGCCTTTCCTCCATGATTCACCTCAAGTTGCACTTAAGAGAAAAGTTAAACTTTCACTGGGTTTTGGGCCTTTTTTTTTTTTTTTTTTTTTTTTTCTCTAAGTTGGGTTGGTCTGGGGTTTGTTTTTGTGAGCAGAGAAAAATCTATAAGGATTTTGGCCTGTAGTCATTTCTGAAGAGCTAAAACTGCTAAACTAGCAAGAGAATGTAGCTCTTATTGTCCCATCAGCAGTGCCCAAGTAAGTAGTAAGAGCTGTTTAATTACTTACACCTTTTTCCTAACATCTTGGTCCTGATAGCTCCCTGACTGCCTGTGACTGTCCCTCTTCCTTCAACCAGTTGTTATATTTTTAAAAAGTGGTTATACAGTTACTGCTTTATGCAACACATAGCTTAAAACATCAATATTTCTCCATTGCTGTCCACCTTACACTCTTCACCTCAGCCCAAGCCTCAACAGGTTTCATGCCTAACAAAGCACTGAAGTGAACCCTTGTGAACAGGCAAATAAAACCTGCAGTCAGCAGAGGTTTTTGATCTGGTACCACTCCTGTCCCAAGAGCTACATTTTATAGGGCACACCTCAAACATATCACTTGACCAATATCAGATACTAAGTCAATATTTATTCCCTAAAACTATGCATATTATTTGGCCAGCTTGTTTTATCTACTTGTATTTTTCAGATGAATTGTTGTTCACAGAAAGGACTATTTAAAAAAGGAAAAAAATTGCAAAAAAAGAAGTAAAGATGACATACAGTCTCAGCTCACAAAAATCATTCAACTCTGATTCTCTGACCTGTTTGGTTTCATTTCAAATTGTTTTAGCTGTCTTGTTCCCAAACTACTTCCCACTAAAATCAAGACAAGTTCCATGACTGTCGATGTTGGCACATCCCTGCACTCCCCCACCTTCCAATACAGTCTCAGTCAAAGTCAAGGCTTGATGCTAAAAGGCTGCTGCGTGCTGCCTTTTTAACTTGGAGGACACATTGGGAATCTGTAACTCTGCCAGCAGACAGACTCATTTGTTATTAACACAGCCCATATTTAGCCATGTGTCTCCCAAGGAAAAAACACATACTTTATTCTTAACAAAGCCCAATCTCTGTGCAGCCAAATCCCTGGGGACCGCTGGATCCCATTTTGCATGGCCAAATAAGGTAAAGCAAGAATTTGAAAAATGCAAACCTGGACTGAAATTGCCCACAGCTTTCAGGAGCCATTTTTGCATTTGTTAACCTTTTGTTAAACATCAGAAGGTGCTGCAAGGCCTTTATTTTATCACCTTTCCCTGAATACTTAATTTCCAATGAAGTATTTTGGAACACAAGTGAGCTTTAGGGAGGTGAAGTAGTAGGAGACCATGGCTGAAAGCAGCAACAGGAAACAATACTGAGGGAAACAGTGTTAAAGCTTGACCCAAAATAAAAATGGTGCAATTCACTAAGAGCTACTGATTGGACATTTTTTGGATTACAGGCAAACCCTCTTCTGAAATGCACATGAGAAGGAATCTAGTGGGTTACATAATACACTGTACATTTCAAGAGGATTTTAATTCTGGCTTCTCACTGAACTTCACTAACTTCCTTCTGAAGAAGTACTTAGAGATGTCTGCTTCTCTACTGGAAAAAATTATTACACATTTAAGGCAGAAGAGATAGAATGAATAATTTGTGTCTATGTGTAAACATCTTTGCAAAGACTTCCTTGAGGAGGGAACACTGACTTCATTTTCCTCTGTCCATCTTCCACCACAAATGTATCTTGCCCTCCAGCACTCAGCTTCCTGAGCTGCCACGTTTAAGCAGGAACCCAGAGATTTCAAAATCCCCATTATCATTGTGCATTGAAACTAAAAGCATCTGGGACATGGGGAAAAGTGAGCAGTTTCCTACCATCCCTTCTGAAAAATGTGTATGCAGAAGTTATGTAGCTTTACATACAGCAAGTGCAAAGTAACACCATGTAGATCATGCATACATGGACCAAATTCAAGGGGGTGTGGGAAGCACAGATTTTTCAACCAGCTGGAAGTGAAAGCAGAAACTCAGAAGAATTTGATTTTTGCTATTTGTTCTAACTTAGTCATGAGATGTGATTAGGCATCATGGACCTTGTTGTGACCGAGAAGCTGCTCTTGGCTCCCCTGAGAAATGAGGACATTGCCATGCCCTGAAGCATTTCCTATTTTTGATCATAACCAGTGGTCTTCCATAGGATGATTTTAATGCCAACTCAGCATCTCAGCTGACTACCAGTTTTTATGGAAGCATCACACTATTTGTCACTTCAGCACACTGCTTGCTGCCCTTCTGCAGAGACTGAGGAAGTACCTGTATCCATGCAGAACAAGCAATTGAAAGTCACTAGGGAGAAGCAGTTATTCCCTTCCAAACCTCTGTGTTCTACAGGAGATTAGCAACTAAAACTGTTAATGTGCTAACTAATCCCTTTAAGCATTGCCATATTAGCAGCACTCAGCCTACTTTACCAAATTAAAGGTGAAAGAGCAGCTTTTAACATTCTCTTTCCCAGGAAACAATTCAAACAGAAACATACCAAAGTGGAAAACCAACAAGTTTAAAAGTGAGAAAAACTCACCTTTTGCATTCAAGGCACAAAGAACACAGGCCAGGTTTAGCCAGGGTTACCACATTCAGACTTCCAAAGCTGCAGATCTCACCACACACTTTTGTACCTGAGGTCAAGAATGTGGCCCACAGCAAAGAACAAAACAGCAACACTGATCCAGCAGGACCATCCAGGTTTCAAGTGATGGAGTATTGGGCAATCCCAGACAAAAGCACAGACTAGAGGAAGCAATCATTGAGAACACCCCTGTGGAGAAGGACTTGGGTGTTCTCATGGACAAAAAATTGGACGTGACCCAGCAATGTGCTCTCACAGTCCAGAAAGCCAAACACATCCTCAGCTGCATCCAAAGCAGCCTGGTCAGCAGGTCAAGGGAGAGGATGGAGAGGATTCTTCCCTTTTGAGACCCCACCTGGGCTGGAAGCATCCAGCTCTGGAAAGACATTGGTCTGTTGGAGCAAATCCAGAAGAAGGTCATGAAGATGATCACAGGGATGGAGCGCCTCTTTTACAAACCCAGGCTGAGAGAGCTGGTCCTGTTTAGCCTGGAGAAAAGAAGGCCTCAAGGGAGACCCCATGCAGCCTTCTGGTACCTTCTGGAGGCTTATAAAAAGAGGAAGGGGGCATTTTCATATGGGCAGATACTGACAGGACAAGGGACAATGGTTTAAATTGAAAGAGGGAAGGTTCAGATTAGACATTAAGAAGAAATTGTTTCCTGTGAGAGTGGCAAGGCACTGGAACAGGCTGCCTAGGGAAGTTTTCCCATCCACTGAAGTGTTCAAGGCCACCTTGGATGGGGACCTGAGCAAAAAGGTCTAGTGGGTGGCATCCCTGCTCAAAGCACACTTGTTGAAACTAAATTATCTTTAAGGTCCCTTCCAACCTGAACCATTCTATGATTCTGTGTTTCCATAAGAAGACTTGAAGTTCCTGCCCTGCAGGTGAATCACATTGCTCATCACATGGGACCACATATAGGACTTCTGCTGGTTATGCCAACACAAGAGCTGTGAAGTAGCTAAGAACACACAGAGAACCATGACAGGACCTTTAAATTTTTTTTAACAGTCTGAAAATCACTCAGAATTATAGGATTCAGAGCTAAATTTTCTGCAGATTTCAACCCTGTTCCACTTAGCATGGAATTAGGAAACAGAGACACAAAAATCTTCCCATCCAGTCATGAATGATGGAGACACCTCCTTCCTGCTGCTGGTATGAAGCAGCAGCACCCTCCCAAGGGAGGCAGAGGTAGGCTCCTTACAGGCCCTCTCCCTGATTCCCAGAGGTTCAGTTCTTGGCCTGCTGCATCCTTACCCAGCAGGGCTGTAGCGTGCCAAGTTGGCCAGGACCCAACTCCCCTGCCTGTGGCCAGACTCTGTGGCTCAGCTGCTGACCTGCAGAGAGCAGGGCTCCACGCAGAGGGCTGAAAGCTACCCTGTGCCAGCTGGCCCATGGCCAAAGCAGCTCCTTCTCCAAACCAAAGCCAGAAAATACTATGAAGGTTCTGACTCCAGCTTGAAACTAAATGTAAAATTATAGAAGTTTCCTCTTGCTTTTTCCATAAGATTTCCAAACTGAAGAAGGTCCTTTAAAGCTCTTCCAGGTAAATAGTCCAGGAAAAATTTGTACCTTTGCCTCTAATGTAGTGGAGATCAGTGGTGGAAGCAAGATTGGCTTAATGATTTTGTTTAGGTTTTGACTCACAGCAAACCAGGATCAGGACACTTCTTGTGAACTGAAGGTCCCAGAGGTGTTAGAAAGCTTTAATCAACTCATTTTGGAAGTATTTGGTTTGTTGTTTTTTATTTTAAAAAAGCTGAGTCTAGCTGAGGAAGACAATCATGCCATAAATACGATCACACAGCATAATCAACAGGATTCTCTATTCAGTTTAACTTGGGATTATAAAATAAAGACCACATGGAAACACAGATTTTTATATTTAGGCTTGAGAGGCAGAAAGATAAATGCAGATTTGACTTACCTGGATATCACATCAGGCTGCAGTTACTCTACAGAGCTGGCCAAGTTTTCCAGCAGAAATGGGCTTTACCAAGTATAAATATGAGGTGCTGTTCTGGAAGAAAGCTTCAGGGGGTAGGAAGGGGAGGAAAGTGTCTGGGCAAGAGTCAGGAGGAATATCTTCTGACAGTTGATCACATCTGGAACCTCGCCAGATCCATGCCATTAGCAACCTCCTGGATATCCACAGAAAACTGCCAAGCCAGTTCTTTGACAATTCTCATGCTGCCACATGACAAACAATCATCCCCAGGAAAGCCACATCAAAACAGAACAAGACTGACACAGAAACACACACACACACAAAACCCCCAACCAAAAAAAAAACCCCAAAACCCAAGCCAACACTAGTTGTTCTGCTAACTGGAGTAAATGAAATTAAATAGATCTTTCTGTGCAATTACTATCTGCATGCTCCTGTACATTACAAAACAAAAGGCAACTTTATGCTTAAAATGTTCTTTATAAATTCTGTTTTCTTCATCAGGGTGAAGGATTGGAACGAGGACACATTTTCAAATGCTGTACTGGAAACAGGGCTACACATAGGTTTAAAGTTCAGGGTGTACTGAAATGACAAGCTTGGGACTTGAACTGCCAAAGCTGATTATTTCTTCCTTATACTCACACAGGCTAATGCTCCATATGCTTGGCCAGGGCCTGGACCACAGTGTCCAAGTGCAGGTCTTAAGTTACCCAGTCAAAGCAAACAGATTTAGGGTTTGGCTTATGCACTGTCCAGGCTGAACTTCAGCTGTTTTTGCATGAGGCACACCTCCACTCTCTACAGCTCCTCAGGCTCAGCACTCAGCCCTACTCACCCTTCACATGTCCTTTATCCTTGCAGTTGGAGTTTCCAGGGAGTGTCCTGCCTTCCCCCCTGTCTGCCTTTGTGTGCAACTCATCACAGCAACACTCTCCAGACACAAAATGTTTGAAAAAACCTATCCCTTCATAGAGTTCTAGCTGTCCTTCACAAAGCAGCCATGTGGACTTCAGCACAGAAACAACATGGGCCTGTTAAAGTGGATCCAGAGGAGCCATGAAGATGATCTAAAGGCTGGAGCACCTCTCCTGTGAGGATAATGATCTTCCTGGGACAAGAAAGCTCTGGGGAAGCTTTAGAGCAGCCTTTCAATACTTAAAGGTGTCTTAGCAGTGCTGAGTTAAAGGTTGGACTGGATCATCTTAGAGGTCTCTTCCAGCCTGGATGATTCTCTAATTATAAGAAAGATAAGCACAAACTTTTTAGCAGGGCCTGTTGTGTCCTTTTTAGCAGGACAAGGGGTGATAGCATGAGGAGTGAATGAGAAGACTGATTTGCTCTATAACGAGCAAGTATTTTATAATGACTGTGATAAAACACTGGAGCAGGCTGCCCAGAAAGATGGTGGATGCCTCATTCTTGGAAACATTCAAGGTTAGGCCAGACAAGTCTCTGAGCAACCTGGTCTGGTTGAGAATGTCCCTCCTTATTCCACAGTGTTTTGACTAGATGGCCTTTAAAGGTCCCTTCCAACTCACACTATTTTATGATTCAGCAAAAGGAAACAATCCCCAGAATGTATCACTAGCCAAGACATAGTAAAGATAGAAAAGATAGTAAAGAAAGAAAATCAGAAAAACATGAGTAACAAAAGAGAAAAGCAAACCCACATCTAAAAAACTGCTTTGTTTAGTTTCTGAAAGGATGCTGCTGGGAAAAAAATCTTTAGCTTTGGCCTTGGAGTACCTACTGGCCAGCATCCTATACATTTACCCAAAGAGTGCCCTAGGGCAGGGGTTCTCACAGCTAGAAATACGGATGGCTGTATTTCCTGCAAAGGGGTCCACCACAACCCTGTTCTGAGTTTGGGAATTCAAAGCTCTATGACAAGGGACAATATGGGTAAAAGCTGCTCCAAGAAGTTTGGGAATCAGTGCTGTAGCTTGAAGCCGTGCTTGTTCTGAGCAGAAAAGAGGCATGCTTCAGTTTGCAGAGCTTCCCAGATGAATTGCTATTTTGTACACCAGTTTATAGGCAGAGGAAATCCTTTTTTTTTGGTTTCCACCCTCCCACTTGTTCCTCCTCCTCCTCCCTAGAAGCTTTTATACTCACAGTAAGCCAAGCATCAAATTATTTCAATGTGTGGTTATGCTCAGAGAGGGCAGAGACCCTGATGAAGCACACAGGGTGGGGAATCCATGATCGTCACCATTTCTTTTCCCTGTGACTCAGTTGCAAGGTATTTCAACAAGACAAATTAACTACTTTCACAGCATTTTTTTAAATAAAAAAAAAGCTGTTAAGAATCAAAATAAGTATTTTCACATTTGACTGCAAAGATTAAAGAAAGTAGTTCTTTACTGGTCACCTGAATCTATTTTACAAAGACATCTGAAAGGCATTTTATCAGCTGCTGAGCAGTATTTACTTATGAAACTGTTCTAATTGCTTTGGAATGTGCACCCTTACTGCTGGAACAGCTCAGCTCTGCTAACACTGAGCAAAGTAATACTGGCTCATAGGACATGCCACTTTTATCCAGCATTCATTCTTCATTTTCAAGGTAAACAGCATGAAGTTTGAAAAGGAAAAGCAGCAAAATACCTCATAACAATGGCTTTTGCAGAGCTGCCCTACATGTTTACAAAACCATCAACTCATCAGCAAAATTAATCATTGCCATGACTGAAATCATCACAGATCAGTAATTTAGAACCAAATCCGTCCTGCAGCTGGAAATTGCATGGGCAAAAAATTATTCCTAGTGCCCAGTGAATAAGTGCTGGAGTCAATATCCAGTGTGGAAGAAGTAGCATGTCCTGGCCACAAGTAAGCCTTTATATTGGCTTGCAGGCTTGCCCTCTCTTAGTAGATCACCTGTGGAGGTCTTGATAAGTGAAAGAAAATCTACTCAATCTTGCCTTAATCTTCTAAAACTGAAGCAGAACTCTGGTCTGCATTACATATCCAGGCTCAGTAACAGCCTAACAACAACAACCAAAAAATTGGTTATAGCTGTATCTGTGTTTAAGACAAAGCAATCCCAAAGACTGAGTCACAACCTGGAAAGTGCAGTGGTTTGAACAGCACTTTCTTTTTGTCTGTCTGTATCACAAAATCCCCACGTACTTTACCCAGCAGAGTTGAAAAAGCACAAAAAATTTGCTATTATGCATGTTAATGCATAAAACATGGAAAATAAAGAAGAGTAAAGGGCAAATAATCCCAATCCTCCTAGCACTGATACAGAAGTGAACTGCTATATGTAGGAAACAGCCAAGCCAGTCCCATTGGCCTGGGCTAAACTTTGTAAACAGACTTTGAAACTTCACATGCTTTGAGTTAGTTTCATAGGAGGCGGGAACGTCACATGCCTACCCCCCTACCCCCCTTCAAGCCTGAGTTAGCAGAATCCTTGGATAAAGCAGCTTCAGACAAAACCAGGCCAGGCTTGGAGATAAACAGCCCTGGTGGCTGCTCAGAGCCCAGGGGCCAGGCCTTGACAGTCAGACCTTGGAGAAGGCTGAAGGTGAGACAGGGTTAGAGGCTCTCAGCTGAGAGGGCTCTTCTCATTTCTGACTCATTAAACAAGAAACTTTCTTGAGTTTTCTGCCTGACATCCCATCCAAGTCTTCTCCTGCTCCATGAAGGCATCATTTGCAGTTCTCTCTCATCTCTTCTTCAGATCTGAACTAAGCATTTAGAACTAAGATCTAAACAGCCCTCAACCTCCTCAACAGCTGCTGTCCTTTTCCCCTCCTGCTGTCAGTCATAACCTGCCTCTGCTGCTCCACTCCTGCTCTCCCATCACCAGGGAAAGAGTAAATACCTCTTAATTTCCTCCTTTCCTCTGCCTTCCCTCAGCTATCCACAGTTCACATTTCCCTTTGTTTCCTACAGCAAATTATATTTTTTTAATGGCTGGTTTGTTTTCTAATTGGAAAATCTTTTTTGGCCTTAAGGCAGCATGAACCTCTCCTTGTTTTCTCCTGCTGAGAAGGGACCTGACCTAGAGGTGAGAGCTTTGAGGCTGCCAAAGTGATCTCCCTGCATGACCTTTTTAATCCTTGGCCTCCATTGCTTCAGTCAACACCACAAGTGCCTTCTAGTATGACAATCACCATTTGTTGCTTAGGAATTAAACATTGACTAAACACATCATTCTGCATAGGCCATTGAACTGGAAGAATGTTTAGTGAGCTCAGCAGCTAAAGCTTTATTAACCATCTCTGGTGACCTTCTCCTTTGCCTTCTCCAAGGCAAAGCCATTGCTGGGGCTTGAAGACTTTCCAAAGTGCTCCTTGTACAGGCCACAATGCTTTTCTAGCTCTAACACCTCCACACAACAAAGTCTGCCCCCTGCCAGCACATAGATGCTAACTTATCCATCCCATCACAGCATAAAGTTTTTTGTTCCACACTTCATGCCGTCCCCAGCTCTCTCCAAACCAGTTTAGCACCACCCACAGCACATCTACTGCTCCTTCTGCCACACCAGTGAGTTTAAGTGCTGCACTCCAAGTTGAAAGAAAGATTAGCTTCCTTCCTCAAGCATGCCTGCAATGTTTAACAGTTCTCTGGAGCATAGGTCAGCTAAGGGTGTGTTGAAACTGAACAACTAACAGACAGGACAGCAAATGGAGTTTTACAAACATCAGCAAATACATTAACAGGAGTCCAAAATACCCCTGGGGGAGGATGTTCCCGCTCCAGGTATCCGGATCACAAAGAAGGGTGTCATGGAGTAATAAATAGAAGACATGTTACGGTACCAGCTTCTCACTCTGGCACTTTAAAACAAGCAAGGAGAAAAGTGAAATGAGAATTCCTTGCATTTTCTGAATTCTTCTTTTCCTTAACTTGGCACACATGAAACAGAAAAGCATGGGAGAGAAGAGCCCACATTTCCCTCAGACTCAATGCTATTTATACATCCTGTTCCCATCAGATCAGGAGGAAAAGGCTGGATGAGTATTAGGTGTTCTTTTGTGGTTGTTATTCAGTAAAAAACACCAAAATAAGAGAGCTGTTCTACCACCTTACCAGAACTGGACTTTGTTCTGCTTGGTGGGATCTTGTCAATGCTAATAATTTAGTTAGGATGGTTAAGTGTTTTGAAACTAAAAAGGAGCTTTCAATGCTATTCCTACACCATTCAGATCTGGAAAAAGCCCAATCAATCAAGCCAAATACTGTCTCAGCTTGGAGCCAGAAAGCCATACCTCATTAAACTCTGTTGCGGGACAGTTACACGTGCCACCTACCTTTGAGTTAGGAAAGGAACTGCACCAGCATTAATGATGAGACTTGCTCTGATTGACTCTGATGGACAGAAATGAGACAGAGGTCTAAGCATGAGCTTGAGATAGTCCAGCAGGTAGAGTCTGCTCATTCTTCTCCTCTCCTACCACATCCAGGAAGCTTAAAGAAGAATAAGGTGTGGTGCCCTTAAATGTTAAAGATGGTATCTCAAAACACATGCTTGAGCCTAAGTTTGACCCTGGAGGTCCGAATTCCCCAGGGAGGTGTGTCACAGGAAGAGCCAGGTGAGACAGCACCCCAGCATTTCAGAGAGTGTTCCTGAGACTGTATGTGGGAGTTTGGTTTCGGTCTGCTCAGACTAGTGCCTGTGTCAGGCTATGGATTTGCAGACCTCAGCACAGGAGCAGGAGTGTTCCTCAGGCTTTACTGAATGTAGTGCAACATCTCTGTCATCTCAGCAGGTATAATAATCCCCACTGTCATTTGTAGCATATGAGAAGGCAGTCACTGTTTTCTTCTAAACAAACATAACAACACAGGTTTGTCAGTTTGCCACTTACAAAACTTTTTGTAGTTTTAGCAAGGCTTGAGACCCATGAAAGAAATCCTGCTACCCATTCCACAGGCATGAAGGGTGTGTGACAACTGCTAAAGCCATACCAGCCCCCAAAGCAAGGTCCCAGGTACAGGACAGAGTCACTGCACATCATCAACAACAACAAAACACATGGTAGGCACCTGGGACACACTGATGAGCCTGGGCATCTGCCAGCCCATGCCCCCCCAGAAGCAGGGTGGGGACAACAGCACAGACCAGTCTACTAAATACTGCATTTCAGTAGGTATAAGGACAGTGAGAAGGATTTTTCTTCTCATCTTTTCTAAAGTGCCCTAACCAAGCACTCACAGCTAGTGGGGCACGAAAAGAAGGATTTCAAGCTGATTGCTTGTTAGCCATCTGCAAAAGCACACAGGTTTAGTGGGCATTCCAATGTTCTCTGGAAGCTTGATTTTCAGCTGTTTTCCTCAGACTCTGCTAAAAACCTGGCTCTAACAGCCTCTTCTGTTAGAAGAGTCACAGGACTGTAACAGAGAAGAGAACAAATTCAATGGCCAAGTATCTCATTTCAGTTTTGGGTAAACAGAATTGCATTATAATCCTGGTCTTGAGAAGCCAGTTCTCTGGTACATTTATTAATGCTGCCTACATTATCCTTCAGCCTTAGAAAGAGGACAAACTTAGCCTTAAGACAGGAGGAAGGAACATGTGGAAGGGAAATTAGGCTACTTAAGAGTTCTTGTTCTTGGCAACAAATGCAAGAAGACAAGATTGTAATTATCTAGTTTGTTGCCATAAACAAGCAATTTTTTAGTAGCTTAGTTTTTAGTAAATCTTTCCAGGATATGACAGTCAAATACCCATCTGAGAAAGCAATCTCCTTTGTGCACAAAATCCAGGTGATCTGAAGATCATAGAATGGCTTGGGGTAGAAGAGATCTTAAAGCACATTTAGTTCCAAGTCCCCTTTCCACACCTTCCACTGGACCAGGTTGCTCAAAACCTCATTGAGCCTGGCCTTGAACTCTTCCAGAGATGGGGCAGCCACAGCTTCTCTGAGGAGCCAGAGCCTCACCACTCTCACAGTGAAGAACCTCTTCCGAGCATCTAATGTAAACCTACTGGCAGTTTCACATCATTCCTCCCTTGTCCTGTCACTACATGTTCTTGTAGAAAGCCCCTTTCCATCTTTCTCACAGATTCCCTTCAAGTACTGGAAGGCCACAATTAGGTCACCCCAAGCCTCCTCCTTTCCGGCTGAACAATCCCAATTCTCTTCCCCAATTTTGGCACCACCAAAGCTTCTTCCAGAACTAGTACTGTGTAAACAAGCAATTACTTTACAGGAATTTCTAGGATCCTCCAAAATTACACAGACCCTGCTAGTGTAATCTCTTCTTGTAGCAGCCTTGCTCTCCACTGTGGACATATTTCAGGAAACCTACACTGAGTTTCAGATTCGTTCTGTATCTTAAAGCCTGGGAGGATACATCTGGCTGGAAGTGTTTTTGGCAGCACTGTGCATGCCTGCACAGTGAACATGCCCAGCAGACGGGGAAAACCAGCCTTGGGAAATACCAGCTCTTCTCTCCCTGTACATGGCTGTGGTGTGCAGCAAAGGAGTGAGCCTGGTGAGAGAGCCTGTGTCACTGATCCTCAGACAACCCCATTATAAGGGTGATTTCCAAGACAGATTGACGGAGGGCCAGAAGGGTATTATCTTTGCAATACACACTTCTTTATTATTTTTTGTTTTGGCAATGACCAAAGCACACTTTCCAGCACTATCTGCTATCACACAGGATGAGTTGGCTGCTTCTAATGCTTCAGAGTTCAAGTCATGATTCTTCAAGAAAAGCAGAAATAGAGAAAAAGAACCAAAACTGTTGGCATTTGAGATATTTAGGCTGAAATATTAGCAATTGTTATTTTTCTCAGGAGAAAGGCTTGGCACGTATTTTATTTGCTGCCAGTGTAGCCGTTCAAAAGAAGCAATCAAATCAAATTCAGCATATTTGCAAATGTGGAACTGCATTTAATGTATCAAATGAACTTTGTACTGGATGTGGTTCAAAGAGTGAACTTGGTGTAATAATTTGTTCTGTCTCAAAAAAAAGCGTTCCAAACCAAGAGCTTTATTTTCTGTTCCAAAGGGCAAGTTACAGCACTATCACTGCTGCATACCTTTCCTCCTCTCTTTCCACTGCTCCAGCCTCTCTGGATGGTTTTTGTTTCTCTCTTGTATTCTTGATTTTAAGTTTTGAAATTTCAAGCTGGAAGAAAACCCAGGAATACCAAGACCCAACCCTTTGCTCAGTTGCTATGAACAAAATTAGAAGTGAATGTTCAGAAAAAAAAAAATTAAAGAAAAATACTTTTACCACCTTTAATTCTCATTTACACAGACCTCACCAAATAAACTTGTTCTTCTCCGCCTAATCTGGCAAAGGATGATTTTGTTGCAGGAACAAACACTTCTGTTGTTTTCCCTTTCTTAGAGAATATTTGCAAGAAGCAACACCATAGAAATAACTCAGCTCTCAATTTCTTCTGTATTTTGCATTCACAAATGTCCAGTCCAAGAGGAATTTGGTATTAGGGTTGCAAACACACCTGAAGTGCCAAGGTGCTGCCCCACAGTATAAAGTGAGGGGCTGAGGGGACATGGCTGGGCCAGTCATTTGCCTGTCCCTCTGCTGAGCCACTCAAACAGCATCTGCACGAACTGTATCAAAGCTTCCTCATGATTACAACAGAGATGAAACTCGGGTCAAACAGAAAATACCCTTTCAAACCCAAGCATGAGATACCATCTGGGCTTTGCACACCCCAGCCAAGCTTTTATACCATCTCACTGAAACCTGCAAGCCTTTGCATGAAGACCAATACATTGCCCAGCATCTCCTGATGGCACCAGAATCCTTTTAAAGGTTCATCCATCTGCCTCAATCAAAGGGACAGTCTGTGCTGGCATTATACCATACATTTCCCACTTTACGCAGCTACCAGCTAAGCTCCCTTGATGCTCTAGTGCCCGAGGTACTGCCAGTTGCTTCCTTTCTTCCACCGAGAAACTGACCACTACGGATAAGGCAGCAGAAAATAACCCTTGCACCAATTTTAGGTTAGAAACGAGGGCAAGAAATCGTATCTTGCAACAAATTGTTTTGCTTTTCAACTATAGAGAACAAAAAAACCAACAACAAAAACTTCAAAGAAGACACAAGAAGCATTCATCTCTCTGAGATACTACCCAATTTATAGGCGTATGCAATTTCAGACCACGGATTATGTTGGAAACCTTAATCCACAAATTTGGCCACATAAGCAGTTCTGCCATGGGCATGAATTCTGACTGGTTGCTGAAAGGAACAGTAGTGACTCTGAGGCCAAATTTTTATTTAACCTGCAGATATAAACCTACACAGCTATGTGTACAACAGTAGCTTCTTCCTTGAGCAGACTCTGCACCATCCTAAAGTTCTTCCCCCAAGGTATTTTTATTACTACTGCAGATAAGAGATACACAAGAAAGAACAAAAACAACAAGCCATTTTCTACTCTAAGCAATTTTTGCTTTTAATTTAAACAAATCCCTAAACTGACAGTAAGTTGATTTTCAGTGTTATTGTATTAAAAGCTCATCCATACAGTGAGTTACCTGTTAATGATCCTGGTCACATTCACCATCTTTTCCAGAAGAATCCACTTTGTCTTGACTTCAGGTAGTAGCACAATCAGCTGAGCGGATCAAACCCCAATCCCCAAGAAGAGCAGCTGGAATCACCAACAAGCAGTAGTTCAATATTCACTTGGTTTCTTTTTCCAGCATCTGCTCACCCAAGAGCATGACAAACTCATCCCACTTAGTACATTTAAACTGGAGAGAGGATTTTTGGTCAAATGCTCTTCTAGTCTAATTCAAATGCCTGGTGTGTCACCTAACTGATGAGAAGAATCAGTGACATTACCATTACTCAGCTCCAGAGCCTGCCAGCATTTTGCTCACCTGAGTAATCATTTTCATTGCTAGAATTCAATTCAATTCAATCATTGCTCACCTGTTGTAATCATTTGCTAGACATGGAATGAGAGCTGCTGGCGGCTTACACCAGGTTCCAAACTGGAGAAATTTATCCTCCACAGCTAAAAAAAAAAAATGCATGCAGGTTCAGCAGCATCCCTTAAGAGGTAAATAGTAAGACACATGCAATTCAGGATTCTGTTTGAACAGCTAATCACAGGTTTGTGGCAACAGCGAAACTCGGTGTAAAGGGCGTGCATAAATTTGTCACAGAACACGCTTCTACTTTTTGCAGTCCCATTGCATGCCTTCAAAATAACGATTTACTTCTTGCATATATCTGCACGTATATACATGTGTGACCTTGTCCAGCACTGCTAAAGGCACACAGACTGAAAAAAAAAAAACCACTCAAACCCCATTAAGTCCCCTGGGGAAGCAATACAATGAAATCATGCTCACTCTTGCACCTGAAGTCCCCTCCAAGGTACATAATTTTCCTGGCCTGGGGAAACAGTATATGGGGGGTGGGGGTTGGAAGCCACAGTGCCACTCCAAGCTATTTAACCATCAACTTTTTACACACTGGCAGCTTATGCCAGTCACTTTAGATTCATGCTAGAAAGTATATTCTGAAAAAACTAGCAGCACATTCCCTGCCTAGAGCACATTGCAGACATTACTGACACCTATGGTTAGCTTTGTTTGAGTCACTGCTAATGAAGGCTGGTTTGCAAACACCTACTTCGACGTCTGGGACAACAGGTAGTAATTAAGCCCAGAATTCCCAGCTCTAACTTTGGGATTAAAAAAAATAATAAATTACAGATAGCTCCCCCTCAGTCACCATTGCCTGAAAACATGAGGGAATCAGGGCCATCCATTCTCTCCCTCTCTCCACACACAGTACTCCCATATCTTCAGGACAGGCACACTGAAAGCAACTCAAAAGAAGGGTGTCTCTGATCTCACTGGGTTACAAGCATCTGACATTAGCCCAGGCTCCAGGAATTATTATCAATGCTTTGTTTCCTGATCAAGTATTACAATGGAGCTTCACCACCTGTATTACAGCATAGAGGCTGCAGAGAAGTTGTACTTGCCTTCCAGGACAGAACTGGATCCATGTATTAGCATCCTTTTGTCCCAGAGCAGTCAGGCAAAGATGTTGGCTCTGTGTACACACAAGTGCAAGCACACATGGATTTCTAATCCCTCTGCACCACTACTTGCACTGAGAAGTTGTCAGCACATCCTAATAATAAGGCTGTTGTCTGGGTCTGTCTACTTAGGGGACACAAATGCAGCAAGATGTAGCACCTCAAAAGAATCCCAAATAAACCTTCACTGACACCATTCTTCATCAGAGAAATTACTGAGCTCAACTGATGTTAGTTGACTTACAATGTAATCATCATGTATCAAAACAGTCAGCAGCACAGAACACACAGGGATGGAATAGCTCAAGTTGTACTTTTTATTTTCAGGATTAACCCCCCCAATGATATAAAACAGAAGAAACAGATGTAAACCCCAATTTATCTGCAGTTCAGATGAGGCATCCTGGTTTCACAAAATTGAATCAGACAGGTGGATAAAGCACACACTGCCAAAAGAAGACAAACTGCACAAAATAAATAGTGAGAATTGGTAACTTCTCTTCACCTGGTCCCCTCTGCATCCTTCCACAGTATGAATAAAAAAATATACACCTGGAAAATACATTTGACATTGAGAAAAATCAAAGAATCCTCTATATTATTTTTATATAGGATGTACTGATCAACATTGCTTTCAAAATAAAGAATACATTGCAGTTCAATGTGGATGGTATGACAGATCTAACAAAGGATAAGAGAAGTACTGTTTAAATGGACAATACACAATGCATAAATATTTAGGGATATAAAATATAAGCAGATTCAGCAGACAGTTCTAAAGTTGACATTCCTATTCCAATCCCTACAATTAACAGTTTACTTGGTAAGACTTGAAGAGAAATAAATATACATACAGAAGTAAACACACTTCAACAGAACAGACATACTGAATTAGTGGGACTGATTCCTTTTAATGCAAAATAGAGACTGATTTAACAACCTAAACCAAAGAGCTGATAGGATTACCTTTAAAGGAGTCATTAAGTAAATCACCATACTCTTACCACAGTTAGTCCTACATACATGTCCTTAGCATAAAATTTATTTGCTCTTCAGCATATGCTTTGGCTCTTCTACCCATCTGTTGAGCTAAAAACCAAAGCTGGAATAAGAAATTGTCAAAGAAAAAAAAAAAAAAAACAAACCCACAACTTATTTTTCATTGCCAAAAGGACTGCATTTAGACCTGATCTATACTTCAAATAATTTTTGAGTCAGTTCTGTTCCCCACATTAGACAATTTCCCTGTGCTTTAACAAGCATTGAAAATTTGCCTGAAGTTTTGTCCCAAACAGTGGTCCTCTGACCAAAAATCTGCTTATTAGGGATTGGTAACTACGTGTTCAAGTCAAGATGAAAGTCTTACAAAAACAGCATATGGATGTCATATTAAATACTGTGTATTCAAGTAAATCTCAAGTCTCACATGCTCGGTCAGACTTCCAAAGGCAATCCTATTCTAAATCAAAATGTTCATGTCCTCTATTTAAGTCCTAAACCCTGGTCAGATAAAAGATGCATCACTGAACTCTTGATACCTGAGACAGGTATGCAAAGAAAGTATTTCCAAAGGCTTAGCCAGATGAGACTAGATAAGCATCTTGGCAGAAGCCCTTCTCTGTTTGAGCCAAAATCCCTGCTCAAAAGTGCTTTTCAGCCTTACAGTTCAGGTGCTCTTTAAACTCTAACATCCAGTTAAATCAGTACCAACAACATCAAAACCCAGCATGTGTTAGGAGCAAAGACACCATTTCCCTATTATTCTTTCCTCCAAAGAGGCTGTTTAATGGAATATGGGCCTTTTTGCAGTCAGCATTTCTACTCTGAATCACAGAATTATTAAGTTTGGACAAGACCTCCAAGACCATCAAGGCCATCACTGCTGTTTTCTTTACAACACTATATCCTGAAGTGTCATATCCACACATTTTTGAACACTTCCAGAGATGGTGATTGCCCCACCTCCCTATGCAGTTTAATGTATTATGACAGCAGTCCCCAAATAAAAGCCAACAGATTGTCAGTCTGCAAAATCTAGTACTAACTCCTTTTTGTTTTCGTCTACAGGGCACAGTAAGAGGCTCATAAGTGCTCCATAACAAACATCTACTACTTCCCATCAGCCTGGTCCCCCTCAGTCCTTTTGTATATGTGCCATCAGAGATACACATAGAGGTCTGCTGTGCCTTAAATATGCCCTTAAATTGCACACAGCAGCAATCACTGTGAGCAGAGGAATGCTACCAGTGTGTCTGGCATTCAGGGACTGCACACCAGGAAGAGAAACAGTCATAAAACAGTGTATAACTAACCTGAATCTGTAATAACAAACCATATGTATAATTAATCAAGAATACACAATTTAAGTACTTTGCCTCAAGCAGATGCTTGTTTTCTGGCTTCTCCCCTCTCAGCACCTACAAAATGGTCAAGAGGTCAGAACAGTTCTTCTGGGGAGGTTTTCTTCCCAGCCTGTTTATAAGTGAACTCTACTGCTTTGGGGATATATAAACAAGACTAAAACCACTGTATTCACCAGATGTGCGTCTACGCCAACAGTAAGAACCCCCCACCTTCTCCCGTGCTCATACCCATCTTTATTCTCCTCAAGCTCACAGCCTTGCAGGCTGTGATTGACTGATCTCAGGGGCAGACTGCTCAGGGGCCAGACTTGGCCAAAAGCCTCAGTGTGAGCTGCAGCTCTGTCACTCACCTGCCAGACCTGCTCCACTCTGCTGCCCAGAACTGGGCTAAGCACTGCCACACCTTCCATGTGGGCACTGGATGCAAACTACTGCCCTACTTCCTTGATCCTCCCTTCCTGCCCAGCTCACATTTTAATTTTGTAATGCTGGAAAATAGAGCCTACAGCCCAAAGTCCAAGCCTAGATGACCTCCATTTTGCAAAGCATGAGGAAGTCTGGATGTTTTGAGGTTGAGTAAGCAAGATAAGCCTATTATATGGATAGCTTTTCTCTGTGTAACAGAACAGATGAAAGGTAGTTCATACAGCTTAAGTTTCAGACAACCCTAGGACCAATTCTAAACACCAGCATGAACACTACCAGAGTAGCCAAGGGAGATGCCATGTCATGGACAAGTGTTACCTGCTAATTGCCCATCTCACCATTTAAGGCTGTCAGGTTCCTCACATTGGAAGCACACCACCAAGCACTGCTCTGAAATGACATAAGTCTCCTCTGACAGGCCAAACTTACGGAAATGCCCCCCCCCCCCCGACACTTAACCATTAATAGTAAATCTATTTTCCATTTCTTTTCCCTCTGCTAACACTCTTAACGCCCAGCATGTTTCAAGAGTCAAGAACTAACAGCAAATACATTAGAGAAGTTTCTGAGTTTGCATTTAAAAATATCTAACCAAAGCCCTGAGCGCATTCAATCTCTATTCAAATAAATATAGAAATATTTATAAATATTCAAATAAATACAGAAGGACTGTGCATACACAATACAAATATTGGTTAAGCCAAATAAATATCTTTTGAGGCAGATACATATATATATCTATATATGGTACAAAATATATTAAGGGTCAAATGCAAACATCATACTCACTTCACCTTGCTTTGTCTTCCGATTCTGCAGGGAACCTTGCAAAGGTATTATTTCTGCCTCACTGGCATTCAAGTCAAGTTACAGAACCACAGAATATTCTGGGTAGGAAGGAACCCATAATGAATCCAGCTCTTAAATGAATGACCCATACAGGGATCAAATGCACAACCTTGGTGTTAACACCCAACTGAGCACCAAGACAATTTGTAGAAGAAAACCACAGAAACCAAACCCACATGGAGTTTCAGTTGGGGCCATGAGTAAAGCATCAGTAAACATAATTCAGCTATGGAAAATCCAGGTATTTTAAATAAACTTGCAGACTGAACAGAACTGTTCAAAACAGGTTCTGACAGTTTCATCAACAAGAAAAAAAAAAAAAAAAAGAAATCCAATAAAAAAACCTTCTGCTGTGGTTTTAAAAGGAAGTATTAAACAACAAATTTTAACATAGTTCCCAAACCCTGATTTTTATGACTTGTCCCCTCTCACTGAGACACAAGTGGAAAGGAGAAAGATAGTGAGTGACAGGCACCTCCCCCACTCACAACTCCCTTCGAGAAACGATTCAGTTAAAAAATTCAAGGAACTCTAATGAAAGCCATGTAAACAACAGATAAATCAGATTACAGTCTGCTCTGAACCCAGACAAGGTTCACATGGAAGGTTTGGAAACGTTTACATTTCTCCTGAGTTGTGACAAGCAAACAAAGAAGGTTGGGATTTTTCACAGCTGTCAGACCACGAAGGCAGACACAGGATAAAACAGCAAAATAAATAATAAATCTGGAGATGAAGTTTTCCTTCGAATTAAATACATATAAAGACAATCCATTGTATAATAAATAAGCTTAGAGATAAATAAAAATTCATAGTCAGTGAATAATTAGTGCACCAATTGTTGCTTCAGGAAGATGACTGAGCAGAGAAGTATCTGCTAATCAGTCCCTTTTGTGCTTTAAAAAAAAAAAAAAAAAAAGAAGATAAATCAGACCATAGGATACTATCAGCTAGTAAATTAAGTGCTGGTAAGTACCAACATATGATTACATTGGCTCAAACATACATGGTAACATTTCATTGTGGACCAGCACACAAGTAAGTATGACTAAAGAAAGAAGCAGTACTAACACCCAGCTGTGCTTGTGTGATTATTGCTTACTCTGTCACAAGCAGGTGAAGGCTGGAGAAATTTCTCCCATAATAGGTGTGGCTCTCTGTCTACAAGCACAGCTTTCAGGTCTGACTGCAGAATTCACTGTCCCATCACAAATCATACTGATCCAATATTCAGGCTTTGAGCAGTCCCTGTCAGCTCCAGTTCTCTGAATATCAAGCAAGCCCTCACTTGGCCCACCTCCTTCCAGAGAGGGGCTGCCTGGGTGAGAGACTGTCCCCAAAGAAAATTTGATGGATTAAAAAAACCCAAGTGACCAACAGGTAAAGGAGAAAGGTTATGCTGTAGTTTCCTAAATGTCCCAGGAATTCAGCAAAATTAATGTTTCCCATGTGTCACAAGAAACAGGAATTCAGACTGAGTTATAATCCTCAAAATTTGAAGACTGAAATATTCTCCAAACTAATGGCAAAAGAAATACACTTAAACACAGTTACAATTAATATATTGAAGTAATAAAGTAAAATAAAGAGGTCAAGAAGAAATACTGTGCCAAGCCTTCACCTCTCAGCCCCAAAGGACAGTTTGGATATTTAACACAGTGTTAACAGCTTCCCCCTGAACAACAGCAGTAATCTCTCTTCAACTAAGTCAGAGGTAGAGTGTAAAACAGCAAAATGAACAGAGCAGCAGCCCCAGCTGAGCCCAGCTATGCCAGAGTGGTGCAAGGACAATGCCACCCTGGTCATGCTGCCATGGGATCAGCAGCAGTCCCTGGAGTGAGCCCTGGCCATGGAAGCAGGCAGGATGCACAGGCAGGGCGCTGGGAGCACGGTCACCAGGGAGATGTGCACCACAATGGGGGACATCTGCTCCAGAGGCCAGCCCCTGTTGGCAGCAGATGTGTGCACAGCTCAGCCAAACAGAGCACAGACAGACAGATGCAGCAGCACTCACACAACACTCACTCAGGTCCACATGACTCCAGGAGATGGGACCTGACTGTATGTGATGTTTAACCACATTTCCTCTAGGAAACTTTTTTTTTTCATAAAGAGAGATTACAGTAGGTTTCACTTGGCAAGTAAAACGTTTAGAGTAGTTCAAAGATGTCCACTAATGAGCACAAGTGGGACACAGCAATCAGGATTTAAGTGTCAGATTCTTCCTCTTCCAAAAGGAGGTCGTTCAATGCAATAACTGTAGCAGCAAAGTCCACCAGCTCCACAAAGTCTGATGTAATTATGTTAACACCCATAACACCAGGCTTCTGTGCTTTCACCCAATTCAAGATCATGGGCAAGTTCCTAAAGAAATTGAAATAAAGACAATTAAACACTTTAAAAGAGGCACTTTACATACTCTACTCATTTCAAACACAATATGCTGTTTACAAAATATATTCTCAAATTTGTGATCAGGGCCTGGCTGTCACCCTAAATACAACTGGCTGATGAGATGAGTGCTTAACACAGCACATGGTCATTAGCTATCAAACAGACATACTGGTCAGTCATCAATCCAAATTAGAGCCATACAAAACCCCTCTGTATTCACTGGGCAGCCTGTGCTTCAGAATTTAACACTGCACTACAATTTTCTCCACTGTGGTTTGTTTCCACCCAGGCACACGTTAAGTCAAATGCTCAATTTCACAGCAGACCAGTGTAACACAAAGCAAGGCTATACCTGGCCTGAGATGCTCCCATGCCCTTCTCTGCTTCAGGCTGGGCAGGAAAAAAGTTGTTGGAGGCAGCACACTGCATTTCTCCCAAAGTCTCTCCAGCCTCCAGACCCACTCAGAGCAATGGGGTCAGGGAAACCAAACCTAGAATGAAGCTGTCAGCTCCTTAGGGGTTGAACAACCTGCTATACATCACTATAACTGGATAAAGGAGAGGTGTGTCAGGAACTGAGTTAAATCGAGTTAGAGATTCTACCATGGGGAGAAATTTCTTGGACACAGTGCAAGTCAGAAGTCTCCACCATCTTTCTTGCACTCTAACATGAAGCACCATGCTTTTCAGCAGTTAGACACAAGTGGCTAAATACATTAGTGTTATTTAGATTCGTGTTGTAACACATGTACATTATTTGAGACAATGGTAGGCTAGCAAATTAGCTAACAGGATGATGAAGAGAAAAAAGCAAACCCAAAAAGCTTAAAAACACTTCCTGCTGCATCATCACAAAAAAACCCAAAAAACTTATCAAGAACTATGAGTGAAGGCATAATTACTGCCAGGGCACACACCAGACTCCAGCCAGCTAAGTGTGACTTGTTGCAAGCCTCCTTTAGCAAGAGCTCAAGAACACTTGAATATTGAAATTCAGGGCAAAATTTCCATAGGAGAAGGCAGGCATCTACAAAAACCTGGCAAGACAGATTTGCATATCAGCTCGCTTGTGCAAATGCACACAAGTAATCATGCTTATGCAAACAGCACCTATTTGCAGCTTTCGGTTTAATTGCAAACAAGCTGTAAGGCCGAAGAAAAGCCAAGGACTGAAGGCAGGGTTCCCGCTAACAGTGGTGTGTGCCAGGAGACCCTTAAAACAGAGTTGCTCGCCCATTCCAGGAAATGCGGCGATCCTTTGGCAGTTTTGCCCAGGAATTCCGTGCTACCTCGGCGCTGGTGCCGCCCAGGGCCGGGCTGGCGGGTCCCCAGCGCCACCTGGTGCCGAGCGCGCCCCGACACCGAACCCGACAGCGGCGGGTTCAACGGGCTTGTGCCGGAACAACGCCTCAGCAGGACTGAAAATTCCCTTATTTATACCGAACCTGCCCTCTTCTTCGTCACAGAACCACTGAGTGGCCCGGGCTGGAAAGGACCTGAAATATCATCGCGTCCCAACAGTCCTTGCCGTTGGCAGGGACACCTTCCACTGGACCAGGCTGCTCAGAGACCAACCCAACGTGACCTTGAACACTTCCAGGGAATGGGGCATCCACAAGTTCTCTAGGCAACCTGTACCAGGGCCTCACCACTCTCACTTATTCCTGATATCCAAGAGGACTTTTACAGTTGTGGTAATTTTTAGCAAATGGGCTACAAGGTGATAATTCCATAAAATAAATCATATGGAACTATCCTGGTCATGCTGTTAATGCTAATAAAAATCACTGGCACCCTGGGCTAATCAAAGCAAAATCCTCTTACGGTGACCTTTCTCATAGGAAAATTAATTGTACAATGGTCAGTGGTATTAAAAAAAGTCAAATGGTGAATCTAATTTTTTGAAAACTTCCCCCCTGCCCCCTAAAAGGTAAAATAATGCCCTAGGCCATACATCTCTGGCCATGACTGAAAGTACTGAGACATTTTTATGGAAAAATGGAAAAATAAATCCAGAAATAAGCAAATTTCCTCTGTGGCATAAGGTTTTTCACATCCCTAAATTCAACTGCAGCCAGTTTGAAATGAATTATTGCTTCGAAGCCACACGTTCATCCTACATTTTACACAATCATATCACATTCAGAAAAAGTTCCAATTACTAGGAAACACATATATCTCCTTTTACTTTATTATTTGCACTAATTCTTTATTTTTAATGATTGCAAATATCTCTCATGAACAATAGTACTGAGCAAAACTGCATAAGCCTAAGTAAACATTGCCTTGTCTCTTGCTTGCTCAGTGCCTCTTTCAACACAAGACGTGTTAAGTAAAGAGCTGAGAAAATCAAGCCCTTACCTATGAACAAGAGTGTTCTTCAGACCACGAACAAGATGCCGTGCAATTGTTTTCACTCGAGGTGTGAGAATTGCCTGGGATACGTGGAAAGTCCCGTAACGACTTCGCTCCCCAAGTGTGGTCTCCAGGAACTGCAGCAGCTTGTGCACATTAGTTGTGTTAGCCCACGGTGCTGGCATTTTGTTACCTGGCCACAGGAAGGGATACTCCTGATGCAAAGGGTGGTGGTAAAATATGAGAACCTAACAGAACCAAAAAAGAAAACCAAACCAAAATAATAATTAACAAAAAAAACCCCCAACAAAAATGTCACAATTATTATATTTTTATTTGAATAGGCTGCTGCATTGGTTTATGTCCATGCAGTACTCTTGCAACTAGCACAGCAGTGAAGAGGATCAAGCAAAAAGAAGTTGCTCTTGAGTCATGAGTGTCAGTATATTTGTTGCACTACTGCCAAAGGAGATGGAGATAATTTTGTTCAGCTTTGAGAACAGGATTACTTTAGGCTTTACAGGTCATCAGTTTAAAATGATAAAGTTGCCTCTGTCATTTAAAGAGCTCAGCTTAAATGCATTGCAACTTCTTACTGCCAGAAAATACTACATCTGTACTTGAAGTTAAGGATTTTAGCAGTCTTGCCATCTTCTGAATGCCTCCTACTAAGAGGGTAAAGCGTGCTGGGCTGATTGGCACATGACTGACATACTGGCATCGTGCTCACATTTGCTGCATGAGAAACCAAAGCCAGTCCTGCTGTCAGCAAAACTGTCAAATCCAAAGTTAGTATTTTATACACCTTGTAAGATGCTTCTTTACAGCACCAAGAGGCAATGCCTTTTACTAACACCCACATTTACATGAGATTCATCTTGAACCCTAGCATTGACAGCACCAGTTCAGAACAGTTCCTCAAAGGCTCATTTCCAGTTTGAGAATTACGTGCTGCTGCTGAAACCCTTTTCTGTTCTCAAGAGTTTCTGTACCTATGGGAGCAGTTACCACAGAGAAGAGGCATTAACCTCACCTCTGCAGATCTGGATGGCTGCAAAGGAGGTAAGAAATTCAGTCCATACCTTAGTCATGCTAAAGCTTATATGCTGCACACTGGCCAGAAAGACAACAGTTAATCAAATCCTCACCAACACAAGTCAGCACTACCTGCCCTTCCAGAAGGGAAAATCTTTTGTGAGAAGCACAAGGCTCCCTGGACACTACAGTTTAATTATTTAACAAACATGCTTGAGATCAGGACAGACTGACCACACCATGGATGAGGGGATACACAGCTGCATGTAAATGGAAACATGCCCAATACAGAGGAGGCCCCAGTGGGCTTTAAGTTGATCATCAGCAGCATCCTTGGTCCAGTATCTGTGAGTGGGAGCTACACCCAGCCTGTCTTTTTAAAGCCTTAATATTTTGGGTTTGAAAAACATTTAACAACCTTTCCCTACCTGGTGTTTCTTCTCCCACATGTATAGCAATGTCACATACTCTACACATTCAACACAACAAAGTTTGGATTCAAATGCCGAGCGGATCCTGTTGATCAAGAAGTGGTGATGGCTGTCATCCATGGCATAGAAATGATTGAAATCCAAGAAGATTACTTCCTTGGGGTGCTGCTCAAGAAAACGATTCATCTCCTCCAGCCCATCCCATACTTTGATGCCAAACAAGCCGTGTATGAAGTAAATCTCTTGTCCTATTTCCCCTGGTTTGGAAGATACACGAAGATCAAAGTAGCGGATGCCACCTTCCAGCTGTTCTTTGAAAGTCAAATTTTGAGTCACTGACCATTTCTTTATGATCTTTCTAACCAAGGAAATTCTGGCCAAACGTTTGATGGCTGTTGCTTGGTCTGGTCCCACAGGAGATTTGTCATCAACCCAGTAGCTGAAAGAATCATGTGAGCCTAGAAAAAAAACCAAGAAAAAATTATTTTAGAAAAAGTAACTCTCCCAAAACACATAACCCGTGTGCCCTGAAAACTGTATGATAGAGGTGCAGAAGCATTATGCTCACAGGTGGATCTTTCAGACTATCCTTCACACCTTACTTTTCCCTGACTGTATAACAAGACTTAAGTTTTAAGTTCTCAGCTTGAATTGCTTTCTTGGACGGTTCCCAATTTCAAAGACCTCTGAACACCACAAAACAAACATTTGTGGTAAAGGAAAACTTCCTTCTAACCTCCCTTTACAAGCTACAAATCGATCCCCACAGCTTTCCCAGAGCCTGGTATATGACTGATCTAGGATGAGACTCCAGATTCATGTTAAGAATCTGAGACTTTATTTCTACCTGGTAAATCCAACTGTAAACTTATACACCAAACATCTTGGAACAGGTATCTTTACTCACATAAGGGACTGAGGGATCTGCACATGCCTTACCAGCACATCTCACTTTAGCCCTAAGGTGGCAGATAAATCATCAGTAGTTTGGACACTGGGCAATGACTGGCTGGACTTAGAGGTGGAAAAATTGAACACACCACCAGTTACAGTGTGAGTAGACACCCAGCTAATGTTAAACAAGTTCATGAACATATCTTTTACCTGGCATGCTTTTGAGTGACCAAAGGCATGGTGAACAGAAAATTCATCCAAAAAATACAACCAACAATCAAAATTACCAGTCCCTACCAAAATAACATTCATCCAAAAAAGCTCCTGTAACACAATCTATACCTTGGCAGAGAAACTGTATATCCAATATAAAATTTCTGCTTATTAGAAAAACCTCCCATTGAAAATTCGGTAGTAAATGGGAAAAAAAACCCTGAGAAGTAAAAAATTGCAAAATAAAAGTTTTGGAGTCAATGAAATATTCCTACCTCAGTCAAGTCAGTAACAGAACAAAGAGTGAAAAGGCAGTGTGTCTTGGTCTGCACTGTACCAGAACAGCATAAAACAAAGACTGGCAGAAGCTCATCCACAGCAGACTGGGGTTTACCAGGGATTTCTAATCATTTCCACCAGGCACCAGCAATCTAGGCAAGAAGCTGCAGCTGCTCCAGGCTCATCTTCCTTGTGAAGCTCCAGCCAGCAAAAACCTTATTATGAGCTCTAACAGACCTTGCTGCCCTTTGTCTTCAGGACAGGAGAAGAGAGTCTGCCCATTAAACCAAACCTCACCTGCTACCTGTGGACCCACTTGCTGAAGTGCAGAGAAAGCATTTTCACCCAAGCAGATAATTTTCCAGCTGCCACAGGGTACAGTGACCACGCACCATGCTGCTGGCACCTGTGTGTTCACATTCCTACATGCTTCTCCCTGCTGCTAGGACTATGCTTTTCCAGAATCTCCTCCTCTACCTCAGTCGGCAACTCTTTAAAATACCTATTTGTTGTATTCAAGCTCAAGATAACATTTGAGGCATTCGCAGACTCCTTTATCCAAATCTTTTATTTGTGTATCCTGTGCTCACTTGAACGCTGATGCATTTCCGGTGATGCAAGATCAGAGCTACAAACAAGATTATGATCTCAATTGGATTATCTTGGCATTATCGGCATTTTTAATCCAGATGAAAGAACAGACTGTGCATAAACTAAACATCATTTCTCCATAACCTTAAATGCACTCTGTTTCCATGGATTTCAGCTAGTTTAAAACCAGTAGACAGGTAGTGTGAAGGTCAGTTTTTGAGCTTTACAAATGGACACCAAAACTAATTCTGACCAACCCTCCAAGAATTCTTCACATCATTTGTAAAAGTGGATCTCTGCTATGACTTTCCATTCAGTTTTCTAGACAGAAGGGAGAAGTGCCAAAGCTTAAGCAGCTTTTTAGCACAGTCCCAGTAAACTACATCACAAAGTAGATGTCAGTTGTGGAGTGACATCTAGATTTTATTTTTTTCCCCATCTCCAAACATGCAAGTCCAAACAAAATCCAGGAGCAAACATCTAATGAAGACATTTCAGAAGCCATATGATGCTTCAAACGGTAGTTTATAGATATTTGAGCTTCATCTCCCTCCCTGTACAGCAGAATGAGTCATTCAAGCTTCTATAAAATTTGGAAAGTAGACTTCAATCACAAGGGGCTTGCCTTCTAGCTTGGAATTTGTCACTCTGCACAAAAAAAAAAAAAAATCTTTCATTTGGTTGTGTTTGTTGTTTTTTTTTTTTTTTTTTTTTTTTTTCCCCTCCTAGTTTTTAATTCTATCAATTTTTATTTTTTCTTCTGTTTAGGTCACTCTAAAGATGGTTTAACATCCTAGAATAATGACACAAGAAATATTTTCATTTCAACTGAGACAATGCAGCATCCATGAGGCCCACAGGAGTCACTCACACCATTATACTTCCTCAGAGTGATAATTCTGACTTACAAAGGAATGAGAATTGTATCTGGCCACTAATATATTGTTGTCACCTCAGAATTGTCTACGTAAATCTGAACCAAAAACCAACTTGTTTTCCTAATTCTGATCATTCACTTTACAGCTACAAAAGTCTTTCCTTTGCAGTTTGTCACTTACAAGATACTTTTAAGGATACAGAGAGCAAATTTTCTCCATGCACTATCACAAGCCAAATTCTATTTCTAGCCTAGCACTAGAAAGGAATAATAATAATAAAAAAACCCAACAAAGCCAAGTGAGCACATTGCAACTTTTTCAACACATAGCTTAAAAACGGCACCCCTTAACAGCAAACTGAACTATATGTGACATGCTTCTATAGTTAGAGAAGATCCTATTAACTCCTGCCCCATGGCTCTGCTAAAAGCCCAGGAAATGGAGCTTCCCTCCTACATCAAAGTCAATGTATACCTAGATATAACCAAGCAGAACATGAGTTGGAGCATTTGCAGAACATTTCCTCCTTTTCACTGTTGATAGCACATTGCCCCCTTCTAAGGAGGGCAAAGGAGCATCACCAATTCTGTCAATCATTCTGTCATCAATACTGAGGCTGGAAAGCCACCAGAAGTTCAGTGAGTTCATCAGTGGTCATTTAAAAAGGCCAGTCACCAATATCTGGGCCAAACCTGGACCCACAATGTTTTTACTCTGGTAAAAAAACCCCCAAACTGAAACCCTGCAGCAACAGCACTGGATACTTGTGGGGTAACAGCAAGGTAAAAGCCCTTCTTTAATTTAAGATCACTGTGATACACCACCAGCCCAGGCACTGCCTTTTAATATAGCTTAGCTGCCATGTTAAGTACATGCTAAGCTGATTGCATCGTGATGTCAAAATAATCCCTGCTCTCCTTCACTCTGTCCCTAAGATAAAAAGTCATGCCATTCTGTTGTTCTGGCGAGAGCCAAGCTGGCTGCTGATACCTGTGATACAGCATGATTTCTTTTTGAAAAATCATAACCTAAACCAACCCGAATCTGTAAAACTTCAAAGGCAAAGGGCAGAGCCTACACCCCAAGAAGGGAGCAGACCAGCCCCATTTTGCCAGGATCTCAGTGCAGGAGAGGCTCAGCAGAGTCTCAATCCATGTCTTATACAAGGATGTGTGAAGGTACTTGGACACTGCCCAGTGACAGCAGCAAGTTCCTGGACAGAGCAAGAATCACAAAACTCTCATAAGCAACAAACACTGTAAAGTCTTCGCCATGTGTAAAAAGTCCCTCACCATCTGTTGTTCCCCACCACACAAATTATGCCTCAAATTATGCTGAGCACTTTTCTTGGGAAAAAAAAAAAAAAAAAAAACAACCTCAAGAATAACTGAAGCAAGACATTTCACAGGATAACTAACAATTTATATTTAAGTAACACCCTATTCAGTAAAGCTATTTCTGAAACCTGTTGCCTGTGGACAAAGCAACTAACAAAACCAGGTATTTATAACCTCCACCTCATCCACTGAGAAGTCATAAGGCAGAGAAAGGCCAAGAAACTTTGTCTTCCTTGTCCTTTAGGCAAGGAGAGGCCAGAAGCCCAGCCTGAACCACCTCAAAAGCATGTTCCTGCACGTGCAGGACATGGATTTACTGCAGACAGACCAGATTAGTGCTCAGACTGCAAACCTGACTGAGCTGCTCCAGTGACACGGCATCAGGCTGGTGCTCAGCCCTTCCCAAAACCAAGTCAGACACTGGAAATACAACGAAGAGATGATTTGCCAAATGCTTCCAACTCGGTGAAGATGTGCAGCATCAAGTAGCAAGCATTAAATTTAATCATGAAAGAGGCTGCACATTCAAAGACAAAAATTAGGCGATTTCTAATCAGCTGGCAGCTTTATTTGTTTTATTTCTTTCATTTGACAAAGACTGGCAGCTTTACGGAAAGAAGTCACATACCATCAAATGCCCAGATATTTAACTATCACAGGCTGTGTTACAGTTAGAATAATATTATATAGGTATCCTCCAGATGCCAGACTTAAAATGACGGATAGACCTCTTAATTTTATCCCAGTAATTCCAACTGTGGATTAAATTTCATTTGTATCTTTAAACATCTTTTTTTTTTCCTGCTTATATTAATTCCTCAAGTTAATTGTATGTTAAACAGCTCACTTTTCAATTCAATTTACATATTAAATAGATTGTAATTCACTGTAATTCAGGATGACTTTTTGTTGAAGCCCTTGTGCTAATTGCCAGACAGCAGCCTTTTATCATCACATCTGCAGTAAAATCTAACTTCCCAGAGTGTTTATTTGTCATGCTACTTACTCATAGATAGTCAAAGTAACCCACTGTGAAGCTGAAACAAATGACACTCATGAACAGAATGTTATCAGGCCTCCAGTGTCAACAAATATCAGCCATAGCTCTTCACTCTCAGGACCAGTGACAGGACTTGAGAAAACAGCACAAAGCTGAGTCAGGAGGCTCACATTGGATCCCGGGTTCTTCACCCTTTTATGGTGGCTGAACACTGGAATAGGGAAGTGGTCACAGCGCCAAGCCTGTCCAAGTTCAAGGAGTGTTTGGACAACGCTCTCAGGCATGATTGTGACTCCTGGGGGTGTCCTGTGCAGGGCCAGCAGTTGGACTTGATCCTGTGGGCCCCTTCCAACTCAGCATATTCTATGATTTGATATAATTTGTTATTATCTTTTCCACATAATATTTCCTGCAAATACAGTTGCAGCAGAGGGACAGGGATTATTATCATGGCACCAACCCCTTGTAAATTTACCTTCATGGAACATTAAACATTTGACTATACAGCATGCAAAGCACAGAGATCTTCCAACATAGAACATTACCTGCACTGTCAAATGCTCAACAACACGACAAAAATGAGTGGGTTTTTTGGATGCAAGCATGTCTCCTAGCATATTGCAAGCCCCCCTGGTTCCAAGGCTGTGGACTGGTCAGAAGCAGCAGCTCAAGACACTTCCTGCAAACATCTGGTCAACCAAGAAGCAATACATGAAACCACAAGGGCAGATGAGTGTGCTGTCAGTACGCTTAAAAAGATCTGAATAAGCTGATTGATCTTTACATGAATAAAATACTAACAGGACAAAAAAATACGAGAAACAAATATTTAACATAACATGAAGCTAAGAAGCAAGGTCAAAAAAACATACCCATCCCTTAAAAGCATTACAGGGTCACTTATGACCAAAGAATCCCCCCCGCTGTAGTGACACTAAACTTCTTAGCACAAGCTTTGCTCACTGGACAAAGTACATTCCCCACACATTACAAAGCACTGCACATGACACAGCACTGCAGGCATTGCACAGCCACGATGGGCACAAGAACAGTACTTCAAGTTCCAAAAACACAGGATGTAACTGCTAGTGAGTCAAGGCTGTCCCACTAATGCTCTTTTAAACAAGATGTCCTGTGTGTGCCAAAACTGAGGGAAAAACAGGATAAGCAAAAGTGCCTCTCAAAGTCTTGAAGTCCTCAGGATTCAGGTCATTAACAATCCAGATTTTCTTAATAGAAGATTAACATCTTAAAAGTTCATCACCAGTGAAAAGAAAATCAAATAGTTCATACCAACTTGTCCAGCAAAAGATGCCGTAGAAATGAGAAACATCCTATTGATAATCAATTATATAAAACTATAGAGATGAGGATATTTTAAGAAACCCACAAGAATCCTTTAGATAGTCTTAATATAGTCCCATTAAGAAAGACAAATCCTAGTACAGACCAAATCCTCTTAGGAAAACTCCCTCACTTTATCCAAGAACTACCCTGATTTTCCCCATTGCCCCTTTCAGGCAGTGCAATGGGATGCAAGAGCTTAAAGACAACCTAAAACTGTCAGACATGATGTCACAGAGTAGTTTGATTTTCCTTCTAGCCAGAAGAAATCCTTTTGGCACTGGTTGGAGTTATCACCATTGAAGTTTAAGATCATTTAGCAATAATTTCCCATTTATCAACAATCTCAGCTGTCTGCAATGGGAATGCAAGAAAGACACAGCATGTCTTTGCCATTTCAAAGCCTGACTGGATCCACAAGTTCAAAAAGGAAAAAAACCCTTCAGCTTAGAGTCCTAAACTCCTCTTTTGTGAGCACTCAGAACTGAGTGGACCAAGGGTTTATTTTCTTCTGAGAAGGGTCTTGAGAAATTTTTATTACATGGTTTATATTCCTCTTTCAGCATTTTTGCTGGAAAAACGGGCAAACAAACATTCACAACATGAAAGGAGAGCAACAACCATTTATATCAACATTCTTCTCTATTTGAAGTAAAACTTTGGCATGTTCTGCACTCATTTACCATTTACATGTCTCCTTGGAGATCAGTGAACAGTCAAGTTGAAGACACTTCACCAGACTCATTTACCAGACACACTTAAGTCCCTCTCTAGGGTACAGATTTTAATAAGTAACAGGAAGAAAATTTTTCCAGATTAAAAAAAAAAAAAAAAAAAAAAAAAAAAAAAAAAAAAAAATAGGACCTTTGTATAGTGTCTGAAGAAAATTCTGCGTCATTTCAAGAGTAATTTGATTTTGGCTGAACAGATGACAGAAGTTCTTTAAAGAGAACTGCCCTAAGACTGGCTTTTCAGGGGAACTCCTGCACAGACCCAGTGTCTGCCAGACCAGTTCCTCACAGAGGGACATACAAAAGGAATACTTGGTTACTTAGGAATAGTGGAACAACTTCCATCAAATGTTCTCCTCAGTGTAACAGTCCAGATAATTTAATAGACTCTCTAAAAATATTTCATAGTTGCTGTTAAAATCAAATAGCCTACCAAGGTAATAAAATAACTTGTCAGAAAATTCTGCATTTACAAATCATACTCAACATCACTATAGTTATGCAGATACTTTCTTCTAGTGGTTACCACCTGACTCATTGGTAGATGTGAACTAAATTGAGAAGGAAAATAAAGCTTGGTGAATCAGAACATAAATCTTATATTTCTTCCATTTGAGCTTAAACCCAACAGATGGCCAGTTCAGCTGATTCAATGATCCTTTTAATTAGAACGCCAAAGGAATACTGTTTGCAAGGAGGATGCAGCCTCAAGGTCACCACCACTCCTCTCAGCACACACGTCCACAGCCCACAAACAAATAAACAAGAAAATCACAGCACTAGCAAGTTCAGCAGCTCACCTCAGGGTCATGAAAAGAGAAAAACCACCCAATCCAGTCAGAGCCTACAGAGCCTAGTGGTCAGCTCTCAGCTAGACAGCTCTGCTGCTGCTTCTTTTCAGAACCATTTTGGTTCTGCTTGGCCAACTCCAAGTCAAGCAGCTCATGGGACTTTTAGGGAACAGGTGCAGTTTCAGGACAGCAGAGTTGGGCAGCTGCTTGATGGGAAGATGGCATCCTGTACAGAAGGTGCTCAGGGCCCCACCACCTCCAGGTGTTCCTCATGAACCTGGCACATTAGGAACACTACCAAGTCAGTCACTCACAGGAGGTTTACAACACAGCAAACACCTCTCCATGCTTTCTGTCCCCTCTTTAAGCTGAACCATGGGCTTGGAGAGCAGGGCTGCTCCTTGTTCAGACTGCCTAGCAGCTGTGTTTGTAAAGCTTTGTTTTCCAGGGATGATGACTTCATAGTACTTTGATCATTTAAATTAAAGTGAGGAGGCTTCTTCCTGAGGCTCTGGGGATGAACATCTCAGAGAAGGGCAGAAACAGTGGCACACTGTACTGTGGCAAGTTTTGGGCTAGTCATACTGACACTATCATGAACAAATAATGGAAAGTCATTATATTAAAAGTTGGCTAGAAAGTCAAGAGTGCATGAGTCATATGGGGGAATTAGGCAGCTTGACTATGCTATAGTTTGGAGCAGCAAAGATTTACTATTCTGGAAGAGCAAGGACACATCTCTCCTTGGGGATCAGGTTGAAGACACTTTACCAACTGTTCTGAGTCTCCAATAGGGTCTTGTTCTGGTCATATTCAGGTCAATATGATTTTCTCTATTAAAAAAAAAAGTTTCTGGAACCATAAACCTCATTTTTTTTCTGTCAGCTCTGGCTACTTACAACTCAACATCCCACAGAAAACTCCTCAGCAGTTGTCCAACCTGATGCTGACTGGAATGGCTCCATATTCCATATGCTCTGCATGACTTAGAAATTAGATTCTGGCCAGCCTTCCACATGCTTTGTGAGGAAGCAAGAACACACCAGCTGGGATCACTAAAGGATGACAGAAGAGGACCTGTACACCACCAGAAGCCACAGGTGGAGAGCTGTCCCACCTCTCCCTGGAAGGACAAGCCTGCATGTTCCACAGCAGCAGAGCACTCTGCTGGGTGTGACATGTGGCTCTAGGCGTACCAGTGGCTGAAAAACTGACTTCTCGTGGCAAAAGCTTCCTTACTCTTTCAAATCAGCCTTAGACAGACCAAGTTTGATGTAGAACACAAACATCTTTACTTCAAAATTTTAAAAAAGAAATCTTACACTCTAGGAGAAAACCACTGGTGTAAGGTTGTTTTCTTAGTATCACATTTCAATGTGCTGAAGTAAACACTTTATTTTTCCCAAATTCTCCATCTTTCAGCTCTCTTCTTCAGTGACTCCTATTAACCAACTTGGTTCAGATTCAAATAATTTGCTCCCGAACTAAGCTTTAGCTTTTTACTTTGTTTTCTTTCACATAGCTTGGCTGAAACAAAGTAATCACCCATTTATTCTACATACAGCCATTCCACCTGTTGTTCTTTGGTGTCTGCATCTGCAGCACCATGATACATTAGGTTAACTTCTGTGTTCTCTCAGGACACCCACACAGTCCAACACCCACCCTGGGGCTTGCCCAACTCCGTAAGCAGCTATTGCAAACAGCTTTTCTGACAAGAACCACTTCTCAAAAAAAAAAAAAAAAAAAAAAAAAAAAAAAATCCTCTAAATCATCATCACTACAAAAACCTTCCCACCAGGTTAGCTTGGGGAACACACTCATTTGTATCTGGGAGGGGAGAGAAGGAAAGGCAGGGGACAGAAGAGGCTTTGAATTACCTTACTTTATTTATGAAAGGGCACCATAACTCTTCTGGGTGTCCCTGCAAGCAGCAGTGGATCCCTACCTAAGCCATCATGTCTTCAGTGGAAGACAAAGAAAGAAAATTAATAGCATGGAAAAACTCACAGCTAGCTATCCTGACCAGAACTGGGAATCAATCACGGGATACAGATTGATCCAGACCTCCAAGTATATCTGTTACATCATGGCTCTTACATATTTAAAGTTGGAACAGTCCAGACAGGATTGGGTAAATGTATTATTACCAAGACACAAAGGAAAACAGAACTGCCTGCTCTTCTCCTCATGACATTCACCCAGCACCTTGGAGGCTGGACTAACGAAACACTCAAACAAACACTGACATCTGGCAGTGAACACCTGCCAGACTGCCTTGCTGTCTCAGACCAAAAGGCACGAGCTTATCATGACCTCACACAGTGGAGATTAAGACAAAGTCTTTCACCTGTTCTAATATGAGTATTCATGTAAAAGTTTGATGAAAATGGTGCCATGCCTTCAGATGCAGAGACCTCAGACTCTGGTGTTGTGGTTGAGCAGGACAAAGGCTTTTGCCTAAGGCCGTAGGAAAAATCCCCTTAGTTATGGTGAGTAAAAAACTCACCCACATCGCCCCTGGGAATTCTCAGGTAAATGTTACCAGAAAGTTCTTTGCTTCTCCAGTTGCCATTGGTCCATGTTTGGTGCAGTGATTTTAATATTCCTAACTGTAGTTTGTTATTGGAACCCTTCCCTCAGACTCCACCCTTACCCTACCCTACTGAGGTTACTGTTTCCACCCTCGCCCTTTCTGGTGAACATCCTGTGCACAGCTTCTCCTGTTTGTTGTTTCACCTCCCATTAAAACCTCCTCTGTCTCAGGTCACCAAGTTGTGCCCGTCTCTTGAGTGATTTGTCACCCGGACTTTCTGCTGACAGTCCCGAGGCAGCTGCCGGCCACACCCTCCAGCACAAAGGTCACCAAGACTGGCCTTGCTAAAGATTTTTGCAGCAGTTAAAATGAAAAGGTAAAAACGGGACACACCATGGGGCTGTCAGGATGCAAGCACAAGCAAGGAACAACTAAGGCTCTCCAGCTAATTCTTTAAATAGCTGATTTACTTCGAAAGCTGATCAGTGAGAGCATTCCAGGGTTTTGTGTTCCATTTCTGCATGGAGAAATAAGAAAAGGGGCAGATGCAGATCAAAAGATGACCAAGGAAAGTAATAAGTATCACAGTTGTGATTTCATAAAATGCTTTATTGTAAACCAGCTTGAGATTAAACAAGCACTATACAATACCCTGCCAAGGGTCACATCCACAATCAAAATGTTTAAGGGTTCGTTTTTAAACCCACATTGAAAGAGGATTACTGGAATATAATTAAGAGAAAACCCTCTAGACTTTCCCACAAGGTCACCACTTGTTGAAGGTGGTTATTTTTGTTGACTATAATGTATGCTTGTAAAGTTGATGACATTTTAGTTACTTGCTATTTGGCAATTTTTCATTGTAAAAGATCCATCCTCTAATGACATTGCACAGGAAACCTCATCCTTTTTCCTTGCATACAACTATATTGGAATAGCATTTTGGTTAGAATTTTTCCCAACAGAAGTAACAGAAAAGCCCAAACGTGGGAACTGATCACACACAAGATCTGGAGAAGGACCTTAACTTTTCCAAAGTCTCTCTTCATTTTGAGCAGAGTTAAATAACCCAGTAAACACCTCATATACCTCATGAACACCCATCTTCAACTTCATTTGCTTGCTACCCGTTGGTTCTAAGGCCTGAGGAAAGAATGACCTTCTCTATCATCAAGTAAAGGTGTTTCACACCATTATTTAATGGCTCACAGAATCACAGAATCACAGAATAATGTAACTTTAAAAGGACACCCAGAAATCACAGCTACCTCTTCTAAAGCCAATGAAAACAAGCAGCTCCAAAAGCAAAGGGTTCACAACAAATGAAGCAGAACTCTGTGAAGACATCATGGGCAACATAACAGGGAGTTTCCCACTCACAATAGGACATAAATTAAATCTACAAAGTTTCTTTTGTCTATACACTCTCAATTCTTTCAATTTAAACAGCCCCACGGGAGTATAATTTTGGTTTTTTCTTAAAAGGTAAACCAACAACAATTTCATGATTTTGACTGCTGATTTATTTCAAGTTAAAAGAAGTTTTAAGGTTTCCACTCCTGGAGCTCTTTCACTGTTCCTACACACAAAGGATGACAAGAAGTGGGGGGAAACAAACAAATTCCCCAAATCAAAACCAACTGAGTCCATCATTCCAGGGGAGAAAACAAATCCATCCCGGGATGGACTAAAGCTGGCCACTCCTGTCAGATGCACACACAGGGATTAAACACGGACAAAACTGCTTCTCATTCAACCTTTCATCTCTCATTTGAAGGTAGCACTGGTCCCCATTGCTGTTCAGCATCTGCAAAGATTCCTCCACTGCAACCTGTATTACACACTGCTAGGAAAAAAACTACCTCCCTGGCTCTCAAAAAGGTTGCTCTGTCAAGCACAATATCAAAACCCCACTTCAGCAAAATAATCCTTGGACTCAAGTAATAGTAATAAAAAAATGACAAAAATCTACCCCAAAATATCTTTTGCCTGCTTGCAGGTTGCAGGAAAGTGGTGAGGAGATACATCAACCATGACCACAAACACATACCCAAAACAAAACAAAAAAGCATTGCCCATTTTAAAAGCACCAAGGCATAACTGAAATGACCATTATTTACCTGGTTTCTCTGCTGCAACACTGGTTGCATGTTTGCGAGTGACAGCAACATTGCACCTAATGTAACCTAAATCACAACATTCTGCAGGGTTTCACAGTCTTTAAGTGGCTACAGTAACAAGAAGTTGATTTATTAATTCACTAAAAACAGAGAAGCCTTTATTTGCCAGAAGTTTCAAAGTCTGCTGGCTTTTGAATTTTATATGAACATAGAATTTCCTTTCTGTCTTGCTTCAATAGAACAGGGTCACATAAAACATTTTTGCTACTGTCAGGAGATAGGAAAGGGAACCATTTTTGATTGAAACCTGTCATTTTAACTGTTCTGATTCAGGTAACACAGCAGTCAGTGCATGGGAGGTGCACAACCCTTTCTCTACATGCTTCAAGGGCATTTGAGCAAGGGGAGAAGTGGTTATGCTCTGACCCAAAAAGTTACTCTGTTTCTAGCGAAGCATCTCTGAACGTCTGCTATATAGAATCACAATCAATTAGATTGGAAAACACGGCTGAGATCCCTAACACCACCTTGCCGGCTGGACCACAGCACTGAGTGCTACATCCAGTCTCTCCTTAAAGACCTCCAGGGACAGCGACTCCCCCACCAACCTGGGCAGGCCCATTCAATGTCTAATCACCTTTTCTGTGACGAAACTCCTCCTAATGACCATCTCGAACCTCTCTGGCACAGCTTGATACTGTTTGTATGCCACAACACGTATTCAAAGGGCTAGTGACAGGCTAAGGCACCCAAATGAAAACCAGAGTGTAACATCCAGCACCAGAAGGAGCAACAGTGACCACTCCTAAAATCCTCCCTACTGACATTTGCAAGGAAGAGCATTTTATGCCCTTTAGAGATGGACAACCAGCCTAAGTAAACTTCAAGTCTTCTCTTGTTGTCATTTATAAGTTTATCTATCTGTAAACCAGGCTATAGAGGACACGCCATATAATGGTCTGGGTTGAGAGGGAGCCTGAAGATCACACAGTTCCAGGCCTCCTGATAAGAGCAGGAACACTTCTCACCCAGAGCAGGTTGCTCGGAGCCCCATCCCAGCAGACCTTCCCTTTGACAGACCTCCAGCACCTGCTGGGCCAAGGCACCCCAGCCTTTCTCCCGCCCGATTTCAGCCCCACCTAAAGCACCTGCGAACGCTCAGGAGGCCGCCAGCGGTCACAGCCACATTTTCCAGAGGCGGTGAGAGCAGCGGGCCAGCGGTGAGCGGATATTTACAGATTAAGCCCTCAGTTCTCCCCTGCGATGGACAGGGCCCCTCTCACCCTTCGCCCCAGCGCTTCACTACGGGCGACGCGACGCCGCGGCCCAGGCGGCTCCCCCACCACCGCAGGCCCCGTCCCGCGGCCCTACCCGGGATGGCGAGGTTGGAGAGCGGCAGGGAGCGCAGCGCCGGCGGCAGCGAGCCCATCCAGTCGGCGTTGGTGTCGGCCATGGCGCCCGGGGCTCCCTCATGGCGGGCGGCGCGGCCGGGCCGGCACGGCCGGGGCACCCCCGGCACCCGCCGCCCTTATGTAACCGGGGTGACGTCACGGGGGGCAAGGCGGCTCGCCATTGGCCGCCGCCCCGCGCCCCGCCCCCGGCGCGCGCCCCGGTGGGGTCGGTGGGCGGGCCGGGATTGCGGCGTCCAGGGAATGCCGGCGGGATGCGGGATGGGGCGGCCCTGGGGATAACTGCGGGGCCCTGCGCCCACGGCCCCGCCCCAGCAGCGCCAGCCCGCGGCACAGGGCACAAAACTGCCTCCAGCGGGAGAGACTCCGCACCCCGGGTGCTCAGTCTGTGCCAGTGCCCGGGCACTGCACGGGAAAGAAGTTCTTCCTCATGTTCAGGTGCGACTTCCTGGGACTCGGGTTCTGCCTGTGGCCTCTTGTCCTGTCGCTGGGCAGCGCCGAGCAGGGCCTGGCTCTGTTGACACCCCCCCTCAGACACTGACGGGGCCCCCCTCAGGCTTCTCCAGACCCACCAGGCCCGGACTCCTTAGCCATTCCACACCAGAGACACCAGGCCCCTAAAACCCGCCCGTTCGCTCTGCCACAGCACCAGAGGAGCCACCCCCGACAGAGAGGGCCACCACCGTGGTGTCAGGGTGCTGCTGGGGAGTTAAGTGTGTTATCTGGAGAGATTTACACACTGTGCCTGGCAAGAGCCAACAGCAGAAGGCTTAAGGAGCAAGAGAGCACAGGCTCAATCCCCCACCACCTGCTCTTCCACTATTACCTTTCCTGACAGTCTCACACCTGACCGACCTTTCACTGCATTTGGTTGTTGAGGAAAGAGTTTTCTCCAAAATAATTTCTGGATTTGCCGTGACACACGAAATTGAACCTATAAGATACACTATTCCTTCCTTGCATTATTATGTGTCTTTGTGAGCAAGTTCTCTTAACTGCTCTTTAAAAACATGTACAAACATACTGTTTCCATACTCTTCCCATAGGATATACAGATGACCAGGTATACAACACTGAAACCTATTCCATCATATGCTAGGAAAAAAAAAAAAAAAAAAAAAACCACCCAAAAACAAACAAACAAACAAAAAAACCCCCCACAACCCCCCCCCCCAAGTATAATTCTGAAAGACAATTTTTCACTGTCAAATTACTAAAAGCTGAATACAAAATAACAAAGACACGTATTTTGGAAGTCCTCTGTTTTGTCTATAAGGAAGTATTTTTTAATTAAGCAGGTATTTTTCATTTGGTATATTACAGCTTGCGCATTATTCACAGAATGCTTTAATTGATACACAGTGAAACTGCTGGTTGAACTGTATATTTAAAGTATGCACAAACTTAAATGCATTTGTAAATACACATTAACTAACATTTTCATAGAATACAACCAGAATCTCTTTCCATGAGGCAGCACTTTCTTTCTCAAGGAAGCCAACAAAGATATTTTTGGTTTTAGATCTTTGATACTGAAGAAACTGAAACCCAGTGTAATTTGTATTATAAATTTTCACAAGGCACTCCTAAACCTCAGACTCGAAGAACATGGAGGGTAGGTTTGGAATGCATTCCATTGTCCTGCAGCCCTGCTTCCCCTTCCAATTAAGACCCAATGTAGGAGACAGCAGGGTACACTCTTCAAAGCCATATTTATGAGTTCATGAACATTTTCTCTTTCAAATAAACATTTATCTTCAACTAAGAGACTGGTTATGTTGTGTTATAGCTTCAAACAGTCCCTACCCCTGCAAGTTTATCTCCTTTAAATACCTGTTCTACTGTACGTCATTCACTCTCTTGTGCTCCCACCTTTGCAGCTTGTATCTGTCCAGGACAAGAGCACTTGTGAACACCCTGAATGCAGCTGGCAACCACAGCTGTGCCAAGTGTACCCTTCCAGGATGAGAGAGTCTTGCAGTTCAGGGGTAGCCATTTCACAGAGGTTGGTATGTTCCCAGGGACATCTTTTGCCTTTGGGCAGGGAAACTGTAAACACTGAAGTCTAGAACCAAAACTATTAAGGCTGATTACTGACACAGTACTGCTGGGTGTCCTTACCAGGTGCCATCCTGCTTTTCCCATCTCTCAAAGGACACAAAGATGGGGTGTGTATGACGGGCAACAGAGTCTGAAGAGGAACAGTAGGGTGGTGCTCTGACATGGGAGAAGGAATCTAATCACATCTACCATGAGAGCAGGTCTTAGCAGTCCTCTGCCATCAGATCAGCTAGAAAAGAGAGGGCTACAGCTGAAGCAGGAAGAGACTCAAACCTTCTCCCTTCACAGCCTCCCAAAAACCTCTGAGCATTTGCCATCACTCTTTCATGGTACTGGAGACTGTAACAGCATCAGGGTACTAATGTGTGCTACCACAGTGACTTTCTCCATTGTGCACAGGGAGTTTCAGCACCCCTGGGCTATGATGTGCAGGATGAGCACGCCCTGGCTCTTGTGGGTAAGATGGTGTCTAGATCTCCAACCTGCAAAGGACATTTAGACTCCCTGGAACACCACCAGCTCGCACCCAGAATGGTAAGGGAAGGAGCACATGCATCTATTCAGCATTGTGGGGTGAGACTTCAGCTGCATCAGATGTGATGCACAGATAATTGCCAGTGACAACCACTAGCAAAACTTTCTTGTGGTCCAAAAAGTTCTTCCTTCCACAAAATCTCAACCTTTTCCATCTACACAAAACTTTCTAATTTTCTTCTGTAATCAGTACCAAACCTTGCAATCATGATCAGTAATTGAGATGGCCAGAGGGGAAAAATGGCATTAATAATACAATTTTATTTTCCACAGTCTAAAGTCACAAATTATGTAGGGTCTTATCACTTGAGACCATTCAAATGCTCCACTTCAAGCAAATGTTTAAGTGGCTGCAAAAATGAATGCCTAAGCAGATAGGGAAAACATCACATTATTGACATTTTTAAATTCTGTATCAAGGTCAGTAGGCTGTTGTACTTTTCCACGTTGCTGGTGCATTCCCATATGAATCACATTCAGCAGTGAGGATAGCCTGACTAAAACTTTACTATTGATTTTTCCCCACAGATTTATATAGTCACATTTATGCCTTATATGGATTTACTGAGAGCTCAGCTATTCCCTTTTGCCTGAGTACAGAGCACAAGCCAATGTCACAGGCAGCCCAGACAATCTAGCAGCTCAAATCCCATTCCCATCCTCCTAACCCTCCTGTTTCAGATGCATAGTAAAAAGATTAGCTGTGCAGATCAGGCTGATGCTATTTAAGCACCAAGAGGCATATGGTTTTCACAGCCAATTCCAAACACACAAACGTGGTTTATTTCAATTTTAACACGTGGGCTGCCATATACAGAGTATAAATCCAGAACATTAACTTTCTTTTAAAAGAGCTTGAAAGGAACTGAAAAGAAGACAATAATATCAGGTGCTACAGCCAGCTTAGACTCTTTCTCCTTACACATTGAATACCCTGATAACCTACCCAGGCTACATTTCCACTATTAGGAAGCGTTCTGTTAATGTTTTTAAAAATCTTCCTTTTCAGCCCAAAGTCTACAGAGCCATGTAAATTCCAAATCCTTACAATGCAATTTATCAGCAGGCAAGAGATCAAATAAGTTACTGGAACAGCTTCTGTGTCTTCCATGTATTTGAAAGGTCACTTTGCTGCTGATAAGAAAACTGCAGGATTCATTCACAGAGAGAGAAGCTAATTGCTCAACATTTCATGTAAGTGTACTCAGACTCTTACAAGCTGTTCATTACCATTTTTATTCTGACTGCAATGGAATTATTTAACATTTCAAACCATCAGACACACTCAATCACAAAGCTCTGCAGACATCACTGCATTTAAAATGCCACTTCTTTCAAGTGCACCACAAGTAGTGGTGCTCATTTTCCATTTTCCATCAAGTCAGAAAATCACTGTTACTATCACAGCAGTTTTTGCACTTCCTCAGCCCATTGCAAATACTTAGATTTCTATCATACAGTATACTCTGTGTAATACTGACTTCCCCTGCCTTTTCTGCCCACCACTCATAGTGTCAGTTCTATTAATATATTGCCTGCTTCTCTCTCTTCCTTTGTTTGCTGTAAGCCTAGCCCTGGCATCTGCGAGCCATATGGTTGACAAGAGTGAGCTATTCAATTCTTCCTTTACACCACACGAGGGTGTTTCAGGCTGTGCAGGATGCCAGAATCAATCTGGAAGTCATCCCGTTTGGAAAGGAACCAAGGGGAAAACATACATTATTTTCCCACTGATTAAAAGTTTTATCAGGGCAAACTGGTACAGGAGACTTTGAAAGGAAAAAGATGAAACATTATAAACTGGAAAACAGATGGAAGAGGAATTTTAAAGACATAATCAGATGTTCCCTGAAATCAAATAATCTTTACTATGAACTTCCCTGAGCTTTGTCTTGTCCTTAAGGAACAATTTTGAATATAATATGATTTTATATTATTTCTATTAAAATCTTCTTAGACAGAATTAAGCAATCATTATCCCCCTACAGAGCTTTTTAGGAGCTTTCCATTGGTTTATTGCTTAAAAGTTAATTGTGGAGTCAGGAAGAATTGCTTACTGACATAAACAATAAATAAAACAAAATTTCTCCTTTGTATCCTGCTTCTTCTGGAGTCAAAGTGTATACATACCTTTCTAATATTTGCCACTTCTAACACACGATGGCTTTAAATCCAGCAAAGACCATGCAAAGTGAGAAATACCCTGTGCTGGTTAACAGGTATAATTTCTATGCACAGCTTTGTAAAGCAAACACTGACACTGAAACGAAGCTGGAGCACTTCTCAAGGCTTTCAACACAGCTGCGAGGAGGAGAACATCCCCGAAAAGAGAAAACTTCATACAGCTGTATTAAGATGGGCAAAACGGCCCATGCCAGGAAATCCCAAGTGGCAAAGCCTATTATCAGCCACTGCTACCTAATGAGTCTGGCACTGGGATGGCAGGGAGCCTGTGCTCTCCCACAGCCTGCTCCCAAGCACTGCCACACCTCTGCCTGCATTCCAATCACTGGAGCACACCGTGTAAACTATAGGGGTGCTTCTTAAATAAACAAGCCCAGCTTAATTAATTTACAGGACCACAAGGTGCCTTGTAAGAGAAGCCGCTGCAATAGTGTTTAAAAAGGATGTGTGATTCAGAGTGAGGCAGAAGGTAATTCTGAGGGATTAAGGCTTGGGATGGCTGTCAGGTGTGCCAGGAGCAGGGCATCCTCTAAGCTCAGAGCTGTCCTCTCTGTTGTCAGAGGTGGAAACCAGGCAGAGGACACCTGTCTGCTCCTCACACCCTACGGGTTTGGGACTGGCAGCCTTTCCTGGCCCTCCACTAGCAGGGCCCAGCACCACCTGCATGCAACAGACAGGAATACAAACCACAGAGTGCTGGGAAGGGTCACTCACTCCACTGAAATCCCCAGGCCTTGCCACTGACTTCACAAGGCACAGCAGCAACTGCAAACAAACACGGAGAACAAATTCCTTCCTTTTGTCATTTTTTTTTCTTTGCCCTGTAGCATTCACCATCTCCTCAGGAGCAGATGAAAACCACTTGTGCATAAAACCACTTAGCTGCTTAGCTTTCCAGTGTGTTGCTTTTACAGCTCTGTAATGCTGGTATTAAACACCATATAGAGCAGGCCCAGCTAATTTCACAGTATGACATTACATGTTATTACGTGACCTCAGATTCTGACTTGGGTCTACTTTACAGGTTTTATTGTGTCATGGATTCGTATTTAGCAATGTGGTTTTGGCTGGAGTAGAGTTCATTCTCCTCATAGTATCTGGTATGAGGATTTATGAGCTGGTGTTTTGGATTTATGATAGAAGCAGTGTTGTTAATGCAGAGATATTTCCATTACTGCTGAGCAGTGCTTACACAATGTCAAAGCCTTTTCTGCCTCTCACCCCACCATGAGTGGGCTGGGTGTGCACAGGGAGTTGTGAGGGGACACAGCTGGGATAGCTGGCCCCAAGTGACCACAGTAATGTCCCACACCATGTGGTGTCATGTTTGGCATATAAAGCTGAGGAAGGAGGAAGGGAACATCCAGAGCGAT